>NW_027507903.1:611058567-611756067 GCF_037356315.1 Lithobates pipiens
TTTTTTTTTCCATTCTCATTAAATGTGCAAACATTTTTAAAGGAGAATTGTACCTTTTTAAAAAGAAGAATAAATACACTCATATTGCAAAAAGCCAAAATGTACTGTTAATAATGTTTCACATTTGAGCCTGAAAAGTTTTGCAACTGTGATCAATGGATCATTAGTGCAATGCTCTGCCTCCCGCAGGCTGTTCCTCCAGCTTGGGCCTGTACTGAGGTACAAACCTTCAGTTGTGGAGGTATCAATTGACTACAAGTGTAGTGATGTCACTGCAGTTTTGATTCATTGAGAACTGCAAGTCCTTGTGCTGCATTGGCTCCGGGCTGGGATAAGGGAGGATGGGCGTGTGGCTGGCTCCAGCTCTCAGCTGCACACTGAAAGGCGGAACCAGCTGTCAATCTAGCAGTGAGGTGCATCCCAACAATATTGAGATTGATATGCTTCACAAGCCTGGATCAGCTCAAACACATCAGCTGCTGATGAGCAAAAGCTCATCATCAGTTGACTATGGGTTGCAGGACAAAAGTACGTGTACTCCCATAACCCACAAGAGAAGTAAGACCAAAGAACGTTGGCCATAGTTTTCATTTAATAGCAATTTAATACAGGAGGAATCAGAGGGTCCTGCTCGTTAGAGCTTACAATCTAAGCCCTTGTACACACGGTTGGAGATTCTGACGGAATGTGTCCGATCGGACCGTTTTGTCGGATATTCCGACTGTGTGTGGTCTCCATCGGACTGTTTCCGTCGGAGTATCCGACAGACCAAGTTTTCCAACTTGTTGGTAAAATTTTCCGACAAAATGCTCCGATTGGACATACTCCGATCGTGTGTAGACAATTCCGATCGGACAAAGTGCCACGCATGCTCAGATCAAATTCCTACACCACAGCTATTGGCTACTAGCGTGAACGTAGTCCCGTCGTAACGAAATAACGTCATCACGTCGGATTTTCCAACAACTTTGTTCCGACCGTGTGTATGCAACAGTTTCGGACAAAATCCGTCAGATAAAATCCGACGGATTTGGTTGTCGGAATTTCCGACCGTGTGTACAAGGGCTTAGAGGGAAGGTCAAGTGATACAAAAGGTAATAGGTGTGGGGAAGAAGCTGATGGAGAAAATTAAAGTACAATTGTTAAGTGAAGGCAGGATAGGCTTCTCTGAACAGATGGGTTTTCAGGGATTGTCTTAAAGCATATAGAGTAGAAGATAATCTGACAGGTTGGGGTAGAAAGTTCCATAGAATGGGAGAGGCTTGGGAAATGTCCTGGAAGCAAGTATGGGAGGAGGTGATAAGGGGAGATAGAGAGCAGGAGGTCTTGGAAGGAACAAAGAGAACAATTTGGTTAATATTTTGAGATGGCCAGTGATGTAGCTGGGGGCCGAGTTGTGGATATCTTTGTAAGTTGTGCTTAGTATTTTGAACTTAAAGATGAAGTAAACCTCTTTTCCCCCTGCTTTCCCCTGCAAAGTAAAAGCATAATGGGCTAGTATGCATTGCATACTATCCCATTATGTGGCACTTACCTGCAAACGAATCCCACACTATCCCCACTGGTGGCCGCATCAATCTTCACCATTCTTTCTTCGAGGGCCACCATTTTCGGCTCTGTGACTGGCCAGAGCCACATGACGTCACTCCCACGCAAGCACGTGGGTGCCATGAGTCACAGCACTTGTGAGTGAAGAAGTGGCACGGAGGTCTGGAGGCATTACAAGGTAAATATCTCCTAAACAACGAATGTTTAGGAGATATTTCCACTACCTATAGGTAAGCCTTATTCTAGGCTTACTTATAGGTAAAAGTGACAATCAAGGGTTTGCAACCACTTTAATTCCTTGGGTGAGTGGGAGCCAATAGAGGGAGTGACACAGTAGTAGCAGACACTAAGCGGTTGGTAAGGTAGATGAGTCTGGCAGCAGCATTCATAACGGAGTGAAGGGGGGATAGCCTATGTAAAGATAAGCCAATGAGGAGGGAGCTGCAGTAGTCTATGGAGGACATGACCAGAGAGTGAATTAGGAGCGTTGTGGTGTCATTGGTTAGAAAGGGACGTATTTTGGAGATGTTGTGGTGGTTGAGGTGGCAAGATTTTTCACAGTGATTGGACGTGGGGCCGAAAGGATTGAGTAATGGCCACTAGATGGAGCTAAGGTGCTATGGAAATATAGTAAATACACTATGATTTTAACAAGAAATGAAATGTAACAACCCCCGGAGACCACTAGAGGGAAGCTGTCATTCAGCTTGTGGGACCACCAGGAACGGTCATTGT
Source organism: Lithobates pipiens (assembly GCF_037356315.1). Taxonomy (NCBI): domain Eukaryota; kingdom Metazoa; phylum Chordata; class Amphibia; order Anura; family Ranidae; genus Lithobates; species Lithobates pipiens. Next base: position 611,060,851 of record NW_027507903.1, read on the forward strand.
GCACAAGGAACTCTTTTTTTTTTTTAAGCAAGTCAGTGATCATCATGATAGACAATCCACCGGTCAGGGATGTGGGGAAAATACAATGACGTAATTTCTGGGTGGGCTGGTTGCAATGTGTTTCAGTAGCCTGCAATCGTGCTTCTGGGCTAGTCTGGAAGGGGCAGCCGGTGGGCAAAGCCTATAACCCAGGCACCATTTTTAAACAGAGTGGCAGCCTGACAGGTCAGCTTTCAATGAGCTGAATATTTCACTGTTTCTTCTTGTGTGTTGCTGCCCCCTGCTGCCCTTGTTGTGCTATCACTGAGCTGAAGAATTCACTCTTCTACTGCTGTGTGCTGAATGTCCAGGTATCTTCTATGCATTAGTACATGACTGACTTTTTTCTTTTCAATATACCTTAAGATATTATTATTATTATTATTATAATTATTATAATACAGGACTTATATAGCACCCAAATTTTGCGCAGTGATTTACAACAAGAGGGCACAGTACAGTTACAATACAATTCAATTTTTTAGATTGTAAGCTCTAACGAGCAGGGCCCTCTGATTCCTCTTGTACCAAATTATATTGTAACTGTAATGTCTGCCCTCATGTTGTAAAGCGCTGAGCAAACTGTTGGCGCTATATAAAACCTGTATAATAATAATAATAATAATAATACAGGAGGATCCTGCTCGTTAGAGCTTAAAATATAGGAGAGAGGGTCAAATGATGCAAAAGATAATAACTGTGGGGGAGGAGTTGATGGAGAAAATGAAAGTACAGTTGTTAGGTGAAGGCAGGATATATTTCTCTGAACAGATGGGTTTTCAGGGATCGTCTAAAAGTAAATAGAGTAGGACATAATCAGATACATAGTGGTGGGGAGTTCCATAGGATGGGAGAGGTTTGGGAGAAGACCTGGAGGCGAGTATGGGAGGAGGTAACAAGGGCGCTAGAGAGCAGGAAGCCTTGGGAGGAACAAAGAGGACGATTAGGTTGGTATTTTGAGACGAGGTTAGTAACGTAGCGGGGGGGCGAGTTGTGCATGGCTTTGTAAGTTGTTAGTATTTTGTGAGCAAAATATTTTTTTATAGGATTCCCAATGACAAGTGATTGAAGATGTGGGTTGGAGAGTGTAGGATAGAGTCAGAAGGGGGCAGTAGTATTTGAGAGGGAATAGAGTCCAGGGGACAGGTGGTTAGGTGGGTATTAGGAAGGAGTTCAGCAACTTTGTCTATAGTAGCAGGTTTGAATAAGGGGAGTGTCAATTGTACCTGATGACATGGGGTGTTAACAGGGGGGGATACCTGCAGAGCCGAGATTTCATCACAAATTGTATCAATATTATTTTGAAGTGATTAGCAATCTCCGGGGCAGTGAGTGAGTTAGTGAGGAGAGGCAGTGGAGTACGAAGAGAAGAGTTAACAGGGACTGAATGAAAAGGTGTTAATGAGAGTGGTAAAATAGGTCTGATGGCTGTGTGGAGGCAATCATTTAAATTAGATTTGTATTGGTTAAAGTCATTGAGAGACTTATGCTGCGTACACACGGTCGGATTTTCCGACGGGAAATGTTGGTTGTGAGCTTGTTCTCGGAAAGTCCGACCATGTGTATGCTTCATCGAACATTTGCTGACGGACTTTCCGACCAACACATTTTTGAGAGCAGGTTCTCAAATTTTCCACCAACAAAACTTTATTGTCCGAAAGTCCGAACGTCTGTACACAAGTCCGTCGCAAAAAGTTCACGCATGCTCGGAATCAAGCAGAAGGAGCCGCACTGGCTAATGAACTTCCTTTTTCTCTGCTCGTCGTAAGTGTTGTACGTCACCGTGTTCTCACGTTCGAAATGGTTGGCCAACATTTGTGTGACCGTGTATATGAAGGACACGTTTGAGCAAACATCCTTTGAACAAAAATCCCCGGTTTTGTTGGCGGAAAGTCCAATTGTGTGTACGCGGCATAAGTCTTATGCCACAGAAGCTCTAGAGCATGGCTATGTTTTTTGAGATTTCTGGTGTCATCTTTTTGCCAGAGTTGTATGGATCAAGGCCTGATTCAATGTGTAATGGGGGGGGAGCTCATCCAGGGTGGAGGACAGGGATTTATTGTAGTCAGAAGTGGCTAGGTTGGGGTAGGACAGGGGTGAGATTTTGTCATAGAGGAGAGAAGGGCTGAAGTTGCAAAGGTTTCTACAGATGATGGTTTGGCGGTTGGAGGGATAAGTGGTGGAAGACAGGGAGGGAGAAAATCTAAGGTGGAGATCAGAGAGAGGTAAAGGATTGTTGGAGATGTTGCATAGGTGGGAGAATACAAGGTCAAGGGTGTTGCCATCAAAGTGAGTAGAAGCCTGTACCCATTGCTTCAGGTCAAATGAGGAGGTTAGACTAAAAAGTATAGAAGTAGCAGGAGTGTTTGTATTAACAGGGATGTCAAAGTCACCGGGAAGGATTGTGGGAAGTTCAGAAGAGATAATGTAAAAACTCATAGCGGAAAGTTAATAACGGTTCAGAGGGGCGGCAGATCACAGCAATTCTTAAGGGAGTTGGAGAGAATAGGCGTATACAGCGAACTTCAAATGATGAGAGGGACAGAGGGGGAGGATAGTGAAGAACCTGGAAGGTGCTCTGTGGGGATAGGAGGAATCCCACTCCATATCCTTTGTGTACATTAGATCTAGGGGAGTGGGTCCATAGAAGGCCACTGTGAGAGAGGGAAGCAGGAGAAGGAGAGTCGGATTCATAGAGCCAGGTTTTAGTGATAGCAAGTAGATTAAAGGAGTTAGTGACAAAGAGGTCATGAACGGTGGTGAGTTTGTTGTAGACAGAGCGGGCGTTCCAGAGGGTACAGGAGACGGGGAGGCAGATTTTGGGAAGAAGAGGAATGGAAACTAAATTGCGTAGATTGCGACTACTGACAGAGGATGTGGGGTGATGGTGTTGGGTGTGTTGGGGACAGTTAAATAAGGGAGGCCCAGGATTTGGGGATATATCTCCAGGGGTTAGGAGAAGCAGAAGAGTAAGGGAGGTAATATGAGAATGTGATTTTTATGAGGGGGCATTCTTCAGCCTCCCGGGGGTTTTGTTAGCATGTGGGATTAGAGTTAGAAAGAGGTGATGAGTGCAGTAATAGGGTGAGGGGAGAAGTGAGGGTGATATGTAGAGAATGTGGGGTGAGGAAGGGGGGGGGGGGGTGAAGAAAAGAGAGTTTGAGAAGAGAGGCTGCAACTGTAAAAAGGAGAGATAAAGATTGCATGTTTCAGAGAGGAAGGAGAGTTGATTTGGAAATGATGTTACCTGCAGTCTGATGTTTTGTAAAGTAGTTTGCTGTTTACAAATCTCTGAAGTACAAGAGTGGAAGTGCCACTTATTTGAAGAAGCCCACTTTATTTGGAAGAAACCCCTGCACGTGCTTCCCCATAAAGGAGGTCTTGTTTTATACTGTGATGGGCGTGGATGGAATTTTGCAATTAATCAGGAGGTAATATTAGGCACACAGCTATCACAGCAAATTTTTCACACCACAATCAAACTGCAAGAGGACCAAAAGGCCAGAATTGTAAAGATAAGGGAGCCCATAATTTAGGGAAGACTTAAACAAAAATAATCATCACAATAATGTGCACAAGGTTACAGATGGATGTGAAACAGCAGTAACATTAATGCAAGTTTACCAAAGAGACATTTGAACAGCAGTCAGTCTATGTTCAGTTTAAGGTGGATGGGAGTAACAGGGTATAAATGCAGTTTACTTTTTTTGGAAGAAACCCCTGCACATGCAAACCCTGCATCGCATACTAGCACATTATGCAATACCTTGGAAGGAAACCCTCTCTAGCACTGTAATGTTACAGCTGAGAGGGCTGACATGTTCCCCCTGTCTTTCTTCTGGGTTTGCGCACTCCGGCTATGTGATTGACCGGAGTCGTGGTGACATCACCCTCGCGGGAGCCTTCCGTTCCAGCATGAAGCTCTGAAATTCCTGCAAGGTATGCCGGACCTTCAGAGTGCATGCTCGGTCACTGGCTGCATGCAGGGTGAATATCTCCTAAATGGTGCAGGTCTCATGGGCGTCCACAGCAGGGGGCAAGGGGGGTCAAGTGCCCCCCCCCTGGAATCCCCAAGGTGTTGCCACTGCCGCCGCCGCCATGCTGCATTATTTTTTTTTCTGAGTCCGCTCTCTCCTGTGTATCATAGGGCTGGATGGCTGTGTTCGGCGGCCGCTCTGCAACACAGTCCCGCCCCCCCCTCAGACCATCTCGTGTGATAGTAGAGAGAATCAACGCTCCGCCTATCACCTATCACATGAGCGGGTCTGGGGGGGGGCGGGACTGTGTTACAGAGCGGCCACCGAACACAGCCATCCAGCGCTGTGATACACAGGAGTAGATGCCCATCCCTGCTACAGTGCCTGGATAGGAGGATCAAGGGGGGGAGGGGGGCTGCAGTGCTCTCCTCCACCACCGCACTCTCCTGCCCCCCCCCGCTCTTCTCTTCACCGCACTCTCCTGACCCCCGTGCTCTCCTCCACCACCACACTCTCCTGACCCCCCCCCCCCCAGTGCTCTCTTCCACCACTGCACTCTCCTGCCCCCCCAGTGCGCTCCTCCACCACCGCACTCTCCTGCCCCCCCCAGTGCTCCTCTCCTCCACCACCGCACTCTCCTGCCCCCCCAGTGCTCCTCTCCTCCACCACCGCACTCTCCTGCCCCCCCCAGTGCTCCTCTCCTCCACCACCACACTCTCCTGCCCCCCCAGTGCGCTCCTCCACCACCGCACTCTCCTGTCCCCCCCAGTGCTCCTCTCCTCCACCACCGCACTCTCCTGCCCCCCGTGCTCTCCTCCACCACCACACTCTCCTGCCCCCCCCCCGTGCTCTCTTCCACCACGCACTCTCCTGCCCCCCCCCTGCTCTTCTCTTCCACCACCGCACTCTCCTGACCCCCCCAGTGTTCTCCTCCACCACCGCACTCTCCTGCCCCCCCCAGTGCTCCTCTCCTCTACCACCGCACTCTCCTGCCCCCCCCAGTGCTCCTCTCCTCCACCACTGCACTCTCCTGCCCCCGTGCTCTCCTCTACCACCACACTCTCCTGCCCCCCCAGTGCTCTCCTCCACCACGCACTCTCCTGCCCCCCCCCCTGCTCTTCTCTTCCACCACCGCACTCTCCTGACCCCCCCAGTGTTCTCCTCCACCACCGCACTCTCCTGCCCCCCCCAGTGCTCCTCTCCTCTACCACCGCACTCTCCTGCCCCCCCCCCCCCAGTGCTCCTCTCCTCCACCACCGCACTCTCCTGCCCCCCGTGCTCTCCTCCACCACCACACTCTCCTGCCCCCCCGTGCTCTCTTCCACCACCACACTCTCCTGCCCCCCCAGTGCTCTTCTCTTCCACCACCGCACTCTCCTGCCCCCCCAGTGCTCTCCTCCACCACTGCACTCTCCTGCCCCCCCCAGTGCTCTCCTCCACCACCGCACTCTCCTGACCCCCCCCAGTGCTCTTCTCTTCCACCACCGCACTCTCCTGCCCCCCCAGTGCTCTCCTCCACCACCGCACTCTCCTGACCCCCCCAGTGCTCTCATCCACCACTGCACTCTCCTGCCCCCGTGCTCTCCTCCACCACCACACTCTCCTGCCCCCCCCCCCCCAGTGCTCTCCTCCACCACCGCACTCTCCTGCCCCCGTGCTCTCCTCCACCACCACACTCTCCTGCCCCCCCCAGTGCTCTCCTCCACCACCACACTCTCCTGCCCCCCGTGCTCTCCTCCACCACCACACTCTCCTGCCCCCCCCAGTGCTCTCTTCCACCACTGCACTCTCCTGCCCCCCCAGTGCTCTCCTCCACCACCGCACTCTCCTGCCCCCGTGCTCTCCTCCACCACCACACTCTCCTGCCCCCCCCCTAGTGCTCTCTTCCACCACTGCACTCTCCTGCCCCCCCAGTGCTCTCCTCCACCACCGCACTCTCCTGCCCCCCCAGTGCTCTTCTCTTCCACCACCGCACTCTCCTGCCCCCCCAGTGCTCTCCTCCACCACTGCACTCTCCTGCCCCCCATGCTCTCCTCCACCACCGCACTCTCCTGCCCCCCCCCCGTGCTCTTCTCTTCCACCACTGCACTCTCCTGCCCCCCCAGTGCTCTCCTCCACCATCGCACTCTCCTGCCCCCCCCCAGTGCTCTCCTCCACCACCGCACTCTCCTGCCCCCCATGCTCTCTTCCACCACTGTGCTCTCTTCCACCACCACACTCTCCTGCCTCCCCCACAGTGCTCTTCTCCACCGCCACGCTCTCCTGCCCCCCCAGTGGTCTCCATCACCACCACACTCTCCTGCCACCCCCTCCAGTGCTCTCCTCCACCACCACACTCTCCTGCCCCCCCCCCCCCACAGTGCTCTCCTCCACCACCACACTCTCCTGCCCCCCCCCCCAGTTTTCTCCTACCCTGTTCTTGCTGCTCTCCAGCTCTCCCCATCCTTCTCTAGCCACCATCCCAGTGCTTTCCCCCCCAGTGTTCTCCGCCCCTGTTCCCCCCAGTGCTCTCCCCCCCCCCGTGCCCCCACTCCCCCCAGTGCTCTCCCCCAGTGCTCTCCTCTCTCCCCCTGTTCTTTCCCCTCCAGTGCTCTCCCCTCAGTGCTCTACTCCCCCCAATGCTCCCCCCCTGTTCTTTCCCCCCCCCAGTGCTCTTCAGCTCTCCCCATCACTCTCTAGCCCCCACCCCAGTGCTCTCCAGCCCTCCTTACTCCGCACCCCTGTTCTATCTGCCCCCCTGGTGCTCTCCAGCCCCCCCCAGTGCTCTCTACCCTCCGTGCTCTCCACCCCTGTTCTTTTTGGCTCCCCCTTAGCACCCTCCACTCCCCACCCCTGTACTCTCCTCTCCCCCTGCATTTTGCGCCCACCCATGTGCTCTCCACCCCCCATAGTGCTCTCCAGTCCCCCGTGCTTTCCACCTCTGTTCTTTCTTTCAGTTTAAGGTGGATGGGAGTAACAGGGTATAAATGCAGTTTACTTTTTTTGGAAGAAACCCCTGCACATGCAAACCCTGCATCGCATACTAGCACATTATGCAATACCTTGGAAGGAAACCCTCTCTAGCACTGTAATGTTACAGCTGAGAGGGCTGACATGTTCCCCCTGTCTTTCTTCTGGGTTTGCGCACTCCGGCTATGTGATTGACCGGAGTCGTGGTGACATCACCCTCGCGGGAGCCTTCCGTTCCAGCATGAAGCTCTGAAATTCCTGCAAGGTATGCCGGACCTTCAGAGTGCATGCTCGGTCACTGGCTGCATGCAGGGTGAATATCTCCTAAATGGTGCAGGTCTCATGGGCGTCCACAGCAGGGGGCAAGGGGGGTCAAGTGCCCCCCCCCTGGAATCCCCAAGGTGTTGCCACTGCCGCCGCCGCCATGCTGCATTATTTTTTTTTCTGAGTCCGCTCTCTCCTGTGTATCATAGGGCTGGATGGCTGTGTTCGGCGGCCGCTCTGCAACACAGTCCCGCCCCCCCCTCAGACCATCTCGTGTGATAGTAGAGAGAATCAACGCTCCGCCTATCACCTATCACATGAGCGGGTCTGGGGGGGGGCGGGACTGTGTTACAGAGCGGCCACCGAACACAGCCATCCAGCGCTGTGATACACAGGAGTAGATGCCCATCCCTGCTACAGTGCCTGGATAGGAGGATCAAGGGGGGGAGGGGGGCTGCAGTGCTCTCCTCCACCACCGCACTCTCCTGCCCCCCCCCGCTCTTCTCTTCACCGCACTCTCCTGACCCCCGTGCTCTCCTCCACCACCACACTCTCCTGACCCCCCCCCCCCAGTGCTCTCTTCCACCACTGCACTCTCCTGCCCCCCCAGTGCGCTCCTCCACCACCGCACTCTCCTGCCCCCCCCAGTGCTCCTCTCCTCCACCACCGCACTCTCCTGCCCCCCCAGTGCTCCTCTCCTCCACCACCGCACTCTCCTGCCCCCCCCAGTGCTCCTCTCCTCCACCACCACACTCTCCTGCCCCCCCAGTGCGCTCCTCCACCACCGCACTCTCCTGTCCCCCCCAGTGCTCCTCTCCTCCACCACCGCACTCTCCTGCCCCCCGTGCTCTCCTCCACCACCACACTCTCCTGCCCCCCCCCCGTGCTCTCTTCCACCACGCACTCTCCTGCCCCCCCCCCTGCTCTTCTCTTCCACCACCGCACTCTCCTGACCCCCCCAGTGTTCTCCTCCACCACCGCACTCTCCTGCCCCCCCCAGTGCTCCTCTCCTCTACCACCGCACTCTCCTGCCCCCCCCAGTGCTCCTCTCCTCCACCACTGCACTCTCCTGCCCCCGTGCTCTCCTCTACCACCACACTCTCCTGCCCCCCCAGTGCTCTCCTCCACCACGCACTCTCCTGCCCCCCCCCCTGCTCTTCTCTTCCACCACCGCACTCTCCTGACCCCCCCAGTGTTCTCCTCCACCACCGCACTCTCCTGCCCCCCCCAGTGCTCCTCTCCTCTACCACCGCACTCTCCTGCCCCCCCCCCCCCAGTGCTCCTCTCCTCCACCACCGCACTCTCCTGCCCCCCGTGCTCTCCTCCACCACCACACTCTCCTGCCCCCCCGTGCTCTCTTCCACCACCACACTCTCCTGCCCCCCCAGTGCTCTTCTCTTCCACCACCGCACTCTCCTGCCCCCCCAGTGCTCTCCTCCACCACTGCACTCTCCTGCCCCCCCCAGTGCTCTCCTCCACCACCGCACTCTCCTGACCCCCCCCAGTGCTCTTCTCTTCCACCACCGCACTCTCCTGCCCCCCCAGTGCTCTCCTCCACCACCGCACTCTCCTGACCCCCCCAGTGCTCTCATCCACCACTGCACTCTCCTGCCCCCGTGCTCTCCTCCACCACCACACTCTCCTGCCCCCCCCCCCCCCAGTGCTCTCCTCCACCACCGCACTCTCCTGCCCCCGTGCTCTCCTCCACCACCACACTCTCCTGCCCCCCCCAGTGCTCTCCTCCACCACCACACTCTCCTGCCCCCCGTGCTCTCCTCCACCACCACACTCTCCTGCCCCCCCCAGTGCTCTCTTCCACCACTGCACTCTCCTGCCCCCCCAGTGCTCTCCTCCACCACCGCACTCTCCTGCCCCCGTGCTCTCCTCCACCACCACACTCTCCTGCCCCCCCCCTAGTGCTCTCTTCCACCACTGCACTCTCCTGCCCCCCCAGTGCTCTCCTCCACCACCGCACTCTCCTGCCCCCCCAGTGCTCTTCTCTTCCACCACCGCACTCTCCTGCCCCCCCAGTGCTCTCCTCCACCACTGCACTCTCCTGCCCCCCATGCTCTCCTCCACCACCGCACTCTCCTGCCCCCCCCCGTGCTCTTCTCTTCCACCACTGCACTCTCCTGCCCCCCCAGTGCTCTCCTCCACCATCGCACTCTCCTGCCCCCCCCCAGTGCTCTCCTCCACCACCGCACTCTCCTGCCCCCCATGCTCTCTTCCACCACTGTGCTCTCTTCCACCACCACACTCTCCTGCCTCCCCCACAGTGCTCTTCTCCACCGCCACGCTCTCCTGCCCCCCCAGTGGTCTCCATCACCACCACACTCTCCTGCCACCCCCTCCAGTGCTCTCCTCCACCACCACACTCTCCTGCCCCCCCCCCCCCCACAGTGCTCTCCTCCACCACCACACTCTCCTGCCCCCCCCCCCAGTTTTCTCCTACCCTGTTCTTGCTGCTCTCCAGCTCTCCCCATCCTTCTCTAGCCACCATCCCAGTGCTTTCCCCCCCAGTGTTCTCCGCCCCTGTTCCCCCCAGTGCTCTCCCCCCCCCCGTGCCCCCACTCCCCCCAGTGCTCTCCCCCAGTGCTCTCCTCTCTCCCCCTGTTCTTTCCCCTCCAGTGCTCTCCCCTCAGTGCTCTACTCCCCCCAATGCTCCCCCCCTGTTCTTTCCCCCCCCCAGTGCTCTTCAGCTCTCCCCATCACTCTCTAGCCCCCACCCCAGTTCTCTCCAGCCCTCCTTACTCCGCACCCCTGTTCTATCTGCCCCCCTGGTGCTCTCCAGCCCCCCCCCAGTGCTCTCTACCCTCCGTGCTCTCCACCCCTGTTCTTTTTGGCTCCCCCTTAGCACCCTCCACTCCCCACCCCTGTACTCTCCTCTCCCCCTGCATTTTGCGCCCACCCATGTGCTCTCCACCCCCCATAGTGCTCTCCAGTCCCCCGTGCTTTCCACCTCTGTTCTTTCTTTCAGTTTAAGGTGGATGGGAGTAACAGGGTATAAATGCAGTTTACTTTTTTTGGAAGAAACCCCTGCACATGCAAACCCTGCATCGCATACTAGCACATTATGCAATACCTTGGAAGGAAACCCTCTCTAGCACTGTAATGTTACAGCTGAGAGGGCTGACATGTTCCCCCTGTCTTTCTTCTGGGTTTGCGCACTCCGGCTATGTGATTGACCGGAGTCGTGGTGACATCACCCTCGCGGGAGCCTTCCGTTCCAGCATGAAGCTCTGAAATTCCTGCAAGGTATGCCGGACCTTCAGAGTGCATGCTCGGTCACTGGCTGCATGCAGGGTGAATATCTCCTAAATGGTGCAGGTCTCATGGGCGTCCACAGCAGGGGGCAAGGGGGGTCAAGTGCCCCCCCCCTGGAATCCCCAAGGTGTTGCCACTGCCGCCGCCGCCATGCTGCATTATTTTTTTTTCTGAGTCCGCTCTCTCCTGTGTATCATAGGGCTGGATGGCTGTGTTCGGCGGCCGCTCTGCAACACAGTCCCGCCCCCCCCTCAGACCATCTCGTGTGATAGTAGAGAGAATCAACGCTCCGCCTATCACCTATCACATGAGCGGGTCTGGGGGGGGGCGGGACTGTGTTACAGAGCGGCCACCGAACACAGCCATCCAGCGCTGTGATACACAGGAGTAGATGCCCATCCCTGCTACAGTGCCTGGATAGGAGGATCAAGGGGGGGAGGGGGGCTGCAGTGCTCTCCTCCACCACCGCACTCTCCTGCCCCCCCCCGCTCTTCTCTTCACCGCACTCTCCTGACCCCCGTGCTCTCCTCCACCACCACACTCTCCTGACCCCCCCCCCCCCAGTGCTCTCTTCCACCACTGCACTCTCCTGCCCCCCCAGTGCGCTCCTCCACCACCGCACTCTCCTGCCCCCCCCCAGTGCTCCTCTCCTCCACCACCGCACTCTCCTGCCCCCCCAGTGCTCCTCTCCTCCACCACCGCACTCTCCTGCCCCCCCCAGTGCTCCTCTCCTCCACCACCACACTCTCCTGCCCCCCCAGTGCGCTCCTCCACCACCGCACTCTCCTGTCCCCCCCAGTGCTCCTCTCCTCCACCACCGCACTCTCCTGCCCCCCGTGCTCTCCTCCACCACCACACTCTCCTGCCCCCCCCCCGTGCTCTCTTCCACCACGCACTCTCCTGCCCCCCCCCTGCTCTTCTCTTCCACCACCGCACTCTCCTGACCCCCCCAGTGTTCTCCTCCACCACCGCACTCTCCTGCCCCCCCCAGTGCTCCTCTCCTCTACCACCGCACTCTCCTGCCCCCCCCCAGTGCTCCTCTCCTCCACCACTGCACTCTCCTGCCCCCGTGCTCTCCTCTACCACCACACTCTCCTGCCCCCCCAGTGCTCTCCTCCACCACGCACTCTCCTGCCCCCCCCCCCTGCTCTTCTCTTCCACCACCGCACTCTCCTGACCCCCCCAGTGTTCTCCTCCACCACCGCACTCTCCTGCCCCCCCAGTGCTCCTCTCCTCTACCACCGCACTCTCCTGCCCCCCCCCCCCCCCAGTGCTCCTCTCCTCCACCACCGCACTCTCCTGCCCCCCGTGCTCTCCTCCACCACCACACTCTCCTGCCCCCCCGTGCTCTCTTCCACCACCACACTCTCCTGCCCCCCCAGTGCTCTTCTCTTCCACCACCGCACTCTCCTGCCCCCCCAGTGCTCTCCTCCACCACTGCACTCTCCTGCCCCCCCCAGTGCTCTCCTCCACCACCGCACTCTCCTGACCCCCCCCAGTGCTCTTCTCTTCCACCACCGCACTCTCCTGCCCCCCCAGTGCTCTCCTCCACCACCGCACTCTCCTGACCCCCCCAGTGCTCTCATCCACCACTGCACTCTCCTGCCCCCGTGCTCTCCTCCACCACCACACTCTCCTGCCCCCCCCCCCCCCAGTGCTCTCCTCCACCACCGCACTCTCCTGCCCCCGTGCTCTCCTCCACCACCACACTCTCCTGCCCCCCCAGTGCTCTCCTCCACCACCACACTCTCCTGCCCCCCGTGCTCTCCTCCACCACCACACTCTCCTGCCCCCCCCAGTGCTCTCTTCCACCACTGCACTCTCCTGCCCCCCCAGTGCTCTCCTCCACCACCGCACTCTCCTGCCCCCGTGCTCTCCTCCACCACCACACTCTCCTGCCCCCCCCCTAGTGCTCTCTTCCACCACTGCACTCTCCTGCCCCCCCAGTGCTCTCCTCCACCACCGCACTCTCCTGCCCCCCCAGTGCTCTTCTCTTCCACCACCGCACTCTCCTGCCCCCCCAGTGCTCTCCTCCACCACTGCACTCTCCTGCCCCCCATGCTCTCCTCCACCACCGCACTCTCCTGCCCCCCCCCGTGCTCTTCTCTTCCACCACTGCACTCTCCTGCCCCCCCAGTGCTCTCCTCCACCATCGCACTCTCCTGCCCCCCCCCAGTGCTCTCCTCCACCACCGCACTCTCCTGCCCCCCATGCTCTCTTCCACCACTGTGCTCTCTTCCACCACCACACTCTCCTGCCTCCCCCCCAGTGCTCTTCTCCACCGCCACGCTCTCCTGCCCCCCCAGTGGTCTCCATCACCACCACACTCTCCTGCCACCCCCTCCAGTGCTCTCCTCCACCACCACACTCTCCTGCCCCCCCCCCCACAGTGCTCTCCTCCACCACCACACTCTCCTCCCCCCCCCCCCAGTTTTCTCCTACCCTGTTCTTGCTGCTCTCCAGCTCTCCCCATCCTTCTCTAGCCACCATCCCAGTGCTTTCCCCCCCAGTGTTCTCCGCCCCTGTTCCCCCCAGTGCTCTCCCCCCCCCCCGTGCCCCCACTCCCCCCAGTGCTCTCCCCCAGTGCTCTCCTCTCTCCCCCTGTTCTTTCCCCTCCAGTGCTCTCCCCTCAGTGCTCTACTCCCCCCAATGCTCCCCCCCTGTTCTTTCCCCCCCCCAGTGCTCTTCAGCTCTCCCCATCACTCTCTAGCCCCCACCCCAGTGCTCTCCAGCCCTCCTTACTCCGCACCCCTGTTCTATCTGCCCCCCTGGTGCTCTCCAGCCCCCCCCCAGTGCTCTCTACCCTCCGTGCTCTCCACCCCTGTTCTTTTTGGCTCCCCCTTAGCACCCTCCACTCCCCACCCCTGTACTCTCCTCTCCCCCTGCATTTTGCGCCCACCCATGTGCTCTCCACCCCCCATAGTGCTCTCCAGTCCCCCGTGCTTTCCACCTCTGTTCTTTCTTTCAGTTTAAGGTGGATGGGAGTAACAGGGTATAAATGCAGTTTACTTTTTTTGGAAGAAACCCCTGCACATGCAAACCCTGCATCGCATACTAGCACATTATGCAATACCTTGGAAGGAAACCCTCTCTAGCACTGTAATGTTACAGCTGAGAGGGCTGACATGTTCCCCCTGTCTTTCTTCTGGGTTTGCGCACTCCGGCTATGTGATTGACCGGAGTCGTGGTGACATCACCCTCGCGGGAGCCTTCCGTTCCAGCATGAAGCTCTGAAATTCCTGCAAGGTATGCCGGACCTTCAGAGTGCATGCTCGGTCACTGGCTGCATGCAGGGTGAATATCTCCTAAATGGTGCAGGTCTCATGGGCGTCCACAGCAGGGGGCAAGGGGGGTCAAGTGCCCCCCCCCTGGAATCCCCAAGGTGTTGCCACTGCCGCCGCCGCCATGCTGCATTATTTTTTTTTCTGAGTCCGCTCTCTCCTGTGTATCATAGGGCTGGATGGCTGTGTTCGGCGGCCGCTCTGCAACACAGTCCCGCCCCCCCCTCAGACCATCTCGTGTGATAGTAGAGAGAATCAACGCTCCGCCTATCACCTATCACATGAGCGGGTCTGGGGGGGGGCGGGACTGTGTTACAGAGCGGCCACCGAACACAGCCATCCAGCGCTGTGATACACAGGAGTAGATGCCCATCCCTGCTACAGTGCCTGGATAGGAGGATCAAGGGGGGGAGGGGGGCTGCAGTGCTCTCCTCCACCACCGCACTCTCCTGCCCCCCCCCGCTCTTCTCTTCACCGCACTCTCCTGACCCCCGTGCTCTCCTCCACCACCACACTCTCCTGACCCCCCCCCCCCCCCAGTGCTCTCTTCCACCACTGCACTCTCCTGCCCCCCCAGTGCGCTCCTCCACCACCGCACTCTCCTGCCCCCCCAGTGCTCCTCTCCTCCACCACCGCACTCTCCTGCCCCCCCAGTGCTCCTCTCCTCCACCACCGCACTCTCCTGCCCCCCCCAGTGCTCCTCTCCTCCACCACCACACTCTCCTGCCCCCCCAGTGCGCTCCTCCACCACCGCACTCTCCTGTCCCCCCCAGTGCTCCTCTCCTCCACCACCGCACTCTCCTGCCCCCCGTGCTCTCCTCCACCACCACACTCTCCTGCCCCCCCCCCGTGCTCTCTTCCACCACGCACTCTCCTGCCCCCCCCCTGCTCTTCTCTTCCACCACCGCACTCTCCTGACCCCCCCAGTGTTCTCCTCCACCACCGCACTCTCCTGCCCCCCCCAGTGCTCCTCTCCTCTACCACCGCACTCTCCTGCCCCCCCCAGTGCTCCTCTCCTCCACCACTGCACTCTCCTGCCCCCGTGCTCTCCTCTACCACCACACTCTCCTGCCCCCCCAGTGCTCTCCTCCACCACGCACTCTCCTGCCCCCCCCCTGCTCTTCTCTTCCACCACCGCACTCTCCTGACCCCCCCAGTGTTCTCCTCCACCACCGCACTCTCCTGCCCCCCCCAGTGCTCCTCTCCTCTACCACCGCACTCTCCTGCCCCCCCCCCCCCCAGTGCTCCTCTCCTCCACCACCGCACTCTCCTGCCCCCCGTGCTCTCCTCCACCACCACACTCTCCTGCCCCCCCGTGCTCTCTTCCACCACCACACTCTCCTGCCCCCCCAGTGCTCTTCTCTTCCACCACCGCACTCTCCTGCCCCCCCAGTGCTCTCCTCCACCACTGCACTCTCCTGCCCCCCCCAGTGCTCTCCTCCACCACCGCACTCTCCTGACCCCCCCCAGTGCTCTTCTCTTCCACCACCGCACTCTCCTGCCCCCCCAGTGCTCTCCTCCACCACCGCACTCTCCTGACCCCCCCAGTGCTCTCATCCACCACTGCACTCTCCTGCCCCCGTGCTCTCCTCCACCACCACACTCTCCTGCCCCCCCCCCCCCAGTGCTCTCCTCCACCACCGCACTCTCCTGCCCCCGTGCTCTCCTCCACCACCACACTCTCCTGCCCCCCCCAGTGCTCTCCTCCACCACCACACTCTCCTGCCCCCCGTGCTCTCCTCCACCACCACACTCTCCTGCCCCCCCCAGTGCTCTCTTCCACCACTGCACTCTCCTGCCCCCCCAGTGCTCTCCTCCACCACCGCACTCTCCTGCCCCCGTGCTCTCCTCCACCACCACACTCTCCTGCCCCCCCCCTAGTGCTCTCTTCCACCACTGCACTCTCCTGCCCCCCCAGTGCTCTCCTCCACCACCGCACTCTCCTGCCCCCCCAGTGCTCTTCTCTTCCACCACCGCACTCTCCTGCCCCCCCAGTGCTCTCCTCCACCACTGCACTCTCCTGCCCCCCATGCTCTCCTCCACCACCGCACTCTCCTGCCCCCCCCCGTGCTCTTCTCTTCCACCACTGCACTCTCCTGCCCCCCCAGTGCTCTCCTCCACCATCGCACTCTCCTGCCCCCCCCCAGTGCTCTCCTCCACCACCGCACTCTCCTGCCCCCCATGCTCTCTTCCACCACTGTGCTCTCTTCCACCACCACACTCTCCTGCCTCCCCCCAGTGCTCTTCTCCACCGCCACGCTCTCCTGCCCCCCCAGTGGTCTCCATCACCACCACACTCTCCTGCCACCCCCTCCAGTGCTCTCCTCCACCACCACACTCTCCTGCCCCCCCCCCCCACAGTGCTCTCCTCCACCACCACACTCTCCTGCCCCCCCCCCAGTTTTCTCCTACCCTGTTCTTGCTGCTCTCCAGCTCTCCCCATCCTTCTCTAGCCACCATCCCAGTGCTTTCCCCCCCAGTGTTCTCCGCCCCTGTTCCCCCCAGTGCTCTCCCCCCCCCCGTGCCCCCACTCCCCCCAGTGCTCTCCCCCAGTGCTCTCCTCTCTCCCCCTGTTCTTTCCCCTCCAGTGCTCTCCCCTCAGTGCTCTACTCCCCCCAATGCTCCCCCCCTGTTCTTTCCCCCCCCAGTGCTCTTCAGCTCTCCCCATCACTCTCTAGCCCCCACCCCAGTGCTCTCCAGCCCTCCTTACTCCGCACCCCTGTTCTATCTGCCCCCCTGGTGCTCTCCAGCCCCCCCCCAGTGCTCTCTACCCTCCGTGCTCTCCACCCCTGTTCTTTTTGGCTCCCCCTTAGCACCCTCCACTCCCCACCCCTGTACTCTCCTCTCCCCCTGCATTTTGCGCCCACCCATGTGCTCTCCACCCCCCATAGTGCTCTCCAGTCCCCCGTGCTTTCCACCTCTGTTCTTTCTTTCAGTTTAAGGTGGATGGGAGTAACAGGGTATAAATGCAGTTTACTTTTTTTGGAAGAAACCCCTGCACATGCAAACCCTGCATCGCATACTAGCACATTATGCAATACCTTGGAAGGAAACCCTCTCTAGCACTGTAATGTTACAGCTGAGAGGGCTGACATGTTCCCCCTGTCTTTCTTCTGGGTTTGCGCACTCCGGCTATGTGATTGACCGGAGTCGTGGTGACATCACCCTCGCGGGAGCCTTCCGTTCCAGCATGAAGCTCTGAAATTCCTGCAAGGTATGCCGGACCTTCAGAGTGCATGCTCGGTCACTGGCTGCATGCAGGGTGAATATCTCCTAAATGGTGCAGGTCTCATGGGCGTCCACAGCAGGGGGCAAGGGGGGTCAAGTGCCCCCCCCCTGGAATCCCCAAGGTGTTGCCACTGCCGCCGCCGCCATGCTGCATTATTTTTTTTTCTGAGTCCGCTCTCTCCTGTGTATCATAGGGCTGGATGGCTGTGTTCGGCGGCCGCTCTGCAACACAGTCCCGCCCCCCCCTCAGACCATCTCGTGTGATAGTAGAGAGAATCAACGCTCCGCCTATCACCTATCACATGAGCGGGTCTGGGGGGGGGCGGGACTGTGTTACAGAGCGGCCACCGAACACAGCCATCCAGCGCTGTGATACACAGGAGTAGATGCCCATCCCTGCTACAGTGCCTGGATAGGAGGATCAAGGGGGGGAGGGGGGCTGCAGTGCTCTCCTCCACCACCGCACTCTCCTGCCCCCCCCCGCTCTTCTCTTCACCGCACTCTCCTGACCCCCGTGCTCTCCTCCACCACCACACTCTCCTGACCCCCCCCCCCCAGTGCTCTCTTCCACCACTGCACTCTCCTGCCCCCCCAGTGCGCTCCTCCACCACCGCACTCTCCTGCCCCCCCCAGTGCTCCTCTCCTCCACCACCGCACTCTCCTGCCCCCCCAGTGCTCCTCTCCTCCACCACCGCACTCTCCTGCCCCCCCCAGTGCTCCTCTCCTCCACCACCACACTCTCCTGCCCCCCCAGTGCGCTCCTCCACCACCGCACTCTCCTGTCCCCCCCAGTGCTCCTCTCCTCCACCACCGCACTCTCCTGCCCCCCGTGCTCTCCTCCACCACCACACTCTCCTGCCCCCCCCCGTGCTCTCTTCCACCACGCACTCTCCTGCCCCCCCCTGCTCTTCTCTTCCACCACCGCACTCTCCTGACCCCCCCAGTGTTCTCCTCCAGCACCGCACTCTCCTGCCCCCCCCAGTGCTCCTCTCCTCTACCACCGCACTCTCCTGCCCCCCCCAGTGCTCCTCTCCTCCACCACTGCACTCTCCTGCCCCCGTGCTCTCCTCTACCACCACACTCTCCTGCCCCCCCAGTGCTCTCCTCCACCACGCACTCTCCTGCCCCCCCCCTGCTCTTCTCTTCCACCACCGCACTCTCCTGACCCCCCCAGTGTTCTCCTCCACCACCGCACTCTCCTGCCCCCCCCAGTGCTCCTCTCCTCTACCACCGCACTCTCCTGCCCCCCCCCCAGTGCTCCTCTCCTCCACCACCGCACTCTCCTGCCCCCCGTGCTCTCCTCCACCACCACACTCTCCTGCCCCCCCGTGCTCTCTTCCACCACCACACTCTCCTGCCCCCCCAGTGCTCTTCTCTTCCACCACCGCACTCTCCTGCCCCCCCAGTGCTCTCCTCCACCACTGCACTCTCCTGCCCCCCCAGTGCTCTCCTCCACCACCGCACTCTCCTGACCCCCCCCAGTGCTCTTCTCTTCCACCACCGCACTCTCCTGCCCCCCCAGTGCTCTCCTCCACCACCGCACTCTCCTGACCCCCCCAGTGCTCTCATCCACCACTGCACTCTCCTGCCCCCGTGCTCTCCTCCACCACCACACTCTCCTGCCCCCCCCCCCCCAGTGCTCTCCTCCACCACCGCACTCTCCTGCCCCCGTGCTCTCCTCCACCACCACACTCTCCTGCCCCCCCCAGTGCTCTCCTCCACCACCACACTCTCCTGCCCCCCGTGCTCTCCTCCACCACCACACTCTCCTGCCCCCCCCAGTGCTCTCTTCCACCACTGCACTCTCCTGCCCCCCCAGTGCTCTCCTCCACCACCGCACTCTCCTGCCCCCGTGCTCTCCTCCACCACCACACTCTCCTGCCCCCCCCCCCCAGTGCTCTCTTCCACCACTGCACTCTCCTGCCCCCCCAGTGCTCTCCTCCACCACCGCACTCTCCTGCCCCCCCAGTGCTCTTCTCTTCCACCACCGCACTCTCCTGCCCCCCCAGTGCTCTCCTCCACCACTGCACTCTCCTGCCCCCCATGCTCTCCTCCACCACCGCACTCTCCTGCCCCCCCCCGTGCTCTTCTCTTCCACCACTGCACTCTCCTGCCCCCCCAGTGCTCTCCTCCACCATCGCACTCTCCTGCCCCCCCCCAGTGCTCTCCTCCACCACCGCACTCTCCTGCCCCCCATGCTCTCTTCCACCACTGTGCTCTCTTCCACCACCACACTCTCCTGCCTCCCCCCCAGTGCTCTTCTCCACCGCCACGCTCTCCTGCCCCCCCAGTGGTCTCCATCACCACCACACTCTCCTGCCACCCCCTCCAGTGCTCTCCTCCACCACCACACTCTCCTGCCCCCCCCCCCACAGTGCTCTCCTCCACCACCACACTCTCCTGCCCCCCCCCCCAGTTTTCTCCTACCCTGTTCTTGCTGCTCTCCAGCTCTCCCCATCCTTCTCTAGCCACCATCCCAGTGCTTTCCCCCCCAGTGTTCTCCGCCCCTGTTCCCCCCAGTGCTCTCCCCCCCCCGTGCCCCCACTCCCCCCAGTGCTCTCCCCCAGTGCTCTCCTCTCTCCCCCTGTTCTTTCCCCTCCAGTGCTCTCCCCTCAGTGCTCTACTCCCCCCAATGCTCCCCCCCTGTTCTTTCCCCCCCCCAGTGCTCTTCAGCTCTCCCCATCACTCTCTAGCCCCCACCCCAGTGCTCTCCAGCCCTCCTTACTCCGCACCCCTGTTCTATCTGCCCCCCTGGTGCTCTCCAGCCCCCCCCCAGTGCTCTCTACCCTCCGTGCTCTCCACCCCTGTTCTTTTTGGCTCCCCCTTAGCACCCTCCACTCCCCACCCCTGTACTCTCCTCTCCCCCTGCATTTTGCGCCCACCCATGTGCTCTCCACCCCCCATAGTGCTCTCCAGTCCCCCGTGCTTTCCACCTCTGTTCTTTCTGGCCCCCACTGGTGCTCTCAAGCTCCCCCCCATTGCTCTCCACTCACCCCTGCTCTTTGTGCCCCCACCAGTGCTCTTCACCACCCCCAGTGCTCTCAGCCTATCGTGCTCTCTACCCCTGTTCTTGTTGGCCCCCCCAGTGCTCTCAAGTTCCCCCCCAAGCGCTCTCCGCTCCCCACCCCTGTGATCTCCACTCCCCCTCACTCTTTGCCCCCACCCATGTGTTCTCCAACCCCTCCAGTACTCTTTGCTCCCCCTTCTCTCCAACTCCCACTCAGTGCTCTCCACTTCCCTAGGGCCAGAGGGCAGGCTGACTGGGGCCAGAAAATGAGGACGGCTGAAGGTGCAGGTGGCCAGGGACCACTCCATCTCACAGCAGACAGATCCTCTGGAAGGAGCACCGTCCCCATCCAAAACGAGAACAGACCCTGCCTGCTGCTGGCCGTCATGGATATCCTGCTGGCATGCAAGGTACTGTACCGAGCATAAACAACACACCTACCCACAGACAGGAACTGCAGACTGGGACATGGGGCACAGGAGGGGCTGCAATGATGTGCACAGTGAGACTGCATTCACGGCACAGTAAAGCTGCATTTTATAGACACGATGAGGCTGCATTTGATGGACACAGTGAGGCTGCATTTGAAGGGCACAGTGAGGCTGCATTTGAAGGGCACAGTGAAGCTGCATTTGAAGGGCACAGTGAGGCTGCATTTGAAGGGCACAGTGAGGCTGCATTTGGTGGGCACAGTGAGGCTGCATTTGGTGGGCACAGTGAGGCTGCATTTGATGGGCACAGTGAGGCTGCATTTGATGGGCACAGTGAGGCTGCATTTGATGGGCACAGTGAGGCTGCATTTGGTGGGCACAGTGAGGCTGCATTTTGTGGGCACAGTGAGGCTGCATTTGATGGGCACAGTGAGGCTGCATTTGATGGGCACAGTGAGGCTGCATTTGATGGGCACAGTGAGGCTGCATTTGGTGGGCACAGTGAGGCTGAATTTGATGGGCACTGGTGAGGCTGCATTGAGCTCTTGCATCAAGTCTGCAGTCTCTGTCCATCTCCTGTAGCATGTCTGAAGTCTCTGAGGGAATCTGGAGAAGAGTCAAAAGTGGGAGCACCGCCGGGATGGGGGTCATGGGAGAAGTCAGACTTGTGTGGACTGTGAATAGGAGACTATAGGATAAAACCTCCAAGCTGGAGCCGACTGACTGAGCCCTGCACAGTGCACCTGAGAGGAGGTCAGTGAAAGCACCGCCAGGCCAGTCGGGGGTCACTGATGTAAGGGGGGAGTGAATACGATAATGTAAGGGGCACTGATATAAAGGGTTTCCTCCTTATATTAGTAACCCACCCCCCTTACCTTCAAGTATTCTTTCTGCAGAAGGTGGTTCCCCCCCCACGTTCTGAGTTCCTGGGGTCCCCCTTAATGATTGATCACTTACCACTATTAACTGGAATTTGAATATATATATATATATATATAAAAAGCCCTATGTGATTTCATATCTATATCTAATACTCTCTTCATCAAATGTGCTTTAAAATGCATGGTTTTTCCCTTTCATGAACAAGAAAATAATGACGTTATGCTGTTGGGCTGGTATAATAATGCTGTTGGGCTGGTATAATAATGCTGTTGGGCTGGTATAATAATGCTGTGAGGCTGGTATGAAATTTTTTCCAGGGCTGGTTTTTGAAAGCATGGGCGTCCGCAAGGTTACTCAGGTGGCTGCGTACCAGGCCCATATAGCCTAGAGAAGGTACATCTTTTTACATTGCAATACATCTGTTGTGGCCATATTTTTATCTTGATGAAAACAGCCAATACAGTGACAGTATGAGATGAATATATGACCACAACAGATGTATTGCAATGTAAAGAGATGTAGATTCTCTAGGCTATATGGGCATGGAACACAGCCGCCAGAGTCACTCCCAATACAAAGTGAAGATGAATTATCTCTTATATAACACATATGTATTACCAGTGGAAAGATTTTCATGAGATTGTCGAAAAGGGGCGGAACATGAGTGGCCTTGAAATGATGCCCCCCCTTGGAAAAAGTTCTGCGGACGCCCATGGCAGGTCTGCCTGACGATTGTCAGATACTGGTTGAAATCCAGTGCCCGGTGCCCACCAACCAGCTTCTGCTGTGTTTAATCACAAAATAAAGCGATAAAAATATACAGCATCTATAAAATAGGATTTTTATATACAGCTTACCTGTAAAATCCTTTTCTTGAGAGTACATCACGGGACACAGGAGCTTCATTACATAGTGGGTTATATAGGCACCTCTGGTGATTGGACACTGGTTGACCCAATTAAAGAGAATTCCTCCCCTATATAACCCCTCCCATTAGGGAGGCACCTCAGTTTTGTAGCAAAGCAATAAGAAACCACGTAAAACCCAAGAGGGGCGGGAGCCCTGTGTCCCGTGATGTACTCTCAAGAAAAGGATTTTACAGGTAAGCTGTATATAAAAATCCTATTTTCTTGATCATACATCACGGGACACAGGAGCTTCATTACATAGTGGGATGTCCCATAGCAATGCTCAGGTTGAGGGGAGGGAGACACAGATCATAATTTAAGACCGCCAGGGACCTGAGGACCTAAACTGCAGCCTGCAGAACACTACGCCCAAAAGCGATATCCTCCTGCCCTCTGACATCCACCTGATAGAATCTGGTGAATGTGTGGACTGATGACCAAGTCGCAGCCTTACAGATTTGAGCCAGGGAGGCCTGGTGATGCACTGCCCAAGAAGCACTTACCGCCCTAGTAGAGTGCGCTTTCACCTGAAAAGGAGGAATCTTCCCCTTTAAGTCATAGGCCTGAGAAATAACCTGTCTGATCCACCTCGAGAGAGTGGACTTTGACGCTGCCTGACCCCTTTTAGGGCCTTCTGGCAGAATAAATAAACAGTCAGTTTTCCTTATCTGAGCAGTTGCTTGAAGATAAAGACTGATTGCTCTAACCACATCTAAAGTGTGTAAGGATTCTTCCTCTGTGGACTGAGGGTTTGGAAAAAAGGATGGTAGGATTACATCCTGATTCAGGTGAAAACCTGAAACTACCTTAGGTAGAAAGGACCCGTTGGGACGCATGACCACTCGGTCCTTATGGATAATTAAATAGGGCTCTTTACAGGAAAGAGCTGCCAATTCTGATACCCTTCTAGCCGTGGATATGGCTACTAGGAACACCAGCTTCTTTGTCAGGAGAGTTAAAGAAGCCAGATGCAGAGGTTCAAATGGTTGGGCTTCTAAGGCCGAGAGAACCAAATTCAGATCCCAAGGGCATGGACTGGCGGTCTCATCCGCATAGCCCCCTGGATAAAAGCCCGTACTAGGGAATGTGATGCAAGCGATCTTTGAAAAAAGACCGATAGGGCCGAAATCTGCACCTTGATGGTGCTTATGGCCAAATTCATTTCAAGGCCTGATTGGAGAAAGGCCAAGATTCTGCTAATGACAT
Source organism: Lithobates pipiens (assembly GCF_037356315.1). NCBI lineage: Eukaryota > Metazoa > Chordata > Amphibia > Anura > Ranidae > Lithobates > Lithobates pipiens. The sequence goes on from NW_027507903.1 coordinate 611,084,287, forward strand.
ACCTTCTAGGATGCCATCTCCTGGGTTCACACCAGGAAACATATGCCCTCCAGATCTTGTAATAGATACGCCTGGAGGCCGGTTTTCTGGCATTGACCAGAGTGGAGAGGACTGGCCCCGAAAGACCACGGCCTCTCAAAATGTGGGTCTCAGCAGCCAGACCGTCAAATTCAGACTGCGTAAAGCAGGGTGGTAAATTGGACCCTGTGAGAGCAGGTCTGGCCGGAGAGGGAGGGTCCATGACCTGCCCACTGCCAACTTCATGATTTCTGCGAACCATGGTCGCCTGGGCCAAGCCGCGGCCACTAGAAGGACCGGCTTCATCTCCCTCTTGACCCTTCCCAAGAACCTCGATAACAGCGGGCTCGGGGGGAAGGCATAGATCAGATTGTACTGATCCCAGGGAACTGTCAGAGCATCTGACCCCTGAGCAAGTGCATCTCTTGTCCTTGACACAAAGTTGTCCAGTTTCTTGTTGAATCTGGACGCAAACAGATCCACGTCTGGAGTGCCCCACTTGTGACATATGTCTTGAAACACATCGGGGTGCAGAGCCCATTCTCCTGGGCACAACTGCTGGCGGCTGAGATAATCTGCCTGCCGATTCTCCACTCCTGGGATGAAGACTGCAGAGAGGCACGGAACATGCTCTTCTGCCCAGACAAGTATGCGATTCACCTCCTTTTGGGCCACCAGACTTCTGGTAACGCCCTGGTGATTGATGTAAGCCACTGCGGTGGCATTGTCGGACTGAATCCGAACTGGGAAACCTCGCAGTCTGTGAGACCACTCTCTGAGTGCCATGTAAACTGCCCGAATCTCCAAGATATTTATGGGCAGCAGACTTTCGGTCGCAGACCATTTTCCCTGCGAGCATGTTTCCTGCAACACGGCTCCCCAGCCTGTCAGGCTGGCATCCGTGGTGACAATCTTCCATGAGAGGGGAAGAAAGGTTTTGCCCTTCAGCAAATTTTTGGTCTGTAACCACCAGACAAGACCTTTGCGTGCCCGAGGGGATAAACGCATAGGAAGATCCAGGGATTGGGGCTTCCTGTTCCAAATCGCAAGGATGCATCTTTGCAGGGGCCTTGAGTGGAACTGGGCGAATGGAACGGCCTCGAAAGAGGCGACCATCTTTCCCAACAGTCTCATGTACAACCGAATGGAGGAAGATCTTCTGCCCAGAATCAGGCGCACTAGATCTCCAATGGCCAAGGCCTTTGGCTTTGGAAGGAACACCCTGCCTAGAGTGGTGTCGATAATTAGACCCAGGTAATCCAACCTGGTGGTCGGTTGTAAAGACGACTTTTCTAGGTTTATAATCCAACCTAGGCGGCCCAGATGTTCTAGCGTTTTGGTGACGCTGCGACTTAGGCATGTTGCAGTTCTCTCTACGAGAAGCAAGTCGTCTAGGTAAGCCATGACGGCTATGCCCTGAACTCTTAAGATTGCTAAGAGAGGGTCTAGAATCTTCGTGAAGACTCGAGGGGCCGTGGCTAGGCCGAACGGCAGGGCCACAAATTGAAAATGGCGCTGCTCTACCGCGAACCTCAGAAACTTCTGGTGTGCGGGAAATATTGGCACATGGAGATATGCGTCTTTGATATCTATTGATGCCATGAATTCTCCTCCTTGCAGGGAGGAGACCACAGTGCGTATTGACTGCATCCGGAAGGTCTGGATGTGTAGAAACTGGTTTAAGTCTCTCAGATCCAAGATAGGTCTGACACTTCCGTTTGGTTTTGGAACGGTGAAGAGATTCGAATAGAAACCTGAGCCCTGATCTTTCGGGCTCACTTCTACTATCACACCCTGGGATAGTAATTGATCTAAGGCCAGAAATAGCGGTTTCTGCTTTATCGGATCCCTGGGGATCCTTGACCTTAGAAAACGGGAAGGTGGAATCTCCTGAAACTCTAGCTTGTAGCCCAGAGACACTGAAGAGATCACCCATTTGTCCTGAATCTCTTCCCGCCAGGCGCCTGCAAACCGCAGGAGCCTTCCCCCCACTCGGCCGAGCGGGGGCGCCCCTTCACAAGGATGTGGAGGTCTGCTTGGCAGGCTTCCGCCCCCAAGTCTTCTTCTGTCCCTGGGCTCGGCCCTGAGGCTTTCTAGCCGAGGAGGGCTGAGAAGGCCGTCGCCACTGTTTAGAGCTTGACGCCTCGGGAGAGAGAGTACGCCTGAATGAAGGACGTTTACTCTTCTTGACTGGAAGGAGTGTAGATTTACCTCCCGAAATATTTTGGACGAATTTATCTAATTCCTCTCCAAACAACCGTTCCCCTTTAAATGGGAACCCAGCCAAATGCTTCTTGCATGACATCTCAGCAGCCCAATTTTTTAGCCATAGAGCCCTACGCATGTGTACCAACATGAGGGATAAACGTGATGCTTGTTGGACAGAATCCAAAATCGCATCAATTATGAAACATAAGATATGAGGCATCTCTGCATATTTCTCTACTTCCTCATTAGGAAGGAGTTCAAACATCTGTTTAACCTGTTCCTTAAGGAACTGACACAACCCCACGGCTGCGACTGTAGGTTGCACCACAGCGCCGGCCATGGAAAAGGAGGCTTTTAACAAGGTTTCCAGCTTTTTGTCAGCTGGATCCTTAAATACCTGCGCATTATCCAAAGGACAAGTTAGGTTTTTATTCACACAAGAGATAGCCGCATCCACAGATGGGGCCCCCCATTTCTTGGTGAAACTTTCCTCCACGGGATAATACATAGAAAACCTCTTGGGAGGAGTAAACAGTTTATCGGGATGTCCCCAGTCCTTATACATCAAGTCAGCCATTAAAGGATGAATTGGGAAGGAACAGGCAGTCTGTGGGGCTTTCCTGACTCCCAGGGAAGAGACAGAGGATGTGGCGACTTCAGCAGCTGGCATTCTGAACGTGGTACGCACCAATTCAGTGTAATACTGCACCTGCTTTCTGAGTGCCTGGGAGGAGGGGACTGACTCCTCATCCTCTGACTGATCCGACTGCTCATGATCCCTTTCCAAAGATAGGGATCTCTCCTCATTTTCAGAGTAGCTGTCTGAGAGAGGGATTTCAGCAGAGGGAGGGGATCTACCCCTTTTCTTGCTATCTTTTAGGGAAGCAGAAATAAAATTCATTATCCTCCCTTCAAAACTCTCCAATGAAGCCCTAAGGGAGTCCTCAGTGACATAGACCGGGGCTGCGACATTTGGAGAGGCTGCAAAGCCTGAAAGGGGCACTGACTCGTCTTGAGATGCAGGCTCCACTCTTGCAGAGGGGGATGGTAATCTGCATGCACTCTTGGAACCCCTGGACCCAGGCGGTGACCTGCCAGTGCTTTTGTTACCTGCCCCTGAAACCCTCTTACGAGGAGACATAGTACTGAGCTACAAAGCAGAGTTACTAGTGTAAAATGCAATCACTTTGTTGTGCTTAAAGTCTCACAATAAATCAATATAAGCTTAACTGCACAATATGATGCCGAGTAGGTGTCTTAAGGTTCGCCTGGATCCAATCCCACGGATGCTTACAGCCCACAGCTCCTGTGTCTCACCTTACAGTCCCCTGACGCTCTGGGCTTTTAAAAACGGCCGTTTTGGCGCCTGCATTGCAGTCTGGAGCACTTGATTGTGCACAGCTGGCAACCACACCCCCCGCCTTTCCCTATTAGGCCGGGAGCGCGCCCGGCGCGCGTGCACGCGCCCGCGCGCGTGCACGAGGACCGCGGGATCCGGGGGGGGGAAGGGGAATCCAAAAGGAGTGACCTGGGACCCCCTGATCTGCGTGGGACCCCTTTTTTACTTATATTGTGGCAGGGACTGCAAGGAAACGTGAATAGCTGGGAGAACCAGGCATTTCACTGAGCGTGTTTGTTTGAAAGGCATGTAAGTATGCATCAGGCTTGCTCTTACTCCCTCAAGTGGTGGAAACCAGGTAAGACATACAACTACTCATAATGAAGAAATCCATTCATATATTAAATATATAGGATGACTTCCCATACCTGTTCCCCGCCGCAGGAATTGCTGATTTCAGACCAATTCCAGCCTTCACCCATCACGGCGGGTATTGTTAGCCAACCTTCAGGCGTATCTGGGGTTCTTACGAAAAGATCCTCCTACCTGGGCCTTGTAAAAAACTCTGCCAGAAACTTACGGGCGCCCTGAGTAAACAGTACCCCAAGTCTGGTTTGTCCCAGAGTCCAGTCTTCCAATGGAGAGGACTTACAGGCAAAACCTCGTGTCTTCGGCAGACGAGGCCCGGGTACCATACCATCTTGGGAGTCAATTATCGGCCCGAGGTATGGATCCGGTTTGTTGTAGCCCTTCGGCCCACGCCGGGACCCGCATAGAGCTAAGTTTTACGTGACCATCGACCAGACACTGGCGAAAAAACTGAGGTGCCTCCCTAATGGGAGGGGTTATATAGGGGAGGAATTCTCTTTAATTGGGTCAACCAGTGTCCAATCACCAGAGGTGCCTATATAACCCACTATGTAATGAAGCTCCTGTGTCCCGTGATGTATGATCAAGAAATATAAATATATATATAAAAAAAAATTATTACATTCTAATATTTATTATTTTCTGTCTCTCTTGGATTTCACAGATCAGCAAATTCTGATACTTGCAGCTTATCTTGGGATCAAAACCTTTTTATTTGTACTGAGTATAATATTATGTGGCATCTATATGAAGAAAAAGTGACCACACCAACATCCAAACTGAATCAGATGAGAGCAGCTGAGACTCGGGACTCCTGAAAAAATACAACTGTAAATTGTTAATTTGAGGTGATGGGGTCTCCATGTTCTGTTCCAGGGAAGTCTGTTTAAAATACCAAAATGTGAAGCCCCCTCTGTTAGTGAACTTGGGTGGTGTCGGGGGTCCCATGTGTCCTTGTTGGTGATCCCCTGGGCCCTTCAGATACAAACAGTAGCACCTTGGTGGTTGAGAAGACATCTAAAAGTATCTGACATGATAGGGTTATCCTTCCATGCTACTCCTCCATTAACAGACTGCATTTGGCTAGTTTTCTCCAATAAAGAGAAAAGATTTGCAAATAACCCCTCTATCAGTGGTGGCTGGTGCTCCATTTTTTTTGGGGGGGGGGTGTAGCAAACAAACCCCCACACCCACCTCTGCGCCTGCTCACCAGCCCCGCCCTCAGACCTGCAAGCCCCGTACCTACCGCATCCAGGTTGCGGAAGGCTTCCCCAGATTCTCCTCCCAGCCAATCCCGTCTCAGGACCCGCTTCCTGTCCTTATTGGCTGGGAGGAGAAGCAGGATGACAATAGTGAATGTTTACACCATTCTAGCTTTGAAATAATTTTTTTTTAGAATGTTACATTTCATTTTATATGTTTTAGTTACTATTATAATGTCAATTTATGCACTTAAAGTTAATTTTCCACCACCCTTGCTAAGTCCATGTCTTTATGGACTTTGCTTTCTGCACTTGTGCGCAGTCATTTTGGAACTGGAAGGGGCCGTCCTCAAACTGTTCTCACAAAGTTGGGAGCCTGAAATTGTCCAAAATGTCTTGGTATGCTGACGTCTTAAGAGTTCCCTTCACTGGAACTAAGGGGCCAAGTCCAACCCCTGAAAAACAACCTCACACCATAATCCCCCCTCCACCAAGTTATTTGGACCTGTGCACAAAGCAAGGTCCATAAAGACATATATGAGAGAGTTTGGGGTAGAGGAACTTGACTGGTCTGCACCTCAACCGGACAGAACACCTTTGGAATGAATTAGAGCTGAGCCAGTGATCCAGGCCTTCTCGTCCAACATCAGTGCCTGACCTCACAAATGCGCTTGTGGAAGAATGGTCAAACATTTCCATGGACTCACTCCTAAACCTTGTGGACAGCCTTCCCAGAAGAGTTGAAGCCCTTCTATAGCGGGCCAAATCAATATTGAACCCTACAGGCTTATGCCCCATACACACAATCGGACATTCCGACACCAAAATTCATCGGATTTTTCAGACGGATTTTGGCCCAAACTTGTCTTGCATACACAGTGTCGCACAAAGTTGTCGGAAAATCCGATCATTCAGAATGAGGTGAGGTAAAACACTTACAACGGGACTATAAATGGGCCAGTAGCCAATAGCTTTCATCTCGTAATTTATTCTGAGCATGCGTGGCACTTTGTCCATCGGAATTGTCTACACACGATTGGAATTTAAATGATCGGATTTTGTTGTCGGAAAATTTTAGATCCCGCTTGTGTGTTTCCGACAGAAAAAGTCAGATGGAGCCCACTTACGATTGGATTTTCTGACAACACGATTGTTGGAAAGTCTGACCATGTGTACAGGGCTTAAGACACAGTTGAAGTTTATGTGCCTGTAAAGGCAGGTGTCCCAATATTTTTGAAGATATAGTATATATATTAGGGCTGTTACTGATTAAAATTTTTGTGTTCGATTAATCGATTTTTTTTTAAGTGATTATTCAACCAATTTCAATTCATTATGACGCACATACAGATCCAACTACTTTTAGCTGATCTCCTTGCATTGCAACTCTGCATTAGTCAGTGGTAAATGTGGTATACACTATATACAATCACCCGAAACTAGTTAGTTTCCACAATCCATGACTTAACTTCACAGTTCACACAAATACATTTTAAATTTAAACTGTAGCACTGACAAAAGTATTTTTTTTTTCCACAGTAGTGTGACAATCCCTCCACCTCTGGTCTAACTAATCACTCTCACCTTATGGCATGGACCCCTGTGCAAACAGTTGGTCATGCAAGCGGGTATCAAAAGGGTTACCACCGACCATAAACTTCTCTCACATCTCCTTAGATCTCAGCAAGGACACCAGGTCATGGGTAGAAAGAAAAGATCTAAGTGCTCACCGCTTAAGTATAAGATTTCATTTTTGTGTTCAAACACAAACTACTCACATAAAGATGATAAAAAAACAACATGTAAAGCCGACAATAGTGTTAGTTCAGTAGGGCAACAGTGGGTGACGTCATGCATAGCTCCTCCCCTGTACGCGTTACGTTCAATCAGATCTTCAACATCACCGGACTCCCCCCTTTCCTTCATTAAAAGACAGAGGCACTTGGGGAAGGAGGGAGGAGTCCAGTGACGTTGATGTCCGTGACATCACCGGATCTCCGACAGAACAAAATTAATAGATTAATCGAGGAATTAATCTTTAATTTCCACAGCCCTAATATATATATATATATATATATATATATATATATATATATATATATATATATATATATATATATATATATATATACACACACAGGTATGTGTGTTTGAGCTTTGTGGTGCACTCAAATGCAATAGGCTGCGCACGCCTATGAGCGCAATAGCCTTTTGGGCCAAGAATAGTGTTTCAGCATTATTCTAGTGAACTTTGGCCAGTGTTCTTCGTCATGTATACCCAATAGACAGATGTGTGGGTACCGAAAGAATTGTAGACAGTATATCTATCACCCGTTTCCAGTATATAGTAATAACAGGGTATAACCACATCACATGGACAAAGTCCGCACGTTGGCAGGTACATCTAGTACATGGCGACGTTGGAATACGGTGCATCACGTGTGATCTTACCGGTGTTAAGTAAGACTGATGTACCATGTATGGGTGAATAAGCTTGTTATTAATAGCCGGTAAAACTATCAAATGGGAGGCTCACACTTCCTCCCAATCCGACAAGTCAGGTATAAGTGTTTGCCATTTATTGCAAACCTCCAGAGGACTTATATTATGTGAGGTAGCCAATACATTTGAGTAAATGGTAGATATCCAACCTTTAGGGCCCTGTGACCTTTTTTTTTTTAGCTTATTTCGAAGAACCTAATTATCCAAGAGCTTAGTTGTGGCATTAGGGAAATATTTTGGGAATAAAATAAGAGGGGCTGTATTTCCCCCATGTAGTAGCTATAAGCTGTGTTCATAGCCCCCTATTATTATTATATAGTATTTGGACAATCAGTTCTTAATCCAAATATCTATACTTACTGTACATGCTACATATATTATATACAGTGTAGTGTACAAAGCATTTCTGCTATATATGTCTTCCATAGCATATGTATTGCATTCATCAGTCTTATAGTTACACCACTATGTATATATTTTATTGTTTTGCTTTTTTCTTAACTGCTTGTAGCTGCTATTATTTAGTGTATATACTTCTTGGTTTAATGGTTTTGTCCAAAACTGAACTCATAATATTTCCTCCCCCACGTGCCTCTTCCCCTGACTTCTCTGTCAAGAGTAATGGCACAACCATCCACCCATCCCCCCATGTCAGGGTTCTAGGTGTTATCCTGGACTCTGAACTCTCCTTTCGGCCCCACATCCAATCACTTTCCAAAGCTCGCCGCCTCAACCTCCGCAACATCTCCAAACTACGTCCCTTTCTAACCAAGGAAACCACAAAGCTCCTGATTGACTGCCTGGTCATCTCTCACCTCTACTACAGCAACTCCCTCCTCATTGGCTCACCTTTACATAGACTATCCCCCCTTCAGTCCATCATGAATGATGCTGCCAGACTCATCCACCTTACAAACCGCTCCGTGTCTGCTACCCCTCTCTGCCAATCCCTCCATTGGCTGCCACTCAACCAACAAATTAAATTCAAAATACTAACATTAACTTACAAAGCCATCCACAACTCTGCCCTTAGCTACATCAATAACCTGGTCTTAAATTACCAACCTAATCGCCCTTTTCATTTCTCGCAAGACCTCCTGCTCTCTAGCTCCCACCTCACCTCTTCCCATATCCACCTCCAGGACTTCTCCCGGCCTCTCCCATCCCCAATCTGTCAGACTATCTCCAACTCTATACACTTTTAGGCGATCCCTGAAAACGTTTCCTTTCGGAGAAGCCCATCCTGCCTCCACCTAACAAATGTTCTTTCATTTTCTTCACCATCTCATCCCCCACAGTTATTACTTTTTGTACTACTTGGCCCTCCCTTTTAGATTGTAAGCTCCAACGAGCAAGGCCCTCTGATTCCTCCTGTATTGAATTGTATTGTAATTGTACTGTCTGCCCTCATGTTGTAAGGTGCTGTGCAAACTGTTGGCACTATTTAAATCCTGTATAATAATATAATAATAATGTACAAATTCATATTATAATGTTGAAATCAAACAATAAATGTTTTAATTAGAACTTTGGTCTCCTGTGTATCCGTAAATATTGAAAATATTACTTATACCATATGTGCTTGTGCATTAATAAGGTTGTTGGTACTACACACTGTACCAATGTTATACGTTATTTTTTTCTTCATGTGCTGTACAAAAATCTGTTGATCCTGCCAGTTCCCCTCATTTCCATTTTTCATTTGACCACAACAAGCATGAAATCAGATCCAGACTGACGCAATCAGTTTTTATCTATTAACTTGCTGCTTGGGAAGTACAAGATGGTGTATCAATGGGGTGCTTGTACTCCTGCATCCAGTTTTTCCATTAGCCTTTGTACACACAGTCGGAGATTCCGACAACCAAATCCGTCGGAGTAATTCCGACGGATTAATTCCGCAAGAGGTCCAGAAGTGATGTTGCATACACACGGTCAGACTAAATTGTCGGAAAATCCGATTGTACATAACGTGATGACGTTATTTCGTTACGACGGGACTACGTTCAGGCTAGTAGCCAATCGCTTTGGTCTAGGAATTTGATCTGAGCATGTGTGGCACTTTGTCCATCAGAGTAGGCTACACATGATCAGAGTATGTCCGATAGGAGCATTTTGTCGGAAAATTTTACCGGCAAGTTGGAAAACTTGGTCCGTCGGATATTCAGATGGAAACAGTCCGATGCAGACCACACACAGTCGGAATATCCGACCGTGTGTACAAGGGGTTTTTTTTGTATTTTGTATGATATGGAAGATGATGTTGCGCACCTAACATGTCATGCTTTAATACTGCGCTCACTCGTGAAATGGCACCAAACTACAGTACTTAAAAATCTCCACGGGCGCTGCTTTAAAAATGTCTACAGGTTATCAGTTTAGAGTTACAGAGGAGGTATAGTACTAAAATTATTGCTCTCACTCAGACGTTTGCGTGATACCTCACATGTGTATTGCAAACGTTGTTTATATATATGGGTGTGACCTGCATTTTTATACTGCCCCTTTAAAAAAAAATGTTTTTTTTGCTATCGCAAGGAATGTAAACATCCCTTGTGATGACAATACAGCATGACAGGTCATCTTTATGGAGAAATCTGGGGTCTAAAAGACCCCCAATCTTTCTTCTACTGTGAAAATAAGATCTACCCCAAAAATAAGACCTACTGTGATTTTCGGCAAGGGCTGCAATATAAGCCCTACCCCGAGTGTAAGCCCTAGTTTAAAGTGCTGGTAAAATCCTAGAATCCACTCTATTACAGTAGTATATACTGTAGACTGTGTATGTTTATGTAATCTAATTGTGTCACATACCTTCTTGCAGCATGCAGCATTTTTTGAAGCAAGGCCTGGAAGTGCTCCATTCTGATAGCCCTCTGTGACGGTGGTAACATTTCCACCATTTTGTGTTTGTACCAGGGGTCTAAGTACGTTGCCACCCAGTACTGGTCCTTGACCATTATGCTTTTTATACGGGGGTCCCTGTTAAAACACTGGAGCATGAAGGCCCCGCATTTGCACTAAACTGGAAGCGGTGTGGTGGCCTGGCTCCTGCTCATCGTCCAGGATAATGTTGTCTATCCCAGAAAGGTTTAAAGCATGCTCTTCTTGCTCCTCCTCATCCACCCTGGCACCATCCTCCTCTGACTCCTCTTCAGACTCCTGTTGTTGACTTGTCTCAGATAGAGTAGCCCCCCCTGGGAATTCATCCAGCATTGCGACTTCCTCATCTTCCTGCTCCTGCTTCTCCACAGCTTGATCAATAACACGACGTAATGCACGCTCCATAAAGAAGGCATAAGGTATGATGTCACTGATGGCACCATGGCTGCAACTGACCAGTTTGGTGATCTCCTCAAATGGCCGCAGAAGTCTGCATGCGTCGCACAAGAGCAGCCACTGGCGCAGTGAAAAAAAAACAAGCTCCCCAGAACCTGTTCTGCCGCAGAGTTCATACAGGTAGTCGTTAACTGCACGTTTCTGCTGGAGCAGCCTATCAAGCATATAGAAGGTTGAGTTCCATCGTGTCGGGCAATCGCAAATAAGACGTCTGACCGGCAGATTGTGTCGCCGCTGAATGTCAGCAAGGCGAGCCATGCCCGTGTAAGATCTTCTGAAATGGGCCGAGATTTTCCTTGCCTGCCGGAAGATGTCCTGGACCCCAGGGTAGTGGACAACGAATCACTGCACGACCAAGTTTAAGACGTGTGCCATGCATGGCACGTGTATAATTTTGCCCTGCTTCAATGCGCTAAGCAGATTGGCACCAATGTCACACACCACTTTACCAACTGTCAAATTGAGCAGTGTTAGCCACTGATCTGCATGTGAACGCAAAGCTGAAAGGAGTGCAGGGCCAGTGTGGCTCTTGGCTTCCACTCACAACAGACGCAGCACAGTATGGCAACGTCTCACCTGGCATGTCGAATAGGTTCTGGGGAGCTTTGGCGGCGCAGCGGAAGAGACACTAGCAGCGTAAAAGGAGGAGTCAGCCGAGGAGGAGAGAGAGGAGGATGGAGTAGGAGGAGGAGAAGAAGAGGCAGGTCTGCATACAATCCGTGGCGGTAAAACCAAATCTACACGGGTGCCACGGGTTACATGCTTGACGGCAGTCAGAAGGTTCACCCAGTGGGCAGTAAAAGTTATATACCTTCGCTGCCCGTGTTTGCTAGACCACGTGTCTGTGGCCAGATGTATCTTGGCACTGACACTGTGTGCCAGAGATACATTCACTTGCCGCTGAACATGGCCATATAGCTCTGGGATGCCCTTCTGTGAGAAATACTTCCTTCCTGGGACCTTCCATTGTGGTGTTCCAATGGCCACAAATTTTCAAAAAGGCCTCCGAGCCTCCAAGTCCACCAGTTTATATGGCAGTAGTTGGCGGGCTATCAGTTCTGACAAGCCAGCCGTCAACTGTTGGGCAAGAGGGTTATCCGGCGGCATCATTTTTTTTACTTTTTTTAAGTATATTATACATGTACAACCCTATATACTGTACACCTATACCAGTCCTTAAAAGGACATTTGTGGACCTAGTAACTAGTGATTTGCAGACTGTCCCTCAGTCCCTACACTGATAAAGGACAGCTGCAGTATCGGTCAGCAGTGCACTCAGCAATCAGCAGCACAGCAGTGCACCAGAACCCTATATACTGTACACCTATACCAGTCCTTAAAAGGACCTTTGTGGACCTAGTAGCTAGTGATTTGCAGACTGTCCCCCTGTCCCTACACTGATAAAAGACAGCTGCAGAATCAGTCAGCAGTGCACTCAGAATTGTGGACCTAATAGTAATCGCTAGTGATTGAACTGACTGTCCCTTCTCCACACAGCGTCCTTTCCCTACACTGACAAAAGACAGCTGCAGAATCAGTCAGCAGTGCACTCGGCAATCACCAGCACAGCAGTGCACCAGAACCCTATATACTGTACACCTATACCAGTCCTTAAAAGGACTTTTGTGGACCTAATAGCTAGCGATTTGTGTCACTACAGTCTGTCCCTGCTCCACACAGCGTCCTCTCCCTACACTGACATAAGACAGAATGTAAAATGATCAGGTCTATTTATAAGGTAGGGGGTATGTCCAATTGTCCGTGTGCTGAAATGTCTCAATTGGCTGTCCTGTACCCCATGATGGATGTGTCATCATGGGTGAAAGTTCTTTCACAATGTAAATGCATATGTCTGCCGGGCGAACAGGTCCAGAAGTCCGCCGGTTTGGCGAATCGCGAACGCGCAAAATTTGCCGCAAACCGACCGCCGGGTGAACCGCAAGGCCATCTCTACTAAGGACAGGCCAGATGGCACCACATAGCAGCGGGGAGGGGGAGAGAGAGGCGGGAGGAGGTGTGGGCAGTGATCTCTTCCTCTTGCAGGAGTTGCAGGATCACTCTCAGATCAGATAATACAGAACTTGATGACCTCTCCTTTATCTCCTGTGGGTAAAAACAAAACTCAAATCAATATAGGACTGCCCCACCGGAATCACTATACTTAATTTGTGAAGCTCCAATCACTGATAAAAACAGCAGGCCGAAAGTATGTAAAAAAAAAAAAAAAACTGTGACTGCGCTGGTCGACAAATAAAATAAATAAATAAGTCAATAAATAACTGTACAAAAGAAATATCAAAAATTAATCATTCACAATCTAAAATTCATATACACTATATTACCAAAAGTATTGTGACGCCTGCCTTTACACGCACATGGGCTTTAATAGAATCCTAGTCTTAGTCCGTAGGGTTCAATATTGAGTTCGGCCCGACCTTTGCAGCTATCAACTCTTCTGGGAAGGCTGTCCACAAGGTTTAGGAGTGTATCTATGGGAATGTTTGACCATTCTTCCAGAAGCCCATTTGTGTGGTCAGGAACGTTGGTGAGAAGGCCTGGCTCACAGTCTCCGTTCTAATTCATGCCAAAGGTGTTCTATCGGGTCGAGGTCAGTCAAGTTCCTCCACTCCAAACTCGCTCATCCAAGTCTTTATGGAGCTTGCTTTGTGCACTGGTGCGCAGTCATGTTGGAACAGGAAGGGGCCATCCCTAAACTGTTCTCATAAAGTTGGGAGCATGAAATTGTCCAAAATGTCTTGGTATGATGACGTCTTAAGAGTTCCCTTCACTGGAACTAAGGGGCCAAGCCCAACCCCTTAAAAACAATCCCACACCATAATCCCCCCTCCACCAAATGATTTAGACCAGTGCACAAAGCAAGGTCCATAAAGACATGGATGAGCGAGTTTTCGATGGAGAAACTTGGCTGGCCTGCACAGAGTCCTGACCTCAACCCGATAGAACACCTTTAGGATGCATTCGAGTGGAGACTGCAAGCCAGGTCTTCTTGTCCAACATCAGTGCCTGACCTCACAAATGCACTTCTGGAAGAATGATCAAACATTCCCATACACACACTGCTAAACCTTGTTGTCAGCATTGCCAGAAGAGTAGAAGTTTTGTTTTATTATTTGCAGTGTGGAAGTTAGTTTGGGAAATTGCTAACCTGAGATTGCGAGTTATAGTTCTTCTTTTTGCACACGAGGCAGTGATCTAACTCTGCAACAAATGCCAAGTAAGGCAATTTATTGAAATTCTATTCTATTATATGCTTTTTATGGCCTGGTATTTGTAGTCCTAAAGCTTAGCCTATGTGTTTTGATTTTAGTTTTATCAACCCCATAGATATAACCTATGGAAGTCTTCATGGGTATAAATATGATCTGTCTACCCTCATTTCTAGGAGATTTCTTATAATATAATATAGGGGATTTTGTTTAAGTATGATTAGGCACATGCTTATTCTACCCCATTTCTCTATAGGCTGTTAAACTAAATAATTTGGTTTTATGCATAATTTACATATGTTATTTGGGCCAAGTGTGATTTAGTACAAGGTTAGCCTTGCCAGTTGGATTCCCCTGCGGATTCCTTTCTGGGCTTCGCTCTCCCTGCCCCTCCTCCAGCTTGGGGTAAATGCAGTTTTTTTTTTTTTTTTTAATAAATTTTTATTGGAAAAATAAAGAAAATACAAAAAACATATGATCAGGCACAATCATTAAAGACAAGATACATAACCAGGTCACACCCTGGGGTAACAGAGAACACAAGGCATATATAAAAACAAAAGAAAAAAGAATGACCCAAGACAGTGAAATTGCGAAAGGACTAAACAATAATGACCAGCCTGGATGGATCAGCCACCTTCTAAGACCTTAAATAATGTAGGTAATGCTAATAAAGCCAGTGCCCCAGGGGCCAAGGACCTAATCACAGGTTAGAAAGCAAAATGTTGATAGAAAATATAAGGGAAGGAGACAACAGGGGGGGACTAGGATGGGGGGGGGGTGGATGGGGGGGGGTTCAATGTTGAAGTCCGGAGTAGAAGTCCTGGCGTGGGGTAGAACTGAGAAAATGTTTGAGATGTGACGTGGAGGGGGGAGGAAGGATGGCAGCTTCGGCATAAGAGACTCGCATTGAGGTCAAGAGAGGAGCGGGTCCTTGTAGATAAAAGAGAGTTGTTCCACTTCGCATTGGTCCTGTATTGACAAATTAGTGGTCATAAACAAATTCCACTTAGCAAGGAAGTCTGCTTTTTGTTTACCGTGTGAGAAATCTGTGACGAGCCTCTCTGTGCGTAGGAGAGATAGAAGGTCTTTGCGGAGTTGGGAGGCTGGAGGGCCAGAAGGCAGGAGCCAGAAACGTAATATGAGACGGCGGGCCAGCAATAAGCACAACAAAGTCCAGTCCACTGTGGCTCAGGTGGGGGGAGTTCCTGAGAAGGATCTGTTGCCTGCTGAGATGGACCAAGGTAGCAGGATGGGATCCCAATAGCCAAAGATCAAGAGAAGAGGTTCTTTAGGTAATTTCAGCAGGGTCACATCAAAAATGAATGCCAAGACCTGGTCCCAAAAGGTGGAGATGACTGGACAAGACCAAAAGCGATGAGCGAGGGGAGGCTTCGGGAGATGACACTGTGGGCAGAATGCCCCATCTGGTTTTGATTTGGAGGATAGAAAGGGAATGTAAGCCCTGTGGGCAATCTTGAGCTGGGATTCCCTCCAGGTTTTGTTAGGCGTCAGTTTGAGGACTTTGTTTAGACCGAGCAAAATTTTGTGAACAAGATCTGAGTCCGGGAAAGCAGATGACCAGTTTGCAATAGAGGTGGTTGATGCAGGTGACTGTGATCGTTGCAAGAGCGGCTTGTAGATATCCGAAATTTTGAAAGATTCGTTGCGTATCAGCTGATCCAAAAAACTTGGTTGAAAACTACGGGATTCTTCCTTACAAGTATGCGTAATGTAGCTGAGGCATTGTTGATAATGGAAGAAATGGGAGGTAGGAATCAGGAATGCGTCCATCACTTTCTGAAAAGGGAGCGGTTTACCAGTGTAGGGATCGCATAGAGACGAGAACAGGGACAAGCCCCGTTCCGACCATTCTGAGAAGGCTTTACAGTGTAGACCTGGAGTGAAGCAGGGGTTTCCTTGGATAGGTAGATGCAAAGAAAGGAAAGGCGTAAGACCGGCCAATTTTCTAGATTCTCTCCATGCTATAGCTGTGTCTCTGAAGACTAAATTATGTTGGTGGGGGAGGGGTACGGATTTCCAGCGGCAGTGTAACAGGGTTGATAATGAGAAAGGGCGAGCCATAGCGGATTCCAAATCAAAATTAGAGTATCTGGATGAGTGTGTAATCCAGTCCAGGCTCGTTCTAAGTAAACAGGCTAAATTATACAACCTAATATTAGGCAGACTTATACCTCCATCGCCCCTGGGAAGGTGCAATTTTTTAAAAGCAATGCGTGGTCTTTTGCCGTGCCATAAAAATTTAGAAATAGCGGATTCCAAAGAGGTAACATCCTTGTGTTTGAGCAGAAGAGGAAGGGTTTGCAAGGGATACAAAAGTCTGGCAAAACTGACCATTTTTACTAGATGGCACCTACCCAAGAGCGAGAGAGGCAGATCCATCCAGTTGAGCAATTCTTGGGATAACTTAGTTAACAAGGGAGGATAATTAAGCTGATACAAGGAAGAAGGCATTTTACCAATCTTAATACCCAGGTAAGTGATGTAGGAGGGAGCAACCGAGAATAAGGAGCCGCTTGCCCAGGATGGGGTAGAGAGAGAGCCAATGGGTAAAATTTCACTCTTAGAATAATTAATGCGCAGCCCGGAGCATAACCTAAATTCATCGAAGGTAGTTTTAATGGTGGATATGTCAAGGGAGGGGTTGGAGGTGAAAATAAGGATGTCATCAGCGAAAAGGGATGTGCGGAGTTCCACTCCTCCAATCTCTATGCCCTGTAGTGGAGCTGAAGAAGATAGGTATCTGGAGAGGGGCTCCAAGGCTAAATTAAAAAGTAGAGGGGAGAGGGGGCAACCCTGCCTGGTGCCTTTGTGTAAGGGGAAATTAGGGGAGAGGAGGCCTGCTGCTACCAAGCGGGCGGTTGGAGAGGAGTACATTGAGGTTATAAGGTGGCTGAAAGGGCCTGAGAAACCTAACTTGGACAGGGTCATGAATAGCCAGTCAAAGCTAACGTTGTCGAAGGCTTTCTCAGTGTCTAAGGTAATGATGGCATAGGAACCGTTAGGGTTCTGTTTGGCTGATTCAAGAGCAAGCAAAACTTTTCGTATATTTAGAGTGGCTGTCCGACCTTTGACAAAGCCCGACTGGGCTGGGTGGATTAAATGGGGGAGAATATCAGCTAGCCTGGAAGCGACAATTTTTGAGAGAATTTTCACATCCAAATTTAGGAGGGAGATGGGTCTGTAAGAGCCGGGTTGTAACGGATCCTTACCTTTCTTAGAGAGGAGCTTGATTACCGCTTGGTTCCCGGAAGGAAGGTAAGGACCCCCTGCCCAAATAGAAGAATAAACCGAGAGGAGTGTGGGCGCTACGATGTGAATGAGGTTTTTGTAAAATTCACTAGTATAGCCGTCGGGGCCTGGCGCCTTGTTGGAGTGCAGGTGGCGAATGGTGGATTCAATTTCAGAGAGAGTGATAGGGGCGTTCAGGGTCTCTAATTGTTGTGCAGATAAGGTGGGGAGCATCACTTTGTCCAGGAAGGCCTGAGCTTTTTCTCGGACTATGGGGTCTGGTGCATAGAGATCGGTGTAGTATTTTAACATGGTCTCGTTTATGGCCTGGGGGGAGGAATGCGTCTGTCCCGTGTGGTCACGAAGGGAAGTGATGTGAGTGGGGCGATGGCCCCCTTTACAGAGTCGGGAGAGGAGTTTCCCTGCCTTATTGCCGAACTTGTGAAGGGTAGCATCCAAGTGAGCTTTTTTCGATCGTTCGATAGCGTCGGCCCAAGTATCAAAAGCTGCCTTGGCTGAAACCCACTCGTCATGATGTAAGGTGGAGTTAGAGGACGAGAGCTGCCTTTGGGCCGCATGTAGTCTAGCACTAGCCAGTTTGTAGCGTTTAAGTGCATTACGCTTAAAGGATGTGGCGTAGCAAATAATCCGGCCTCTAAGGTACGCTTTCCCCGCATCCCAAAAAAGATTCGGATCCGCCGTATGTAAGGCGTTTGCGGAAGAGTATTCCAGCCAGGCCTTATCCAAAAACTTCAAAAAATCTGCATTATCGGCTAAAAAAGCTGGAAAACTCCAAAGGTTGGGATGCGGGGGAAGATCCAGTCTGTCTAGGGAGATAGCCACAGGGGCATGGTCAGAAACCGCTATGTCGTGAATTTCAGATTCAGAAACCAAGGGAATGAGGTCGTCCGACCCAAAGAAATGGTCAAGTCTGGCAAGGGATTTATGGGGGTTGGAGTAGAACGTGAATTCTTTGTCAGTAGGGTGGCTGAGGCGCCAAAGGTCCGTCATGTGCGAGGAGTCCATGGTGGAGGCAAAGATGGAAGGGATCATTAAGGTGTCATCCTGCAGTCGTTGTTTTGGGGAGGATCTATCGATCGAGGAATGCATAACGTCATTAAAATCACCCCCTACTAAATGGGGCAGGCGGGTGAATTTAAGTAGCCACACCGAAAGTTCAGAATAGAATTGTTTAGAAGGGTTATTAGGGGCGTAGACATTGGAGATGAACAATTCCTTAGTGCCTATCCGTACCTCTGCAGTGAAAAAGCGTCCTAAGTTGTCCGAGGTAGTGGAAAGAATAGTGCAGGGGAGGTTTTTGTGGATTAAGAGCAAAACCCCGGCCTTCCGACCCATTGACTCGGCACCATGGACTGACCCCACCCAGAGCTTCTGCATGCGTGAAAAATCGGATGCGAGTAAGTGAGTCTCCTGTAAAAGGGCAATGTCTGCTTTGAGCCTTTTAAGGTGACGAAGGATCTTCATTCTCTTTTGGGGAGAACGGAGACCCTTTACATTCCAGGAGACTACTCTAAGTGAAGCTTAATCAGTGGGTGTGAGAAGCAGGATGTAATATACAGGTGTCTGAGGATATGTATACTGCCTAGTCCGGGAATACCGGTGATATAGGACAGGAAGTGAGGACCAGGGACTCTGGACTGATAGAGGGGAGAACCCAGTAAGTCACAGGGAATGAACCAGGGGAGGGGGGGAGAAAAAGGGGTTGGGGGACTAAACAAAAATAAAAAAAGGATGATAACCAAACATGTAAACAAAAGCGTGTACTTCTCTTTTTTCCGCATGAGTTCACTGTGCATAGGGGGAAGGAACGCTCCCCAGCAGAGCCCCGCTAAAATCAGAGGAGAAGCGCGGGCAGTGCCAAAATTTTTGCTTAAAGCCCGCCGGACTAGGATATATGTCACAGCGTAAGGAAATAAATGGCATAGGGACGTGTTGATACACAGTGAAGGCATGCAAGAACCTAGGCCAGGTGGAGGAACAAAAACAAAGCCGGCATAACACAGAAATCTTAAACCATAAATTCAAACAACATAGCAACATTAAGATTTGAATAGATGCGCAATATGAAATAAAGGAATAAAGAAAACCTGGTTGGTCGTCCATTGACGTGAGTGTGCAGTTGGAGAAGAAAAGTTCACTTGCTGAAAGAAGCTCGTTGCGTCTATCGTCAGGATCCTTCTGGACCGGCATAGTGTCAGCTCCCGGTGCGCAATGAAGCAAAGTTCAAAGGCAGGAACGAAGGGGAGATGGGGCAAAACACCCCTGAGCACGAGGAGCAGAAAGCTGACACTGGGCATATCAATGCCAGCAAATCGGGAAGAAGGAGGGGGGGACAAAGATAAAACATTGATCTGAGGTAAAGATGAAAAGAGGATGTTCAGCGGGGAATGTTGCGATGCCGAAGTTGCTCCGGATCCGAAGCTCGGAAGCGTTTAGGGGAATCCTTTCTTGGGCTCCTCTGGTCCAAGGCACGGAGAGATGAGGCAGATTTGGAAGGGGTAGCCGGAGAGGGATCCGAGCGGAGTGAACGTAAAAAAGCTTCCGCTTCAGAGGGGTCTTGGAAGGAAAGTTGCTCCCCCTTGGGGGACTTGAGACGAAGCACAGCAGGGTATGCCAATGAGAATTTAATTTGTAATTTAAACAGTTCAGAGCAGATCGTTTGGAAAGCTTTCCGCTTTTTTGATACTTCGATAGAGTAGTCTGCGAAAATTTAAATCTTGACCCCATCGATTTGCACAGAGGGGGATTGCCGGAATGCTTGAAGGACTGCGACTTTGTCAGCATAGTTCAAATATTTGGCTATGATGGGCCGAGGAGATTTGCGGTCCGCGTTAAAGGATCCTATGCGGTGGGCCCTTTCCACCATGAAGGGGCCTGCAAGGCCTAGGGCTTCCGGAACACGTTTCGCACAAAAGTCGCCCAGGTTGGCGTTGGGGAGTGACTCAGGGACGCCAACGAAATGCAAATTGGAGCGTCTGGATCTGTTCTCTAAGGCCGCGTACACACGGGCGGACTGTTCGCCCAACTTTGTCCGTCCAACAGTTTCGGCAAACAGTCCGCTCAAAATTAGCATGGACGGACATGGCCACACACGACGAACGAACAGTTTGCTGAAACCGTGCGCGATGACGTGAACGGCACGTACGACGGGACGAAAAATACGACGTCCTATACACTGCATTATAACTTTCGGCGTGTAAATCCTTTCTGAGCATGCGCGGAACTTAGTTTGTCGAACAAGCCTACACACGGGCGGACTGTTCGCTGAAACAAGGTTTCAGCGGACAGTTTTTCGGAATTTCCGAAAAACCTTGTTCGTCCAACTGTCCGCTGAAACTGTCCGCTGAAAGCCCACACACGAGCGGACTGTCCGCCCAAACACTGTTCAGCGGACAAGGTTGGGCGAACAGTCCGCCCGTGTGTACGCGGCCTAAGTCGTCCAGCTTTTGGAAGACATACTGAAGCGCTTTTTCTTGAGACTTCTCAGTGGCTTGGGAGTGATACTGATCATCCTCCACCTCTGATATCCTATGTTCAAGATCATCAAGTCTGATAGCATGCTGTGTGGTTTGGGCCTTGAGTTGTTGCATCCCAGCTTGCACAGCTTTTTCCACAGAAGCTGTAATCATGGGAGATAGCAGGGCCACCACAGCCTGAGCGATGCGACTTGTGTGTCCATCATCTCCTGAGGGTGTGTGGTGAGGATCGCTGGCCAGGCTATGAGGAGACTTTGCGGCGTGCCCACGGTGATGCGGTGGGCCTGAGGAGGCTGGGGGTGATGGAGTAGTGGCCCCGCTTACCTCCATGTCTGAGTCCGGCCGTTCTGGAGCTGGTGCCTGAGGAGGTGGAGCGGCCTGCGCCGGAGCCTGGTAGGCCGAAGCCGGGGGCTCGATTTGCGGGCGGTCCGCGGGCGCCGCCGCGGCCGCGTACGAACGGGGACCCGTCTTTTCGACGAAGCGGTCCATTGAAGCGTGGATCGCGGGGGGATCACCCGGAGCCTGGATGGGGCACTGGGGCCGCTGTGGCAGAGTTTGCAAGCCGGTTTGAGGGGCTCTGGAGCGGGAGCTAAGCGGGAGCGCTGCTAGCTCATGCGGCGCCGGAACCGGAAGTAAATGCAGTTTTACATATGAATTCTGACAGAAATGCACAATTTCTCGTAATAAAAAAAATAATATATATATATATATATATATATATATATATATATATATATATATATATATATATATATAAATAAAAAATTGCTGTCCCCTCAAAATAACACAACACGCGGCCATTGATGTCTAAAGCGCTGGTAACAAAAGTGAGTACACCCCTAAGAGAAAATGTCCAAATTGGGCCCAAAGTGTCAATATTTTGTGTGGCCACCATTATTTTCCAGCACTGCCTTAAGCCTCTTGGGCATGGAGTTCACCAGAGCTTCACAGGTTGCCACTGGAGTCCTCTTCCCCTCCTCCATGACGTCATCACGGAGCTGGTGAATGTTAGAGACCTTGCGCTCCTCCACCTTCCATTTGAGAATGCCCCACAGATGCTCAATAGGGTTTAGGTCTGGAGGCATGCTTGGCCAGTCCATCATCTTTGCCCTCAGCTTCTTTAGCAAGGCAGTGGTTATCTTGGAGGTGTGTTTGGGGTCGTTATCATGTTGGAATATTGCCCTGCAGCCCAGTCTCTGAAGGGAGGGGATCATGCTCTGCTTCAGTAGGTCACAGTACATGTTGGCATTCATGGTTCCCTCAATGAACTGTAGCTCCCCAGTGCTGGCAGCACTAATGCAGCCCCAGACATGTCACTCCCACCACCATGCTTGACTGTAGTAAGACACACTTGTCTTTGTACTCCTCACCTGGTTTTCGCCGCACACCATCTGAACCAAATAAGTTTATCTTGGTCTCATCAGACCACAGGTCATGGTTCCAGTAATCCAAGTCTGCTTGTCTTCAGCAAACTGTTTGCGGGCTTTCTTGTGCATCATCTTCAGAAAAGGCTTCCTTCTGGGATGACAGCCATGCAGACCAATTTGATGCAGTGTTTGGCGTATGGTCTGAGCACTGACAGGCTGACCCCCCACCCCTTCAACCTCTGCAGCAATGCTGGCAGCACTCATTGGTCTATTTCCCAAAGACAACCTCTGGATATGACGCTGAGCACATGCACTCAACTTCTTTGGTTGACCATGGAGAGGCCTGTTCTGAGTGGAACCTGTCCTGTTATACCGCTGTATGGTCTTGGCCACCGTGCTGTAGCTCAGTTTCAGGGTCTTGGCAATCTTTTTATAGCCCAGACCATCTTTATGTAGAGCAACCATTATTTTTTTCAGAGTTCTTTGCCATGAGGTGCCATGTTGAACGTCCAGTGACCAGTATGAGAGAGTGAGAGTGATAACACCAAATTTAACACACCTGCTCCCCATTCACACCTGAGACCTTGTAACACGAACAAATCACATGACACCGGGGAGGGAAAATGGCTAATTGGGCCAAATATGCACACTTCACTTAGGGGTGTACTCACTTTTGTTGCCAGCGGTTTAGACATTAATGGCTGTGTATTAAGTTAATTTGAGGGGACAACAAATTTACACTGTTATACAAGATGTACACTCACTACTTTACATTGTAGACAAGTGTCATTTCTTCAGTGTTGTCACATGAAAAGATATAATAAAATATTAAAAAAATGTGTGTGTGTGTATATATATATATTTACTGCATGTTGCTTTATTCATTTATATCTTTTTTCTTCTATTTAAGGAATGTTTTTTTTTATTTTACTATAAGCATGTGGCTCATGAAGAAACCTAGAAACAGCCCCCAGAGAGAAAAAATAACATTTACCGTATATACTCGAGTATAAGCCGAGATTTTCAGCCTCTTTTTTGAGGCTGAAAGTGCCCCCTCGGCTTATACTCGAGTCACCGCTGTCTGACTGCTCGATCAGCGTATCGAGCAGACAGACGGCGGACATTAAAATTCAAAAGCCGCGCCTCCTTCTCCGCCTCCGCCTGTGATAGGCGGAACACTGAATTTCCCAGCAGTCAGTGTTCCGCCTATCACGGACATCCGCTCATTCTCATACTACGGACGACGATGAGAGGATGTCCGTGATAGGCGGAACACAGGCTGCTGGGAAATTGAGTGTTCCGCCTATCACAGGCGGAGGCGGTGGCGCGGCTTTTGAATTGTAGAATGGCCGCCGAGAAGAGCGGCGATCCATCGGCACGACACGGGACGGAGGAGGCACGGGACGGAGGAGGCACGGGACGGAGGAGGCACGGGACGGAGGAGGCTCGGGACGGAGGCTCGGGACACAGGTAGGCTGCACGGACACACACACAGGGATGGATGTATTTTTAAATGCAACCAATGTGCAAGTACATGCATTGGTCATGATATTGGTATTTTGTGGTCCCCAGCACTGCAGACTGATACAGGAAAGGGTAGAACTAAGAGCCAATGAGTTGTGAGCAGTACATGTGCTGAAAAGAAATATGATGAGGAGAAAACAGGAGGAACCGTGAACTATTACAGCTTTTTGTACAATCCTTTCACAGGCTAAGGGCAGGAAGTTGACCTATCTGTATTTCTTAACTACAACACATATATGTCAGGTCACCAGTCTGTCTGCGCTATATGGTAAAACCGTGTAAAATCTCAGGAGTGGATGGACACACACACACACACACACACACACACACACACACACACACACACACGGATGGATGGATACACACACACACACACACACACACACACACACACAGGGATGGATGGATGGATGGATGGATACACACACACACAGGGATGGATGGATGGACACACACACAGGGATGGATGGACGGACACACACACAGGGATGGATGGACGGACACACACACATGGATGGATGGATGGATGGATGGATGGACACACACACAGGGATGGATGGACGGACACACACACAGGGATGGACGGACACACAGGGATGGACAGCCATGTCTCACCCTCGGCTTATACACGAGTCAATAAGTTTTCCAGTTTTTTGGGGGTAAATTGGGGGCCTCGGCTTATATTCGGGTCGGCCTATACTCGAGTATATACGGTACATCAAACATGCATTATTTGCTTGATGTGTTGGTGCAGCAGAGTAATGTTATTGAATGTTTTTAAAGATGTTTCTTTGTTGTGTACAGTATATAATAAGAAATGTCTAAATACCTTATCTTTTATATTTTATTTAATAAATATTATGATTTTAGAATACTTGTGTTTTCTTGCAAACTTATGTTTATAGCCTAGCTGCTGGCTCACTTTGAGGTTAACAAAACCAATCTGCCGACTAAAGAGATCTTCAGAAACATGAGCCACTTTGATAGTGACAACATAATGCTTTTTTGAGCTAAAGTAAGGCTTTATAAAATAAGAAAAAAAAAACTTTTGAAAATGAAAAGTTCATTTAGCACCAAAAAAAAAAAAAAAAAAAAAAAAAAAAAAAAAATATATATATATATATATATATATATATATATATATATATATATATATACATACATATATAAAGCAATTCCACAAAAAAATTATATTATGTAGCTGCGGCTCCTGAAGAGCACACGCTATGCGTTTTTCTAAAGTTAAAGTTGCCTAAATTGCAGTTTGGTTTGGGTACAATTGCCTAAATTGGCCCTCAGCATCAGTCTGACTGGACCGTGAGATGTTCAGTCTGGCCACAGGGGGCACTGTCTCTTCTGGTAGGTATGGAACTATGGTCTGGTCAGGTGTTTAAGTTACTCTCTCTTGGAGCCCGCCCAGTGGGGGTGGCGCTCTTGCTGTGCTTCCTGGGAGAGGGTATTTAAGATGCGGACGTCACGTGGTTCAGGGTTCCGGTCCAGAATAAGGTGCTGACTTCCTTGTCCTGGTCCTCCTGACCAGCGCCCAGGAAGGCTATGGCCTAGGGTGCGAATCCACCGGACTTTAATGTCTCGGGGCCAAGCAAGGACACTAAAAGGAGGATTCTGAGGTGGTTGGGTGCCGTCTCTGGTTTGGGAGAGACCCAGTGTACTTCAAGCTTTCCAGGGGAGGACTCTTCCAAAGAACACCACGCACGGGTTGGTTTTCTTAGCAAGAGCCTGGAAGGGCTGAAGTAACCGAGAGAATCCGGTCTTGTGGATATTGCCAAGCAGGCTGAAAGATCCAGGTATCCTACAAGTTTTCTCAAGCTTAGTTTTCCTATGGGTTCTACAACAACATCTGTGGCAGAGACTTGTTCCTGAGTAAGCACCATGTTGGTTGCTAGGCCTTGTGAGAGAGGGACTGTCCAACCTGAGTGTTCATCCAACTGCGAATGGCTATTCTCTGGATGCAAAGTAAGCAAGTTCTTCAATGTTTTTTTTTCACTTTGACACTAGGAGTACCTGAATTTCCTTTCCAACCCTCTGATCCCAAGTTGAGAGACTGTTCAATTGTCTGAGTTTTGCAAATAAAATCCATTCAAGTGGATCTATTGTCAGTCTCAACTTAGTTGCTGGGCCATCTACCACTGGACATCCCCTAGACGTGCAACAAGGAGAACGGAAGGTAACGGTAAGCCCAAAAATAACCAGCAGCTCCTTCGGGGGTTAGTGCTACAATTATTTTAGTGAAATGAACATGTTTGATGAAATAATAATCATTAGATAAAATAACTACAAGTAAGATAATAAGATAACTGTTGTGGCTTTGTTTGGAGGTTAATATGAATGAAAATTGTTATCACTCAATAAGGTATCATCTTCTAACTACAAATACATATCAATCAATAACTACATTTGGGAAAATAATTATTTGATCCCCTGCAGATTTTGTAAGTTTGCCCACCTACAAAGAAATAAATGGTCTATAATTTTTATCATAGGTGTATTTTAAATGATAGAAACAGAATATCAAACAAAAATCGAGGAAAAAAACACGATACAAATGTTTTAAATTGAGTTGCAGTTCAGTGAGTAAAATAAATATTTGATCCCCAAGCAAAACATGACTTGGTACTTGGTGGAGAAAGCACAAAGGTAGGACTTTTCTTGTAGTTGGTGACCAGGATTACACACATCTCAGGAGGGATTTTGTTCCATTCTCCTTCACAGATCTTCTCCGAATGCTTAAGGTTTTTTTTGGCTTTCGCTTGGCAACTCAAAGTTTTAGCTCCCTCCACAAATTGTCCATAGGATTAAAGTCTGGAGACTGGCTAGGCCACTCCATGACCTTAGTGTGCTTCTTCTTGAGCCACTCTTTTGTTGCTTTGGCGGTATGTTTTGGGTGATTGTCATGCTGGAAGACCCATCCGTGACCCATCTTCAGTGTTCTGGCTGAGACGTGAAGGTTCTCATCCAAGATTTTACAATACATCATGGCCCCATCCATTGGCCCCTCGATGCGGTAAAGTCGGCCTGTACCTTTAGCAGAGAAACAGCCCCAAAGCATAATGTTTCCACCTCCGTGCTTGACTGTAGGGATGGTATTCTTAGGGTCATAATCAGCATTTTTCTTTCTTCAAACACGAAGAGTTGAGTTAATGTCAAAGAGCTTAATGTTGGTCTCATCTGACCACAGCAGATGAGGATTTTTCCCAATCCTTCTCTGAATCATGTAGATGTTCATTGGCATCACCGTGTTGGGAGGAAAACATACCACCAAGGAAACAAAGGAGTGGTTCAAAAAGAAGCACATTAAGCTCATGGAGTAGCCTAACCAGTCTGTGGACCTAAATCCTATAGAAATTTTTTGGAAGGAGCTGAAACTTCGAGTTGCCAAGCGACAGCCAAGAAAACGTAAAGACTTAGAGAAGATCTGTAAAGAAGAGTGGACCAGAATGCCTCCACAAAAGTCTGAAAACATGGTAACAAACTACAAGCAATGTCTTACCTCTGTGCTTGCCAACAAGGGTTTTTCCTCCAAGTCATGTTTTGCTTGGGGATCAATTACTTAGTTGATAGTCTGTCTCCATCATTTAAAATACACCTATGATAAAAATTATACACCCCTCATTTCTTTGTAAGTGGGCAAACTTACAAATCTACAGGAGATCGAATAATAATTCTCCCCACTTTCAACATGATATTTATCCAAATCTACAAAGGAATTGCTTAAACAAAAAAAAAAAGAAGTGGGGGGTCGCAGACTTGCCTAGCTAAAGCCCTGATTTCATTCCCTTTGAAATGTTGTAGAGGGTTTGAAATTGACTTTTTCATTCAGTTGTGAAGACTGCAGTCTGAGATTGCACAACTCCCACCATTATGTTACAGTGGCAGTCTCTGCCTCACCCTGTACAGATACTTTTTAGCTTGAAGGACAACAGTCTAAGCCATCTAAGCACCAGCACATTGAGAATGGATGTCACTAGAGCAGGTAAAACTTTATGGATATCTGCATGGGGGGGGGGACTTTAATTTGAACCCTACGGACTAAGACTGGGATGCTATTAAAGTTCATGTGCGTGTAAAGGCAGGTGTCCCAATACTTTTGATGATATAGTGTATATATATATATATATATGTATATACAGAGAGGGAAAAATATATTTGATCCCCTGCTGATTTTGTACGTTTGCCCACAGACAACTAAATGATCAGTCTATAATTTTAATGGTTGGTTTAGAGACAGAGTAATAAAAAAAAAAATCTAGAAAAATGCATTTCAAAAAGTTATAAAATGATTAGCATTTTAATAAGTGAAAAAAGATTTCTGGTTCCTAAAGGGAGTGCTCCGAATCTCAGCTTGTTACCTGTATAAAAGACACTTGTCCCCATAAGCAATCAATCAGATTCCAATCTTTCCACCGTGGGCAAGACCAAAGAGCTGTCCAAGGATGCCAGGGACAAGATTAGACCTACACAAGGCTGGAATGGGCTACAAGACCATCGCCTAGCAGCTTGGTGAGAGGGTGACAACAGTTGGTGCGAATATTCACAAATGGAAGAAACACAAAATAACCGTCAATCTCCCTCGGTCTGGGGCTCCATGCAACATCTCACCTCGTGAATTTTCAGTGATCATGAGAACGGTGAGGAATTAGCCCAGAACTACACAGGAGAATCTTGTCAATGATCTCAAGGCAGTTGGGACTATAGTCACCAAAAAAACAATTGGTAACACACAACGCCGCAAATGAATTAAATTCTGCAGCGCCCCCAAGGTCCCCCTGATCAACAAAGCACATGTACAGGCCCGTCTGAATTTTGTTAATGAACATCTGAATGATTCAGAAGAGAATTGGGTGAAAGTGTTGTGGTCAGATGAAACCAAAATCAAGCTCTTTGGCATCAACCTAACTCGCCTTGTTTGGAGGAGGAGGGGTGCTGCCCATGACCCCAAGAACACCATCCCCACCATCAAACATGGAGATGGAAACATTATGCTGTGGAGGTGTATTTCTGCTAAGGGGACAGGACAACTTCAAAGGGATGATGGACGGGGCCACGTTCCATCAAATCTTGGGTGAGGACCTCCTTCCCTGAGCCAAAACACATGGCCAAAGCAAAAAAGGAGTGGCTCAAGAAGAAGTCCATTGAGGTCCTGGAGTGGCCTAGCCAGTCTCCATACCTAATCCCATAAAAAATATGTGAAGGGACCTGAAGGTTCCAGTTACCAAACATCAGCCTTGAAACCTTAAAGTGATTGTAATGCTTCTATTTAAAAAAATAAAAATAACAAACATATCATACTTACCTCCACTGTGCAGCTCATTTTGCACATAGTGGCCCCGAATAACATCTTCTGGGGTCCCTCGGAGGCTCTAGCGGCTCGTTCCCACATCAGATAACCCCCTAGGAGAGGTGCTCTCCTGGGGGTTACCTCGCAGGCACACTCCCGAGTCCAGCGTTCCGTGTCCATAGCTGCGCTGCTCTCAATCTATCCAATCAAGAGCTGAGAACCCGGGCAGAGGGACACCGCGTCTCCGTTGGGTGAAGTTCCAGGGCTCAGGTAAGTAAAACTGGGGGGGGGGGGGGGGTACTGGGGACTGCCAGGTGTTTTTTCACCTGAATGCATAGAATGTGGTTTTGCAACTCCTTTAAAGGCTTGGAGAGGATCTGCAAAGAGGAGTGGGACAAATCCCTTCTGAGATGTGTGCAGTGCAAACCTGGTGGCCATCTACAAGAAATGTCTAACCTCTGGTCATGTTTTGCGAAGGGGTCAAATATTTATTTCACTCATAGAAATGCTAATCAATTTATTACTAGCGTTTTTCTGGATTTTGCTGTTATTCTGTCTCTAACTGTTAAAATAAACCTACCATTTAAATTATAGTCTGATCATCTTTTTGTCAAATGTACAAAATCAGCAGGGGATAAAATTATTTTTCCCCTCACTGTATAAAAAAATATATATATATATATACTGTATATATATTTATGCAACAATAGCAAACTATTGATTTAGGAATGCTTGCCTAATAATCCCTGCTGGGGTCTGGATTAGCAGCAGTTTTTTCTTGGAGAACCAACAAATCTGTTTTAATAAGGAAGCAACAGCTATTTACAAATACAGAAAGCAGAGAGCAGCAGATCCCTACACTTGTACAAAAAGGAACTGTGAACTGCGCATCTATTTTCGATCTGATCCCGTCTGGTCACGTGATCCTCCAGCTATGTCTAAGCCCCTGTACACACGGTCGGAGATTTCGACAACCAAATCCGTCGGATTTTGTCCGTCGAATCTTGTCCGAAACTGTTGCATACACACGGTCGGACTAAGTTGTCAAAAAAAAAAAAACGATCATTCAGAACGTGATGATGTAATTTCGTTATGATGGGACTACGTTCAGGCTAGTAGCCAATAGCTTTGATGTAGGAATTTGATCTGAGCATGTGTGGCACTTGGTCCAATCAAATTTCTCTACACATGATCGGAGTATGTCCGATCGAACCAGTTGTTTGGAAAATATTTCCAACAAGTTGGAAAATTGGGTCAGACGGATATTCAGACGGATTCCGTCCGATGCATACCACACACAGTCGGATTATCCAACGTACACATTCCGACGGATTCTCCGACCGTGTGTACAAGGGCTAAGGGAGTGTTCAACAATGGCTGGAAATTCCAGGAACTGTGACAACACCCATAGGGGGTTATTTACAAAGGGAAAATCCACTTTGCACTGCAAGTGCACTTGAAAGTAAAGTCGCTGTAGATCCGAGGGGGACATGCAAGGAAAATAAAAAACAGCATTTTAGCTTGCACATGATTGGATGATAAAATCAGCAGAGTTTCCACTCATTTCAGATCTACTCCTCAGATTTACAGCGACTGCTCTTCCAAGTGCACTTGCAGTGCAAAGTGAATCTGTCTTTCATAAATAACCCTCATAGTCACTAATGGCCAAGTTATTATTAAAGTTCCCTCTTCTCCCCTGCAGCAGCTGCTCACTGACACAGGTGAGTTAAACCTGTGGGATCACATGACAAGAAGGGATTTAAAAATAGGTAAGTACACACCTTAAGTGGAAATACACTTAACATGACAGCGGTGTCTGAGGTTTCCATGAAACAAGTGAGGCTGAAGATGCCATGGTCATCAATACAATAATGATATACTGATATTAAATATATACTCACATGCAAATATGTTTTCCCTTTTCTATTGCCAAAGACAACTCCAATACCATTTAAGGGAGGATTTGCTGAAGCCAAATTGACTTTTCATTTTGCAGGGAAGCTGCACTTTGTAAGCAAATTTTGCCCAGAACTTAGCGAGTGAGGTGCTCACTGACATCTATCATCTAATCATCTACAAGCTAAAATGTTGTTTTATGTTTTATTTTACTTACACATGGTTGGATATTTTTTGCAAAGTGAAATTTCACCACATTCTCTAAGCTGTGGGGAAAATTCTGAAAAAATGAATTTTCACTTGCAATTTGAACATCCTCTTTTCCTTAAGGCTGGGTTCACACATATGCGAATTGGATGTGGTTTACAGAACATTTAAAAATATGTTCTTTTCAATGGGTCTGGTTCACATATGTGCGTTGCATCTGCAGTCTGCATTGCGCAAAAAGCGTGTGCTTTTTCTAGGCAGTGCGGTGCGAATTGCAGGCACATAATCTTCAATGGTAACGCATCTGATTCGCAGATGTGTTCCGTTCAGAATACAAATTCTCTCCACCTCCTGACTACACCTCCCCCTCACCGTCTCCTTGTTCCGCTGATTCGCAGCTAAAACGCAGAGGAACGCTGAACAACTGATTTATATCTTTGCAGGGAAACCTAAGCTGCAATTCGCACCACACACATTTGTGAACTCAGCCTTCATAAATCACCCCATTTATGTCAGTGTACTCACATTTCCACTTATAAAAAAAAGAAGAACTGTGTGGCAGAACTACCACCCACAATTTGTGATGTGCAGGAAATTCGTTTTCTTCTTCTTTTTCTTCTTCTTCTAAAGTCTGCCTAAGACAAAATAAACAGAACTTCTCCGTCCTCAGTATCTGCCTTCCAACATGAAAGCCATCCAGATCCTCCTGATATTATTCTTCATCCAAGGTGAGTGTCGGTGACCTGTGCCTACATACACCATACAAGGGGTTGGGTTGTTCTTGGGTTGAAAAGGATTTATGGTAAATTATTTTACTCTTCTATCTGGAAAATCAAAAAGTTGGTGAAGAGGAAGGCAAATGGGGAACCTTCTTTCTTTCACTATTTATTAATTGTAGGTTCCATTTAAAATGCTTATAACTTTTAACATTTAGTCCACCTTGAAAATGACTTGTTTATTTTTTTATTGCTAGAATTGAGTTTATATTCTTAGTGACAGGTCAAGTGTGTGCGATCATCTAATATGAGGAGTACATTGAATCGCTATAAGTAGCACAAATACAGTACTTTTTAAGGCAGTAGAGGTTTGTAAATCGTGAGGTTTTTCGGCAACATCCTTTTTTGCAACTTTTATCATGATAAAGTTTGTTTTCCATTTGAGAAATGTGTACAAAGATAACATAAAAACACTGAGCTGCCAAACTATCCAGTAGCAGCTAACACAACAAATAAATAATTTTTGTTCAAAAATAGAAGAATTGCATAATGTGTAGCGCTAGAACAATCAAATTAATGGCGTAGCTAAATTAGTGCCAAAAAACAACATATATGTATAAAAAATAATAAGTGAATATATAATAGTTAATCTATAATATCAGATGTATATCATGCTCAACCAGTGATAGCGTGGCTAATATAATGCAATATTCAACCCGCATATGTTGCACTTATATATGCCCAAATATGTTAACATCAAACCAAAGAAAAAGAAACAAATAAGAATGTGAAAAAAGTCCTTTCAGTACGAGAAAAAGTCCCAAGTGTTGAGTCAAATGCTTTACGATGAATAGACCACCAGATCCAAGGATGCAACGTGCAACCACCAACGTGACAGCACCACCACCTCTACAGATGTAGGCTTACCAGATAGTTCGGACCCAAAAGAACATACGTTCTATGAGTCGCACGCGCTTTGTAATATCAGCAGACAACTATAGCTTCTGGTGTTGTGTCCCCAAACTTTTGGAAGGTCTGCCGAGATAGACCACCCTTCTCTTTCTCCCGGCATTCCCGTGGTCACAGCGGAACACAGTGCCCTCTTTTTGCCCCTAATTTAGCTAGGTCTTTAACCACTTAACAACCGCCCTATAGCCGAATGATGGCTACAGGGCGCACTCGAGAGCATCCGTGACCCCCGGGTCCACAGGACCCGGCGCATCACGAATCAAGGTAAATGGCCGCTCATCGCGCCCGTTTACCACGTGATCGCTCCGTCAAATGACAGAGTGATCACTTGTAAACAAACCGGCGTCATGTTATGACGCCGGTTCCTCCCTCCCCTCTCTGTACCGATCGGTACAGCGGAGGGGGAAGAGATCGGTGTCAGCAGCGCTGTGGACTGCATCTGCAGTGCCCACATCGCTGCTCACCAAAATATAACCCCTCAATACCCTGCCAATACTCTGCAATACCAGACAATACTCTGCAATACCTGCCAATACTCTGCAATACTCGCCAATACTCTGCAATATCCGCCAATACTCTGCAATACCACCTAATACTCTGCAATACCAGCCAATACTCTGCAATACCCCCCAATACTCTGCAATACACTGCAATACAAGCCAATACTCTGAAATACCCCCCAATACTCTGCAATACCCCCAATACTCTGTAATACCAGCCAATACTCTGCAATACCCCCCAATACTCTGCAATACTCTGCAATACCCCCCAATACTCTGCAATACCAGCCAATACTCTACAATACCCCCCAATACTCTGCAATACCAGCCAATACACTGCAATACCCCAATACTCTGCAATACCAGCCAATACTCTGAAATACCCTCCAATACTCTGCAATACCTGCCAATACTCTGCAATATCCGCCAATACTCTGCAATACCCGCCAATACTCTGCAATACCCGCCAATACTCTGCAATACCAGCCAATACTCTGCAATACCCCCCAATACTCTGCAATGCCCCCCAATACTCTGCAATGCCCGCCAATACTGTGCAATACCCGCCAATACTGTGCAATACCCGCCAATACTCTGCAATACCCGCCAATACTCTGCCATAAATTTCCATACCCAGCCATACTCGGAGATACCCAGCCATACTTGGAGATACTCTGCAATACTCAGCCATACTCAGTGATACCCTGCAATACCCAGCCATAGACGTCCCCCCGCCCTCCGGTGCTTCTACCGACTCGCCAATACAATCAAAGCCAGAATCTTTTTTCATTTTTTTATTTCAGGCTTCCCAGCCTAGAGGTGACATGCGGGGTCTTATTGACCCCATATCTCACTGTAAAGAGGACCTGTCATGCCATATTCCTATTACAAGGGATGTTTACATTCCTTGTAATAGGAATAAAAGTGATCAAAAAAAAAATTTGGGGGGGGGGGGGGAAATGTCAAACTAAAATAAATAAAGTAAAATGAACAATAAATTTTTTTTTTTTTTTAAAGCGTCCCTGTCCCCATGTGCGAGCATGCAGAAGCGAACGCATACGTAAGTCCCGCCAACATATTAAAACGGTGTTAAAACCACACATGTGAGGTATCACTGCGAACGTTAGAGTGAGAGCAATAATTCTAGCCCTAGACCTCCTCTGTAAGTCAAAACATATAACCAGTAAAAAAAAATTATAGCGTCGCCTATGGGGATTTTTAAGTAGCGATGTTTGGCACCATTCCACGGGTATGTGCAATTTTGAAGAGTGACATGTTAGGTATCTACTTATTCAGCATAACTTCATCTTTCACATTATGCAAAAATTGGGCTAACTTTACTGTTTTTTTTTTTTTAAGCAAAAAACATGTTTTTTTTTTCTCCAAAAAAATGCGTTCGAAAAATTGCTGCGCAAATACCGTGAGTGATAAAAAGTTGCAACGACCACCATTGTATTCTCTAGGGTCTTTGCTAAAAAGAACGTATATAATGTTTTGGGGTTCTATGTAATTTTCTAGAAAATAAATTATGATTTTTACATGTAGGAGAGAAATGTCAGAATTGGCCTGGGTGCTCCAGAACGCCTGATGGCGCTCCCTGCATGTTGGGCCTCTGTATGTGGCCACGCTGTGTAAAAGTCTCACACATGTGGTATCGCCGTACTCGGGAGTAATAGCAGAATGTGTTTTGGGGTGTAATTTGTGGTATGCATATGCTGTGTGTGAGAAATAAACTGATAATATGACAATTTTGTGAAAAAAAAAAAGGAAAAAAAATATTGATTTTGTAAAGAATTGTGGGAAAAAATGACAACTTCAAAAACCTCATTGTGCCTCTTACTAAATACTTTGGAATGTCTTCTTTCCAAAAAGGGGTAATTTGGGGGGTATTTGTACTTTTCTTGCATGTTAGGGTCTCAAGAATTGAAATAGGCCGTCAGTACTTCAGCTGTGATCAGTTTTCAGATATTGGCACCATAGCTTGTGGATTCTATAACTTTCACAAAGACCAAATAATATCCACCAATTTCATAGTTAGTTAGGTTGAATAAAGACACCAGTCCAACCTAAGTGTCTACAATTGTCCCTGTACATTGCACACTCACATCGGTCCCTACCCTCAAAGAGCCCACAATCCAAGGTCCCCATTCATATACTAGGGCCAATTTTGGATATAAGCCAATTAGCCTACCTGCCTGTCTTTGGATTGTGGGAGGAAACCGGAGTACCCGGAGGAAACCTACGCAGGCACAGGGAGAACATGCAAACTCCAGGCAGGTAGTGTCGTGGTTGGGATTTGAACCAGTGACCCTTTTTACTGCTAGGTGAGAGTGCTAACCACTACACCACTGTGCCGCCATTTGTACTTATTTTTACCAAAGATATACCAAAGATATGTAGTAGTATAAATTTTGGCCAAAATTTATGAAGAAAAAATTACTAATCTGCTAAATTTTATAACAGAAACAAAGAAAAATTCTTTTTTTTTACAGAATTTTCTGTATTTTTTCTTTTATAGCACAAAAAATAAAAAAAAATAAAAAAATATATTGGTTATATATTGCAGCTTATCAATCCTTTAGATGTGGTGGTTGCACGTGTTCTCTTTTTATTCGACTTTAATATTTTATTCTGACCCTGCCAGTAATATACTTCCCTTCCTGTCATATAAATACTCATTTCTCTACTGTAAGTTTACCCAAGAAATATGCTTGACAACAAACCTCGGTAAACTGAAATATATACAGTTTTTGTTTTTGGGTTTAGTTGTGCTTTAACCTCTAAATAACCCAGAGGCTTTTCTCTGTCTCTCACAAGGAATTTGCAAGGGGTTGTCAAACAGAGGACATGAAGGGGCTTTGCATTGCCGTAGGAAATGTGTACAAAACAAAATTAAAAAAAGGTTAATTGGTCTGGGGCAGAGATTTTAATAATGCTTAAAGCGGTTCTCCACCCTAAAGTGGAATTTCCGCTCATGTGATCCCTCCCCCCCTCCGGTGTTACAATCTGCACCTTTCAGGGGGGAGGGGGTGCAGTTACCTGGATAATCCAGGTATCTACACCCACTTCTGGGACAGACCGCCGCAGATGCCCCGCCCCCGTTGTGTTCTGGGAAACACACTTTTCCCAGGACACAGCGGGAACCAGCAGAGACGCGCAGTGTGACTCGCTCATGAGCAGTAGGGAACCGGGCAGTGAAGCCGCAACGCTTCACTTCCCGATTCCCTGGCAGAAGATGGCGGCGTGGGCAGCAGAGAGACGAGCGATCGCTCGTCATCTGCCGCCGACATCGCTGGACCCTGGGACAGGTAAGTGTGAATTTATTAAAAGTCAGCAATATTTGTAGCTGCTGGCTTTTAATATTTTTTTTTAAAGGTGTAGAACCGCTTTAAAGAACAATAAAAATGAAAAAAATAAAAAAAAACTTTGAATAATGACATGTCTATGGGATGCCCTTGTCATGCCTCTGCCTGTTACCCTGTAGCATTGACATTAACAATGAACAAATGTCTATGGTATGGGGATTCCCCCCAAATTAATTCCATATCAGGCCGTTAAAGTCTAGTATGGATTTTAAAGGAAATTGTAGGATACCAAAGTTTGTCACTAATTCAAGAACACACAACATTTTAAAACTTGGCAGGTTAGGTATCTATTTACTTTGTACAGCATCATCTTTTCTATTAAAAAAAAGGGTAATATATTACATTTATGTGCCCTAAAATTAATTTTAGTGTATTTTTTTTGTTAAACCACTGTGTTAATATCTTGTGGCATACACAATTAACACTAGCACTATTTCATTCTCCAGAGTGTCTGATTTCAGAAAATTATATAATTCTTTCTGTTTTTTTTAGCTGATTTTCAGACCTAAAGGGATTTTCATGTCTGCAAAACTGCATAAACAGCTCTTGCAGTGAAAGCATTAAATGACTGAACTCTTGACGAAAAGTTTTACCTTGTATCAATTTCGAGCAATCTAAGCAATTCAAGCAAGGATTAAAAAAACATTCTTTGGGGAACCTACAAATTGGTTACCATAGATTTAAAGTGTATGTACAGGATTTTTATTTGAATTGAGTAGAGAAAGGATTAGAACCCTGGTATGGTACTCAATTTGTGCCAATACCCATTGTTGAGACATTAAGAGGTGAGGCCAAGTACTAAACTGATGCTGCCCATTCCAATGGTGGCTGTCTACGAGGAGGTATTTATTCAATATGTAGAGATTTTCTATACTCTATCCAAAACAATAAAAATATTTCCTGGTGCATCCTGGCAGCATTCGATGGATTGTGGCTCTGCCCTCGCAACCTGATAGGACTGGTTAGCTATCAATCAAAGACAGAGCCAGTTCGTGGGATTATCCTTTTGGGCCTCACCTGATCAGGACTGGAGTTGCAAGGTTTCCCTTACTGCTTGTTGCCCCAGCCATGTTCAGCCTCTCCTGGGTGGAAGTCTTTCCTGTACAGCCTCTAAATGATCTATATGGTCATAGTCCAATTCTGGTGGTCTGGGGGGGGGGGGGGGGGGTTATGGTTCAGCCTCTCCTGGGTGGAAGTCCTTCCTGTACAGCCTCTAAATGATCTATATGGTCATAGCCCCATCTTGGTGGTCGGGGGGGGGGGAGGTTATGGTTCAGCCTCTCCTGGCTGGAAGTCCTTCCTGTACAGCCTCTAAATTATCTATTTGGTCAGAGCCCTATTCTGATGGTGCAGGCCTGTCAAAAAAACGCTTGTTGCCCCAGTCATGTTCAGCCTCTCCTGGGTGGAAGTCCTTCCTGTAAAGCCTCTAAATGATCTATATGGTCATAGCCCCATTCTGGTGGTCTGGGAGGAGGGGGGGGTATGGTTCAGCCTCTCCTGGGTGAAAGTCCTTCCTTTACAGCCTCTAAAT
The DNA here is from genome assembly GCF_037356315.1 of Lithobates pipiens. NCBI lineage: Eukaryota > Metazoa > Chordata > Amphibia > Anura > Ranidae > Lithobates > Lithobates pipiens. The sequence goes on from NW_027507903.1 coordinate 611,122,611, forward strand.
GATCTATATGGTCAGGATTGAAATGGATTGTGGCTCTACCCTCACAACCTGATAGGACTGATTAGCTATAAATGAAAGACAGAGCCAGTTCGTGGGATTATCCTTTTGGTCCTCACCTGATCAGAACTGGAGTTGCAAGGTTTCCCTTACCGCTTGTTGCCCCAGTGGTGGTCTGGGAGTGGGGCTATGGTTCAGCCTCTCCTGGGTGGAAGTCCTTCATTTACAGCCTCTAAATTATCTATATGGTTAGAGCCCCATTCTGGTGGTCTGGGGGGTTATTGTTCAGCTTCTTGTTGCCCCAGTCATGTTCAGCCTCTCCTGGGTGGAAGTCCTTCCTGTAAAGCCTCTAAATGATCTATGTGGTCATAGCCCCATTCTAGTGGTCGGGGGGGGGGGGGGGGGGTTATGGTTCAGCCTCTCCTGGGTGGAAGTCCCTCCTGTACAGCCTCAGTAAATGGTAGCATTTGCCATTTCTAACAAGGCTACAGCAGTGCAAATACACTCTGAGCACGAATGACAGGAAGTTATGTGGATACTGTGGACAGTTTCCTGGCTTGCCCTTTTCCACGATGGCACTGAGAGCCCAGACTGGGATCTGAGCATGATCAGGCATTGATGTCATCGCTAATGGCCAGGGATGCTAAGTTTAAATGGATTTTAGCATATTTGGGCAATGCATGGTGGCGTTCCCTACTCATGCATACTGAATACTTAGGTGGTCATTGACTGCAGGTATGTTTCCCTCTTTATGGCATTCACCTGGACTCTTCCAAACTCAGGTTCATTCTCTATGCTTGCTCTTGGATCACTGTGTCATATTGTTGTTTTAATAGGGAATGGGGTTAGACCACGCTAAGGTGATATTAATTAGTAAATCCTGTTATGCTGCTATAGTTGTAAAGTTCATAGTTACATAATTAATCAGGTTGAAATAAGACACAAGTCCATCTAGTTCAACCATAAAAATGAATAAATAAATAAAAAATAATATGCAATCCCATATACATAATCCTATACCCACAGTTGTCCCAGAGGAAGGCAAAAAACCCCAGCAAAGCATTAACCAATTTGCTACAGCAAGGGAAAAAAATCCTTCCTGATCCCAGAGAGGCAATCGTATTTTTCCTGGATTAACTTTACCTATAAATGTTAGTACCCAGCTATATTACATTGTATTAGGAAAGAATCCAGACCTTTCTTAAAGCTATCTAGTGAGCTGGTCAGAACCACATCTGGAGGGAGTCTATTCCACATTTTCACAGCTCTTACTGTGAAAAAAAACCTTTCCGTATTTGGAGATAAAATCTGTTTTCCTCCGACCTGTATAATCTCAACACAAATGTAAACAACCCCTTAGTAAATAGTAATCGACGCACCCTTATGGAGAACTTTTTAAACGAGCACTGCCCTACGCCCATTGACCAAGAAGATGCCACGCAATTGGAAAATCCCATATCTGAAGAGGAGCTCAAATTGGCAATTAAACAACTAAAATCAGGGAAGAGCCCAGGCCCGGATGGGCTTACAGCCTCCTACTACAGAACCTTTACAGACACTCTCTCCAACCCTTTTCTCAAAGCTTTCAACTCCTTCTCATCTCCGACACGCCCCTTCCACAGACTTCTTGAAGCCCATGTAACTGTGATACCAAAAGACGGTAAAGACCCAGCGATAGTCACCAATTACAGGCCGATTTCCCTACTAAACGTAGACATAAAGCTTTTTGCCAGAATTATTGCCAATCACTTGCTTCCCTTCCTACCGTCCTTGATAAAGACTGACCAAGTAGGCTTTGTCCCAGGAAGGGAGGCAAGGGATAACACAATTAAGGCCATTAATATTCATCATTGGATGTCCACAAACAAATTTAAAGGTTTTTTCTTATCCTTAGACGCGGAGAAGGCGTTCGACAGATTGGCCTGGGACTACATGGCAGCAGTCTTGAGACATATAGGTATTCAAGAACGCTTATATAACCTGATAATGTCCCTCTATACTACCAAGACTGCAAGGGTCCGGGTTAATGGCTATCTGTCGGACGCCTTCTCCCTAACCAATGGAACCAGACAGGGATGCCCTCTCTCCCCCATTCTTTTTATACTAACCCTAGAACCCTTCCCTAATTGTATTAGAACCAATTCAAATATCAGAGAAATACCCATTGCAAACCGGACCTATAAGCTAGCGGCATTTGCCGATGACATTTTACTTTTCCTTACTGAACCCCATATTTCGATCCCTAACCTTTTAAAAGATTTCAAATGCTTCCAACTCCTTTCCAATCTCAAAATGAATTTTTCCAAATCCCAGGCCCTTAATATCACCTTACCACCAGACTTAGTTAGACATTGTGAAAACAACTTTCCCTTCCAATGGCGCCGCGACATGATCAAGTATCTGGGAATAAATCTCACTACGAACCTCTCTGAGCTTTACAGTAAAAACTTCTTACCCATTCTTAAAAACGTATCTGATGACCTGAACAGGTGGAATAAACCACAATTTTCGTGGTTTGGCCGCGCGGCGATACTCAAAATGAATATCCTCCCACGCATTCTTTATTTTTTACAAACCATCCCTATAAGACTCCCCCCCATCCTACTTTCGATCCTATAAAAGAATTGCAACAAAATTCCTATGGGGTCATAAACATCAGAGAATTGCCTACGAGGTTCTGACTCGCCCGAAGTCAAAAGGAGGCATTGGCCTCCCAGACCTTAGAAAATATTACAGGGCCTGCCAGCTTTCTAGAATTGTGGACTGGGCTATACATGGCCGATACAAGGACTGGGTACTCTGGAAAATACGATTTCCCCCGTTCCGCTACATTTATCTCCATGGATAGAACCATCTTTCACATCTCCCCTATGGAAGAACCACCCTCTTATTGACGCGACCCTCCGATCTTTTAGAGAGATCTGCAAATCAGTACAGATATCATCTATCCCAGGCCCTCTCACCCCTATTAGAATGAACCCTGCCTTCCCCCCCCGGCATGTCTACAAAATTTCTAGCACAGCAATGGCAATACCCCGGCATGCTAGCACATCATTTTTTTTCACAATGACCTAATACTAGACCGCCTTGCTCTAGTCCCCAACCACACTGAAACTCCTATCCCACATTGGTCTTATTTCCAAATCCGTCATTTCCTACAAACATTAAATCGAAACGCCAAGGTCTCTAGAGATTTGTCCCCATTTGAAAGCCTATGCTCTCATTCAACCCCCTAACACCACTTGATTTCCAGCATATACACCATGTTATTTGCAAATGTATCTGCTAAAGATGGGAAGGCCCCTAAAGCATGGGAAAGAGAAATGCAGTTAGAAATAACGGCAGATCAATGGGAACATATATACACGACTGCACATCAGGGCTCCCTGAATGTTTCCATACAAGAAAACAATTATAAATCCCTGACGCGGTGGTACAGATCCCCGATAATTTTACACAAATATAACCCTTCCTACCCTATCACATGTTGGAGATGTACGGAAGCTCCAGGCACTTTGCTACACATATTATGGGACTGCCCCGTATTACAACCATTTTGGGTACAGGTCAAAGAACTCACAGAAATAATATCGACATATACAATTAACTTCACTCCAGCTCACTGCCTGTTTCATCTCTCTGACATGCCAACCCTTCACTACCGAAAGACCCTGGTCCTGTCCCTGCTTAATGCAGCCAAAATGTGCATTCCCAGACACTGGGCTTCACCTCACCCCCCCAACAATCTCAGAGTGGCTTAAGCAAGTTAGTAGAATAGCAGAAATGGAGGAGCTCATTGCAATAGCTCGGGACTCCACAGTTAAATTTTCCAAGACTTGGGCCTGCTGGAAATACTTCCTTACCACTGACAGGTATCGGGCCTTGATGCGCAAATATGCGACTCCACGTGATGCTTCATGAACGTCCGTAGGGAGAACAAACCCGGTATTTACCCCTGTTCTCTAGTTGACGGGGTGCTCCCATCCCTTCCCAAGGGATGGGTCTGAGAGATCACATCTTGCTCCCAATCTTCCACCAAAAGATTTCACAAAGAGCTCTTTTCCTATCCTCACCCTTCAGAGGCGATTACAAGCCGATCTCACATATCGCAGAGCGGAGACCGAGGAGACTTTATTCGTCCCCATTACCTCTTTTAAGTTTCCTCCCTTCTTATTTTCACTCCCATGATCCCCCCTCCCCCCAATCTACTTACCCAACCCTGCCCCCCCGCACCCCCTCCTGTCCTTTATATATACCACAATCCACTGGTTATTTTCTGGCTGCCCAAATTGAGGTATCCAAGCCTACTCTATTGCATGTTTAAGCAGATTTGTTACATAACATACGTACCCATTTGCTTAGCTAGGTAGGAACTTCCATTGACATATGCTCCATGATTTGGACCCAGCCACATTACTATTGGGATATACCTACCTTGGGTCCATCCCGATATGGTTGACTCAAAATGTCTAACACTTATTCCTTGACTATACCTCCTAATTTTTGCTTGGAAACTTTTTGTCCTAATTAATGGAAAATGGATGTGATTCGCCTATAATATGTACTGGCTTGGATCTATATTTATGTACACTTTATGTTATTTGGAGAAATGTATGACATCTCTATTAATGTAACTGACTTCTGTTTCTTGAATAAAAATTTATTGGAAAAAAAAAAAAAATCTGTTTTCCACTAGGTGTAAAGAGTGCCCCCTTGTCCTCTGTGATAACCATAAAGTGAATAACTCAACACCAAGTTCACTTTGTGGACCCCTTATATATTTGTACATGTTGATCATACATTCAGTTCCTCTAATTTCTCCTCATAGCTGAGCTCCGGCTATCTAATGAGAAATTTTAACATAGAAAAGGGCAAGAAAGACAGCGCTGTGTCCAGCCAGGTGTATGTTAAACAAATCAATCCTAAAAGAAAATATGAACTTAACACAATCCTATAATCTCTCTCTGATATTTTCTATTGTGATGATAACACGCCATGTTTGCGTAGTGGTTACGGCCCACAATGCACTGCGCCATCACAGTGCATTGCTGGCTGATGATTGACCAAGCATACACTGTGACCCAGCATGCTTGGCCAATCACAGCGCCGGCAGCGAGGAGAGCCATAATTGTACAATTATAGCTCAGGAGGTTTAGTACACACTATATAAGGCCGCCAGCGCAGTGGCCTTGTGTAGTGTGTTGCGGCATTCAGGGAGAGAGCAGGATAGGCAGGGACAGTGTATTCTTTTCTTGTAAACCTAGCGCTGTTACAGTGGGTGTTGTGTGCCTCCAGCACAGTATACACCTGAAGCTACCCTTTACTGCTGGTGTTCTCTAATACAGGCATCTGCAGGAGTTAAAGTGGGTGTTGTGTGCCTCCAGCACAGTATACACCTGAAGATACCCCTTATTGCTGGTGTTCTATAATACAGGCATCTGCAGCAGTTAAATTTGGTGTTGTGTGCCTCCAGCACAATATACACCTGAAGCTAACCTGTATTACTGGTGTTCTGTAATACAGGCATCTGCAGCAGTTAAATTGGGTGTTGTGTGTCTCCAGCACAGTATACACCTGAAGATACCCCTTATTGCTGGTGTTGTTCTGTTTCTGTAACAAAGGCAGGCTGCTGCAGTAATTACAGTCGGTGTACTGTGCCATCTGCTCAGTGTGCACCTAAAGCTACCCAATTGCTGGTTTTCCCATCTCCCTGCAGGCCATTATTATGTCTGGAAGGCCAACAAGGAGAGGCAGACAGTCACGAGCCAATAAAAGAGGGCAAGCAGGCTCTGTGTCTAGAGACAACAGTGCTGGTCGTGGACGCGGTGCATCGTCATCAGCACGTGGCCATGGGACACACTTGTCCTTATTTTCGGCAGCTGGACCTGTTGAACCGCATCATGCGGAAGACTTGGTAGAGTGGGTGACCAAGCCCTCCTCATCCTCCTCAACCTCTCTCACCCAGGCTCAAGGTACTAGCAAAGCAGCTGCCAACACGTCCTCTTCCCTCCTCTCAATGTCATCAGTCACTCCTGCCCTAGACCCACCATGTCCTCCTGAGGAGTCCCCCGAACTGTTTGAGCACAGTGTTGTGTACATGCTCCAGGAGGATGCCCAGCGTTTTGAAGGCTCTGATGATGATACCCAACTAGAGGAAGGCAGTAGCGTGAGAGCAGAGAGTGGGGATGCTCAAGAAGGACAGCAGTCTGGCAGTCATGTTCCACCAGCTGCAGCATACTGCCAGGTTTGCTCCAGTGATGAAGAGGGAGGGGATGATGAGGTCACTGACTCCACGTGGGTGCCTGATAGGAGAGAGGGGAAGGAGGAGGCAAATCTCAGACGAGGTAGGATGCCCTCCGGGGGCCAGCTTAGGGGCAGCATACTGACTGAATCACACCGCAGAGCTCCGCCTGTGCAGGGCACTGCCTCTGTGTGTTATTCCAAAAGTTCTTTGGTGTGGGCCTTTTTGAGACGAGTGCATCAGCTCGCACCGCTGCTATCTGCAACATATGTCTCAAGCGTTTCTCGCATGGCCAAAACATCAGCCACCACATGCCTGACAAGACATATGTTGACCTGCCATGCAGCTCCTTGGCAAGTGTACCTTAAAAACCCACACCAAAGAACAAAGCGGATCTCTCCTTGCTCCTCCTCATTTGGGATCTGCAACCCCACTAGACCTTCAGTCCTCTCTGAAACCTGCACTGAGAGGAATGAAGGTGTAGAATTAGGTGTCTCACAGCCAAGTACTTGTGGGCAATCTGCTAGCAGTACACCGACGTCCGATTGTACCAGGAGAAATTCCCTGCCCCAGCTGCTGGACCGTCAAAAGAAGTTCACTCCCAGCCATCCACATGTCCAGCGGTTGAATGCTAGCTTGGCTAAATTGCTAGCACTTCAGCTGCTGCCTTTTCAGTTGGTAGCCTCGGCCCCCTTCCGTGAGTTTGTGCAATGTGCGGTTCCTCAGTGGCAGGTCCCCAAACACCACTTTTTTACTCATGGAAGGCAATTCCGGCTCTCTAACTGCATGCCACTAACTAACTAAACTGCCTGCCTAATCTTGCTCAATCTGTATAAGCAGCCTTATATAGTGTGGGGCATGGACTTAGTCCCCCTGAGCCATGATTGGCCAAAGGCCAATTATGACTCTCGCTGAGGAGCCTGCTGTGATTGGCAAAAGCATGCAGGTCAGGTGTATGCTTTGGCCAATCATCATACTGCAATGCACTGCGTTCTTGAAGTGCATTATGGTGCGCTCGAATTTACAGCAAAAGCTCCATAAAATTTGCTGTTCGGCGAATGGGTGAACACCCGATGTTCGAGTCAAACTTATGTTCGACTCATACTCAAAGTTCATCCCTTCTAAGTAGCACTATCGGGTTGCAGGTGCAGAGCCACAACTTATTGTTTGCCGCTATGAATGTGCATCAGGAAAAGAAAATTACATAAAGATGAGCACACAGTTTTTTTTCTATTCTATTATAAAAATTGTAATATATGAGCATTTGACATTCAAGAAGCCTGCAGACAGTTTTCTCCTTAACTGCTTGCCAACCAGCCACTGTCATTATGCTGTGGCAGGTAGGCACAATCCCGAAGTATAGCTACGATGGCTCGCGGGATCGGGAGGGCATGCACGCAGCCCACTGCACTGCAGGGGGTGCCGATGCTCGTGGCCAACTGTTGCGATGACCACCAGTCACGAGGGACAAGAGGCAGAATAGGAACGAGTCTGTGTAAACACACAAATCCCTGTTCTTTTCTGTGAGGAGAGACAGATCGTGAGTTCCTATTAGCTAGGAACCACAATCTGTCATTTCCTCTAGATCAGTGCCCTCCCCCTACAGCTAGAAACACACACAGGGAACACAGTTAACCCCTTGATCGCCCCCTAGACCTGTGTGTCCCAGAAGATGACGAGGCCAGTCAGAAAGAGCCGCGCGACTCACACATGCACAGTAGGAAACTAAGCCTGAAGGCTTACTGCCGGTTTCCCTTACTTGCAATGCCAGGGCCTGCACCTGAAGCTGATGGACGGATCAGCTTGGGTTTGCCAACATTGCGGGCTCCCTGGACAGATAAGTGTCCTTATATTAAAAGTCAACAGCTACAGTATCTGTAGCTGCTGACTTTTAATTTTTTTTTCACCAGGCTGGAACTCCACTTTAACGTCTGACTGCCAGTGGTTTTAATAGTAAAATGACCATAAGGCTGGTATTTTGTCCAAGGAAAGTTATTACTTGTCTGTTATATGGGGGAGAGGGGCCATTGTGGGAATCCGTGAGGTAGGGGCCAGTGGGAACATTAAATGGTGATGGACCAAGTGTTTCATTCAGATGACTCCCAAAACCTGTAGAATGCATCAGCATTCAAACGAGATATGGCTGGAGAGCTGACAATTTACTGTCTTTTTTGTATGGGGCACATTTTTGACAATTTCAAATTTAGTGTTTGTTATAGAGAGAGAGAGACAGAGGCCTTTTAGGGAATCAGTGACTTAGGGACCAATGGGAGGAATCACAGCGCATGGTGGAGGACCAGGTGTTCAACTCAGATGATTCCACAGACCTCTGCAATTGTGCCATGGTCAAAGAAGGTATGGCTGGAGAGGTGACTAGTTACTGTCTGCTTTGTATGAGGCACATATTTGTCCATTTGTAATTCAGTGACATAGTAAAAGATTTTTAGACTAGCTGCATACAGTGAAATCACTTCCCTTCTTTTCATCCTTCCCCAAATGTCTTGTGAAATTTTCTCTTAGTCACTTTCGGTTAAACATAAAATGGAATATTTTAGCAGTGCGTGGGTTTTTATCTTGGCCATCTTTCTCTATGAGTAATAATTTATTCCTAATAGTGATAGGGCCGTGACACTGAAAACATTGTCCAGTCAAAGGAATAACTCCTTTAAACTATTTTAAAATGGCTCTAAGGCTGGATTCACACCTATGCATCTTTAGGGCTTTTTGCATTTTTCAGATTTGCACTACAGAACGTGTTCCGTAGGAAACCATGGTAAATGGACTGTAGTGCAAATCTGCAAAATGCAAAAAACACTAAAACTGCATAGGTGTGAATCCAGCCTAAGGGTGATTCTGCACCAGTGTCAACATCAGGCTCTCTCTGGTAGTTCAGAGATCTCTTTAGCACAAAATCTTTTGCAGACAAACATTGTACCATCTGAAGACTACCATGTACATCCTTGTCAGGAAATGTCTTGAAACGTTTTTGAGGTGTGAGGTTTCTGCAAGGTCAGCTAAATAGAAGAAGAAGGAATACAAGATGGAAGTGGTCTGCATGAGCCATGTCATAATATTAGCACTACACCAGGTTTCTACCTTAAAGCAAGCTTGTCACAGTCTTGTACAGTCTGTTTTGGACATACCATCAACTATGTAGTTGTCAGAAACCATGAATCAGACTGAGACAGAAGTATAGTTAAATCACACTTATTTAAAAATAATAAAAAAAAGGTAAAACATAGTCAAAACATATCCAGCGTTCAGGAACCGGAACGGATAGTCAGACAAGCCAAAACGTCAGGGAGCCAGAGAACAGCATAGTAGAACAGCAAGCAGGATCTGGAGTCAGAAGGAATGTCAGCCAAGCAAGTCTTTAACAGGAATACAGAAGAGCGTCCCTAGTGATGTGACCAAGGTGAAGGCAGAGATCATCGGGACTGGACAGCTTAAGTAGGGCAGGATTGATGAGCAGGATATCATCAACAGGTGAGTCACTGTGGAGAGATAGGAGCTGGTAATTAGCCGACAGCTGAGCGGCCTGCTCAGAGGAGGAAGGGCTGAGCACAGCCCTGACAAAGTTCTATGCTCTTGGATGGCATTAAAAGCATAGTTTAGTTGAGAACTCTGCCTATTTAGCTGTTAAAAGAGACAAGCACTGGGATTAGTGTGAGCATGAGTCTTGCCTTTGCTGGACTCACAAATGACTGAACTAAATGGGTGTTTAGCTAAGCAGAACCACCAGCTGCAGTATTAAAATAAATATGTTTACAGTGGTATTACTACACTATCTAATTTTCACATTTTTGCACGCTCAGACTGGTTGTTAGTGTAGCACCCTACTACTATTTGTATAGTGGTATTACTACCCCAGTCAAATGTGACATTTTCCCACTCAGGCTGGTTGTTCGTGTAGTACGCTCATAGTTAGGCTTTATGTATACTAAATTGGCTGGCTCCTACTGTAGTCAAAGGAGCAGTGATTGTTTAGTTTGGTCTGTTCAGGGATTAAGAAGCTTGGAGTTTGATTGCTTCTCCCTGCCTCTATAAGAATATTCTGGAGCTCATGGAGGGAGAATTAAAATGACCAGCCTGAATATTGAGCAGGGCCTAGCCAATCCCTGCGGGAGTGAGCCATGTTGGTGGTTGGGATGCTGTTAAATAGCAAAAATAGCCTGGAGCCCTGAAGAGATTGTCTTTTCTCACTCCTGAGAGTATGGTTTAGTGAGCTGAGAGGAGGGGATTGCTTGCCCCTGTCACCCTTGGGAACGGATTCTGAGTTACTCACAATAGGCTGCACACATAGACTGATCCTGTTCTAGGATTGTGTGAGTAGAGCAACCTGTATGGGCCAAAGCTACTTCATGGTTCCCAGCCATAAATGTATAGACTGTTTCAGTCTAGCCATATCTGTTCTGCAAGCTACTTCATGGCACCCAGCCATTAACCACTTCAGCCCCGGACTATTTTGCTGGTCAAAGACCAGACCACTTTTTGCGATTCGGCACTGTGTCGCTTTAACTGACAATTGCGTGGTCATGCCACGTGGCTCCCAAACAAAATTGACGTCCTTTTTTTCCCACAAATAGAGCTTTCTTTTGGTGGGATTTGATCACCCCTGTGGTTTTTATTTTTTGCGCTATAAACAAAAATAGAGCGACAATTTTGAAAAAAATTCATTATTTTTTATTTTTTGTTATAATAAATATCCCCCAAATATATATATAAAAAAAAAAAACACTTTTTTCCCTCAGTTTAGGCCGATACATATTCTTCTACATATTTTTGGTAAAAAAAATCTCAATAAGAGATTATTGATTGGTTTGTGCAAAAGTTATAGCGTTTACAAAATAGGGGATAGTTTTATGGCATTTTTATTAATATTTTTTTTTTACTAGTAATGGCGGCGATCAGCGATTTTTATTGTGACTGCGACATTATGGCGGACACATCGGACATTTTTGACACATTTTTGGGCCATTGTCATTTATACAGCAATCACTGCTATATAAATGCAGTGATTCCTGTGTAAATGACACTGGCAGTGAAGGGGTTAAACAGTGGGTGGCAGTGTAGGGGTTAAGTGTTCCTAGGGCTGTGTTACTAACTGTGGGGGGCTGGGCTTTGTGTTAGTGAACACTGATCTCTGCTCCAATCACTTGGAGCAGAGATCAGTGTCACTTGTTGCTAGGCAGAACGGGGAAATGCTGTTTACAACGGCATTTCCTCGTTCAGCCGCCCCGTGAGACGATCTGAGTGAGTTACTTGTGCTGCTGCTGTTAAAAGAAAAGTGCCCTCCCTTTCTACAAGCAAATAAAATGTAAAAAGACATCCCCTATACCAGTGGTCTTCAAAGTGTGGCCTGGGAGCCAGATGCAGCCCTTTGCTTTCTTTTATCTGGCCCTTGGGGCACTGTTTCATCCATAGATACCAACTATGGGGCGTAATTCCCCCCACTGACACCAAAGAAGGAACACAGTTCTTTCCAATGACACCAATGATGGGGCACAATTCATCCCACTGACACCAACAATGGGGCCCAATATCACCATGGATGTAGCATAATTACTCCCACTGAAAAAAACAACAGGGCATTATTTTTTCCCACTGACGGACCTTTTCTATTCCCAATGGCCACAGCCTTGCCCCCCTCAAGTCTGAAAGATGCAAAACTGACCCTTTGTTTACAAAGTTTAGAGACCTCTGCCCTAGTCTGTTCCATGTGCTGGAGTAAATGGACTGTTGCTGTGTACCTGGTCGCCTCTCCAATGTTTTGGGAAGATACCGCTACATTGGAAAGCCAATGGCTACAGGCATCCTACTAACCAGTGACTTGTCCACAGCTGTCAGCATGTAATTCCCAACTGACAAGTGATTGTAAATAAAGGGGTGAGGATAGTGTAGATACCATTTAAAGCCCCGTACACATGATCTGAAAATCAGATGACAGATCATCTGTTTTTTTTTGTTTTTTGCATACTAGTCACATATCGAACATGAAGAGTTTACTAAAGTTCAGAATAAAAATCAGAAGTGATGTCATGTGTTGTAGTGTATTTGTATTGTATTTTCGAACGACAACTGTACTGATCAAATGAAAATTGTACAATCTGGTATCATACAAGAAATATTTTCATGCTGGACCGATCGGATAATATTGTGTCATGATCGGCTCTCGAAAGCTCTGTACCAACGATCTGATTATCGCACGATTGATTCAAAAGCAGTATTTTCCGTATGACTTTCGGATCATGTCAATGGGCCTTAAGTCTGGTATTGATTTTTCTGTGAAAACAATAACCACAAAACAAAGGGTCAGGAAGGGGATGAATGTGCACCCAGCCCCCTCCGAAAACCATACCAGGCCACATGCTCTCAACTTAGGGAGAGTACCTTGCCAGGGGGACCTCCCTGGCAAAACACCCTGTCCTCATGTGAGTTTGGTGGTTTCATGGTGCTGCATGTGCTTACTTGAATCTGGAAGCCTCCTTTAAAAATAAGGAGGCCCCCAGATACTGCCCCCATGTGAATGAGGAAGGGGTACATAGTACCTCTACTTTCACAAAGAAAAGAGGTGACCCCCCTGATCTTGTAACTCTTGGAAAAAAATTGAGACTCATGTATTGGGCTCAGATCCTAAATTTCTATTGAGCCTCTATGTCTTTGGTCAGCATCACGATATACATGATATGGACACCCTAATAACTACATCCAGAGTTTGGATTTCATTTATACAGCCTTCAAAAGGTACTCCCCAATTTGCGTTACGGCACATACCACTACTAACTCTTCAACTGATATCACCGGACTTGGACCCTAATCCTTGGAACTCAAGTGGCATTCATCACCCTAGTGACCTCTTCTCTGCTACTCATTTAAAATCCTTTCAGAACTTACGCCACACCTTCTATCTAATGCTGCGTACACACGATCAAACAATCCGGTGGAAAAGTCCGGCAAACTCAAGTCCGCCAGACAATCCCCCCGTGTGTAGCCTCTGGCGGACTTTTTTTACCCAAAAGTACGGCGGACTTAGAAAGTAGTTTTGCACTCCAATCTTACCGCCGTCTCGCATTTCTGCGGACAATCCGGCCGTGTATATGACAGTCCGCCGTACTTTTGAAATGAACGGACTTTTCCCGCCCGGAGAAAAGTCCGCTCATTTTGAGCACGTCTCCAGGTAGACCGGGCCAGCGAAGGAGGCGTCGCTGGGCCCGTCACCTGGTATGGACTTAAAGGGGAACCCCAACGCCAAAAAAATCAGTCTGGGGGTCCCCCCAGGTCCACATCAGACCCTTGTCCGAGCACGCTACCCGGCCAGGAAAGGGGGGGACGAGCGAGTGGCCCCCCCCTGAGCCGTACCAGGCCGCATGCCCTCAACACCACCCCAAAGCACCTTGTCCCAGCATCCTCTGGGACTGTGACATTATACTGGGCAGGGACATCATCCGGTGATGTCCCTATATAAGTCACCGCGCGCCGCGTGTCCCGTCATTGTGAGCGGAGAGAGCGACGAGGCAACATCTGAAGAGAAGAAGAGAAGAACAGAAGACGGCGACAGAAGACCGGACTACCGCCTGTAAAAGAGCTAGAAGAAGGCGCGGTGGCCCTTCTAGAAGAACCCGAAGAGGGGGACAGGACCCCCGAAGTCGGAAGAAGAGGGCGGCGGCGAAGAAGAAAGCCGGGCTCCTCCGCTAGCAAAAGAGCTAGCAGAAGATAGCGGAAGAGTCCGGCGAGAAGACCCCCGAAGACGGACAGAAGACCCATGGAGCTGTGCAATAAACTATTTTAACCCTTGTGTGTTGTGTTTTTTTTAACTTTTATTTACAGGTCAATGGGTAGGGGTACATTGTACCCCATACTCATACACATAGGGTGGGGGGCCGGTATCCGGGGCCCCCCTTATTAAAGGGGCTCCCGGATTCTGATAAGCCCCCCAGACCCCGACAACCAACGGCCAGGGTTGTCAGGAAGAGGTCCTTGTCCTCCTCAACATGGGGACAAGGTGCTTTGGGGTGGGGGGGCCACGCGGCCCCCCTTCCCCAAGGCACCCCCCCATGTTGAGGGCACGCTGCCTGGTACGGCTCAGGAGGGGGGGGGGCGCTCGCTCGTCCCCCCCTTTCCTGGCCGGCCGGGTAGCGTGGTCGGACAAGGGTCTGATGTGGACCTGGGGGGGACCCCCACACCGATTTCTTCAGCGTTGGGGTTCCCCTTTAAGTCCATACCAGGTGATGGGGCCAGTGACGCCTCCTTCGCTGGCCCCGTCTACCTGGAGACGCGCTCAAAATGAGCGGACTTTCCTCCGCGTGTGTGGGCGAGTCCGTTCATTTCAAAAGTACGGCGGATAGTCCGGCGGACTTAGTACGCCGCATTAGTCTGCTGAAAAAGTGCAGTGTGTGGGCAAGTAGCCCGTTCGGAAAGTCCGGCGGACAGTCCGGCGGGAAGTCTCCTGGATAGTCGGCTACGTGTGTACGCGGCATAAGTCACAAAGACTTTTACAAATATCTAATGCCCTGTACACATGATCGGACTTTCCGACAACTAAACCGTGGAATTTTGTTCGAAGGTTGTTGGCTCCAACTTGTCTTGCATACACACGGTCAGACAAATGTTAGCCAACAATTATGAACGTAGTGATGTACAAGACGTACAGCGAGCCGATGAAAAGGAAGTTCAATAGTCATGTGATATCTCCATTACAAACGCTAGTTTTACCAGACTGAGCACTGAGGCCGCGTACACACGGGCGGACTGTTCGCCCAACCTTGTCCGCTGAACAGTGTTTGGGCGGACAGTCCGCTCGTGTGTGGGCTTTCAGCGGACAGTTTCAGCGGACAGTTGGACGGACAAGGTCTTTCGGAAATTCCGAAAAACTGTCCGCTGAAACTGTGTTTGAGCGAACAGTCCGCCCGTGTGTGGGCCTGTCCGCTGTACTTTCGAAATGAGCGGACTGTTCCCGCTCGGAAAGTCCGCCCATTTCGAGCGCGTGTACAGGTAGGCGGGGCCCGCGAAGGAAACGTCGCGGGCTCCGCCGCCTGGAATGGGCTTAAAGGGGAACCCCAACGCCGAAAAAAAACAGCGTGGGGGTCCCCCCCAAGTCCACACCAGACCCTTGTCCGAGCACGCTACCCGGCCGGCCAGGAAAGGGGGGCGAGCGAGCGCGCCCCCCCCTCCTGAGCCGTACCAGGCCGCGTGCCCTCAACATGGGGGGGTGCCTTGGGGAAGGGGGGGCCGCGCGGCCCCCCCACCCCAAAGCACCTTGTCCCCATGTTGATGAGGACAAGGGCCTCTTCCCGACAACCCTGGCCGTTGGTTGTCGGGGTCTGCGGGCGGGGGGCTTATCGGAATCCGGGAGCCCCCTTTAAGAAGGGGGCCCCCGGATACCGGCCCCCCACCCTATGTGAATGAGTATGGGGTACAATGTACCCCTACCCATTCACCTGTGAAATAAAGTACAATAAAACACACAACACAGAGAAAAAGTATTTTATTGCACAGCCGGGGGTCTTCCGTCTTCGGGGGTCTTCTCGCCGGACTCCTCCGCTATGTGTGTGTAGCTCTTTTGCCAGCGGAGGAGTCCGGCTTTCTTCCTCCCCGCCGCCGGCCTCTTCTCCCGACTTCGGGGGTCTTGTCCCCCTCTTCGGTTCTTCTGCCGGGCCACCGCGCCTGGTCCGGTGGCCCGGTCTTCTGTCGCCGTCTTCCGTTCTTCTGTCGCCGCCTTCGGTTCTTCTGCCGGGCCACCGCGCCTTCTTGTAGCTCTTTTACAGGCGGTGGCCCGGTCTTCTGTCGCCGCTGTCGCCGCTGTCGCCTTCCGTTCTTCTTCGTGTTCTTCTTGTTCTTCTCCAGGAGATGTTGACACGTCGCTCCCTCCGGCCGGAATGCCAGAGCCGCCCTGCGCTGTGACTTATATAGTGACAATGGGGCGGGGTCACATGGTATATGTCACATGGGTTGGTCACATGGTGACCCCGCCCCCTTACGATGTCATAGTCCCCATGTGACATCAACCCATGTGACCAACCCATGTGACATATACCATGTGACCCCGCCCCATTGTCACTATATAAGTCACAGCGCAGGGCGGCTCTGGCATTCCGGCCGGAGGGAGCGACGTGTCAACATCTCCTGGAGAAGAACAAGAAGAACAAGAAGAAGAACGGAAGGCGACAGCGGCGACAGCGGCGACAGAAGACCGGGCCACCGCCTGTAAAAGAGCTACAAGAAGGCGCGGTGGCCCGGCAGAAGAACCGAAGGCGGCGACAGAAGAACGGAAGACGGCGACAGAAGACCGGGCCACCGGACCAGGCGCGGTGGCCCGGCAGAAGAACCGAAGAGGGGGACAAGACCCCCGAAGTCGGGAGAAGAGGCCGGCGGCGGGGAGGAAGAAAGCCGGACTCCTCCGCTGGCAAAAGAGCTACACACACATAGCGGAGGAGTCCGGCGAGAAGACCCCCGAAGACGGAAGACCCCCGGCTGTGCAATAAAATACTTTTTCTCTGTGTTGTGTGTTTTATTGTACTTTATTTCACAGGTGAATGGGTAGGGGTACATTGTACCCCATACTCATTCACATAGGGTGGGGGGCCGGTATCCGGGGGCCCCCTTCTTAAAGGGGGCTCCCGGATTCCGATAAGCCCCCCGCCCGCAGACCCCGACAACCAACGGCCAGGGTTGTCGGGAAGAGGCCCTTGTCCTCATCAACATGGGGACAAGGTGCTTTGGGGTGGGGGGGCCGCGCGGCCCCCCCTTCCCCAAGGCACCCCCCCATGTTGAGGGCACGCGGCCTGGTACGGCTCAGGAGGGGGGGGCGCGCTCGCTCGCCCCCCTTTCCTGGCCGGCCGGGTAGCGTGCTCGGACAAGGGTCTGGTGTGGACTTGGGGGGGACCCCCACGCCGATTTTTTTCGGCGTTGGGGTTCCCCTTTAAGCCCATTCCAGGCGGCGGAGCCCGCGACGTCTCCCTCGCGGGCCCCGCCTACCTGTACACGCGCTTGAAATGGGCGGATTTGCCTCCTCCTTACGTGGGCGAGTCCGTTCATTTCAAAAGTTGAGCGAACTGTTTGCCCAACCTTGTTCGTCAAACAGTCCGCTCGTGTGTGGGCAAGTCCGCTCATGCAAATTTTGAGCGGACTGTTTGACAAACTGTTTGCCGAACAAGGTTGGGCGAACAGTCCGCGCGTGTGTACGCGGCCTTACAGGTCATCCTTGATTCTGAGCATGTGTGTTTGTACTTTGGACTTTTGTCCAACAGACTCATGTGAATGAGTGACTTGTATAGCGCTATCTATGCGAACTGAATTGCCTCAGGGTGCTTTTTGCCACCAGTGTCCACCCGATATACCACGGCCCTGAATTGCCTCAGGGTGCTTTTTGCTGCCAGTGTCCACCCGCTATACCACGGTTCTTTCCCCTGTAGGGTCCTGATGCACTTACAAACACATACTTTGGACAATTTTTAGACAGGGTCTAATTAACCTACCAGCATGTCTTTGCAGTGTGGGAGGAAACCCACACAGGCACAGGGAGAACATGCAAACTCCAGGCAGATGGTATCATGGTCAGGATTTGAACTAGCGACCCTATTGCTGCTAGGTGAATGTGCTAACCACTGCACCACTGTGCTGTACATTCAATCATAAAGTCCGACAACACACGTTTATTGGCGGAAAATTTAATAAGCATGCTAGCCAACATTTGTTGGCAGGAAAGTCCGACAACAAATGTCTGATGGAGCGTACACACGGTCGGACTTTCCACCAACAAGCTTACATCCAACATTTCCCGTTGGAAAATCCGATCCGGAGTATGCGACATAAGAGTTCATCACATACTTTCCACAGTGAAGTGGAATAACAAAACTCTCACTGGAGACCTTATTCAACTTCTCGACAGCCAACTACCAAAGACCTTTCCTCTATCTGCTCTCTACTGTTTCTGTTTCTATTGGCTTCAGTGGGGTTCAGATTTGACAAATATTATGTAAAAGTGTAGCGCTTTAAAGACATGGCATATTTACTGCCAATATTGCAAAGATATATATATATTCAGCAAATATTCTCAATGTGAAAAGGTGCACACACCATACAAAATCCCATATAAATGTTATTTGCTATATACAACTATACAGCCAAAAAATCAAAAGAATAGGTCAAAAGTAAAAAGTCCAAACGTGGAAAAAGTCTCTTAAATGTCCGTGTATAATTCACAGATGTGTAAAAAGGATCCTACACCTCCTTCATAGAAAAAAACGTGCAGTCACCACGTGATATCCCTCCACCAAGCAAAATGGACGCTTACCGGATTTAGTGGATCCACTCAAATTTATATTTGGAGGATCATATAAGCTCGTACATATATGTAGACTCCTTCAATATTGCGTTTTCCAGAGGGATTTCAAATGTGGTTACTCCATTCAAAAAGGTAACTTATCTCCAGCCATATAGGTCCACAGGGATAATAGAGCACATATAAAGAAAAGCAGGGACCACAATAGTGTAATTCCGTTTCGTATAAACAATTTAATAAAAAAATATTAAACTCACATGTATATAGAAGGTTAAGCGCTTTTCAGTATAAAATCAGGCTGCAGTGAAGTTCCGACGCGTTTCGTCACAGATGACGTCTTCTATGACAAAACGCGTCGGAACTTCACTGCAGCCTCATTTTATACTGAAAAGCGCTTAACCTTCTGTATACATGTGAGTTTAATGTTTTTTTATTAAATTGTTTATACGAAACGGAATTACACTATTGTGGTCCCTGCTTTTCTTTATATGTGCTCTATTATCCCTGTGGACCTATATGGCTGGAGATAAGTTACCTTTTTGAATGGAGTAACCACATTTGAAATCCCTCTGGAAAACGCAATATTGAAGGAGTCTACATATATGTACGAGCTTATATGATCCTCCAAATATAAATTTGAGTGGATCCACTAAATCCGGTAAGCGTCCATTTCGCTTAGTGGAGGGATATCACGTGGTGACTGCACGTTTTTTTTCTATGAAGGAGGTGTAGGATCCTTTTTACACATCTGTGAATTATACACGGACATTTAAGAGACTTTTTCCACGTTTGGACTTTTTACTTTTGACCTATTCTTTTGATTTTTTGGCTGTATAGTTGTATATAGCAAATAACATTTATATGCGATTTTGTATGGTGTGTGCACCTTTTCACATTGAGAATATTTGCTGAATATATATATATCTTTGCAATATTGGCAGTAAATATGCCATGTCTTTAAAGAGCTACACTTTTACATAATATTTATCACGTCACATTTTATACCCTGATGTTGTGTTAGCAGCTGTTTATATATTCTTTATATATATATATATATATATATATAAGAATAGCGCAGTGTTTTGTCTTTAAAAAAGGGTTCAGATTTGACACCCGAACTTTTGTAAGGTTTGCCGAACCTGACCTGGAGTGAATCCAGGTACATTTAACTCATCACTAGCTGGTAAATATAAATGAGATTATAGATTGGTTAAGCAATCAAGTCATAAAATGTGCATAAGGGGTGAAGCAAGGGGGCAGCACCTTTTTTGAAGTAGTACAAGTCATCGGTTGGCTGTAAAATCTGTGGTAATCACTTCCACAAGGAAGTTGGCAACTTAGTCTAAAAATGTAAATGCCAAAGTGATCATGAGTTTGTTTACGTGCCAGTACTGATAATAATTACATTTGCAGCAATGATGTTTATGAAATTTATATTTCAGATTGCAAAACCTCTGTGACTAGGGATGGCCGAACAGTTCGCCCGGCGGTCGTTTTGCGGCAAATTTCGGCTGTTCGCGGTCCGCCATTTCGGCGGACTATTGGCGCAGTTCGCCCGGCGGACTTCCGTGTTTTTACTGTGTAAAGGAACTTTGACCTGATGACACATCCATCATGGGGTACAGGACAGCCAATTGAGACATTACAGCACATGGACACTTGGACATTCCCCCTTACTTATAAATACACCCAATCCGGTGGCCATTTTACATTCTTTCTTCTGTCACTAAAGGGAAAGGTTGCTGTTTGGAGCAGGGAGAGATAAAACGCTAGCTATTTGGTACACAAAAGTTCTTTTCAGGACTGGTATAGGTGTTAGGTGTATATACGTTTGCTGTGCTACTGATTGTTGCAGCAGCCTGAGTGTCTTTTGTCAGTTTAGAGAAAGGGACAGGGCGCTGTGTGCTGCTATTTTAGGGACAGCCAGATTAGTCATCATCATCATCATTAGCTGTTACTATCAGGTCCACAAAAGTGCTATTCAAGTAACCAGTTATCGTTCCAGTCTCCTCTGTTTTGCCAGTTTGTATAGGGACAGGAAGGAAGCAGTGTGTCAGGCAGTGAGGGTCAGTTTAAACAGTAGATGTTACTATTAGTTCCACAAAGGTTCTTTTCAGGACTGGTATCAGTGGTATGGTAATAGGCTTGTACACGTATAATATTCTTTCTTCCAAATATAGAAAGAATATTATACTTGACTGCTGCCCTTCTGCTGCAGTCTGCTAATCATTCACAACTCACTTGTTCCACAAAGCTCTTTATCAGGACTGGTAACTTGGTCTGTGTAGGGTGCTACAGTACATAGGGTTGAGTGAGGTACAGTCTGCCGTTCTGTAAGGACTGGTATCGGTCCACAATAGATAGCGTTGAGGTGCACCACTGCTGACCGCTGCCCTATACTGCAGCAGTCCTTCATTGGTATAGGGACTGACGTACAGTCTGCTAATCAGTCACACACAACCTACTTGGTCCACAAAGGTCCTCATAAGGACTGGTAACTTGGTGTAGGGTGCTACAGTACATAGGGTTGAGTGAGGTACAGTCTGCTGTTCTGTAAGGACTGGTATCGGTCCACAATACATAGGGTTGAGGTGCACCACTGCTGACCGCTGCCCTATACGGCAGCAGTCCTTCAGAAGTATAGGGATTGACGTACAGTCTGCTAATCAGTCACACAACCTACTTGGTCCACAAAGGTCCTTATAAGGACTGGTAACTTGGTGTAGGGTGCTACAGTACATAGGGTTGAGTGAGGTACAGTCTGCTGTTCTGTAAGGACCGGTATTGGTCCACAATACATAGGGTTGAGGTGCACCACTGCTGACCGCTGCCCTATACTGCAGCAGTCCTTCAGCAGTATAGGGACTGACGTACAGTCTGCTAATCAGTCACACACAACCTACTTGGTCCACAAAGTTCCTTATAAGGACTGGTAACTTGGTGTAGGGTGCTACAGTACATAGGGTTGAGTGAGGTACAGTCTGCTGTTCTGTAAGGACCGGTATCGGTCCAAAATAGATAGGGTTGAGGTGCACCACTGCTGACTGCTGCCCTATACTGCAGCAGTCCTTCAGCAGTATAGGGATTGACGTACAGTCTGCTAATCAGTCACACAACCTACTTGGTCCACAAAGGTCCTTATAAGGACTGGTAACTTGGTGTAGGGTGCTACAGTACATAGGGTTGAGTGAGGTACAGTCTGCTGTTCTGTAAGGACCGGTATTGGTCCACAATACATAGGGTTGAGGTGCACCACTGCTGACCGCTGCCCTATACTGCAGCAGTCCTTCAGCAGTATAGGGACTGACGTACAGTCTGCTAATCAGTCACACACAACCTACTTGGTCCACAAAGGTCCTTATTAGGACTGGTAACTTAGTGTAGGGTGCTACAGTACATAGGGTTGAGTGAGGTACAGTCTGCTGTTCTGTAAGGACCGGTATCGGTCCACAATACATAGGGTTGAGGTGCACCACTGCTGACCGCTGCCCTATACTGCAGCAGTCCTTCAGCAGTATAGGGACTGACGTACAGTCTGCTAATCAGTCACACACAACCTACTTGGTCCACAAAGGTCCTTATAAAGACTGGTAACTTGGTGTAGGGTGCTACAGTACATAGGGTTGAGTGAGGTACAGTCTGCTGTTCTGTAAGGACCGGTATTGGTCCACAATACATAGGGTTGAGGTGCACCACTGCTGACCGCTGCCCTATACTGCAGCAGTCCTTCAGCAGTATAGGGACTGACGTACAGTCTGCTAATCAGTCACACACAACCTACTTGGTCCACAAAGGTCCTTATAAGGACTGGTAACTTGGTGTAGGGTGCTACAGTACATAGGGTTGAGTGAGGTACAGTCTGCTGTTCTGTAAGGACTGGTATCGGTCCACAATACATAGGGTTGAGGTGCACTACTGCTGACCGCTGCCCTATACTGCAGCAGTCCTTCATCGGTATAGGGACTAAGAGTTTTGTCACAGGGTCATTTAAAAAATGACAGGCAGAGGAAGAGGCAGGCCCTTCCGTAGGGGTGGTAGGGGTAGGGCAGGAGCACCAGCCTTGAGCCAAAGTGGGAAGTTGCAAAAGGTGCGTTCAATTACTTTAAAGGATGCACCAGACTTGGTTGAGTGGCTCACTCAGCCTTACTCTTCTGCACCCTCCTCATCCTCTCGATCTGCGCCCTCTTCTTCACTCTCTGCTATGTGCACCCCCAAAGACACTACCACCAACAACACCACCACCACCACCACATACCTTCCGCTTGAGTCACAGGAATTATTTTCCGATCCATATCAAGAGGACATTTCTGATGCACAGCCACTCTTGGTATTGGATCAGGAAGAGGAGGTAGCAACAACCGCTACTCAGCAGTCTGACGACAGTACCCAGATCAGCCCAAGGAGGAGGTTGGTCCCCGGTGTTGCTGCCTACTCCGAGATCTCTACTTATAGCGGTGGGGAAGGTGACGTTGATGATGACGTGTCTAGTGATGTCACGTGGGTGCCCACAAGAGAGGAAGAGGAGGGGAGTTCAGAGGGAGATATGGACCAGCAGATAGGGAGGAGAAGCAGGAATAACTTACATTGCACAGGAGGGACAAAGCAGACTGCAAATGTATCAGGAGCGAGTCATCGACCATGTACGGTCACATCTGGCGCTCCCAGGACACCGGCACATGGCTCCGCAGTGTGGGCTTTTTTTAACGTGTCCGCTGCTGACAATAGCGTTGCCATCTGCAATCTTTGCAGTCACCGCATTAGTCGCGGTAAGCCCAACACTCACCTAGGGACGACCGCTTTAAGAAGGCACATGGGCAGCCATCACCGAGCCGAGTGGGAGCAACGGAACACACAAAGCCACACTGCAGGCTCTCACCATCCAGCCTCATCTTCTACTTCTCCTTCTCCTCTCTCCTCACAATTGTCCTCCACTCCACCTTCCATCACGCCAAGCTCCCATTTTTCTGCAAAAAGGCAGGCTTCCGTGGGCCTAATGTTCGAGCATAAAAAAATGATGACGCCGGATAACCCTCTTGCCCAACGGTTGACGGCTGGCTTGTCAGAACTCATAGCCCGCCAACTACTGCCATATAAACTGGTGGACTCGGAGGCCTTTCGCAAATTTGTGGCCATTGGAACACCACAATGGAAGGTCCCAGGAAGGAAGTATTTCTCAGAGAAGGGCATCCCAGAGCTATATGGCCATGTTCAGCGGCAAGTGAATGTATCTCTGGCACACAGTGTCGGTGCCAAGATACATCTGCCCACAGACACGTGGTCTAGCAAACACGGGCAGGGAAGGTATATCACTTTTACTGCCCACTGGGTGAACCTTCTGACGGCTGTCAAGCATGTAGCCCATGGCACCCGTGTAGATTTGGTTTTACCGCCACGGATTGCATGCAGGCCTGACTCTTCTTCTCCTCCTCCTCCTACTCCATCCTCCTCCCTCTCCTCCTCAGCTGCCTCCTCCTTTTCCGCTGCTAGCGTCTCTTCCGCTGCACCGCCCAAGCTCCCCAGAACCTATTCCACATGCCAGGTGAGACGTTGCCATGCCGTGCTGCGTCTGTTGTGCCAGGAAGCCACGAGCCACACTGGCCCGGCACTCCTTTCAGCTTTGCGTTCACAGGCAGATCAGTGGCTAACACCGCTCAATTTGACAGTTGGTAAAGTGGTGTGTGACAACGGTGCCAATCTGCTTAGCGCATTGAAACAGGGCAAAATCACGCACGTGCCATGCATGGCACACGTCTTAAACTTGGTCGTGCAGCGATTCGTTGTCAAATACCCTGGGGTCCAGGACATCTTGCGGCAGGCAAGGAAAATCTCGGCCCATTTCAGAAGATCTTACACGGCCATGGCTTGCCTTGCTGACATTCAGCGGCGACACAATCTGCCGGTCAGACGTCTTATTTGCGATTGCCCGACGCGATGGAACTCAACCTTCTATATGCTTGATAGGCTTCTCCAGCAGAAACGTGCAGTTAACGTCTACCTGTATGAACTCTGCGGCAGAACCGGTTCTGGGGAGCTGGGTTTTTTTTCACCGCGCCAGTGGCTGCTCATGCGCGACGCATGCAGACTTCTGCGGCCATTTGAGGAGATCACCAAACTGGTCAGTCGCAGCCATGGCGCCATCAGTGACATGGTACCTTATGCCTTCTTTATGGAGCGTGCATTGCGTCGTGTCATTGATCAAGCTGTGGAGGAGCAGTAGCGGGAAGATGAGGAAGTCGCAATGCTGGATGAATTCCCAGGGGGGGCTACTCTATCTGAGACAAGTCAACAACAGGAGTCTGAAGAGGAGTCAGAGGAGGATGGTGCCGGGACGGATGAGGAGGAGCAAGAAGAGCATGCTTTAAACCTTTCTGGGATCCCTGTTGTGCGTGGATGGGGAGAGGAGAATGAAGAGGACGACATTATCCTGGATGATGAGCAGGAGCCAGGCCACCACACTTTAGTGCAAATGGGGGCCTTCATGCTCCAGTGTTTTAATAGGGACCCCCGTATAAAAAGCATAAGGGTCAAGGACCAGTACTGGGTGGCAACTTACTTAGACCCCCGGTACAAACACAAAATGGCGGAAATGTTACCGCCGTCGCAGAGGGCTGTCAGGCCTTGCTTCGAGAAATGCTGCATTCTGCTTTTGCGTGCGCTGGCAGAGGAGCAATTCCCACTCCCAGAGAAGGAGTTGCGGGTACCAATCCAACAGCGCCTGCAAGAAGAGGCCGGTTTGAAGATGTGTTGGTGACTTCGGATATGAGGTCATTCTTTCAGCCGACCCATCGACAGGTGTCATCCGGATCCAGCATCAGGGAACGCCTAGACCATCAGGTGTCCGACTACATTGGGTTAACGGCCGATGTGGACGCTCTGAGGAGTTATGAACACCTGGACTACTGGGTGGGCAGGCTTGACCTCTGGCCAGAGCTTGCCCAATTTGCAATTGAACTGTTGGCTTGCCCCTCATCCAGTGTCCTGTCCGAAAGGACGTTCAGCGCAGCAGGGGGGATCGTGACCGATAAGCGTACTCGCCTAGCTCACGACAGTGTTAACTACCTCACATTTCTAAAAATGAATGAGGCATGGATCTCGGAGGAATTCAACACATGTGACCAGTAGACCATGTATATGTCTATAAACAATTTATTTTATTTTTTTCCATTAAAGAGTTTATTGAGGCCAATAATAATACAATATGAGCAAGAAACACAATGTGATCCATGGCTATACAATCAGATAGACTGAAGATTATCTATAGAACCAAAATACATCATATCAGGAGCTGGCACCAAAGTAGTACAGTATGATAGCTATCAACTTAGCCAAATAGCTCCACTTCAGGCGGTATTCTAAAATACTATAGCAATGCTATTAAATAGAATCAGCATACAGAGTTTGAATACCTCGTGCAGATATAACCAGAGAACATGTTTTCATTGTGTTTGACAGGGAGTGGGAGAGTCATGAAGCCTCAGAAGAGAATTATAGAAAGAGTAAGTAGCAGAAAATAGCGGAGAAAAGCTCGGGAAGGGAGGGGGATAGGGGCCTTGGGGGGGGGAGAGAAAACGAAAAATAAGACATAACGAGTAAGTAAATGAAGAGTGAGAAGAATGGAAAAGGGGAAGGAGAGATCAGAAATGAGAAGGTAAGGGTCAACCCCCAGAACCAGAGGATTAGCCTCCACGTAGCTTTGGGAGATTCCGATCATTCCTTTAGAGCGATGTACCACCCCGCCTCAACCTGAGACAATGTGAATGTCGCAGAGTGTCTAAAGATAATCCATGGTTGCCAAGTTCCCAGGAAACTCTCCACTTTTTCATCTGCCTGAGCCCTTGTGTTTTCCATTTCGTAAATGTCTGCAACTCTATGTAGCCAATCTTTCACAGAAGGGACCAAGGAGGACTTCCAGTGCACTGGAATTAGGGACTTTGCTGCATTCAGTAGATGTACGGTGAGGGAGCGCTTATACTTCTTCAGGGACCAGCTGGATATGTGCAACAAGCAGCCAGCGGCATCCAGGGCCAAAGTGGTTCCTGTCATAGCTCTGATGTGCTTCCTCACTGCATCCCAAAAGGGAACAATCAGCGGACAGTGCCACCAGATGTGCAGTAAGGAACCCACCTCCCTCTGACACCTCCAACAAATTTCGAGAACCTGCGGATTCCATTTGTGTAACTTTTGGGGTGTCAGATACCATTGTGTCAGTAATTTAAAGGCCGATTCCTGAATTTTAGTGCTGATTGAGCACTTATGAGCTAACACACAGGCACTCCTCCACTGCTTCACACTAATTGTTACCTGTAGGTCCTCCGACCATCGTCTCCTGGGTCCGTCACCTATTGGCTGTTTAGCCTCCTGCAACCACTCATATGCTATCGAAGTAGCCTTATTAATTTGTGTACCAGAGAGACACACCGACTCAAAGCCTGTCAGGCGCCTAGTGAACGTGCCTAACTTCCTGTGTGTTTGGAGATAGCTCCGCATTTGGAGATAAGTCCAGAAAGTTAGTCTGGGCCAACCTAAGTCCCCTTTCATTTCGGGGAGACCTTTCACCTCGTTGTGCGTGTAGCAGTCCTTGGCTATTAAGGGTCTGTCTCCATTGATGGTCTGAAGCTGTGGGTTGCCTAACCCCGGTATGAAGTCTGGGTTGTCGTGAAGTGGTGTCAAGGGTCCCCTGCCTGAGGTAATTTCGGTCTGTTGGGGGAGATCCTGTATCAGTTTAAGTGTCGTCCCAGTTAGCGGGTGTCGTTTCAAGTCGTCCGGATATGCCACCCAGGGAATCCAGGGTGAGAAAGTCAGCGGTAATGAGATGATTGACATTTCTAGCGCAACCCAGTCCTTAGTGTTGCCATGGCAGTGCCAGTCTATGATTCTCGCTACATGTGCGGCCACATAGTAGTTGTGAAAATCAGGTATTCCCAGTCCTCCATGCTCCTTTGATCTAAGCAAAGATTGGTACTTAATTCTTGGCTTTTTATGCGCCCAGATGAACTTCATGATCAACGAGCGGAGGCCATGAAACCAACGCCTCGGGATCTTGATGGGGAGTGTGCGGAACAAGTAAAGAAGCCTGGGAAGAACTGTCATTTTGACGATCGCTGCACGCCCAAACCATGAAAAGTTTCCCGTGTGCCATCTCGCAAGGTCCTGTTCAATGGACTTAAATATGGGCGTAAAGTTTTGCTCAAAGGCCTGGGAGACCTGTGAAGGCAATCTAATTCCTAAGTACTTCAGGGAATGAGATTCCCATCTAAAGGGTGAGTTGGCTTTCGTCAAGATAAACGTCTGGGTCGGTAATGTCACATTCAAGGCCTCAGATTTATTTTTAGGTTGGATATGTATCCGTATTGTTTAAAAGCTTTCATCAGGTTAGGGAGAGACGTGTGTGGGGAGGTCAGGAAAAAAAGCAAATCGTCTGTATAGGCTGCAACCTTGAACTCCCCGCCCGCCACCCGAAAACCGCTTATAGAGGGATCCAAATTAACCAGCCTGATAAACGGCTCCAGAGTTAAGATGAATAACAGTGGGGACAACGGACAGCCCTGTCTCGTGCCATTTGAGATACGGACCTTCTCGGATAGTGTGCCATTTATTTTCAGGTGTGCCGTGTATAAAGTCGAGATCCAGGCTAACATGTTTGTGCCCAGGCCCACATGCCTGCACGTGGCCATCATGTAGTCCCATGCCACTCTGTCGAAGGCCTTCTCCGCGTCCGTAGACAGGAGAAGGCCCTCGACCTCACCCCGTTCCGCCGCGTGGATCAGCAGCAAGGACTTGATAACATTTTCCTTGGCTTCCCTCCCCGGCATAAAGCCCACCTGTTCCGGGCCTATCAAATTAGCCAGAAATGGTTTTAATCTTTCCGCCAGAATTTTTGCGAAAATTTTCAAATCTAGATTTAAAAGCGAGATTGGCCGGTAGCTCGCACACTCCGAGGGGTCCTTCCCTTGTTTCGGTAGGACCGTTATAAAGGCTGCAAGCCAGTCTTGTGACGCCTTTGTAGACTGGGGCAAGGAGTTCAAGGCCCTACCCAGTGGTCCATCTAAAAGGTCAATAAAAGTCTTATAGTATATTGCCGTGTACCCGTCAGGACCCGGACTCTTTCCCAGTTTCAGTGCTTTAATCGCCTGTCTAATCTCCTGCACCCCTATCGGTTGTTCTAGAGAATCAGCATCTAAGCTATCAAGGGATGGAAGACCGCTCTTAGCAAGAAAGTCTGCGATAATCTGGGTTCTGTCGCCTAACATGTCTGGTTGTCTATGTTGTTGTGGAAGGTTGTAAAGATTAGAGTAGTATGCATGAAAATGGCCTGCGATGGCTTCTGTGGTGATGTCCAGAGAGCCACTGGACTGTTTGATGCCCAGTATGGCATTGCTGTAGTTCTGCTCCTTGAGGGCTCTGGCTAACGTCCTACCTGTTTTGTTCCCCGACGCATAGTAGACTCTTTTCCTAAAGAACAGGAAGCGTTTAGATTTCATTTCAAAAATCCACTGGAGCGCTTTCCGCAAGTCCAGCAGTTCCTTGGCCGAGTCTATTGAGAGCGACTGTTTGTGCAGCGTCTCTAATGTGTCAATGCGGTCGGTCAGTGCTAATATTTCCCGTGTCTCCAGTCTCTTACGTTGTGCCCCTATTTTCATCAGCTCTCCCCTCAGCGTACACTTATGAGCCTCCCAGACAGTCAAGGGGTCAACATCTGGTGTATCGTTTCGTGCAAAGAAATCGGTAATGGATGCCTTCAATTTGGGCAGCAGCGTCTGGTCAGTAAGTAAGGAGGAATTCAGTCTCCAGGATTGTGCCTGTGGGGGGGACCTTGTCGGGGTCAGAGTAAGAGCGATTGGGGCGTGGTCTGAGATCGTTTGCAGACCAATACGGGCGTCCGTCAGTTTAGCCAAGTCATTCCGGGATATGAAAAGATAGTCTAGTCTAATGTGCTTTTTGTGTGGGATGGAATAAAATGTGTAGTCGCGCCCATCCGGGTTCCGGAATCTCCAAGCATCAACCAGTTGCAAGGATTGCAAGAGCTTTTTGATACACTGGAGAGTCTTATACCGCACACAGGTTTTGCCCGTGGACGTGTCCAATAGAGGACTCAGCGGTATATTAAAGTCTCCGCCCAGAACCAGGCAGCCAGTTGCAAAACCCATTAACTGGTGGATCAGATGCCTGCAGAACGTCAGATGGCCTTTATTGGGAAAGTACACATTTGCTATGGTAATGGGTGTTCCTCCATACTTCCCTTTAATGAATATATAGCTCCTTCTGTGTCAGCCAACTGCTCCGCCAACTCAAAAGGCGCATTTTTATGTATTAGGGTTGACACCCCTGTGGATTTGGCTAGGTTATTTGTGGAATAGAAAGCCCTGGTATAGGTCGCATCAGTGATTCTAGGCACATCATTAGTATTAAAGTGTGTCTCCTGTAGTAACACAAAATGTGGCTTACCCTTCTTGGCTTCTCGTAGCAGCATGGTGCGTTTTTCAGGGATATTCATTCCCCATACATTGTGCGATATCACGGTGGGTGCAACACCCAAGGATGTATAGGCTATGATGCGTGGCCAGGAGACTCGAGGCTCGGAGGACTCTGTGCACTGGAAGAGAAAGCAAAAAAGGTAAATAAAAGTACCAATGGGTGGCTTTAAAAGCGTGGACTCAATGGCGGAAAATTTAAATATATTAATCCAAGAGGTTGACCCAAAGCCCCAAGAAAAGAGAGGTCTAAGGCTAAAGTAAAAAGAGAACAAGTATTATCACTAGATAGTTCCCTATCCAGCTGCAATGTGGTGACCCTGGAAGAGCCAGGGCACCTTGTGGGGGAGGGAGGGAGACGGCAACTCGGAACTATATGGAAACCAACACAGATTCCTATATACTGTGAGTAAGTTTGTGGCTACTGAAAAATATCTCCACTCGACATACGGCCCTGATACATAAACTTATTAAACAAGCGCATTAATCAACCCCAAGAGAGCGGGATCCCGCGCCCCACCAAAGTGAGGCGCCCGACCCCGAACTCCACCTGTTTGAAAGAACATATATAGCACTGCAAACACAGTGAACTGATCAACATCTCAAACTTCTGAAACCCCACAGCGACCACCGCCTTCCAAACGTCGTGGCGGCGTTCCACCCCGTCAACATCCTGCATACCATAAAATGCATACCCAGCCACCTCCCGAACAGACCAAGTAGCTTTGAAAGGCAAAGCAGTAGACCACTGCAATATATTAAACATGTGCTGTGTCCCCTGAAGTATGAACTGTAACCCTTTGGGAGGTCTCCCTCCCCAGTCCTGTGGGGGACAATCCAGTGTGCCCGATCAGGGTGCCAGTCAGTGTTCCTCGTGCAGATGGATCGATGACAGGTTATGCCCGGTGTAGCGGTGAAGCCTACTGAGCCGTTTGAAGGAGAGTGGCGTTAGGTTTGGTGTCCCCCAATGGGGGCTGAGATGTTATATTGTCCGCCGACGGTCGCTGCAGGGCAATCAAATCAACAAAAAGAGGGTTTACACACTGGCAAATGGCGTTGGACCCTCGTCGGTCACGGCTTGCTAAAAGTAACAGAAGCAAAAACTGGTGGCGGTGCTGTGAAGTGAGCCCCGCTCTTTATGCTCCAGACCTGTCCCGCTCCAAGGCACCTCTCAGGTTTGGTGTGCCAACTTTTGAACTTCCAGCTTTGCCATATTTTGGTTTCTTGTTGCTGTGCTTCTCCGGGGTGGAGAACGGCGAACGTGCTTGGCTTTTGCATTTTGGTGGGAGGGCAAATTCTGTATACCAATCCGGCAGCTCCACAAGCTCTAAGCCCAGATTTGCGCAAAAGTCCGGCAGGTCTAGAGGCGATCGCAGCACATGTTGGCGTCCCTTAGCAGCTACAATAAGTGCAAAGGGGAAACGCCACGTGTATTTCAAGTCTTTTTCTCTCAGCTGCTCAAGCAATGGGCGTAAGGCTCTGCGATTCCTGAGAGTGATCTGTGATAAGTCCTGGAACAGCATGATAGTCTCACCATTAAAAACAATCCTGTCATTCCTGCGGGCCCTGCTCATTATGGACTCCTTTAGCTGGAAAACTTTGGAGACAGCAAATCACATCCCTGGGAGGAGCATTATCCAAACCCCTTGGTCTGAGGGCCCTGTGTGCCCGGAAAAACTCAATCACTGTGTCCTCTTGTCTATCCAGGAGGCTATTGAACACTCTTTGTAGCGTGGGGACTATTTGGTCAGCATCCACAGATTCGGGTATTCCCCTCACCCTTATATTGTTCCGTCTACCTCTATTGTCGAGGTCTTCCAAATGCCTGTTCATTTCAATAAAATGCTGTGCATGTGCCGTTGCCACTTCATCTAGTCTATGTAGAGCCTTATCCCTCTGCTTGCCTGCATGCTCTGTGGCTGCCAGTTTTTCAGTGAGAACCACCAGGTTCGTTTTCAGATCAGTGATTGCGGCTGAGAATGTAGATTTAATGTCCGCTGTAAAGCAGGACATGTCCGCATATGTCAGGGGCTGATTTGACTTTGTTTTCCCCCTACCTGGGGCCTCCGTGTCCGAGTCTGAGTCTCCGCTCTGGTCCACCTCATGGCGGGGTGTCGGCGCCATCTTGGATTCGGCCGCGCTGCTCCTGATGGCGGAGCTGTGTTTAAACAGCTCTGAGATGTTTCTTGCTGCCGCGGGTGTCTGGCCGCGTCTGGGGCGAGAGGGTGCCGTGCTGCAGTGCTTTTTACCCGGCATTGAGGGCTGTGCGGTGGGTTTTCAGGCCGTAGGGCTGCGCGTCCGACGGAGCTCACCTAGTGTGCTGCCATCCTCGTTGCGCGCCAAGCCACGCCCATAAACAATTTTTTTAATCAAGCACACAGACCTTCTTTCTTCATTTGGCTGACTTCCTTGTCCCAAAAAAGCACACCGTACTATATGCCCCTACCCTCCTCTTTGAAGAGGTTGAGCGGTGTCATATTTCTACTGGGGCTGCTTATGAGGGGATCACACCATCCCTGTGCTGTGCTGACTTCCTCCTGGGGGTTCTTATTATGAGGGGATCACACCATCCCTGTGCTGTGCTGACTTCCTCCTGGGGGTTCTTATTATGAGGGGATCACACCATCCCTGTGCTGTGCTGATTTTCTCCTGGGCCTGCTTATTATGAGGGGATCACACCATCCCTGTGCTGTGCTGACTTCCTCCTGGGGGTTCTTATTATGAGGGGATCACACCATCCCTGTGCTGTGCTGACTTCCTCCTGGGGGTTCTTATGAGGGGATCACACCATCCCTTTGCTGTGCTGATTTTCTCCTGGGCCTGCTTATTATGAGGGGATCACACCATCCCTGGCTGTGCTGATTTTCTCCTGGGCCTGCTTATTATGAGGGGATCACACCATCCCTGGCTGTGCTGATTTTCTCCTGGGCCTGCTTATTATGAGGGGATCACACCATCCCTGTGCTGTGCTGATTTTCTCCTGGGCCTGCTTATTATGAGGGGATCACACCATCCCTGTGCTGTGCTGACTTCCTCCTGGGGGTTCTTATTATGAGGGGATCACACCATCCCTGTGCTGTGCTGACTTCCTCCTGGGGGTTCTTATTATGAGGGGATCACACCATCCCTGTGCTGTGCTGATTTTCTCCTGGGCCTGCTTATTGTGAGGGGATCACACCATCCCTGTGCTGTGCTGACTTCCTCCTGGGGGTTCTTATTATGAGGGGATCACACCATCCCTGTGCTGTGCTGACTTCCTCCTGGGGGTTCTTATTATGAGGGGATCACACCATCCCTGTGCTGTGCTGACTTCTTCCTGGGGGTTCTTATTATGAGGGGATCCCACCATCCCTGTGCTGTGCTGACTTCCACCTGGGCTTTCTTATTATGAGGGGATCACACCATCCCTGTGCTGTGCTGATTTTCTCCTGGGCCTGCTTATTATGAGGGGATCACACCATCCCTGTGCTGTGCTGACTTCCTCCTGGGGCTGCTTACGGTGCTGCTGTCAGTGCTGTATGTCATGGTGCTGGTGTGAGTGCTTAATGTCACGCTGCTGATGTCAGTGCTCTCTATCACGGTGCTGCTGTCAGTACTGTATATCACGGTGCGGGTGTGAGTGCTTAATGTCACTCTGCTGATGTCAGTGCTCTTTATCACGGTGCTGCTGTCGGTGCTGTATATCACAGTGCTGGTGTGAGTGCTTAATGTCACGCTGCTGATGTCAGTGCTCTCTATCACGGTGCTGCTGTCAGTGCTATATATCACGGTGCTGATGTCAGTGCTGTATGTCACGCTTCTGATGTCAGTGCTCTCTATCACGGTGCTGCTGTCAGTGCTGTATATAACGGTGCTGATGTCAGTGCTGTATGTCATGCTTCTGATGTCAATGCTCTCTATCACGGTGCTGCTGTCAGTGCTGCATATCACGGTGCTGGTGTTAATGCTTTATGTCACGCTGCTGATGTCAGTGCTCTCTATCACGGTGTTGCTGTCAAAGCTGTATGTCACGGTGCTGGTGTTAATGCTTTATGTCACGCTGCTGATGTCAGTGCTCTCTATCACGGTGCTGTTGTCAGATGACTCTATCACGGTGCAGGTGTCATTGCTGTATGTCACGCTGCTGGTGATCATCTCCTGCACCCTCTTCTTTGCCTACCCTGGTCCCTGACCTTCCCTCTCCTCCATTGCCTTCATGCGCTCCACAGTCCTGAATTGTCACAACAATTTTCCATATAAAAAAAGAATGCTTGTAGTTGTCGATCCCAGATTCACCTCATACATGTGTTATGTCATTGGCCATGTGGTGGGACTATGTTTGCCCAGCTAATAATTATTTTGTGGCTGCAAATTTGACCTATAGGTTTGCGAAGTTCGCCTCCCATTGAAGTCAATGGGGCCCGCCGCGAACGTTCCGGTTCGCGAACTATCGGCCGCGTTCACGGTTCGTGTTCGCGAAACGTCCCGTCGGAAGTTCGTCCATCACTATCTGTGACTGTTAAATTATGTTTGTGAAATTTCCACTTGTGAAGTAGACATCTTAGAGCTAGTTCAAAATGTTTCCTTCAAAGTGAATGGCAAAGAACTTCACCAATGAGCATAAGGAGCGTTTCAGTAATGCCCGCAGTAGCATGTCCCAGTGGCGTCACTAGGGTTGGTGTCACCCAGTGCCATAAATCATGGTGTCACCCCCCCCCCTGCCGCTCACATGATACAAGAGATGGTCAGGGACTGCAGAGGGGATACAAGAGATGGTCAGAGATTGTGACCATAGCCTTACTCACAGTGGCGTAGGAGTCTCCAGCAGCCTTGGATATAAAGTGTGTGGGGGTCCGGTCTCAGGGACTCTGTGTGGCCATGCTCTCAGTGGTGTGGTGGGAGTATTTAGCAGCCATGGATGGATGGTGTAGGGCAGGGGTCCAGTCTCTGGGTCTCCATGTCTGTGCTGCTCACGGTGGTATGATGGTGGGATGGCAGGCTGGGATCTTGTTTCTGGGTTGGGACTCGGGAGGTGTGCCCACTGCTGTTAACATTAATAACATTGATTATCTCATTGCAATGGCATGTGAAAGTGGGTGGGATGTATTAGGCAGCAAGTAAACATGTCCCTGAAGTTGATGTGTTGTAAGCAGAAAGAATGAGCATCTCAGTTTGGTGTGTATGGGGCCATGTAGCTGCAGACCAGTCAGGGTGCCCATGTTGACCTGTGTCCACCGCCCAAAGCACCTACAATGGGCACATGAGCATCAGAACTGGACAACAAAGCAATGGAAGAAGGTGGTCTAGTCTGATGAATCACATTTTCTTTTACATCATGTGGATGGCTGAGTGTGTGTGAGTTGCTTAGCTGGGGTAGAGATGGCACCAGGGTGTAGTATGGGAAGAAGGTAAGCCGGTGGAAGCAGTGTGATGCTTTGAGCAATGTTCTGCTGAGAAACCTTTGGTCCTGCCATTCATGTGGATGTTACATGACACGTACCACCTACCTAAACCTAGTTCCTGACCAAGTAAACCCCTTCATGGAAACAGTATTCCCTGGTGGCAATGGCCTTTTTCAGCAGGATAATGCACCCTACCACAATGCAAAAATTATTCAAGAACGGTTTGAGGAACACAACAAGGAGTTTGAGGTCTTGACTTGGCCTCCAAATTCTCCAGATCTCAATCCGATCAAGCATCTGTAGAATTCACTGCCCCCCCCCTGCACCTTACAGGAATTAAAGGATCTGCTATTGTAGGCTTAGTGCCAGATAACACAGCATACCTTCCAGGGTCTAATGGAGTCCATGCCTCCACGGGTCAGGGCTGTTTTGGTGGCAAAAGTGGGACCTACTAAATATTAGATGGGTCATCATCATAATGTTAAAGCTATATGATGTAGATTTATATTATTAATTTTTGTACTACTTATCAATCTGTCCTTTGCAAGTTATGACATTGATTGATATGCTCAATTTCATTTCATTACAATCATAAAGCTGCTGATCAGCCTTCCTATTCCTCCCCTACCTGACATGTTATTCACTGCTTACTGAAAGAGAAAAAAATGTACAATTATTTTTGAAATGATGAGTTTGAAAATAGGTATTTTTACAATTGTTGTATTTTTTTTTTTAAATATTGTTTTAAAGTGGTATTAAATAATAAATAATAATAATAATAATAATAAACATATTCTGAGGCTTGCTTTTTTTTTTTTTTTAGATGTGGTGGCTGCATTATAGTTTTCTTTTTTTAGAATGTTTCCTCTGCTTTTACCTGGTGATCTGACCAAGTCTGTTATTTTTTTAAAAGGCCAAGCTGTCCAGTAAAAGTGGCAGTTAAAGGAATGAGATAAACCATTTACCACAGGGGTGCTTACAATGATCAGCTTTTAAAATATTTATCCGAAAAGGAAAAATGGTTTGCTACAACTACTTAAAAGGCATTTATCTGGTGTTCAGCTTTATTTTGCTAGTCAAGTCCATCTAAATCTGCTAATACATCTTAGGCAGGCCATGAACTTTGCATTTTTCTTTCCTTCCACCAGAAGTGAAAGGAAAGAAAATTGCTCAATTTAACAGCAACACACAGTCAGTGTTGATGGTGGAATCTCTCCTGCAGTGCTATTTGCCAGCTATAACTAGTGGCACTAATCATTCGGGAAAAACCTGACAGGCTGGTTGAACACAATTCACTCCATGGATCAACCTGTGTACAAACAGGGTGTCCACATGTGGATAAAAATTCAGCCAATTCCTACTGAATCGTCTGAATTTCGATCCATGTATGGCCGTCTTAAAGTGGTTCTGCACCTTTAAAAAAAATATTAAAAGCCAGCAGCTACAAATATTGTAGCTGCTTTTAATAAATTCACACTTACCTGTCCCAGGGTCCAGGAATGTCGGCGGCAGATGACGAGTGATCGCTCGTCTCTCTGCTGCCCCAGCTGCCATCCTCTGTCAGGGAATCGGGAAGTGAAGCGTTGCGGTTTCACTGCCCGCTTCCCTACTGCACATGCGCGAGTCGCGCTGCACGTCTCTGCTGGTCCTCGCTGTGTCCTGGGAACTGTGTGTTTCCCAGAACACAACGGGGGGGCGGAGCATCTGTGGCGGTCTGCGGGGGTCTGGTACCGGAAGTGGGTGCAGATACCTGGATTATCCAGGTAACTGCACGCCCCTCCCCCCTGAAAGGTGCCGATTGTGGCACCGGAGGGGGGGGAGGGATCAGATGAGCGGAACTTCCACTTCAGGGTGGAGGACTGCTTTAACATTACAATTGCCCCGGACTGACAATGATGCTATTCAAAGGTGTCTCCATTGCTCCTCCATCCAGAGTGGATACAGGAAGTGTGTTACTGGTCACATCACCTGGTGAAAATACAAGGAAAAAAAACAAACAAAAAAAGAAAACTAATGCAGTCACTACATCTAATGATTGGTAGGCTGCAATATATTACATTTTTGTTTATGAGATTAATACTAAAAGTAATTGAAGAGTTCTTACATCAATACATTACAGAGGAAATATGAATATGATTTATATCCCCTTAGGAGATGTCTACAGTGAAGAAGACAAGACCTACTGTACAGAGCAACCGGACTCCATAAGGGTAGAGAAGGGGGGATCGGTGATCATCCCTTGTCACTTCTCCTATCCTAAGAATGATAAACCGAAAGAGGTGAGAGTGTACTGGAGACATGCACCAGGAGGTAGATGTGCAAGAAATGAATTCATCTACAATCACACTGAGAACTGGACACATGCAGCCTATGAAGGACGGATCAGTATGGAGGGAAATCCAGAGCTGGAGAGAACAGCGACAATCAGAATCCAGAACCTGGGAGAAATGGATGGACCCATGTTCTGCTGTAGGATCTCACTTTACTATAATGGGCAAACAAAACAAGCGTGGCAGAACCGACATGGGACCTATATAAGGTTCAAAGGTAAAATGTTTAAATACATTTCTGTATCATCCTGCAGGAGGAGGACAGACTCATAGCCCCCTTCTGTCTGTATCACCCTGCAGGAGGAGGACAGACTCATAGCTCCCCTCTGTCTGTATCACCCTGCAGGAGAAGGACAGACTCATAGCCCCCTTCTGTCTGTATCATCCTGCAGGAGGAGGACAGACTCATAGCTCCCTTCTGTCTGTATTACCCTGCAGGAGGAGGACAGACTCATAGCCCCCTTCTGTCTGTATCACCCTGCAGGAGGAGGACAGACTCATAACTCCCTTCTGTCTGTATCATCCTGCAGGAGGAGAACAGACTCATAGATCCCTTCTGTCTGTATCACCCTGCAGGAGGAGAACAGACTCATAGCTTCCTTCTGTCTGTATCACCCTGCAGGAGGAGGACAGACTCATAGCTCCCTTCTGTCTGTATCACCCTGCAGGAGGAGGACAGACTCATAGCTCCCTTCTGTCTGTATTACCCTGCAGGAGGAGGACAGACTCATAGCTCCCTTCTGTCTGTATTACCCTGCAGGAGGAGGACAGACTCATAGCTCCCTTCTGTCTGTATCACCCTGCAGGAGGAGGACAGACTCATAGCTCCCTTCTGTCTGTATTACCCTGCAGGAGGAGGACAGACTCATAGCTCCCTTCTGTCTGTATTACCCTGCAGGAGGAGGAGGACAGACTCATAGCCCCCTTCTGTCTGTATCACCCTGCAGGAGGAGAACAGACTCATAGCTCCCTTCTGTCTGTATCACCCTGCAGGAGGAGAACAGACTTATAGCTCCCTTCTGTCTGTATCACCCTGCAGGAGGAGAACAGACTCATAGCCCCCTTCTGTCTGTATTACCCTGCAGGAGGAGGACAGACTCATAGCCCCCTTCAATCTGTATCACCCTGCAGGAGGAGGACAGACTCATAGCTCCCTTCTGTCTGTATCACCCTGCAGGAGGAGGACAGACTCATAGCTCCCTTCTGTCTGCATCACCCTGCAGGAGGAGAACAGACTCATAGCCCCTTCTGTCTGCATCACCCTGCAGGAGGAGGACAGACTCATAGCCCCCTTCTGTCTGTATCACCCTGCAGGAGGAGAACAGATTCATAGCTCCCTTCTGTCTGTATCACCCTGCAGGAGGAGAACAGACTCATAGCCCCCTTCTGTCTGTATCACCCTGCAGGAGGAGGACAGACTCATAGCCCCCTTCTGTCTGTATCACCCTGCAGGAGGAGGACAGACTCATAGCTCCCTTCTGTTTGTATCACCCTGCAGGAGGAGGACAGACTCATAGCTCCCTTCTGTCTGCATCACCCTGCAGGAGGAGGACAGACTCATAGCCCCCTTCTGTCTGCATCACCCTGCAGGAGGAGAACAGACTCATAGCCCCTTCTGTCTGCATCACCCTGCAGGAGGAGGACAGACTGATAGCCCCCTTCTGTCTGCATCACCCTGCAGGAGGAGGACAGACTCATAGCCCCCTTCTGTCTGCATCACCCTGCAGGAGGAGAACAGACTCATAGCTCCCTTCTGTCTGTATCACCCTGCAGGAGGAGAACAGACTCATAGCCCCTTCTGTCTGTATCACCCTGCAGGAGGAGAACAGACTCATAGCTCCCTTCTGTCTGTATCACCCTGCAGGAGGAGAACAGACTCATAGCCCCCTTCTGTCTGTATCACCCTGCAGGAGGAGGACAGACTCATAGCCCCCTTCTGTCTGTATCACCCTGCAGGAGGAGGACAGACTCATAGTTCCCTTCTGTCTGTATCACCCTGCAGGAGGAGGAGGACAGACTCATAGCTCCCTTCTGTCTGCATCACCCTGCAGGAGGAGGACAGACTCATAGCTCCCTTCTGTCTGTATCACCCTGCAGGAGGAGGACAGACTCATAGCCCCCTTCTGTCTGCATCACCCTGCAGGAGGAGAACAGACTCATAGCCCCTTCTGTCTGTATCACCCTGCAGGAGGAGGACAGACTCATAGCCCCCTTCTGTCTGTATCACCCTGCAGGAGGAGAACAGACTCATAGCTCCCTTCTGTCTGTATCACCCTGCAGGAGGAGAACAGACTCATATCCCCCTTCTGTCTGTATCCCCCTGCAGGAGGAGGACAGACTCATAGCTCCCTTCTGTCTGCATCACCCTGCAGGAGGAGAACAGACTCATAGCCCCTTCTGTCTGCATCACCCTGCAGGAGGAGGACAGACTCATAGCCCCCTTCTGTCTGTATCACCCTGCAGGAGGAGAACAGACTCATAGCTCCCTTCTGTCTGTATCACCCTGCAGGAGGAGAACA
Organism: Lithobates pipiens; assembly: GCF_037356315.1. Lineage (NCBI taxonomy): Eukaryota > Metazoa > Chordata > Amphibia > Anura > Ranidae > Lithobates > Lithobates pipiens. The sequence continues at coordinate 611,162,830 of NW_027507903.1, forward strand.
GACTCATAGCCCCCTTCTGTCTGTATCACCCTGCAGGAGGAGGACAGACTCATAGCCCCCTTCTGTCTATATCACCCTGCAGGAGGAGGACAGACTCATAGCCCCCTTCAATCTGTATCACCCTGCAGGAGGAGGACAGACTCATAGCCCCCTTCTGTCTGCATCACCCTGCAGGAGGAGAACAGACTCATAGCCCCTTCTGTCTGTATCACCCTGCAGGAGGAGGACAGACTCATAGCTCCCTTCTGTCTGTATCACCCTGCAGGAGGAGGACAGACTCATAGCTCCCTTCTGTCTGTATCACCCTGCAGGAGGAGGACAGACTCATAGCTCCCTTCTGTCTGTATCACCCTGCAGGAGGAGGACAGACTCATAGCCCCTTCTGTCTGTATCACCCTGCAGGAGGAGGACAGACTCATAGCCCCCTTCTGTCTGTATCACCCTGCAGGAGGAGGACACTCATAGCTCCCTTCTGTCTGTATCACCCTGCAGGAGGAGGACAGACTCATAGCCCCCTTCTGTCTGTATCACCCTGCAGGAGGAGGACAGACTCATAGCCCCCTTCTGTCTGTATCACCCTGCAGGAGGAGGACAGACTCATAGCCCCCTTCTGTCTGTATCACCCTGCAGGAGGAGGACAGACTCATAGCCCCTTCTGTCTGTATCACCCTGCAGGAGGAGGACAGGCTCATAGCTCCCTTCTGTCTGTATCACCCTGCAGGAGGAGGACAGACTCATAGCCCCCTTCTGTCTGTATCACCCTGCAGGAGGAGGACAGACTCATAGCTCCCTTCTGTCTGTATCACCCTGCAGGAGGAGGACAGACTCATAGCCCCCTTCTGTCTGTATCACCCTGCAGGAGGAGGACAGACTCATAGCCCCCTTCTGTCTGTATCACCCTGCAGGAGGAGGACAGACTCATAGCCCCCTTCTGTCTGTATCACCCTGCAGGAGGAGGACAGACTCATAGCCCCCTTCTGTCTGTATCACCCTGCAGCAAAGAACCTGTTGTTAGAAGATAGTAGAGACAGGGAGATGAGCTAATCACCTTTCTGCGTTTTCTTTACAGTCCAGTCACAGTCTGATGGTAGAAAGGAATTGTGTGGCAAGGCTGTGTAAAGCCAGCCATACTACCCATTTTCTGGACAAAAAATAGAATTCCACCAGTCATGCTATGCAGGGAAGATGGACTAATCTCCAGTTTTAACTATTGTATTTAAACAGCCAGTTGTCAAAATACCCCGAACAGTAGCAGCATCTGATTGGATGTAGCTGCTGTTCTTCCGAAAAAATTTCAGGAGACTATTTCAACAATAGTCAACCGAAAAAATAACTTTTGTCTATCATTGGGTTGGCAGGGCCACACAATGAGCAAATTTTGATCAGTACATAGTGTATGTAGCACTGCCCCCTTAAGGACTGCTGAGAATTGCCTGCTCATCTGCACAGCCATGACCAAGTGAACCTTCCAACCCATTTGACACCCTGGGTTCAGACATCCTTGTAATACCATGCAGCAAGAATCAAACAACTCAGTAATATTAGGGTCTAAAATATTTTCACATAGATCCAAAGCCACCTCCTAGCAGATGTTTCAGTTAACTACTTATGTGGCTACTTTGAGAAAGATGTAATCTAGCCAGCCTATGCTATCCTAAGGAAAGAGCAGGTCTACTGAAAGTAATATATATATATATATATATATATATATATATATATATATATATATATATATATATATATGTATATGCACTGTATTTATTGATGTATATTTGATCATGAAAATCGGGTACAAATGGCGTGTGCGTGTTATACACCAATACTTAAATTTTAGCTGTCGCAAAGGGGGGGGGGGGGGGGGGGGTGCAGGGAGGTAGGCGGGACGAGCACCCTCAGATTACATACAGTGAGAATCTCCTGTTTACTTGGCAGCCTCTGTAATGGGAAGTCTCATCTCCTGGGCCACCATTGGACTACTGTTCTGTCTATCATAGGAGATTCTCACTGTATGTAATCTTCCAACGCATTGTCTCACCCCCCTCCCTGTCCCCTCTAGGCTGCAGATGGGCATTTATCAGGCTGATGCATTGATGGAAATGGTGAGGCTGCTACATTGATGTGGACTGATGAGGCTGCATTGATGGCAATGGTGAGGCTGCAGATGGGCACTGACCCTTATTTTGCTTCAAAGTTCCTTATTTAACCACTTGAGATCCACGCTATAGTCAAATGACGGCTACAGCGCGGATCTCAATTTCCGGGACTACGTCTATTGACGTCGTCCCCTTTAAGAGTTCCCCGCGCGCTCCCGGGAGCGCGCATCGGGGAAAATCTGTGTTGGCCGTGTCCGCTGGACACAACCAATCACAGATCGCTGTAAACGGCCAATCACAGCGGCCGTTTACAGCGCGATTGCCTCCTCCAATGGGTGATGATCTCAAATGTAAACAAATGAGATCATCACCCATTGCCGAATGTGTCTTCTCACACAGCGATAGCGTGTGAGGAGACAGCAAACAGTGAGTCAGCTTCTCTGCCAGTTGTCGTAAATAAAAAACTGCCAGTCATACTAATAAACCCTGCCAGTGCCCAGATCTACCCTGCCAGTGCCCAGATCTACCCTGCCAGTGCCCAGATATACCCCACCTGTGCCCAGATATACCCCACCTGTGCCCACCTGTGCCCACCTGTGCACCGCCAGTGCCCACCTGTGCACCGCCAGTGCTCCATCTGTGCACCACCAGTGCCCGCCAGTGCCCGCCAGTGCCCATCTGTGCACCGCCAGTGCCCGCCAGTGCCCGCCAGTGCCAATCGGTGCCCATCTGTACCAATCGGTGCCCATCTGTGCCTCAGCAGTGCCCATCTGTGCCACCTAAGCAGTGCCCATCTGTGCCGCCTCAGCAGTGCCCATCTGTGCCCATCTGCTGCCTTATCAGTGCACATCCGTGCAATAAATCAGTGCACATCTGTGCCGACCTATCAGTGCCCATCTGCCGACTCAGCAGTGCCCATCTGTGCCGACTCAGCAGTGCCCATCTGTGCCGACTCAGCAGTGCCCATCTGCCGCCTCAGCAGTGCCCATCTGCCGCCTCAGCAGTGCCCATCTGCCGCCTCATCAGTGCACATCCGTGCAATAAATCAGTGCACATCCGTGCAATAAATCAGTGCACATCTGTGCCGACCCATCAGTGCCCATCTGCCGCCTCAGCAGTGCCCATCTGTGCCGCCTCAGCAGTGCCCATCTGTTCCGCCTCAGCAGTGCCCATCTGCCGCCTCAGCAGTGCCCATCTGCCGCCTCATCAGTGCACATCCGTGCAATAAATCTTCACATCTGTGCAATAAATCAGTGCACATCTGTGCCGACCCATCAGTGTCCATTTGTGCCACCTCAAAAGCGCCCATCTGTGCCACCTCAAAAGCGCCCATCTGTGCCACCTCATCAGTGCCCATCAGTGCTACCATGGCTAAACGCGTCTTTTCCGCTGAGGAGGCGTACCAAATTATTTCCGCGGCCGACGAGAGCAACGGGGAGCTCTCCTCTTCCGATTCCTTTTCGGATTCCGATTCTGAAGCCGACGTAACTTATGAGCCAGTCCTCAGCAGTGAAACACTGACTGATGAATCCGAGGAGGAAGATATCCGGCCCATCAAGCGAAGGCGTTCTAGTGAGGCAGTGCCGTCCACCAGCACCGAAGTGCCGTCCACCAGCACCGCAGTGCCGTCCACCAGCACCGCAATGCCGTCCACCAGCACCGCAGTGCCCCAGCAAGAAAGGCCAAGTACCAGTGGGGTGTCATCTCAGCCCAAAAGGGTTAGGAGCCATGCTGGCCTTCCCTATGCCCTTCAGAACCCCTTGTGGCTTCCTCCTAATTCAGGAGAGGCCAATGTTTCCCCTTTCACCGCCCAGCCAGGAGTCCAGGTGGACACGGAGAATTTTAGCCCTATCGATTTTTTTAATTTAATTTTTACGGAGGACATGTTGGCGTCAATTGTGGCCCAGTGCAACCTCTATGCACAACAATTTATTTTTCAAAATCCGACCTCCTATTATGCCCGTCCCTACGAATGGAGAGACACAACGGTGGAGGAGTTCAAGCTTTTTTTAGGCCTCACATTTAATATGGGACTCAACAAAAAAAAACAATTACGTACCTACTGGTCAACCCACCCCCTCCACCACTCACCGCTCTTCTCCGCGGTAATGCCCAGAAGCAGATATCAGATGATCCTGAGGTTCTTACATTTCAGTGACAATTCCCAATGCCTTCCACGAAATGATCCAAATTATGACCGCCTTTACAAAATTCGACCAATACTAAATTATTTTTCTGAAATATTCCCCAAATTGTTTACCCCGGACCAACACATATGTGTGGATGAGTCCCTTATTAAATTTAGTGGCAGGCTTAGGATGAAGCAATTTATGCCCAGCAAAAGGGCCCGCTATGGGGTGAAGGTCTACAAATTATGTGACCGAGCCACAGGGTACACATATTCCTTCAAGGTGTACGAAGGGAAGGACACCCAGCTACAGCCCCCTAATTGTCCGGACTATTTGGGATCCAGCGGAAAAATTGTTTGGGACCTCATATACCCCCTACTGGATAAAGGCTACCACCTCTATGTAGATAACTTCTACACATCTCTGCCCCTGTTCCACAACCTTCACCGGAAGAAGACGCCAGCATGTGGCACTGTAAAAAAGAATCGGAAGGGCTTTCCTCAAAGTCTGGTGAACAAGAAGCTGCGGAAAGGAGAAACCGCAAGTCTAAGAAACAAGGAGGTTCTGGCAGTGAAGTGGAGGGACAGAAGGGATGTGTATATGTTGTCTTCTATCCACAACGATACCTTCGTGGAAATCCCCAGAAGGAATGGCCCCGTAAAGAAACCCAAATGTATTTCCGAGTATAATTTGTTCATGGGAGGAGTCGACTTCAACGACCAAATGATGGAACCATATCTGGTCTCAAGACGGACATATCATTGGTACAAAAAAGTAACAATTTATTTTTTTCAATTGGCCATTTATAATTCATATGTAATTTACCGCAACACCACCCAAAACCCCAAACGTTTCTTTGGCTACCAGGAGGAAGTTTTCACAGCCCTTATTTTCCCAAACGGCCCACCAGAAAATATCAGATCAGACGTTGTTAGTCGACTCTCCGAGCGCCACTTTCCGGATAAAATTCCCCCCACACCAACAGGCAAAAGACGCCAAAAAAGATGTAAGGTGTGTACCAAAGCAGGAGTCAGAAGAGACACATCTTATTATTGTGCACAATGTCCTTCCCAACCAGGCCTCTGCATAGGCGACTGTTTTCGGCGTTACCATACTTCAATAAATTTTTAGTGAAGTATGGTAAACATAATCCTCAGTTCCTGCCTTCATACACCTTCACACCCCTTATGCCACTTCCTGCTTTGTAACTGACCCTGGCTTGTTATTTGACCACTCTTATGCCTGCCGATTCTGTACATACCGCTGCCTGATCTGGAACTGACCCTGGACTGTTATTCGACCACGCTTCTGCCTAACGATTCTGTACATACCTCTGCCTGATCTGGAACTGACCCTGGACTGTTATTCGACCATGCTTCTGTCTAACGATTCTGTATATATCTCTGCCTGATCTGGAACTGACCTTGGACTGTTTGACCACGATATTTGCCTGCCTCTTGGACTGATCTTGTATTCTGCAACTGGACTAGTGGGATTCAACACGGGGTCTCACATATGTGAGGGGCTCCAGTATAGTTTTTCTGGAAGAAGAAAACAATTTTCTTTGTTTTCTTATTCCTAGATTAGGGTCTGGAGACTCGGAGGCTTCAAAGAGATTTGGGAGGGAGAAGCCTCTACCCCTATCCCCATTCTGTCCTGAACGAGGCTCTACTTCTGTCTGCTGCCTGTAGGACTTACTGCCATCATGCCGCACTGACCACACCACAAGGACCTGCCTACTACCAGGACCAATATTTTTGGCACTGCTGACATCTCTGCACTAACCCTGGACTGTAATATGGACAGTATCCCTGCCTGCTGCCTGAAAAACTGTGTTCGCTGCCTGCTGCCTGGACCAGTGATATCCTCCTATGGACAACTGCACTTCTAAAACCACAGGTAATCTTTTCTTTACCCTTTGCTCAGCATAATGTATTTGGGGGTGTAATTCTTGGTATGTGCAGGCTATGTGTCCCTGGAACGCCGACGGTGTTTCTTGCATGTTGCGCCTCTGTATTTGGTCAGGCTGTGTAAAAGTCTCACACATGTGGTATCGTTATACTCAGGAGGAGTAGTAGAACGTATTTTGGGGTGTTATTTTTGCTATGTAAATGCTATGCGTTGGAAATATCTTATAAACGGACAACTTTGTGTAAAAAAAAATGCGTTTTCATTTTTTTCCACATTTTCCGAAAACTTCTGGAAAAAAATGAACCATTGAAAAGACTCATTATGCCTCAAAGATTATACGTTGGGGTGTTAGCTTTCCAAAATGGGGTCATTTTCTGGACGTTTCCATTGCCCTGGTGTTCCAGGGCCTTCAAAACTGTAATAGGTGGTTGAGAAATGAAATGTGTAATTTATGCTCTTAGAATGCCTGAAGGTGCTACTTCAAAATTAGGCCTCTGTATGTGGTCAGGCTGTGTAAAAGTCTCACACATGTGGTATCGTTATACTCAGGAGGAGTAGGAGAATGTATTTTGGGGTGTTATTTGTGGTATGCACATTCCGTGTGGGAGAAATAAGCTATTACAATGAAAATTTTGTGGGAAAAAAAAAAAAATCGTAATTTTGCAAAGAATTATGGGAAAAAATGACAACTTAAAATAACTAACCATGCCTCTTACTAAATACATTGGAATGTCTACTTTCCAAAAAGGGGTCATTTGGGGGGTATTTGTACTTTCCTGGCTTGTTAGGGTCTCAAGAATGGATATAGGCCTTAGTACATCAGATGTGATCTTTTTTTGCAAATCTTTATGATTTGCACCATAGCTTGTAGACAGTGGCGGAACTACCGCCATAGCGACCCACGCGGGCGCTATGGGGCCCGCAGCCGAGTTGGGGACCTGGTGAGTGGTGTTAGTGGGGGGGTGCTGGCCGCTCCGGGTGACACGCTGGAGTAGCGGCAGCCGCCCGCATCACTAACACTGCTCTCTGTAGTGCGGGTGCAGGGACACAGCAGCACGGACCGTAGCCGCCTCCCCCTCCTCTCTGTTTACATCCACAGAGGAGGAGGAGCTTACGCTGGAGGGACACACACGGCACTGTGTATCAGCGCTGAGCGCTGTTCTGAGGTATGGGGGGGGGGGTCTGCACTGAGTTCGGGTCTGCACTGAGTTCGGGTCTGCTGCACTGAGGAGGGTCTGCACTACTGGAGGGGAGTCTCTACTGAGGGGGGTCTACACTACTCGGGGGTCTGCACTGACGGGGTCCTGCACTACTAGGGGGGGTCTACACTACTGAGGGGGTCTGCAATACTGAGGGGGGTCTGCACTGAGGGGGAGTCTACATTACTGTGGGGGGGGGTCTGCACTACTGTGGGGGGAGCCTGCACTACTGAGAGGGAAGTCTGCACTACTGAGGGGGAGCCTGCACTACTAGGGGGTCTGCACTACTGAGGGGGGGTCTGCACTACTGAGGGGGGGTCTGCACTACTGAGGAGGGGTCTGCACTACTGAGGAGGGGTCTGCACTACTGAGGAGGGGTCTGTACTGAGAGGGGGTCTGCACTACTGAGGGGGGGTCCTGCACTACTGAGGGGGGTCCTGCACTGAGGGGGGTCTACACTACTCGGGGGTCTGCACTGAGGGGGGTCTGCACTGACGGGGTCCTGCACTACTAGGGGGGTCTACACCCAAATGTATTTCCGAGTATAATTTGTTCATGGGAGGAGTCGACTTCAACGACCAAATGATGGAACCATATCTGGTCTCAAGACGGACATATCATTGGTACAAAAAAGTAACAATTTATTTTTTTCAATTGGCCATTTATAATTCATATGTAATTTACCGCAACACCACCCAAAACCCCAAACGTTTCTTTGGCTACCAGGAGGAAGTTTTCACAGCCCTTATTTTCCCAAACGGCCCACCAGAAAATATCAGATCAGACGTTGTTAGTCGACTCTCCGAGCGCCACTTTCCGGATAAAATTCCCCCCACACCAACAGGCAAAAGACGCCAAAAAAGATGTAAGGTGTGTACCAAAGCAGGAGTCAGAAGAGACACATCTTATTATTGTGCACAATGTCCTTCCCAACCAGGCCTCTGCATAGGCGACTGTTTTCGGCGTTACCATACTTCAATAAATTTTTAGTGAAGTATGGTAAACATAATCCTCAGTTCCTGCCTTCATACACCTTCACACCCCTTATGCCACTTCCTGCTTTGTAACTGACCCTGGCTTGTTATTTGACCACTCTTATGCCTGCCGATTCTGTACATACCGCTGCCTGATCTGGAACTGACCCTGGACTGTTATTCGACCACGCTTCTGCCTAACGATTCTGTACATACCTCTGCCTGATCTGGAACTGACCCTGGACTGTTATTCGACCATGCTTCTGTCTAACGATTCTGTATATATCTCTGCCTGATCTGGAACTGACCTTGGACTGTTTGACCACGATATTTGCCTGCCTCTTGGACTGATCTTGTATTCTGCAACTGGACTAGTGGGATTCAACACGGGGTCTCACATATGTGAGGGGCTCCAGTATAGTTTTTCTGGAAGAAGAAAACAATTTTCTTTGTTTTCTTATTCCTAGATTAGGGTCTGGAGACTCGGAGGCTTCAAAGAGATTTGGGAGGGAGAAGCCTCTACCCCTATCCCCATTCTGTCCTGAACGAGGCTCTACTTCTGTCTGCTGCCTGTAGGACTTACTGCCATCATGCCGCACTGACCACACCACAAGGACCTGCCTACTACCAGGACCAATATTTTTGGCACTGCTGACATCTCTGCACTAACCCTGGACTGTAATATGGACAGTATCCCTGCCTGCTGCCTGAAAAACTGTGTTCGCTGCCTGCTGCCTGGACCAGTGATATCCTCCTATGGACAACTGCACTTCTAAAACCACAGGTAATCTTTTCTTTACCCTTTGCTCAGCATAATGTATTTGGGGGTGTAATTCTTGGTATGTGCAGGCTATGTGTCCCTGGAACGCCGACGGTGTTTCTTGCATGTTGCGCCTCTGTATTTGGTCAGGCTGTGTAAAAGTCTCACACATGTGGTATCGTTATACTCAGGAGGAGTAGTAGAACGTATTTTGGGGTGTTATTTTTGCTATGTAAATGCTATGCGTTGGAAATATCTTATAAACGGACAACTTTGTGTAAAAAAAAATGCGTTTTCATTTTTTTCCACATTTTCCGAAAACTTCTGGAAAAAAATGAACCATTGAAAAGACTCATTATGCCTCAAAGATTATACGTTGGGGTGTTAGCTTTCCAAAATGGGGTCATTTTCTGGACGTTTCCATTGCCCTGGTGTTCCAGGGCCTTCAAAACTGTAATAGGTGGTTGAGAAATGAAATGTGTAATTTATGCTCTTAGAATGCCTGAAGGTGCTACTTCAAAATTAGGCCTCTGTATGTGGTCAGGCTGTGTAAAAGTCTCACACATGTGGTATCGTTATACTCAGGAGGAGTAGGAGAATGTATTTTGGGGTGTTATTTGTGGTATGCACATTCCGTGTGGGAGAAATAAGCTATTACAATGAAAATTTTGTGGGAAAAAAAAAAAAAATCGTAATTTTGCAAAGAATTATGGGAAAAAATGACAACTTAAAATAACTAACCATGCCTCTTACTAAATACATTGGAATGTCTACTTTCCAAAAAGGGGTCATTTGGGGGGTATTTGTACTTTCCTGGCTTGTTAGGGTCTCAAGAATGGATATAGGCCTTAGTACATCAGATGTGATCTTTTTTTGCAAATCTTTATGATTTGCACCATAGCTTGTAGACAGTGGCGGAACTACCGCCATAGCGACCCACGCGGGCGCTATGGGGCCCGCAGCCGAGTTGGGGACCTGGTGAGTGGTGTTAGTGGGGGGGTGCTGGCCGCTCCGGGTGACACGCTGGAGTAGCGGCAGCCGCCCGCATCACTAACACTGCTCTCTGTAGTGCGGGTGCAGGGACACAGCAGCACGGACCGTAGCCGCCTCCCCCTCCTCTCTGTTTACATCCACAGAGGAGGAGGAGCTTACGCTGGAGGGACACACACGGCACTGTGTATCAGCGCTGAGCGCTGTTCTGAGGTATGGGGGGGGGGGTCTGCACTGAGTTCGGGTCTGCACTGAGTTCGGGTCTGCTGCACTGAGGAGGGTCTGCACTACTGGAGGGGAGTCTCTACTGAGGGGGGTCTACACTACTCGGGGGTCTGCACTGACGGGGTCCTGCACTACTAGGGGGGGTCTACACTACTGAGGGGGTCTGCAATACTGAGGGGGGTCTGCACTGAGGGGGAGTCTACATTACTGTGGGGGGGGGGTCTGCACTACTGTGGGGGGAGCCTGCACTACTGAGAGGGAAGTCTGCACTACTGAGGGGGAGCCTGCACTACTAGGGGGTCTGCACTACTGAGGGGGGGTCTGCACTACTGAGGGGGGGTCTGCACTACTGAGGAGGGGTCTGCACTACTGAGGAGGGGTCTGCACTACTGAGGAGGGGTCTGTACTGAGAGGGGGTCTGCACTACTGAGGGGGGGTCCTGCACTACTGAGGGGGGTCCTGCACTGAGGGGGGTCTACACTACTCGGGGGTCTGCACTGAGGGGGGTCTGCACTGACGGGGTCCTGCACTACTAGGGGGGTCTACACTACTGAGGGGTCTGCAATACTGAGGGGGGTCTGCACTGAGGGGGAGTCTACATTACTGTGGGGGGGTCTGCACTACTGTGGGGGGAGCCTGCACTACTGTGGGGGAAGTCTGCACTACTGAGGGGGAGCCTGCACTACTGAGGGGGAGCCTGCACTACTAGGGGGGCTGCACTACTGAGGGGGGTCTGCATTACTGAGGGGAGGTCTGCACTACTGAGGGGGGTCTGCACTACTAAGGGGGGGTCTGCACTACCGAGGGGGAGGGTCTGCGCTGAGGGGGGAGTCTGCACTACTGAGGGGGGAGTCTGCACCGCTGGGGGGGTGTCTGCACTGAGGGGGGTGTCTGCACAGAGTGGGGTCTGTAATGGGGGGGTGTCTGCACTACTGAGGGGTGTTTGCACTGAGGGGTGGGCGTCTGCACTACTCGGGGGGGTCTGCACTACTTAGGGGGGAGGTGTCTGCAATGCTGGGGAGTGTCTGCAATGCTGGGGGATGTCTGTAATAAGGGGGGTGTCTGTACTGCTGGGGGGTCCTGCACTGAGTGGGGGTCTGTAATGGAGGGGTGTCTGCACTACTGAGGGGGGAGTCTGCACTACTGAGGGGGGTCCTGCACTGAGGTCGGTCTGTACTGAGGGGGTGGTCTGGACTGGGGGGGGTGTCTGCACTGGGAGGTATTTGTACTGCTGGGGTGGTCCTGCACTGAGGGGGGGTCTGTAATGGGGTGGTGTCTGTACTAAGTGGGGTGTCTGTACTTGGGGGGAACTGTACTAAGGGGGGTGTCTGCACTGCTGGGGGGGTCTGTACTACTGAGGGGGGTCTGTACTGCTGGGGGGTCCTGCACTGGGGGGGTCTGTACTAAGGGGTGTCTGCACTGGGGGGGTCTGTACTAAGGGGGGTCTGCACTGAGGTAGGGGGTGTCTGTACTAAGAGGGGTGTCTTTACTGCTGGGGGGTCTGTACTGAGGGGTGTCTGTACTGCTGGGGGGTCTGCACTGTACTGATGGAGGTCAGCAATGTGTGTCCTTCAGGGGCTGCATACAGTATACTGCATACTTTGTTGTTCGAAATGAATATAAGCTGTTGCCTGGGTACTGTGCCACATGGGTGAGGTAATCTGTTGTTCAATGGTATTAGTTAATTTTTTTTTTTTGGGGGGGGCCCATACAACATTTTGCTATGGGGCCCTGTGATTTCTAGTTACGCCCCTGCTTGTAGACTCTATAAATTTCACACAGATCATATAATATGCAAAAATTTGGGTTATTTTTACCAAAGATGTGTAGTAGTATAAATTGTGGCCAAAATTTATGAAGAAAAATTGCTAATTTGCTAAATTTTGTCACAGAAACGAAGAAAAATTCATTTTTTTTCAAAATTTTCGGTCTTTTTTCATTTATAGCGCAGAAAATAAAAAACCGAGAGGTGATCAAATACCACCAAAAGAAAGCTCTATTGGTATGAAGAAAATGACAAAAAAATCATTTGGTTACAGTGTTGCATGACTGAGTAATTGTCATTCAAAATGTGAGAGCACTGAAAGCTGAAAATTGGTCTGGGACTGAGGGGGGTTTAAGTGCCCAGTAAGCAAGTGGTTAAAATATGACAGTTTGCTGCAATGTAAAGTAGTGAGTGTACAGCTTGTATAACAGTGTAAATTTGCTGTCCCCTCAAAATAACTCAGCACAGCCATTAAAGTGTAAACCGCTGGCAAAAAAAGTGAGTACACCCCTAAGTGAAATGCCCGTATTGGGCCCGACTAGCCATTTTCCCTCCCCGGTGTCATGTGACTTGTTAGTGTTACAAGGTCTCAGGTGTGAATGGGGAGCAGGTGTGTTTAATTTGGTGTTATCACTCTCAGGCCTCTTTCACATGGCCGATCCATTCAGGTCCGCCTGTCAGTTTTTCAGGCGGACCTGAACGGATGCTCCATAGAGGTCTATATGACCGGAGGAAAAACCTACTTTTCCATTCATCATTGGATCGGAACGGGTGACAACTGCGGTCCATCGTCACCCGATCTCCCATAGGGGAAAGCGGCACTCTGACAGGTTCGTCCCTGGACAGTGTGCAGAGATGGACCTGTCATCTTCCTGCTCAGCGATGATCGACGGAGCGATCCCCGATGAGCAAGCGGATATCCACTGGGCGGATTATCACTGATCCACCCCGTGTGAAAGGACCCTCACTCTCTCATACTGGTCACTGGAAGTTCAACATGGCACCTCATGGCAAAGAACTCTCTGAGGATATGAAAAAAATAAGTGTTGCTCTACATAAAGATGGCCTAGGCTATAAGAAGATTGCCAAGACCCTGAAACTGAGCTGCAGCACGGTGGTCAAGACCTATACAGAGGTTCAACAGGACATGTTCCACTCAGAATAGGCCTCGCCATGGTTGACCAAAGCAGTTGAGTGCACGTGCTCAGCGTCATATGCAGAGGTTGTCTTTGGGAAATAGACGTATGAGTGCTGCCAGCATTGCTGCAGAGGTTGAAGGGGTGGGGAGTCAGCCTGTTTCTCACTGCTCAGACCATACAGCGCACACTGCATCAAATCTGCATGGCTGTCGTCCCAGAAGGAAGCCTCTTCTAAAGATGATGCACAAGAAAGCAACATTGGTTCAGCAATAAACAATATCATATATATATGTATGTACATTACACATAGATCCAAAGTCACCTCCTAGCAGATTTTTCAGTTAACTACTTATGTGGCTACTTTGAGAAAGATGTAATTTAGCCAGCCTATGCTATCCTAACAAAGGAGCAGGTCTACTGATATATATATAGGCTTTCCTATGAGTGACATCAAAAGAGTTCCACGTTGCATATCTGATTTTCTTTGCTAGCTAGTTGAAGCTCGTAATCTGTAATCTATTTGGTGGTAGGTAAAGCAATAGGTTCCTAGTGGTGAAGATCTAGGGCATCTGAGCACAGTGTTCAAGCAATGCAGTAACGTGTTCTTGGGGTACAGATGTCTGTGCACAATGTCCGGTAATACTGACAATGAATAGATAAAAGGTCGAGCAAGTTGCTATCTCACCAATGACCAAATTGATCCAAGGTCTTCTTTACAGGAACACATGTAGCAGCACTCGGGCAGCAGATCTGCTCTCTCGGTCTTCCGAAGTGAAACTCGCCCCACGTACCCACATCGACAGGCAGGATGTCCAACAGCAGATGACAGAGCTAGGCCCCTTAGGCCTCTGTGTGAAAGTAAAGCTCCGCGTGGTAGGCCGTGACCTCTCTCCCTGTTACACAGAGAGATCCATCTTGTATCAGGCCCAGGAGGAAGAGAATTCTGCACAGGCTTCTCGCTCCTTTTATGGTCACTCCCAGCAACCTTCATGTCATGTGAAGATCCCTGGGATCTGTAGTCTTATGCCCTGTATACACGATAGGATTTTCCGACAACAAATGTTAGATGTGAGCTTGTTGTCGGAAAGTCCAACCATGTGTATGCTCCATAGAACATTTGTTGTCGGAAATTCCGCCAACAAATGTTTGAGAACAGGTTCTCAAATTTTAATTCTGATCGAGTGTACATAAGTCTGATGCACAAAAGTCCACGCATGCTCGGAATCAAGCAGAAGAGCCACCCTGGCTATTGAACTTAATTTTTCTTGGCTCGACGTAAGTGTTGTACGTCACCGCATTCTTGACGTTTGGAATTTTTGACAACATTTGTGTGACCGTGTGTATGTAAGACAAGTTTGAGCCAATATCCTTTGGAAAAAAACACAGTTTTGTTGTCGAAAATTTATATCATGTGTACAGGGCATAAGGATACATGGTTTCATAGTAACAGTCTGAAGTAGAACTATATGTCCCATAATTCACTTTGGCGGATGCACAGATATATGGTCACCGATTGCACTGAGTACCAAAGGGACAAGCGATGTCTAGAACACTGAAAGGTATGGTGCTTTCTGCTGACAGCCCATATCGCTACATCCTCCTCCCACTTGAAAGTCTTTGGTCCCTAAAATCACTTTACTGCATAAATCTAATCAATTATTAATATACTAAACTAGAGGCCGCAACAGCTAATAACTGGCTTAATGACGGAACCTCTGATAACAAACTATATTCATCAACAGAAGAAGAAGTCATATTAAGTTTATGACAGGCCAAAAGAAGATCAGTGGCCCACCCAGTAGTGTCCTAGGGTGGATCAAGGTCATCCTTCACCAAAGACTTGGTGAAGGAGGCAAGTGCTTGACTGGGGCGTTCAACAGTGGATATGAGTTCATCAAAGTTTTCTCCAAGGGTGTCGTAGGTCAACCTCTTTGGGGGGCATATCTTTTGTCTCAGTCGAGAGTGCACGTATTCCAAAAATTCAGGTTCCTGTTCAGTTCCCCAATGTCAGGGCTGGCTTAGCCCTTCCTCCTCTGGGCTGGCCGCTCAGCTGTCGGCTAATTGCCAGCTCTCTTCTCTTTCCACAGTTACCAGCTGTTCCCGATGATGCTCATCTGACCTGCCCATTTAAAGCCTTTCAGCTCACTCTTTCCTTTGCCTTCACTTTGGTCACATCACTAGGAAC
This sequence comes from Lithobates pipiens, assembly GCF_037356315.1. Taxonomy (NCBI): domain Eukaryota; kingdom Metazoa; phylum Chordata; class Amphibia; order Anura; family Ranidae; genus Lithobates; species Lithobates pipiens. The sequence continues at coordinate 611,178,200 of NW_027507903.1, forward strand.
CATCTCCTGCTGTTTGTTTCAAGACTGGCTTGCTGACATCCCTCCTGGCTTCTATCCTGCTTGCAGTTGCTCTCCTTGGATCCCTCATGTCTGGACTGGCTGATTACCCGATCTGGTTTATGAACTTTGGACTGGCTGACTACCCGATCTGGCTACTGGACTCTGGCTATGCTTGAGTACGCTTTTTTTCTATTTACCTTTTTATTTTTATTAATAAACAAGTGGGATTTGATTATACTTCTGTCTCTGTCTGTTTCATGGTTCCTGACAGCTGGTTATTGGTTATCCTTGATTACAGAGGCACAACCCCTCTTTTGATTGGCTCCGTGCTGAGGTTCTTTCCTGGTCACCACAATGCAGTGAGACATGCTTCCTGAAGGTATCCAAGGTCCTGTGCACTGCTTCACTCCCCTCCCTGCCGGAGGAGTACCGTGATTTTTGGCGATGTCTTTGATAAAGGTCAAGCCGGTAGTTTGCCTCCACACCGGCCTTATGATTGCGCAATTGACCTTCAACCTGGTGCCATACCTCCTCGTGGCCGGGTTTACCCTTTGTCGGTCTTGGAGGATAAGGCCATGGAGGAGAATGTTGCTGACGCACTTTCTCAAGGTTTCATCCATAAGTCCTCGTCTCCTGCTGGTGCTGGTTTCTTCTTTTTGAAAAAAAAGAGCGGTGAACTGAGACCTTGTATAGATTATAGGGGTCTCAATCATGTCACGATTAAGAATGTCTACCCGATTCCATTGATTACAGAATTATTTGACCGCCTCAAGGGAGCAACGGTTTTAACAAAGCTTGACCTGAGAGGGGCATACAATCTTGTGTGCATTAAGAAGGGTGACGAGTGGAAAACTGCGTTTAATACCAGAACAGGCCATTATGAATACCTGGTAATGCCTTTTGGCCTTTGTAACGCCCCGGCAGTTTTCCAGGAATTTATTAACGATGTCCTCCGAGATTTGTTGCAATTGTCTGTGGTGGTTTATCTCGATGATATCCTCATATTTTCCAAGTCCCTGGAGAGCCACCACACAGACGTCTGTTGTGTACTTCAGAAACTAAGGGAGAACAATCTCAATTGTAAACGGGAGAAGTGCGAGTTCCATCATGAACAGGTTACATTCCTGGGCTATATCATTTCCACTGCTGGGTTTTCGATGGACCCAGAGAAACTGTCGGCAGTCTTACAGTGGCCTCGACCCGTGGGTTTTACGTCCTCTGCAGCGTTTCCTGGGCTTTGCCAACTACTATCGGAAGTTTATTCGTAACTTCTCGTCTCTGGTCAAGCCTCTGACTGATATGACCAGAAAGGACGGTAACCCACAGAGTTGGTCTCCGGAGTCCATTAAGGCCTTTGAGACTCTCAAGGCTGCCTTTGTTTCTGCTCCTGTGTTGGCACATCCTGATCCTACGTTGCCTTTTATCCTAGAAGTTGATGCTTCTGAGACTGGAGTTGGTGCCCTTCTGTCTCAACGTCCTAACTCTGAGAGCGCTATGCATCCATGTGGTTACCTTTCTAAGAAATTGTCACCTGCTGAATGCAATTATGAGATTGGTGACAGAGAGCTGTTGGCGACCATTTTAGCCCTGAAAGAATGGAGACATCTCCTTGAAGGTACCACTGTGCCAAATCTTATTCTTACTGAATCTTACATTCTTGTCTGAGGCTAAGCGACTCTTTCCCAGAAGGGCATGATGGGCTCTTTTCTTGTCGAGCTTTAACCACTTACAGACCAGACCATTTTGCTGGTCAAAGACCAGACCACTTTTTGCGATTCGGCACTGTGACACTTTAACTAACAATTGCGAGGTCGTGCAACGTGGCTCCCAAACAAAATTGACGTCCTTTTTTCCCACAAATAGAGCTTTCTTTTGGTGGTATTTGATAACCCCTGAGGTTTTTATTTTTTGCGCTATAAACAAAAATAGAGCGAGAATTTTGAAAAAAACGCATTATTTTTTACTTTTTCTTATAATAAATATCCCCCAAAAATATATAAAAAAACTTTTTTTTCCCTCAGTTTAGGCCGATACAGTGCCTTGCGAAAGTATTCGGCCCCTTGAACTTTTCAAACTTTTGCCACATTTCAGGCTTCAAACATAAAGATATAAAATGAAAATTTTTTGTGAAGAATCACCAACAAGTGGGACACAATTGTGAAGTGGAGCGAAATCTATTGGATTTTAGCTTTTTTAGCAAATAAAAAACTGAAAAGTGGTGCGTGCAAAATTATTCGGCTCCTTTACTTTCAGTGCAGCAAACTCACTCCAGAAGTTCAGCGAGGATCTCTGAATGATCCAATGTTGTCCTAAATAAGGATGGCCGAATGGTTCACCCAGCGGTCGTTTCGCGGCGAATTTCGGCTGTTCGCCGTCCACCCGATCGGCGGACTATTGGCGCCGTTCACCCGGCGGACTTCCGTGTTTACTGTGTAAAAGGACTTTGACCTATGATGACACATCCATCATGGGGTACAGGACAGCCAATTGAGACATTACAGCACATGGACACTTGGACATTCCCCCTAACTCATAAATAGACCTGATCCGGGGGCCATTTTACATTCTTTCTTCTGTCACTATAGGGAGAGGTTGCTGTGTGGAGCAGGGAGAGACTTCAGTGACCCAAATCGCTATCTATTAGGTCCACAAAAGTTCTTGTATCATGGTATAGGTGTTAGGTGTAGTTCATGATATAGGTTTGAGGCAGTGCTGTGCTAGTGATTGTTGCAGCAGCCTGAGTGTCTTTTGTCAGTGTAGAGAAAGGGACAGGATGCTGTGTGCTGCAGGGACAGTCAGTTTAATCATTAGCTGTTACTATTAGGTCCACAAAAGTTCTAGTTATTGTTCCAGCAGCCTGTGTTTTGTCAGTTTAAATAGGGACAGGCAGGAAGCTGTGTGTGAGGCAGTGAGGGACAGTCAGTTTAATCAGTAGCTGTTACTATTAGGTCCACAAAGGTTCTTTTCAGGACTGGTATGGTATTAGGCTTGTACTCGTATAATATTCTTTCTTCCAAATATAGAAAGAATATTATACTTGACTGCTGCCCTTCTGCTGCAGTCTGCTAATCATTCACAACCTACTTGTTCCACAAAGGTCCTTATAAGGACTGGTAAGGTCTAGGGTGCTACAGTACATAGGGTTGAGTGAGGTACAGTCTGCTATTCCTTAAGGACTGGTATAGGTCCACAATACATAGGGTTTAGGTGCACTACTGCTGACCGCTGCCCTATACTGCAGCAGTCCTTCATCAGTATAGGGACTGACGTACAGTCTGCTAATCATTCACAACCTACTTGTTCCACAAAGGTCCTTATAAGGACTGGTAAGGTCTAGGGTGCTACAGTACATAGGGTTGAGTGAGGTACAGTCTGTTTTTCCTTAAGGACTGGTATAGATCCAAAATACATAGGGTTGAGGTGCACTACTGCTGACCGCTGCCCTATGCGGCAGCAGTCCTTCATCAGTATAGGGACTGAGGTACAGTCTGCTAATCATTCACAACCTACTTGTTCCACAAAAGTCCTTATAAGGACTGGTAAGGTCTAGGGTGCTACAGTACATAGGGTTGAGTGAGGTACAGTCTGCTATTCCTTAAGGACTGGTATAGGTCCACAATACATAGGGTTGAGGTGCACTACTGCTGACTGCTGCCCTATACTGCAGCAGTCCTTCATCAGTATAGGGACTGACGTACAGTCTGCTAATCATTCACAACCTACTTGTTCCACAAAGGTCCTTATAAGGACTGGTAAGGTCTAGGGTGCTACAGTACATAGGGTTGAGTGAGGTACAGTCTGCTATTCCTTAAGAACTGGTATAGGTCCACAATACATAGGGTTGAGGTGCACTACAGCTGACTGCTGCCCTATACTGCAGCAGTCCTTCATCAGTATAGGGACTGACGTACAGTCTGCTAATCATTCACAACCTACTTGTTCCACAAAGGTCCTTATAAGGACTGGTAAGGTCTAGGGTGCTACAGTACATAGGGTTGAGTGAGGTACAGTCTGCTATTCCTTAAGGACTGGTATAGGTCCACAATACATAGGGTTGAGGTGCACTACTGCTGACCGCTGCCCTATACTGCAGCAGTCCTTCATCAGAATAGGGACTGACGTACAGTCTGCTAATCATTCACAACCTACTTGTTCCACAAAGGTCCTTATAAGGACTGGTAAGGTCTAGGGTACTACAGTACATAGGGTTGAGTGAGGTACAGTCTGCTATTCCTTAAGGACTGGTATAGGTCCACAATACATAGAGTTGAGGTGCACTACTGCTGACTGCTGCCCTATACTGCAGCAGTCCTTTATCAGTATAGGGACTGAGAGGTTTGTCACAGGGTCATTTAAAAAATGACAGGCAGAGGAAGAGGCAAGCCCTTCCGCAGGGGTGGTAGGGGTAGGTCAGGAGCAACAGGCTTGAGCCAAAGTGGGAAGTTGCAGAAGGTGCATTCAATTCATTTAAAGGACGCACCAGACTTGGTTGAGTGGCTCACTCAGCCTTACTCTTCTGCACCCTCCTCATCCTCTCGATCTGCACCCTCTTCTTCACTCTCTGCTATGTGCACCCCCAAAGACACTACCACCAACAACACCACCACCACCACATACCTTCCGCTTGAGTCACAGGAATTATTTTCTGATCCATATAAAGACATTTCTGATGTGCAGCCACTCTTGGTATTGGATCAGGAAGAGGAGGTAGCAATAACCGCTAATCAGCAGTCTGACGACAGTACCCAGATCAGCCCAAGGAGGAGGTTGGTCCCCGGTGTTGCTGCCTACTCCGAGATCTCTACTTATAGCGGTGGGGAAGGTGACGTCGATGATGACGTGTCTATTGATGTCACGTGGGTGCCCACAAGAGAGGAAGAGGAGGGGAGTTCAGAGGGAGATATGGACCAGCAGATAGGGAGGAGAAGCAGCAATAACTTACATTGCACAGGAGGGAAAAAGCAGACTGCTAATGTATCAGGAGCGAGTCATCGACCATGTACGGTCACATCTGGCGCTCCCAGGACGCCGGCACATGGCTCCGCAGTGTGGGCTTTTTTTAACGTGTCTGCTGCTGACAATAGCGTTGCCATCTGCAATCTTTGCAGTCACCGCATTAGTCGCGGTAAGCCCAACACTCACCTAGGGACGACCGCCTTAAGAAGGCACATGAGCAGCCATCACCGAGCCCAGTGGGAGCAATGGAACACACAAAGCCACACTCCAGGCTCTCACCGTCCAGCCTCGTCTTCTACTTCTCCTTCTCCTCTCTCCTCACAATTGTCCTCCACTCCACCTTCCATCACGCCAAGCTCACGTTTTTCTGCAAAAAGGCAGGCTTCCGTGGGCCTAATGTTCGAGCGTAAAAAAAAATTATGATGCTGGATAACCCTCTTGCCCAACGGTTGATGGCTGGCTTGTCAGAACTGATAGCCCGCCAACTACTGCCATATAAACTGGTGGACTCGGAGGCCTTTCGCAAATTTGTGGTCATTGGAACACCACAATGGAAGGTCCCAGGAAGGAAGTATTTCTCAGAGAAGGGCATCCCAGAGCTATATGGCCATGTTCAGCGGCAAGTGAATGTATCTCTGGCACACAGTGTCGGTGCCAAGATAAATCTGACCACAGACACATGGTCTAGCAAACACGGGCAGGGAAGGTATATCACTTTTACTGCCCACTGGGTGAACCTTCTGACGGCCGTCAAGCATGTAACCCGTGGCACCCGTGTAGATTTGGTTTGACCGCCACGGATTGCATGCAGGCCTGGCTCTTCTTCTCCTCCTCCTCCTACTCCATCCTCCTCCCTCTCCTCCTCGGCTGACTCTTCCTTTTCCGCTGCTAGCGTCTCTTCCGCTGCGCCGCCCAAGCTCCCCAGAACCTATTCGACATGCCAGGCGAGACGTTGCCATGCCATGCTGCGTCTGTTGTGCCTGGAAGCCAAGAACCACACTGGCTCGGCACTCCTTTCAGCTTTGCGTTCACAGGCAGATCAGTGGCTAACACCGCTCAATTTGACAGTTGGTAAAGTGGTGTGTGACAAAGGTGCCAATCTGCTTAGCGCATTGTAACAGGGCAAAATCACGCACGTGCCATGCATGGCACACGTCTTAAACTTGGTCGTGCAGCGATTCCTTGTCAAATACCCTGGGGTCCAGGACATCTTGCAGCAGGCAAGGAAAATCTCGGCCCATTTCAGAAGATCTTACATGGCCATGGCTCGCCTTGCTGACATTCAGCGGCGACACAATCTGCCGGTCAGACGTCTTATTTGCGATTGCCCAACGCGATGGAACTCAACCTTCTATATGCTTGATAGGCTGCTCCAGCAGAAACGTGCAGTTAATGTCTACCTGTATGAACTCTGTGGCAGAACAGGTTCTGGGGAGCTGGGGTTTTTTTCACCGCGCCAGTGGCTGCTCATGCGTGACGCATGCAGACTTCTGCGGCCATTTGAGGAGATCACCAAACTGGTCAGTCACAGCCATGGCGCCATCAGTGACATGGTACCTTATGCCTTCTTTATGGAGTGTCATTGATCAAGCTGTGGAGGAGCAGGAGCGGGAAGATGAGGAAGTCGCAATGCTGGATGAATTCCCAGGGGGGGGCTACTCTATCTGAGACAAGTCAACAACAGGATTCTGAAGAGGAGTCAGAGGAGGATGGTGCCGGGGCGGATGAGGAGGAGCAAGAAGAGCATGCTTTAAACCTTTCTGGGATCCCTGTTGTTGTGCGTGGATGGGGAGAGGAGAATGAAGAGGACGACATTATCCTGGATGATGAGCAGGAGCCAGGCCACCACACTGCTTCCAGTTTAGTGCAAATGGGGGCCTTCATGCTCCAGTGTTTTAATAGGGACCCCCGTATAAAAAGCATAAGGGTCAAGGACCAGTACTGGGTGGTAACGTACTTAGACCCCCACAAAATGGCGGAAATGTTACCGCCGTCACAGAGGGCTGGCAGAATGGAGCAGGCCTTGCTTCGAGAAATGCTGCATTCTGCTTTTGCGTGCGCTGGCAGAGGAGCAATTCCCACTCCCAGAGAAGGAGTTGCGGGTACCAATCCAACAGCGCCTGCAAGAAGAGGCCAGTTTGAAGATGTGTTGGTGACTTCGGATATGAGGTCCTTCTTTCAGCTGACCCATCGACAGGTGTCATCCGGATCCAGCATCAGGGAACGCTTAGACCGTCAGGTGTCCGACTACATCGGGTTAATGGCCGATGTGGACGCTCTGAGGAGTGATGAACCCCTGGACTACTGGGTGGGCAGGCTTAACCTCTGGCCAGAGCTTGCCAAATTTGGCTTTGCCCCTCATCCAGTGTCCTGTCCGAAAGGACGTTCAGCGCAGCAGGGGGGATCGTGATCGATAAGCATACTTGCCTAGCTCACGACAGTTTTAACTACCTCACATTTCTAAAAATGAATGAGGCATGGATCTCGGAGGAATTCAACACATGTGACCAGTAGACCATGTATATGTCTATAAACATTTTTTTAATTGAGCACACAGACCTTCTTTCTTCATTTGGCTCACTTGCTTGTCCAAAAAAAGCACACCGTACTATATGCCCGTACCATCCTGTTTGAAGAGGTTGAGCGGTGTCATATTTCTACTGGGGCTTCTTATTATGAGGTGCTCCCACCATCCCTGTGCTGTGCTGTCTTCCTCCTGGGGCTGTACCTCTACTGTGCATATTATGAGGGGCTCCCACTATCCCTGTGCTGTGCTGACTTCCTCCTGGGGCTGCTTATTATGAGTAGCTCCCACCATCCCTGTGCTATGCTGACTTCCTCCTGGGGCTGCTTCCGGTGCAGGTGTCAGTGCTGTATATCACGGTGCTGGTGTCAGTGCTGTATATCACGGTGCTGGTGTGAGTGCTTTATGTCATGCTGCTGATGTCAGTGCTCTCTATCACGGTGCTGGTGTCAGTGCTGTATATCACGGTGCTGGTGTTAGTGCTTTATGTCACGCTGCTGATGTCAGTGCTCTCTATCACGGTGCTGTTGTCAGATCACTGTATCACGATGCAGGTGTCATTGCTGTATGTCACACTGCTGATGTCAGTGCTCTCTATCACGGTGCTGCTGTCAGTGCTGTATATAATGGTGCTGGTGTTAGTGCTTTATGTCACGCTGCTGATGTCAGTGCTCTCTATCACGGTGCTGGTGTCAGATTACTCTATCACGGTGCAGGTGTCATTGCTGTATGTCACGCTGCTGATGTCAGTGCTCTCTATCACGGCGCTGCTGTCAGTGCTGTATATCACGGTGCTGGTGTTAGTTCTTTATGTCACTCTGCTGATGTCAGTGCTCTCTATCACGGTGCTGTTGTCAGATTACTCTATCACGGTGCAGGTGTCATTGCTGTATGTCACTGGTCTCTATCACGGTGCTGCTGTCAGTGCTGTATATCACAGTGCTGGTGTTAGTGCTTTATGTCACGCTGCTGATGTCAGTGCTCTCTATCACGGTGCTGGTGTCAGATCACTCTATCATGGTGCAGGTGTCATTGCTGTATGTCACGCTGCTGATGTCAGTACTCTCTATCAAGGTGCTGCTGTCAGTGCTGTATATCACGGTGCTGGTGTTAGTGCTTTATGTCACGCTGCTGATGTCAGTGCTCTCTATCACGGTGCTGTTGTCAGATCACTCTATCACAGTGCAGGTGTCATTACTGTATGTCACGCTGCTGATGTCAGTGCTCTCTATCACGGTGCTGCTGTCAGTGCTGTATATCACGGTGCTGGTGTTAGTGCTTTATGTCACGCTGCTTATGTCAGTGTTCTCTATCACTGTGCTGGTGTCAGATCACTCTATCACGGTGCAGGTGTCATTGCTGTATGTCATGTTGCTGATGTCAGTGCTCTCTATCACGGTGCTGGTGTCAGATGACTCTATCACGGTGCAGGTGTCATTGCTTTATGTCACGCTGCTGGTGATCATCTCCTGCACCCTCTTCTTTGCCTACCCTGACCTTCCCTCTCCTCCATTGCCTTCATGTGCTCCACAGTCCTGAATTGTCATAACAATTTCACATATAAAAAAGAATGCTTGTAGTTGCCGATCCCAGATTCACCTCATACATGTGTTATGTCATTGGCCATGTGGTGGGACTATGTTTGCACAGCTATTAATTATTTTGTGGCTGCAAATTTGACCTGTTTGCAAAGTTCACCTCCTATTGAAGTCAATGGGGCCCGCCGCGAATGTTACGGTTTGCAAACTATCGGCCGCGTTCGCGAAACGTCCCATCAGAAGTTCATCCATCACTAGTCCTAAATGACTGATGGTGATAAATAGAATCCACCTGTCTGTAATCAAGTCTCTGTATAAATGCACCTGCTCTGTGATAGTCTCAGGGTTCTGTTGAAAGCACAGAGAGCATCATGAAGACCAAGGAACACACCAGGCAGGTCCGTAATACTGTTGTGGGGAAGTTTAAACCCAGATTTGGATACAAAAAGATTTCCCAAGCTTTAAACATCCCAAGGAGCACTGTGCAAGCGATCATTTTGAAATGGAAGGAGTATCAGACCACTGCAAATCTACCAAGACCTGGCCGTCCCTCTAAACTTTCAGCTCAGACAAGGAGAAGACTGATCAGAGATGCAGCCAAGAGGCCCATGATCACTCTGGATGAACTGCAGAGAACTACAGCTGAGGTGGGAGAGTCTGTCCATAGGACAACAATCAGTCGTACACTGCACAAATCTGGCCTTTATGGAAGAGTGACAAGAAGAAAGCCATTTCTCAAAGATATCCATAAAATGTCTTGTCTAAAGTTTGCCACAAGCCACCTGGGAGACACACCAAACATGTGAAAGAAGGTGCTCTGGTCAGATGAAACCAAAATCCAACTTTTTGCCCACAATGCAAAACGATATGTTTGGCGTAAAAGCAACACAGCTCATCACCCTCAACACACCATCCCCACTGTCAAACATGGTGGTGGCAGCATCATGGTTTGGGCCTGCTTTTCTTCAGCAGGGATAGTGAAGATGGTTAAAATTGAGGGGAAGATGGATGCAGCCAAATACAGGACCATTCTGGATGAAAACCTGTTGGAGTCTGCAAAAGATCTGAAACTGGGACGGAGATTTATCTTCCAACAAGACAATGATCCCAAACATACAGCAAAATCTACAAAGGAATGGTTCACAAATAAACGTATTCAGGTGTTAGAATGGCCAAGTCAAAGTCCAGACCTGAATCCAATCGAGAATCTGTGGAAAGAGCTGAAAACTACTGTTTACAAATGCTCTCCATCCAACCTCACTGAGCTCAAGCTGTTTTGCAAGGAAGAATGGGCAAGAATTTCAGTCTCTCGATGTGCAAAACTGATAGAGACATACCCCAAGCGACTTGCAGTTGTAATCGCAGCAAAAGGTGGCTCTACAAAGTATTAACGCAAGGGGGCCGAATAATTTTGCACGCCCCACTTTTCATTTTTTATTAGTTAAAAAAGTTTAAAAAATCCAATAGATTTCGTTTCACTTCACAATTGTGTCCCACTTGTTTGTGATTCTTCACAAAAAATAAAAAATTTATATCTTTATGTATGAAGCCTGAAATGTGGCAAAAGGTTGAAAAGTTCAAGGGGGCCGAATACTTTTGCAAGGCACTGTACATATTCTTCTACATATTTTAAATCGCAATAAGCAATAAGCAATTATTGATTAGTTTGCGCAAAAGTTATAGCGTTTACAAAATAGGGGATAGTTTTATGGCATTTTTATTAATAATTTTTTTTTTACTAGTAATGGCGGCGATCAGCAATTTTTATTGTGACTGCAACATTATGTCGGACACATCGGACATTTTTGACACATTTTTGGGACCATTGTCATTCATACAGTAATCACTGCTATATAAATGCACTGATTCCTGTGTAAATGACACTGGCAGTGAAGGGATTGACCAGTGGGTGGGAGTGTAGGGGTTAAGTGTTCCTAGGGGTGTGTTACTAACTGTGGGGGGCTGGGCTTTCATTTAGTGAACACTGATCTCTGCTCCAATCACATGGAGCAGAGATCAGCGTCACTAGTTGCTAGGCAGAATGGGGAAATGGTGTTTACAATGGCATTTCTCCATTCAGCCGCCCCAAGAGACGATCGCGGGTATGCCCGCGGCGATCGAGTCCACGGGACCCGCGACCATACTCACGGGGGTCCCAACCGGCATGCGTGTGCAACGCCGGCGGTGCGCTCACGATGGCAGGGCGGCATTAAAGATTGGACGTACCTGTACGCCAATATGCCTGTCCGTGCCATTCTGCCGACGTACATCGGCGTGCGCTGGTCGGGAACCGGTTAATTACATTGTCTCATTCTTACCCGGTACTAAGAATGTAAGGGCTGATGCCTTGTCACGACAATTTTCCTCCACTTCCAAGTCGGAGTCGTTTACGGTTCCTATGATTCCTCCTGATCGTATCTCGGCTACAGTTCGCACCAGTCTTACTTCTCCTTTGGGTGACAAAATTCTTGCTGCTCAGGTCCATGCTCCTCCTGATAAACCTTGTGACCGCTGCTTTGTCCCAGAGAGTCTCCGTACTCCAGACTTACCATTCCCCCAAGGCAGCTGGCCATCCTGGGAAGAATCAACTCATTTGGGCCATCTCCCAACAATTCTGGTGGCCTAGTCTACGGGCTGATGTTACTGCCTTCGTTGCTGCCTGTCCCATTTGTGCTCAGAGTAAGACTCCACGACACCTTCCAGTGGGCCTCCTACAACCCATACCCAATGAAGAGAGGCCCTGGACTCACCTGTCTATGGATTTCATTGTGGAATTGCCCAACTCCCAAGGCAACACTGTTATCCTTATGGTGGTTGACCGGTTCTCAAAGATGTGTCATTGTGTTCCACTTAAGAAGTTGCCCACCTCTAAGAAACTGGCTTCCATTTTTGCTCGGGAGATCTTTCGCTTACATGGGCTACCCAAGGTAATTATCTCAGATAGGGGCAGTCATTTTGTCTCCCAGCTTGCGTTCTCTTCTGCGTATCACCCGCATTCTAATGGGGCCTCAAAACGAGCCAATTAGTCCTTGGAGCAATTCCTACGTTGCTATATTTCTGACTATCATGACAACTGGTCTGACCTATTACCTTGGGCAGAGTTTGCTCACAACAGTGCCTTGAATTCAGCCTCCCGATTGTCTCCTTTTATGGCGAATTATGGTTTCCAACCTTCCATGTTGCCTGACTCATTTGTTCCGCAGAGTATTCCTGTGTTAGAGGAACATCTCCGTGGTCTTCGTTCCACTTGGGTACAAGTCCAGGAGGCTTTGCATCATGCTAATGATAGGTACAGACTCCATGCTGACCACAGACACCTGCCTGCGCCTTGCTACCAGGTTGGGGACAGGGTCTGGCTGTCATCTCGCAACCTCCGGCTTCGTGTTCCCTAACTGAAGTTTTCACCTCTGTTTATTGGGCCTTTCCGTATCCGTCGCAGGATTAACCCAGTAGCTTACGCGTTTGACCTTCCTCTTAGTATGCGCATCTCAAATGTGTTTCATGTCTCCTTATTCAAACCGTTGGTCTGTAACCGATTTACCACCTCTGTGCCATGTCCTCACCCTATTCTGGTTGAGAACCATGAGGAGTATAACGTACAATCCATTGTTGACTCCCGTAGGTTCCGTGGGCGCATACAGTACCTGGTGCATTGAAAGGGGTACGGTCCGGAGGAACACTCCTGGGTTTCATCCTCTGACGTACATGCCCCTGTCCTCCTCCATAGATGGTTTCCCCTCAAGCCCGGTGGCCCTCCGAGGGAGAGGGGTCATTGAAGGGGGGGGGGGGGGGGTACTGTCAGGGCTGGCTTAGCCCTTCCTCCTCTGGGCTGGCCACTCAGCTGTAGGCTAATTGCCAGGTCTCTTCTCTTTCCACAGTTACCAGCTGTTCCCGATGATGCTCGTCTGACCTGCCCATTTAAAGCCTTTCAGCTCACTCTTTTCTTTGCCTTCGCGTTGGTCACATCACTAGGAACCATCTCCTGCTGTTTGTTTCAAGACTGGCTTGCTGACATCCCTCCTGGCTTCTATCCTGCTTGCAGTTGCTCTCCTTGGATCCCTGACATCTGGACTGGCTGATTACCCGATCTGGTTTATGAACTTTGGACTGGCTGACTCCCCGATCTGGCTACTGGACTCTGGCTATGCTTGACTATGCTTTTTTCTATTTACCTTTTTATTTTTATTAATAAACAAGTGTGATTTGATTGCAATTCTGTCTCTGTCTGTTTCATGGTTCCTGACACCCAATGACTGCATCCAGCCTCCAGTTCAGACCCTACCTCAGTATCTGGCTCCATTTCAGGTTCTGGTTCTATTGCAGGTTCGGTTTCTATTGCAGGTTCTGGTTCTAGGACTGTCTCCCTCTCCGTTTTGTGAATAGGCGGGATGAATGGATCAACCGAATCAGACACTTCACTATGTTCCAGCTTGATTCCTTCAATTTCCAGAGGCGGTAGGAAGCCATGTTTTCAGCGTCCGGCATGTGAAGGTCTGTCCCTAAACAGTCTTCTCCTCCAGCTTCAGAGACAAGGGGATCATCTCTAGAAGTGCTTCCTCGCCCTCGCTTTCTTCCTCTGGAGATGTGAGACGACAAGGTTTTCTGACCCGAGACCTCACTGTGGGAGACCGAAAGGGCTCGGAATCAGGGGCTGAAGGTTCCTGAATAGCCTCTGAGATAGATACTGAAAACAAGAAGGAGGATGTGCCCAGTTTAGAGGGTACCAAAAAAGAGGTTACTTTTAGTAACAAGAATTTTTTTAGATCAAGACTGGAATATATCAAAAATATTAAATTTATTAGATGATCAATTGAGTATTTATTATTCCAAACGTATCAGACTGCACTGATGCAATTTCATAAAAACAAGTTAAATCCAATATGGTAATACTCTTCTCTTCTTACAGACAAGACAACACACAAGACAATACAGTACAAGTGGGATCAATAAGACCCCACTTTTTACAAGTGGGGGTCAATACGGATCCCCTATCACCAAAATTTTTAATGACTGGCCGCTGGTGAATTCAATTATGGGATGGGAATGGGGTGTGGGAGAGAGCAGGTGGAATGGACCTTTTTAAATAAAATTCAATGATCGTCCACGCTACTGGTATTTATATTTCATGGAGCCATTATGCAATTATGTTATATACATTTTTAAGCAGATCACCACTATCATCTTCAGTTAAAACCAATGAGAGCCAGGCAGTCCATAAGTTGCATTTAAATTGAGTAAATTAGCATCCCACAGTGAAAGTAAATGTCACAATATTCTAAAAATGATATCTTCATAATGTTTCAAGAATAGTGAGCATTCCGCATATAGTAATTCAATTAACGTTCAGTCTGATATGGCTACAGTTGTTTGATAGTAGCGGACAAAGGGCCATAGTAATCGGGAGACAGGCTTATGGCAGGATTTAACAGGTAAGCATTTTGTTGGATTCATCCATACATTACCACCCTGGCGTAGAGGAGCCTGTTCCGATGTCCTTTTCAGTGTGGACGGCGGCATCAAGCAATGTAGGGTTAATTCCGTCTTTGGCTAACTAGTTGCATATCCGTGACTAGTACATCTAGCTTGTGGCTGAGCCACTGATGTCCCGCTTTGTTACTGCTGTCCAAACTCACAGCACCCAGTATCTAGTCTCTCTTGGCACATCCCCCATCCACTGTGTCCTGGGACAAGGGAGCGTTACCTCTGAGATAGGTAGCAGATGGTTTCAATGCTAAGTATTTAGGGGCCCCATCTTCCCTTCTGGCCTGATCTGGTACACAGAAAGTCCAGGCAGTTTAGGCAAACAATGTAAGGGATTGCCATTGATCAGCCATCTTATGTTTCCCCGACACGCCTACATTGCGTAACAACACCCGATCCCCAGGCTGCAGATCTTGAACTCTTAAAGTGGATGTAAACCTGAAAAAAAAAATTTTGAGCCCAGTCTTGACACAAAGAGTTAATCCATCTCTGAGCAATCCTCTTTTATTGTTCAGTGAGATAAATCTTGACAAACAGAAAAACTTTGTCCAATCCTCCCCCTTGCTGTGAGTGACAGGTGATTTACATATCTCCTGCACTAGCCTAAGAGATATATATTATTTTTAAATTCCCTCTCACTCCTTTCTTCTGCTGTTTTGGTATGCTGAAGTCATGTGGTTACTTTCCTGTCTTTTCACTGGATGTTAGAGATCATAGCAGAAGTTCAGTGTAAGTTCACAGGAGAATATGCATATTGACAAGGGGAGTGTAGAGGTGGGCGGGGAGTTAACTGACATCACGACTCCACCCACCGAGCTCCAGACAACAGACCCACCCACAGAATATGCAGTTTTTCAGGTCTCATAGCAGACAGAGGGGAGACATTTGACAGGTAACGATACATGTAGGAGGTGTGTATATCCTTATAGATAACCCCTATGGCAGTAGTTTAGAAAGGATGACATTGGGTTTACATCCACTTTAATTTAAGATCAAAGTTCCTCTTATTCCTTTGTTCTGGCTTTCTCATAGGCTACCTTTAGATTCTTCCCTAGCCTGTCAATATATCCTTTTTAAGAGGCCTGGGAGGTGTGGTCTGTGGAGGACCCAAAGGCTAAATCCACTGGTAAGCGAGCCTCTCTCCCAAACATCAGTCTATAAGGGGAATACCCTGTGGAATCATTTGAGGTGCTAATGTAGGCATGTACAATTGCAGCAATATGGTCGCCCCAATGTTTCTTCTTCTCTAGTGGGAAGGTTCGCAGCATGTTCAAGAGAGTACGGTTAAACTGCTCTGGTTGGGGATCACCTTGGGGGTGTTAAGGGGTCATTCTCGACTTCTTTATGTTCAAGAGCTAACACAGTCTGCGGACTAATTTGCTCTCAAAGTCCCAGCCTTGATCTGAGTGTACTGCTGAGGCAGCCTGTATTGAACAAAGAACTTCTCCACTGAAGTCTTGGCCACTGTGCTGGCTTGTTGATGTCTGGTGGGGAAAGCCTCGGCATATCGTGTGAAATGGTCTGTCACAACTAGGACATTATTCTTCCCATCTGATCAGGTTCCAGACACAGGAAATCAATGCACCCCGACTCCATTGATCCTTGACTTTGTAGATGGTCCATTGGGGCGGCCCTGCCTGGGAGAGTCTTTCTTTGAATACACCTGACGCAAGAGCGACAATAGCTTTCCACTTCCATTCTCGTGTTCGACCAGTAGAATAGGTGCCTGACTAGTTTTAAAGTTCTATCTGGGCCTAAATGACCATAGTCGTCATGAAGGGAAGTTAATACAGTCAAGCAAAGTTTCTCTGGAAGGAACAACTGACTTGTTCCCCTCCTGTATTTTCATTCATTCCCATTCCCTATGAATCACCTTGGCACCCTTAATGGGGCTATTCATCAGTATTCAAGGGTCTTTATTCGATAGTGACTTCCTTATTAGATTTCCAAGTGGATCTTCCTGCTGATCTCTCTTCAAGTCTTCCTTAGTCAGTTGCGGCAATTTTTGGCCGAGTACTTGTGAAGTGTGGCCTTTGGGAAAGAGCATCAGCGTCTCTATTTCCCACTCCTGGCCAATATTTCAAACTGACTTGGAACTCCAATAAAGCAGTTAACCACCAATGCCTAGTGGCATCCGACTTAGCAGAGGATAACAAGTAGGTAAGGGGGTTATTATCCATCTTCACGACAAAGGCTGCTCCATACATGAAGTCTCAGAGTTTGTCCACTACAGCCCACTTGAGGGCCAAGAACTCCAACTTGTGCAACGGATAATTCCTCTCAGGAAGAGTAAGGCCGCGTACACACGGGCGGACTGTTCGCCCAACTTTGTCCGCTGAACAGTGTTTGGGCGGACAGTCCGCTCGTGTGTGGGCTTTCAGCGGACAGTTTCAGCGGACAGTTTGACGAACAAGGTTTTACGGAATTTCCGAAAAACTGTCCGCTGAAACCTTGTTTCAGCGAACAGTCCGCCCGTGTGTAGGCTTGTTCGTCAAACTAAGTTCCGCGCATGCTCAGAAAGGATTTACACGCCGAAAGTTATAATGCAGTGTATAGGACGTCGTATTTTTCGTCCCGTCGTACGTGCCGTTCACGTCATCGCGCACGGTTTCAGCAAACTGTTCGTTCGTCGTGTGTGGCCATGTCCGTCCATGCTAATTTTGAGCGGACTGTTTGCCGAAACTGTTTGACGAACAAGGTTGGGCGAACAGTCCGCGCGTGTGTACGCGGCCTTAGGCTGCGGCTTACGTATGATACTGGGCAGAGTTTCCCCTCCTACTCTTGGTACAGCACTCCCCCAATACCATCTGTACTGGCATCCACGTGTGGTTCATAAGACTTCGAGGGGTCAGTGTAGGCCAACACCGGAGCTTTCACCATTCTTCCCTTCAATATCTCAAAGGACCTCTCGCATTTCTCTGTCCACTGGTCCTGAATATATTCCCTAGGCTTCCTGCTTCCCCCTTTCTGGGTTTTCTGCTGTTCTTCATCCATTTGCTTCTGTAGCATCTCATTCAATGGCCGAGCGCTTTGGGAAAAGTTCTTCACAAACCATCTGTAATAGGAGCAGAAGCCAAAAAACGACCTCAATTCAGTGATGGTGGTTGGGCGGGACCAAGAAGTGACAGCCTCCAGTTTCTGGGGGTCAGTGGCTATCCCCTCTGTGGATACCACGTGTCCTAATTAGACATGTGCACCGTCAAAAAATTTGTTTTGTTTCGATCCATTCTCGTATTAGAATTAATTCGTATTTCATAATTTGTGTCCAAAATTCAATTTGGATTCATAAAAAATACAAATTTTCGTAACAATTACGAATGCTCGTTATGATGAATTTATCATTATGAGGGGCTCCCACCATCCCTGTTCTCTGCTGACTTCCTGGGTTTTTAACTTTTAGGTTCGTTAACTTTTCGTAACAATTACAAATGTTCGTTATGATGAATTTATCATTATGAGGGGTTCCCACCATCCCTGTGCTGTTCTGTGCTGACTTCCTGGGGTTTTAACTTTTAGGTTTGTTAACTTTTCAGAACATTTATGAATATTTGTTATGATGAATTTATCATTATGAGGGGCTCCCACCATCCCTCTGCTGACTTCCTGTTTTTTTCATTATAACAAATAATCATAATTAACGAACATTCTTGTTTCCGTTGTAACGGAATTTGGATCCGAAATTTGTTAACTAAATTTCATATTTCATGCAAAATTCGGCAGCATAGCAATTCGTATTTTGAATCTTCCTGAATGTAGGAATTTATGGAAATTCAATAGGTACGAAACTTCACATTGTCCTAATTAGGTGCCAGAGGTCTGATAGAATTGGCACTTCTCCAATGACAGCTTCAACCCCTCTTCTTGTAATTGCTGGAAAACATTCTCCAATTGGGCCTCATGTTCTTCCAAATTTCGGCCAAACACGATGATGTTATCAAGGTATACTAGTACTTCTACCAAATTCATATCACCCAATGTATTCTCCATCAGTCGCTGGAACGTGGCAGTCCCTGAGTGGGCATAAGATGACGTGCCTTGCCCTCTCTCGCAAGGGCTTATCCTTCGTTGATCGAATTCGATGTTGGGCACTCTTGGCACAGACCCCATCAAACTTTAATCCTTCCTTCCCAAGCAGGAAGGAAACTTGGGCAGTAGTCAGTGGCATTCCTTTCATCTCCCACTTGGGTTGTCTCATTCTTCGCTACCAGGGTGGCAGCACTCACTTTCCCAATCACCATTTGAGGCTTCAGGCTGACCGGGTGATTAATGATGTTCCGCACACTGACAGAAATGTGCACCCCCACTCCTTAGCAAAGCCCGAGTGGGTATAATCTCTGGAACTAGCTCTGTCCCGGCTTCTTCCTCTGTGGGATCAGCTACTACCACCACATACGGACCTGCCTGGTCCAGGGACACCTTCATGGTGGCTTTGAGGCAGGCTCTTTCCTCAGGCTGCAGCACCCTCTCTTGAGTGTCTAGTCACCACAGTCTTCCCTCTCCTTCGGCAGGTGCCTTCTTCTCTTGCTGACTCTTTTCTTCCAACAGAGCCTCTTCCTCTCAAACCTCCCTTATGAACTCAGGATAGGTTGGTACCACCAGTGTTCTCTTTTTTTTCTCAAACAGAAAGATTTTATTGAATATACAAAAAGTAACAGACAGTTCCAGAGTAAATTCGGTACATGTAAATGACAAATTATAGTACATAGAAAAGGAGATTATTCAAGCAAAGCATTTCAGACTCTCACTCATAATTAGGTACAACAGGTTTTTTTTTTGTTTAGTTCGATTAGCCCTATATGGGGTTTTAAAATATACGATCATATACCATAGAGTCTACTGGCGCTAGTCCAGGGACATTCAACCAAGGTTCTCAGAGTTTCTCATATTTCGTGGTCTTGCCCCTATGTTAATAAATAAGCTTTTCTAAGCGAAGAGTGTTCCCCATTTGTGCAATCCATTCCTGAACCATAGGCGGATTAGTGGATTTCCAGTGCCTTAGGATCACCCTGAAATAGAGCTCGTCCTATAGCCTGCTTCAGGATATCTTCCATCAGGAGACCATCTAGTATCCCCAACAAGCACAGTTTAGGGTCCAAGGGTATCAGGACACGAAAAGTACCATTGAGAGTGTCAATGATTTTCTTCCAATATAAATGTAACTTGGGGCACCGCCATAAAAGATGAATGAGATCCCCATGATCTCTGCAGCATCTAGTGCAGGTGGATTCTGTGCTAACCCCCATGCGGGCCAACCTGGCCGGTGTGTAGTGTGCCCTAAGGAGTATTTATAGCTGGGATAACCTCTGTGCCACACTCAGGAGGACAGGGGTACTGCCTGCAATGCCGCGTCCCACTGCTCCTCCTTGAATGCCCCCACATCCTGTTCCCACTTAGCAGTTGCCTTCAAAGTTGTGTCTCCCAGGAATCGACTTAAAAGCATGGTGTAACAACACTATATAAACCCCTTGTAGGTATCCACTTCAAACAAGTAGTTAGAAATAGATGTGGGGTCTAGGACCCAAATATCCGTTCCCCTTTGAGCATCTATGGCATGTTTCAGCTGCCTGTAATAGAAGCACATAGAAACTGGCAGCTGAAAGGCCTCCCTAAGTTCCTGGAAGGATCTCAATCTGCCATCTCTAAAAATATGGATCATATGTGACACCCCATATTGTCTCCATTTCGGGCCGTATGGTATTTTCGCTATTTCCTGGTAATGATTGTTCTCCCAAATAGGGCTATATTTGGTAAACCCAGTCACCCCCTGAAATGTCCTGACCTTATTCCAAATCTTCTGCATGAGGATATAAGTCGGGAATAATTTGTTAGATTTATTATATTTTAGGGCCTCGAGACCATCCGCTACTCCACTCTTGGTTGTGAAACCAAGTAGGTGGGCAGAAGAGTCCAACAAGTTCAGTTCCAAATCCTGCCTAGGTCGCACCACCCTTGCGATGTGCTGCTGTAGCTGTGAGGCTAGATAGTATATCCAGGGATTGGGGAGAGCTAAACCACCTGCGTATTTTGCGAGCTGTAGTTGCTCGACTTTGATTCTAGGAGGTTTCGCAAGCCATATGAATGATCTAAAAATTGAGTTAATAATTCTAAACTTCCTCAAAGGGATGACCATTGGGGAGTTGTGAAACACGTAGAGTAATTGTGGCCTAATGATCATCTTTATTAGATTTATCCTTCCCACTGGAGATTAGGGATGAGCCTCATGTTCAACTCGAACATTGCCTGTTCGCCTGTACAGTGAACAATTTGGGGTGTTTGCGGCAAATTCGAAAAGCTGTGGAACACCCTGTACAAGTCTATGGGAGAAATCTAAAGTACTAATTTTAAAGGCTAATATGCAAGTTACTGTCCTATAAAGTGTTTGGGGACCTGGGTCCTGCCCCAGGGGACATGGATCAATGCAAAAAAAAAGTTTTAAAACGTCAGTTTTTTCGAGAGCAGTGATTTTAATAATGATTAAAGTGAAACAATAAAAGTGTAATATTCCTTTAAATTCCATACCTGGGGGGTGTCTATAGTATGCCTGTGAAGGGGCGCATGTTTCCCATGCTTAGAACTGTCCTTGCACAAAGTATCATTTCTGCAGAAAAATAAGTCATTTAAAATCACTTGTGGCTATAATGAATTGTCGGCTCCCTTAATACAGAGAACACTCATTGAAAGTCATTGATAAAAAAAAAAAAGCGTGGGGTTCCCCCAAATTCAATTACCAGGCCTTTCAGGTCTGGTATGGATATTAAGGGGAGCCCCACGTCAAGTTAAAAAAAAAATTGACGTTGGGGCCCCCTAAAAATTCGATACCAGACCCTTTATTCGAGCACGCAACCTGGCAGGCCGCATGAAAAGAGGGGGGGACGAGAGAGCGCCCCCCCTCCTGAACCATACCAGGCCACATGCCCTCAACATTGGGAGGATGCTTTGGGGGTCTGTGACCCCCTCAAAGCATCATGTTGATGGGGACAAGGGCCTCATCCCCACAACCCTGGCCGGTGGTTGTGGGGGTCTGCGGGCGGGGGGCTTATCAGAATCTGGAAGCCCCCTTTAAAAAAGGGGACCCCCAGATCGCGCCCCCCATTTGAAATGGTAAGGGGGTACAAATGTACCCCTACCATTTCACAAAGAAGGTGTAAAAAATAGTTAAATAAGACAAACACGCTTTTAAAAAATTCCTTTATTAAAAATAAAAAAATAAAAAACGATTCCAGCGCTGGTAATCCACTCTTGCTATCCAGTGACGGATGATCATCTCTCCGGGGTCCAGCGATGGCTGATCTGATCCAGTGGCGGGTGATTTCTCAGTCCAGCGCAGTCCATCCATGCATCCTCTGTCTCCACTGTCGGAGACACTGCGGGGAGCCCGGCGGCCTGACGTTTCTTATATGAGGAGGGCGGGGCCACCCGTCACCTGACCCCGCCCCTCTGACGCTAGTGGGGGAAGCTGGACTTCCCCAATGATGTATGGGTGACCCCGACCCCTCTGATGTAACGGAAACCTGCCCCTCCCTAATAGCCGCCAGTGGTGATGAATATAAAAGTTGCACCCAGACAATGAACCTGTCCCCAATTCCAAATTTCCCCATCACTGCCCACAGGTACTCCCACTCAACGCTGTCAAACGCCTTGTGGGCATCCAGTAAAACCAGTGCTCACTCACCCTGCTGTCTGCCCGGGATTGGATATTGAGGAAAAGTCTTTGCAGGTTAATCGCAGTCAAATTTTGAAGCATAAACCCTGATTGGTCCAAGTGTATTATAGTGGAGATGATGCTATTCAATCTTATTGCAAGTACTTTGGCTAGAATCTTAACATCATTTTGTAAAAGGGATATAGGCCGATATGGGTCAAGTAGGTCTTTATTTGGCTTAAGTATTAATACTATATTTGCCCTGGTCATTGATTGAGGGAGGTTGCCTGTCTCTATTGCTGCATTAAATACCTTTAATAAGTGCGGGAGTATATGTTCTTCGTATTGTTTGTATACCTCAATGGGGAGGCCATCATCGCCCAGAGCCTTAGAATTGGGGAACAAACTGGTCGCTGTCTCCAACTCCCCTAGGGTCAAGGGGGCATCTAGCGCTTCCCTGGAGGAGGCTGTTATACTTGGTAGGAGGACTGTATCCAGGTAGTCATTTAAGGAGTCTATCGAGTATGTTTGCTTGGACTCATATAAAGAGGAATAGAATCATTCAAGTTCTGACATAATTTGATCTGGGGAGTTGGTTACCCTGTCCAAGTGAGTACGTAGTGCTCCAATGGAGGGGAACATTTGATGAAAGTGAGCTATAGTCGCCAACATGCGACCAGTGTGCTCTCCCTCATAGAATGCAGCCCTCTGGAAGAACTTTTTCCTCTCCGCTGCAGAGGCAGTGGTCCTGTACAGCGCATCTTGCGCCGAGAGCCATGCCTCCCTATTAACCTCTGTTGGATTTGCAATAAATGTACTCTCCAGGTTCTCCGCCATCTGTTCTATTCCCTCCCTCTGAGCATTTGTCTTTCTTTTAATGGCTTGAATTTCATTAATAAAAAGGCCCCTCGGAACAGCCTTGAAGGCTTCCCAGGTCACAGCCGCACACTCGTCGGCAGCATGAATATGCCAGAAGTCTGAAATGTGTGATTCCATCTGCTCATGGGAAGGGAAGAGTTTTAACCAAAAAGCATTCATTTTCCACGGAGCCCTGGTTAATCCAGAAGGAGGAAGCACCTCCAGAGTCACCACCAACAGGGAATGATCCCACACACTCCTGAGGGCATAAGCTACTTCAGAGATGTATCGTTCGGCTGCATATGAACACAGACATAAATCTATCCTGGACAGTGAAGAATAGCTCTTGGAGAAGCAGAAAAATTGTTTCATATCTGGGTTTTTAGCTCTCCATGGGTACATCCATCCCACTCCCTCCATAAATTTCCGACGGGCTGTACGGTGTGGCCCCCTCGCCCCCACCATGGAGGATGCTTGTCTAAGAGCGGGTCTGTGTATCCATTGAAGTTCCCAAAGGCATACAACGGCACCTCTGGGAATCTCACCTGGAAGTTTACCAGAGCTCTGACCACCTGGTTGTCATACAGGGGGGGGGGGGGGAGGGGGCACATACACAAAGGCAAGAATACATTTAAGTGTACACAACCTGCACTTAAGAAAGACATATTTCCTCTCCCTGTCAATCTCGGAGCCTAGCTCCTCATAGTCTATGGAGCTATGTATCAGCACACTCACACCTCTAGAATATGAAGTGTGAGTGGAGTGATAAGCCCTGCCCACCCATCGGTAGTTGAGACAGGACACCGAGTCAGCCATGAGATGGGTCTCCTGAAGGGTCGCAAATGGCTGGGAGACGTTTCCTCATCAAGGATGACACCATGGTCCGCTTTAGGGGGTCTTGTAATCCCCTAATGTTCCAGGACAGTACTGTCACAGTCGTCATCTCTGAGTGTCAAAAGGCAAACTTACAGGAGGAGACCCCTGCTTGTGAAGCATTTCCCAAAGTGGCAATGGCGGGGAGCCCTCCCGCCATACTTGTGCCAACCATCAAGCAGTAAGTCAGTCCAAATGGTGAGAGAGAAGGCAGTATCTCTACTTTTCTGGCAGTGTACTCCATCCGCTCTGGAACAATTTTGTGCAAAAAGACAACCCTTTACGCACAACGATGCGTTGAACAGATATGCTTGTCTCATCTGGTGGAGGTCATTAGTCAGCATAGGCCCGACACACCTGAGAGCATACATTTTTTGTAATCCAGGACAATGGTGTGACATTAGGAACAACATAACTTTCTGGGACAACCGGTCCCTCCGACCTATGATAATGTCTTTATCAGCAGCAACACATTTACTAGAGCTCCATGACAAGTGCATTAGCAGGAGCAAACTCTTTTCCAAACTCGTGTTGTATGAAAGTAATCATTGTATGTTTCCGGCTTTGCCCTTGTCCAAGGGGGAAATACGGCATTCAACTTTCATCAGACTTATCAATCTATATCTGCTCCAGATCTCTGGGCTTGGCAAAGCGCGTTTCGTTGGCATCTAACCAGTCCGAGGCCTCGGCTGGATGTTCAAAGAAGTGGGCCTGTCCCCGTAAAGGGATTCTGAGTCTTGGGGGATACAACATTTCATAAGGGGCTTGCAGTCTCTGCAGGTGTTTTTTAACTTCAGAGAAGCGGGAGCGTCTTTTCTGCACCGCAACTGAGAAGTCCGGGTAAAACTAAACTCTTGTGCCATTATACTGAACGTTCCTCTTTTCCCTAGCCAGTCGTACCATAATTTCTCTGTCTCTGTAGTTCAGTAGATGTGCTATTATCGGGCGCGGAGGGTGGCCTGGTGGGAGAGGTCTCATTGGTACTTTGTGAGCCCTCTCCACTGCATATAAATGTGTAAAAGCCTCCTTGCCAAAAACATCTGTTATCCACTTGTCTATGAATTGCACCTGGGTTCTCTTTAGTAACAGCTTCAACACAATAGGATGGTTGGGCCAGGCCCCATGCAGCACCCAATCCAGGCAGTCCTGATCAGCATCTTTAGGGTCAAGACCTTTCTTGAGCATGATTTTATGTAGCATCCAGTCTACCTGGGAGATGTATTCAGACAAACTCTCCCCTCTCTGTTGATGTGTTTGGTTGAACTTGTACATCAAGTCAGCGATTGTTTCAACTCTTCCAAAAACATTACACAAAGCCTCAATGTAGTCCATGGCAACACAAGTCCTCTTGCCCATCCTTAGGTTACGGATCATGTTGAATGCTGGGCCTCAAAGACTCTCACTGAGTCGTTGTAATTTAACAGCCTCTGAAACACTCCACTCTTCCATACCCTATAAAGCTTGACTCATCCATGTTTCAAGCTCGTCTTCTCCCACAGGCGTCAGCAGCTTCCCAGAGAAAAATCGAAGTCTTCAATAACTCAAATTAGCATTTCCAGGCCCATTCTTCACCAGGCTATATATCAGGCAACTCATATCTGTGTAGAAAGAGAGTGGAGGGGCACTAGCCCCTTGGGAGTCGATCCCCATGGGCACAGACATTTTCTTGTGAGCTCTTGTCAGAGGTGGCCTCTCAGTCCCTCCTCTCTCGCTTTTCAGGGAGAATACCCTTGCAGTCACTTCCTCCATTAAGCGGACCTCTTCTACCTGAAATCACACTGGTACCTCTTCTTGCCATTCTATTAGTGCCTGACCTGATCAATCTCTGCGGAGGCTTCAGTTTCCACCAGGTAGGCCCAGTGTTCTGGTACTAAAGCTCTCAGCCACCTTTTGATCTCGCTCTTGGTATGTTCACTCCCCGAGATCTCCAGAATGGTGCTTCTGTTGGTTGGGGGCCCATAACTTTGACCCCAAGCGACTGCGGCCATGGATGAGGCTTCCCAAGCAGATTGTGGCTCCGATCTAGGTTTGCTGGGGCCTGCTGCAGATAGTATCCTGGATGAGCCCCCAAATGTAGCACTGCCGCCTTGAGGACTGCTGAGAATTACCTGATCATCTGCATGGCCATGACCAAATGAACCTTACAACCCAGCTGACTAGGTTCAGACATCCTTGTAACACTGTGCAGCAAGAATCAAACAACTAAGTAATATTAGGTACTGAAATATTTTACTTGAATCAATTAGAAGAAGTTATTTCACAAAAATAGGTAATGAATCTGTTGAGGAAGGATAACAGCGCCAACTCAGCAAACAAATTCCTCCCAAGGACACAGACAATAGTTCAGCAATGAACAGTATCATATATACATATATGTACACTACACATAGATCCAAAGTCACCTCCTAGCAGATATTTCAGTTAATTACTTATGTGGCTACTTTGAGAAAGATGTAATCGAGCCAGCCTATGCCATCCTAAGGAAAGAGCAGGTCTACTGAAAGTAATATATATGTGTATACACACACACACACACACACACACACACACACACACACACACACACACACACACACACACACAGTATCTCACAAAAGTGAGTACACCCCTCACATTTTTGTAAATATTTTATCTTTTAATTTGACACCACTGAAGAAATTACACTTTGCTACAATGTAATGTAGTGAGTGTACAGTTTGCATAACCGTGTAAATTTGCTGTCCCCTCAAAATAACTCAACACAGCCATTAAATTGTAAACCACTGGAAACAAAAGTGAGTGCACCCCTAAGTGAAAATGTCCATATTGGGCCCAATTAACCATTTTCCCTCCCTGGTGTCACATGACTCATTATTGTTACAAGGTCTCAGGTGTGAATGGGGGACAGGTGTGTTAAATTTGATGTTATCACTCTCACTCTCTCATACTGGTCACTTGAAGTTCAACATGGCACCCCATGACAAAGAACTCTCTGAGGATCTGAAAAAAATAAGTGTTGCTCTACATAAAGATGGCCTAGGCTATAAGAAGATTGCCAAGACCTTGAAACTGAGCTGCAACATGGTGGGCAAGACCTATACACTGGTTTAACAGGACATGTTCCACTCAGAACAGGCCTCGCCATGATTAACCGAAGCAGTTGAGTGCACAGGCTCAGCGTCATATCCATAGGTTGTCTTTAGGAAATAGACGTATGAGTGCTGCCAGCATTACTGCAGAGGTTGAAGGGGTTGCTCAGACCATACAGCGCACACTACATCAAATCTGCATGGCTGTCGTCCCAGAAGGAAGCCTCTTCTAAAGGTGATGCACAAGAAAGCCTGCAAATATTTTGCTGAAGACCAGCAAACTAAGGACTTGGATTATTGGAACCATGTCAGACCAAGATAAAAGTATTTGGTTCAGATAGTGTCAAGCATGTGTGGTGGCAACCAGGTGAGGACTACAAAGACAAATGTGTCTTGCCTACTAGGGATGAGCTTTGTGTTCGAGTCGAATATACGTTTGACTCGAACAACGGCTGTTCGCCCGTTTGGCGAATACCGAACATTATGGGCCATTCGCGCCCAATTCGCGTGGAGCTCACAGCCCACAATCCACTGTGCCATCGCAGTGCATTGCTGGCTCGCTCATGATTGGCCAAGCATGAACTGTGACCCCGCATGCTTGGTCAATCACAGCGCCGGCAGCGAGGAGAGCCATGATGGGCCACAGGCAGGATGTCTGTGTCCAATCATAGCTCAGGCTGTGTAGTACACGCCCCACACTATATAAGGCCGCCAGCGCGGCGGCCTTGTGTAGTGTGTTGGCGTATGTAGGAGTTAGTGGGTGTTCTGTGTACCTTCAACACAGTATACACCGTTCGTTATCGGCCGATTTCACGTTCTTGCTCTTCTGTAGTGCAGTATACACCATTATATCCCCCTATATAGCTAGCTATCTTGCTCTTTTTAAATAAAGCTTGCAGTCAGCTGTAGGAGATTGTGCGTACTGTCTGCGTGCCCTGACCGCAGAATACACCGTTATATCCACCTATATAGCTAGCTATATTGCTCTTTTTAAATAGAGCTTGCAGTCAGCTGTAGGAGATTGTGCGTGCTGTCTGCGTGCCCTGACCGCAGAATACAACGCTATATCCACCTATATAGCTAGCTATTTTGCTCTTTTTAAATAGAGCTTGCAGTCAGCTGTAGGAGATTGTGTGTGCTGTCTGCGTGTCCTGACCGCAGAATACACCGTTATATCCAACTATATACTGTAGCTAGTGTGGCAGCACGCAGGTAAAATCACCTGGTTGTATTCAGGATGGGAAATATGTGTGTCCTAGATTCAGGCTTTATGCAGACTTTTACAATTAGAGGGGAAGAGTTAATGAGCCCAGCTGTAGTAAGTGGGCTCATTAAGACCTCTACAAAAAACCCCAGCATGCATAGGGAGATGCTCCATCCTGGAACCAGTTTTGTGTGTATAGACTGGGGAGTCTGAGATCTGTTCTGTGCGGTGAGTTAACGCCTGTGTGGCAAACCCCTACAATAGAGACAGGGACTGGGGCAGCACAAGGCTGCACCCAGTTGTTAGACAGGGAGTCTACGTGTGTAGTTAGAGGTCAAGCTGACCAGGATTTATTTTCTTGTTTTATTTTGTTTGGCTGTTATATGTATCACTGCATGTAGCCTAAATAAACCGGATCTTTTGTTTTTTGCACCTACACCGCTGTCTGCTGTGCCTGACTTTGTGTTGTGAACCCATCCAGGGGGTCACACACACCCGCTACCGAGCGAACCCCCTCACAGTTGGTGGAGAATTTTGGCAGTTTTTTTTTTTTTTTTTTTTTTTGTTGTTAAGGCCAGCATGGAGGAGATACTGAGATAGCTGGCTCTAGCAAATGCAAACCAGCAGCAAACAAATGCAGCTTTACAAAAGAGCCTTGCAGCTCAACAACAAGCCCAGAAGCAGGCAAATGCAAATCAGCAGCAGACAAATGCAGCTTTGCAGCAGAGTTTGGAAGCCCAGCAGCAGGCAAATGCAAATCAGCAGCAGACAAATGCAACTTTGCAGCAGAGTTTGGAAGCTCAGCAACAAGCCCAGCAGCGATCTGAAGCCCGCTTCATAGACCTGTTGCAGAAGCAAGAGCAGAATTTTCAACAGCAAATAGAGACATTGATACAGCAACGTCCGCAGACCAATGAAGCAAGTGGGTACAATAATACCGCAACCTTTGGTGTGAGCCGTTTACTGACAAAAATGACTGGAGAGGATGATCCGGAGGTGTTTTTGACCACATTTGAAAGGACTGCTGAAAGGGAAAAGTGGCCTAAGGAGCAATGGGCTGGACTGGTGGCCCCTCTGTTAACTGGGGAATCGCAGAAAGCTTATTATGACCTAGAGCCTGACCAAGCAAAAGACTATGTGGTGCTAAAAGCAGAAATATTGGCACGGCTGGGTGTCACCCTGGCAGTCCGGGCTCAGCGTGTGCATAACTGGACTTTTCAGGTTGGAAAACCTCCCAGGTCTCAAATGTATGATCTCATTCCACTGAGCAGGAAGTGGCTGCAGCCAGAGATTTTGACCGCACCAAACATTGTGGAACGTGTGGTTATGGATCGTTTCCTGAGAGCTCTTCCTACTGCCATCCAAAAATGGGTAAGCCATGGAGACCCAGAAAATGCAGATAAACTTGTGGATCTGGTTGAGAGGTACTTGGCTACAGAGAACTTGACCACCTCTTCCAGGGACTCACGGACTTTCCCCCCTAAGACCAGATCATCCCCAGTGGCGGGTAAGATGACTCCAAGGGGTGAGGGTGGAGAGAGTGAGAGGGTGGGAGTTCTACCTAAGGTCTGGCGGGAGCAGCCCAGGAAGCCCATTCTGCAAGAGGCAGCGAAAAAAAATATTTGCTACCGCTGCCGGCAAGAGGGACATATTGCAGCCAATTGCCCAGTTGTGGATGAGCCTATGCAATGTGACTTTATAAGGGAGAGACGTCAGTCGCTGTTTGCGACAGTTGCATGCACTGCCATTCGGGGACCTGAGAAACATTTATGTAAAATGTGTATTAATGGTAGACATGTTGATTTGTTGCTAGATTCAGGTAGCCTGGTAACATTGATAAAAGCTGAATTAGTTACTACAGAGGTCTCTGGGAAGAACAGGGTGGCTGTTATTTGTGTGCATGGGGACACCCGAGAGTATCCTGTAACTTCAGTGTTTTTTGAGACCCCCCAAAGGTAACCTCTCTCATCAGGTGGGGTTAGTGTCTCAGTTACCACATGATGCTATTGTGGGAAGGGATTTTCCAAAATTCTGGGAACTCTGGGATTGTCCTGAGGCCCCCATTGGTGCCCCTATAAACCAGGAAGATGACCAGAATTCCTCTGGGAGTGGTGAGGACTCTCCTGAATTTCCCTTGTCGGTATTGGCGGGGGAAACTCGAGAAACTGGGGAGGAGCCAACATCCTCAGATGAAAACATGCCGTCTGTGGAGTTTTCGGATCTTGAGGTTCACAGGGAAAATTTTGCCACAGAACAGTTAAAAGACCCCACCCTAATAAAGGCACGGGAAAATAGATGGCGAGTTAGTGAACCCAGATAAGACTTGCCCTTATCCTTACTTCACTATGGAAAGGGACCTGCTATATCGAGTGGCTCAAAGGGCAGAAGAAACCATTGAGCAACTTGTAGTGCCCAAACCTTACAGGAAGTTGGTGTTAGAATTGGCTCATGGACACATTCTGGGAGGTCATCTGGGGACAGAGAAAACCAGAGAGAGGGTATTGCAGAGATTCTATTGGCCTGGGGTCATGAAGGAAATAGAAAAGTATTGTTCCTCCTGCCCTGTGTGTCAGAAGTCGGCACCTATGCCACATTTCCGTAACCCACTGGTACCTCTTCCTATCATTGAGGTCCCCTTTGAGAGGATCGCAATGGATTTGGTAGGTCCGATAATGAAGTCTGCTAGGGGGCATCAGTACATTTTGGTTATATTGGACTATGCCACCCGTTATCCGGAAGCAATTCCTCTCCGAAATACCTCGGCCAAAACCATAGCCAAAGAGCTATCCCTTGTTTTTAGCCGCGTGGGTATTTGTAAGGAACTGCTTACGGACCAAGGTACACCCTTTATGTCCCGGGTTATGAAAGAATTATGCAAGTTGTACAAAGTGAAGCAATTGCGTACATCTGTGTATCACCCCCAAACAGATGGGTTGGTTGAAAGATTCAACAAAACCCTAAAACAAATGTTAAAGAAGGTGGTGGATAGAGATGGAAAGAATTGGGATTGTCTAATACCCTATCTGATGTTTGCCATTAGGGAGGTACCCCAATCCTCTACGGGTTTCTCACTCTTCGAGTTGCTCTATGGGAGACACCCAAGAGGGCTGCTGGATATCGCCAAGGAAACTTGGGAAAATGAGAGTTCTCCTCACAGGAGTGTGATTGAGCATGTCGCCCTGATGCAAGATAGAATTGCACAGGTAATGCCAATTGTAAAGGAACATTTAACCCAAGCGCAGTTAGCACAGCAGAGAGTGTACAACCGTGGGGCCAAGACCCGTACTTTTTCCCCGGGGGATAGGGTCTTGGTGCTAGTCCCTACGGTTGAAAGCAAATTTTTGGCCAAATGGCAAGGTCCATATGAAGTAATTGAAAAAATTAGTGAGGTGAACTACAGGGTTAGACAGCCAGAAAGGCGAAAGCCGGAGCAGATCTATCACGTCAATCTGCTGAAAGCCTGGAGGGATAGGGAATCCCTAGTCGCAGAGACTTTGTCACAAGTACAGCCTGATTGCTTAGTTCCTGAGGTTGGAATAGCAGACACCTTATCGAAACCCCAACAACAGGAGGTTAAAGAGTTTGTACTTCGTAACAAAGAGATTTTCTCTGAGCTTCTGGGACAAACATCTGGCGTAGAGCATGACATTATCACCCCGCCAGGAGAAAGGGTAAAACTAAAACCTTATAGAATACCAGAGGCCCGACGGGAGGCAATACGCGGGGAGGTTCAAAGGATGCTGGAATTGGGTGTGATAGAGGAGTCCCAGAGTGACTGGTCCAGTCCTATTGTACTAGTGCCCAAACCTGATGGGAGCTGGTGGTTTTGTAACGATTTTAGACAATTAAATAAAGTTACAAAATTTGACACCTACCCCATGCCACGTATAGATGAGTTGGTTGACCGGCTGGGAACAGCCCGATATATGACAACTCTTGATCTCACCAAAGGGTATTGGCAAATTCCCCTGGCCGAGTCGGCCAAGGAGAAAACTGCATTTGTAACCCCAGATGGGGCATTCCAATATAAGAGAATGCCGTTTGGGTTACAGAATGCACCGGCAACATTCCAGCGGAAAATGGATAAGATTCTGAGGCCCCATCATAAATATGCTGCAGCTTACCTGGATGATGTGATTATCCATAGCACAGACTGGGTCTCACATTTGCCAAAAGTACAAGCAGTCCTAGACTCTATCCGGGAAGCTGGGTTTACGGCCAATCCAAAGAAGTGTACCATTGGACAGGAGGAGGCCAAATATCTTGGGTACACTATTGGGAGGGGGGTGATAAAACCCCAAGTCAATAAAGTCGAGGCCATACAGAGTTGGCCACATCCCAACAGCAAGAAACAGGTACGAGCCTTTCTGGGAATCGCTGGCTATTATCGACAATTCATTCCCCATTTTGCTTCTCAGGCTGTGCCCCTCACCAACCTGACAAAAGGGAAAGAGTCGGTTATGGTTAAATGGTCCCCAGAGGCTGAGGAAGCATTTCAGTCCTTAAAAACAGCCTTATGTAGCCAGCCAGTGTTGTACTCACCAGACTTCTCTAAGGACTTTGTTGTACAAACTGATGCATCAGACGTTGGGTTAGGAGCAGTGTTATCCCAGGTCTGGAACAGGGAAGAGCACCCAGTCATTTACCTCAGCAGGAAGTTAAAGTCCCATGAGGTAAATTACGCCACGATTGAGAAGGAATGTTTAGCAGTGAAGTGGGCTCTAGATTCCCTTCGGTACTATCTGCTAGGTAGGCACTTTGACCTGGTGACTGATCACGCTCCTTTAAAGTGGATGGCTCAAAACAAGGAGACCAATAGAAGGGTGAATAGGTGGTTCCTGGCCCTACAGGAATTTAACTTTACAGTTAAGCATCGCCCTGGTGTTAAAATGGGGAATGTGGATGCTTTGTCTCGGATACATGCGTGTCTGGCTGCTTGTGTTACAACCCCAAGGTTGAAACAAGAGGGTAGGGTTTGTGGCAGCACGCAGGTAAAATCACCTGGTTGTATTCAGGATGGGAAATATGTGTGTCCTAGATTCAGGCTTTATGCAGACTTGTACAACTAGAGGGGAAGAGTTAATGAGCCCAGCTGAAGTAAGTGGGCTCATTAAGACCTCTACAAAAAACCCCAGCATGCATAGGGAGATGCTCCATCCTGGAACCAGTTTTGTGTGTATAGACTGGGGAGTCTGAGATCTGTTCTGTGCGGTGAGTTAACGCCTGTGTGGCAAACCCCTACAATAGAGACAGGGACTGGGGCAGCACAAGGCTGCACCCAGTTGTTAGACAGGGAGTCTACGTGTGTAGTTAGAGGTCAAGCTGACCAGGATTTATTTTCTTGTTTTATTTTGTTTGGCTGTTATATGTATCACTGCATGTAGCCTAAATAAACCGGATCTTTTGTTTTTTGCACCTACACCGCTGTCTGCTGTGCCTGACTTTGTGTTGAGAACCCATCCAGGGGGTCACACACACCCGCTACCGAGCGAACCCCCTCACACTAGCTATCTTGCTCTTTTTAAATAGAGCTTGCAGTCAGTTGTAGGAGATTGTGCGTGCTGTCTGCGTGCCCTG
The DNA here is from genome assembly GCF_037356315.1 of Lithobates pipiens. Lineage (NCBI taxonomy): Eukaryota > Metazoa > Chordata > Amphibia > Anura > Ranidae > Lithobates > Lithobates pipiens. The sequence continues at coordinate 611,211,921 of NW_027507903.1, forward strand.
ACCGCAGAATACACCGTTATATCCACCTATATAACTAGCTATCTTGCTCTTTTTAAATAGAGCTTGCAGTCAGCTGTAGGAGATTGTGCGTGCTGTCTGCGTGCCCTAACCACAGAATACACCGTTATATCCAACTATATACTGTAGCTAGCTATCTTGCTCTTTTTAAATAGAGCTTGCAGTCAGTTGTAGGAGATTGTGCGTGCTGTCTGCGTGCCCTGACCGCAGAATACACCGTTATATCCACCTATATAACTAGCTATCTTGCTCTTTTTAAATAGAGCTTGCAGTCAGCTGTAGGAGATTCTGCGTGCCCTAACCGCAGAATACACCGTTATATCCAACTATATACTGTAGCTAGCTATCTTGCTCTTTTTAAATAGAGCTTGCAGTCAGTTGTAGGAGATTGTGCGTGGTGTCTGCGTGCCCTGACCGCAGAATACACCGTTATATCCACCTATATAACTAGCTATCTTGCTCTTTTTAAATAGAGCTTGCAGTCAGCTGTAGGAGATTGTGCGTGCTGTCTGCGTGCCATGACCGCAGAACACACTGCTATATCCACCTATATAGCTAGCTATATTGCTCTTTTTATATAGAGCTTGCAGTCAGCTGTAGGAGATTGTGCGTGCTGTCTGCGTGCCCTGACCACAGAATACATCGTTATATATCCAACTAAATAGCTAGCTATCTTGCTCTTTTTAAATACAGCTTGCAGTCAGCTGTAGGAGATTGTGCGTGCTGTCTGCGTGCCCTGACCACAGAATACATCGTTATATATCCAACTATATAGCTAGCTATCTTGCTCTTTTTAAATACAGCTTGCAGTCAGCTGTAGGAGATTGTGCGTGCTGTCTGCGTGCCCTGACCGCAGAATACACCGTTATATCCACCTATATATCTAGCTATATTGCTCTTTTTAAATAGAGCTTGCAGTCAGCTGTAGGAGATTGTGCATGCTGTCTGCGTGCCCTGACTGCAGAATACACCATTATATCCACCTATATAGCTAGCTATATTTTTCTTTTTAAATAGAGCTTGCAGTCCTCTGTAGGAGATTGTGCGTGCTGTCTGCGTGCCCTGACCGCAGAATACACCACTATATCCACCTATATATCTAGCTATATTGCTCTTTTTAAATAGAGCTTGCAGTCAGCTGTAGGAGATTGTGCGTGCTGTCTGCGTGCCCTGACCGCAGAATACACCACTATATCCACCTATATAGCTAGCTATATTGCTCTTTTTAAATAGAGCTTGCAGTCAGCTGTAGGAGATTGTGCGTGCTGTCTGCGTGCTCTGACTGCAGTACACACCAGGAGAGGCTTTCCAGGAGAACAGACGTGTGTGGAGGAGCTCTGTGGAGAACCACGGCTGTTTTGGACATCCGGCCTTATGGTGTCGGCTAGCCCAGGCTCGGGGCCTCTTTCCCGGCCTGGGTCTCAGACAACCCCCCCCCTGGGGTGAGAGACCTCTCCAGGGAGGAGAGGTTATTCCTGATCACGCAGTCTGAGTTGATGGACTGGACCTGGGTCCAGCCGGGAGAGGGCCCAAGCAAGCTCCAGAAAAGGAGAGAGAGGGTAAAAGCACTAATACAGAAGGCCGCGGCAGCCTATGTGCAACGTTCAGAGCGACTGGCCGACCTACGAAATCGCAGGGACCGCTCAGCCAGCAGCAAACTTGGCGAATATAGAGAGACCATAGATGGCCTAAAGCGAGAATGCAGGGACCTCTGGCAGCTGCTGGGTGGTCTCTGCGAGCGTGGGAAAGGTGAGAGAAGTTTTTTGGCAGAGGTGAAGAGGGAACTCCTAAGAGCCAGCCAAGAAGGAACCCAGGCGGTGAGGCGAGGAAGTGCCCCCCTGAAGTCCCCCCAGAAGCCCTCACCTGATGTAAAGGTGCAACAGACCCCAGTGGAAGTAGCGACTTCTGGAGATGACCAGTCCATGGCCTGTCAGGAGAGTATGCCCCCCGGAGCCATCAGTGCGGAGGGTCCCCGGATCCCTGTGTTAACACCTGCCATGCCTGTGGCTGCAGTCCAGGAGGATCCGGGTAGGGTACCCGATGAGGCACGTGAAGGCTCCGGTGGAGATGCAAGTCGCAGTCAGCGGAACAGGAAATTGATGGTGGTCCTCACCAGAGAACGGTCAGAGGGGCCAGTGAAGGCCAATGGTCAGAGGTCCCCGGCGGACAGTGCAGCCCGACTCCCCTCCGGGACCCCCCCAGTGACCTCGACGGCTCCCGCCAGGCCCGTAGCGGTGCGGGGAAAACCGGCCATAATGGCGGCCCCCGCCGCGGCCGCATGGCGAGAGGGGGAGGTGCTGATGGGAACGGACACAGGTGCAGCCTCGGATAGACAGTACGGACAAATGTCCTCTGCTGACACTGGGAGGAGTGGTGGGATGGGAGCGGGTGCGCCACTTCCGGTACCGGGAGACACGACCGGAAGTGACCTGGGTGACCTCATCGACTTCCGGGAACCGGACGTGACGTCTGCGGCGGCCCCGGAGGTCCCGGGAGGGCCCAAAACAGAAGTGGGGACACCTGAGGTTCAGCTGGAGGGGCCTTTGGGGGAGGGGAGGCGGTGGTGTCGGAGGCCTCCCTGGAGGTAACAGCTCTACCGTCCTCCGGGGGATCTCCTCCAGCGGGACAGGTATGCTGGGGTGAGTCCCCGATGGGGGAATTAAGGAACGAATGCTCGGCCCTGGAATTTATACGGGAGTTGGAGGGGTCACAGGAGCGGGGTCCTGAGGAAATGGAGGTGACTCCCCCTCAGGATCATGTAGCTGTAGGGGATACTACTCCTTCCCCCGTGGTAAGGAGTAAGATGCCGGTTGGTGGGGATGCGGTGGGTAGAGGTGCTGAGCCAGAGAGTCCGGTCCGTCAGGGGTCTGGCCCTTCCCCCACAGGCCCAGTTTCCATCTTGGGCACACAGGAGGAGGCAAACCTCTTAGGCGCCCTGAAGGCTGGACGCTCGTTTGCACAGGTGGCAGGTTCCTCTGTCCCCCTGGGTTCCCTGTACGGCCAGTTTGGTGCCCAGAATTTCCGGGCCCCCCCTGGGGATCAGCCCCAGGGTGCGCAGGCCTGGATGAGGGGTACGGGGGGCCCTGAGAGGCGCAGACGGAATGTGGTGCAGCTCAGGTGGGAAGGGACGTCTGTATGTCCCAGCAGGGGTCAGGTCATCGACTATCTGCTGGGGCTGCGCTTTAAAGTTTCGGACTTATTTGCAGTCATACATCCCATAAACTCGAAGGAGTTTGATGTAAGTTTCGTCTCCTTGGTCTCCATGGAGCTTTTCCTGACACTGTACGAGCTCATCAGGAAGTCAGATCCGTGGTAAAGTTTCCGGGTGATACCTCTTTCGAGGCAGGAGGAGGTAAAGAATGTGACTGTACTGGTCAGGAACGAGTCCCTCCCACCTGAAGACATCACGACCTGGCTGGCGCGGTACGGGCAGCTCCAGACAGGGCTGAGGAAAAGTTTGGATGAGCGCGGGGTCTGGACAGGTGCGTGGTTGGTCAGGATCCGGCTCAAGCGCCACAATAATACTGTGGTGCAGGTACCTGGCAGCGCCTTTATAGGTAGAGACCGGATCCTGGTCTTCTACCCTGGACAGCCCCGTCGCTGTTTCAAATGCGGCAGTCCCTCGCACCTCAGCGCGGACTGCACAATGCCCCGCTGTGTGAGGTGCAATGGCTTCGGCCATTCACCTGAGGGTTACAGGCTTATTGTCTGCAACCTCTGTGGGGAAATGGGACACCCCTTTAGTCGGTGCCCCAAGGCGTTCAGGGGGTGCCAGGCTGAGGGGGGTGCCCCAGGCCCGGAGGGTGAGGGGGTCCCTAGACGGAGTGGGGATCCCAACCCCTCAGGGTCACAGAGGGAGGGTTCCCCCCTCCCTCAAAGGGTCACACCCCCCAGGCGCAGATCAAGGACAGGAACTGGCATAGTGAGGGAGCTGGCGAGTTCTCCGGCCCCGTCTGATCCTGTGTCAGATGGGGCAACGGCAACAAAACCACCTGGGAAGCCGGCCAAGGCGAAAAAGCCCTCGCCCAAAAATCACCTTCCCCCTCCCCCTGTTTCCCCCCCATCCTCCTCCCCCCTATGGGTAAGCAGCACCCACCCCTGGATCAGGCGGCTCTACTGATGCCCCCTCCGGCCTCTTCGGTGGTCGTGAGTGGTCGGCAAGCTGGTGCAGGGGAGGTGGCCCCGATGGACATCTCAGGGGCGGGTAAGGGGGTTAATAAGAGACTTAAGGAGATCTCCAGTGGGAGGTCCGACGAGGAGAGTGGGAGGGAACCTCCCAAAGTGGGATGGGAGAAAAAAAACAAATAAAAGAGGAAGAGGAAGAGTTCAGGGAAGGAAGGTGGTGAGGACCCCCAGCCCAGTACTAGTTCAGGGGCGGGGGGGGGGGTTCCTCACTGGCCCTATGGAACAGATTCGGGATCCTTTCCTCCTCGGACTCCGAGGAGGATTGATTCCTTTAGAAATGTAATATAGAGAGTAACGTAAACTTCAATCACTAAGGATGGCGGTACCCGCTCCAATACGCCTTGCGACCATTAATGTCGCAAGTGTGCGTTCTGCGGCGGCTAGATTTTCAGCCCTTTGATTTTCTCGGCCGAGTTGAAGCTGACATTTTGTTTTTGCAAGAGACCTGGCTGGCATCTGTGGCAGAGATGCACCTAGCAAAGAGGGAGTGGAGACATGGGCCCTCCCTCTGGTCTCTTGCGGCTGAGCCCTGCAGTGGTGTTGCGGTCCTTTTTAAGACTGGTTCGGTGGCTTGTCGACGAGTGATTGAATTAGAAATCGGTAGGTGTTTGATTGTGGACGCAGTCGTGAGAGGGGAATCCCTCCGCCTCATCAATTTTTATGGAACTCAGTCCCAGAGGGGGAGGAAGGACCTTCTCACACTGCTGAAACCATACCTGTTTACATCCCAGCAGGTGGTCTTTGTTGGTGACTTTAACATGGTCACCAGGTCAAAGGACCGGGCAGGCACCTCAGGCCCTCTGGGATATGATAGTATATTTTTGAATAGAATAGTGAGGGAAGCTGGGTTGGTGGATGTGCACGTTCGCCACTTCCCCAACCTCACTGGTTTCACATATTCCAGAGGTAGTTGTAGGAGTAGGTTAGATAGTTTTTTTTTGAAGGAGGACTCGTCCTTTGCAGCTCCTGCGCTGCATGCGGTTGAATTCTCTGATCACTGTATGGTGTCGGTCACTCTGAATGTGGCAAACACCCCTCAGAAAGGAAGGGGCCTGTGGCGACTAAACGGGTCGCTACTTGAGGACCCTGAAATCAGATCGGCCTATGAGGACTTCTTTTTAGAACAAGCCTCGCTCCTTGAGAGCGGCTGCTCCCGCCAGGAATGGTGGGAAGTGGTGAAGAAGAGATCGGAGGGTTTCTTCCGGGAAGTCTCGGGCCGTCGGGCAGCATCCCGGTATCAGGCCTACCAGATGTTACGCAGGCAGCTAGATCGCTTGGTTTCTGATGGTAGCCCTCAGGACCAGATCTCGGATCTGAAGCTCCAGATGAAGGAGTGTCAGTACGACCGTCTCACCTCCCTGGTGCTGGAGAGGGATTACGGGAAGTTCACCAACCCGGATCCCTACAAAATCTGTGGGGACACGGTGAGTGGGAAGGTCATACATGGACTGAGAGATCCCTCGGGTTCCCTGGTAAGGTCCAAGCCGGGCATCCTGGGGATCATCGGAGCCCATTTTTCAGACATCCTTCGGAAGAAGCCGTTGGATCTGAGGAGAGCCAAGGAATTTCTTGACGGGACTCCACTTGAGGTGGGGTCTGACCCCTTGGACTCCTTGGTGGAAGAGATCTCAGTGGCCGAAATTGAGCAGGCAATTGACTTGTTGTCTCTAAAGAAGTCGCCGGGGCCTGATGGGTTCACGGCAGAATTTTATAAAACCTTTAAGAGCCTTTTGGCTCCTCGTCTGAGGGAGGTGTTCAGTGAATGTTTGGCATCTGGCCTGCTCCCTCCCTCGATGAGAAGGTCGGCCTTGATCCTTCTGTCCAAAGGGAGGGATCCGTCCGTGGTAGAGAACTGGCGTCCTATCGCCCTTCTCTCCACGGATAGAAAGATTCTGGCAAAGATTTTGTTTACGCGTATGTCTGCTGTTGCAGGCAAGCTGCTGTCTGCCTCCCAGCACTGCACAGTTCCCAGCCGTAGCACCTTTAGTGCAGTCCTTAACGTCCGGGAGGCTGTGGAGAGGCGCAGGGCAACGGGTGACGGGCGGTATCTGCTGGCGTTAGATCAGGCGAAAGCTTTTGATCGGGTAGACCACGAGTACCTCTGGCTTCTCCTGGGTAGATACGGCCTGCCTGATCAATTTATTGATTGGCTCAGGACTTTGTACAGAGGGGCCGAGAGCTTCCCTCTGGTTAATGGTTGGGCGGGTCCTACCTTTCCGGTGGACTCTGGTGTTAGGCAGGGCTGTCCGCTGAGTCCCCTGCTCTATGTCTTCGCAGTCGACCCCTTCGTAAGAAGGCTAGACTGTGGGCAGTTGAGGGGGGTCCTGACGGAGCCCCGCAGTGGCCCGGATAAGGCGGTCAAGGTGGTGGCCTACGCGGACGACGTCTTGGTGGTAGTGGCTAGCCGAGAGGAGGCCCAGTTTGTGGAAACGCAGATTGGAGGCTACTCCGAGGCATCTGGTTCGTTGGTCAACAGGGACAAGAGTGAAGCTCTCTGGTTGGGAAGGCAGGGTGAGCAGTTCGCCCTCCCGGACGTTTTTCCCCCGCCCCGACCAGAAGTTAAGATCTTAGGCATTTATTTCGGCCAGGGTGATTATCCCACTCAGTGTTTAGTGTCCACTAGGGGCAAGTTCCTGCCCATGCATGAGGTGGCGGGTGATATTGTTCGGGAATTGGGTAAGGTGAGGTTTCTTGAGGGGGAAAGAATGGGTAGGGAAAGGTGTGCTAGGTTGTGGAGAGGGTTCTCTTTCCGGCCACCTTGATTATCTCCCCCTTCTTTTCCTTAGGTGGGGGTCTGTCTGTCCTTTCACCCCCCTTTTTTTAGCTTTTGGGCAACTTAATTTTAAAAACATGGTATGCACCGTCAGTTTCGTTACGTTCCTGCCTATAGGGGGTATGTAATATAAATGTACATAGTAAGTATAATGATTGGAGATTGTTTGGATAGGCTTCTGTTTTTTCTTATAAGTAGTCCAGATGATCATGGGGCTAGGGGTCATCCGATATGGGCCCTCTTTTTTTTTTTTTTATAGTTGGGGGGCAGTTTTGAATAGTTTCTGTCTGTCTAAGAACATTTGTACGAGTTCTCTTGTTCTTTTTTTGCTCAAGTATGAGTCTTTCTTAAGTTCTTGATTATGTAAATCAGTAGCAGTTTTATTTTAATAAAAATCTCCACCTATATAGCTAGCTATCTTGCTCTCTTTTAATAGAGCTTGCAGTCAGCTGTAGGAGATTGTGCGTGCTGTCTGCGTGAACTGACCTCAGTATACACCGTTATATCCACCTACATATCTCTTCTCTAATTGAGCCATCTGCCATCTGCAGGAGTGGGTGTTGTGTGTGCCTCCAGCACAATATACACTACCCAATTGCTGGTTTTCCCATCTCCCTTCAGGCCATTACCATGTCTGGAAGGCCAGCAAGGAGAGGCAGACAGGCGCGAGCCGATAAAAGATGGCAAGCAGGCTCTGTGTCTAGAGACAACAGTGCTGGTTATGGATGCGGTGCATCGTCATCATCAGCACGTGGCCATGGGACATGCTTTCGGCCTTCTTTTCGGCAGCTGGAAATGTTGAGCCGCAAACATGCCGAAGACTTGGTAGAGTGGATGACCAAGCCCTCTTCATCCTCCTCATCCTCTCTTACCCAGGCTCAGGGTACTAGCAAAGTAGCTGCCAACGCATCGTCTTCCCTCCTCTCAATGTCATCATCAGTGACTCCTTCCCTAGACCCACCACGTCCTCCTGAGGAGTCTCCTGAACTCTTTGAGCACAGTGTTGGGTACATGCTCCAGGAGTATGCCCAGTGTTTTGTAGGCTCTGATGATGATACTCAGCTAGAGGAAGGCAGTAGCGTGAGCGCAGAGAGAGGGGATACTCAAGAAGGACAGCAATCTGGCAGTCATGTTCCACAAGCTGCAGCATACTGCCAGGTTTGCTCCAGCGATGAAGAGGGAGGGGATGATGAGGGCACTGACTCCACGTGGGTGCCTGGTAGGAGAGAGGAGGATGATGAGGAGGAGGCACATGTCCAATGAGGCAGGATGCCCTCTGGGGGCCAGCTTAGAGGCAGCACACTGACTGAATCAGTGAAATAAACTGCTATTTGCAACATATGTCTCAAGCGTATCTCACGTGGCCATAACATCAGCCGCTTGGGCACCACATGCTTGACCAGACATATGTTGACCTGCCATGCAGCTCGTTGGCAAGCGGACCTCAAAGACCCACACCAAAGAACAAAGCGGACCTCTCCTTGCTCCTCATCAGCTGGGATATCCAACCCCACTAGACCTTCAGTCCTCTCTGAAACCTGCTCTGAGAGGAATGAAGGTGTAGAATTAGGTGTGTCACAGCCAAGTGCTTCCGGGCACTCTGCTAGCAGTACACCCATGTCCGATTATAGCAGGCAAATGACACTGCCCCAGCTGCTGGACCGGCAAAAGAAGTTCACTCCCAGCCATCCACATGCCCAGCGGTTGAATGCTAGCTTGGCTAAATCGCTAGCACTTCAACTGCTGCCTTTTCAGTTGGTAGACTCGGCCCCCTTCCGTGAGTTTGTACAATGTGCGGTTCCTCAGTGGCAGGTCCCCAAACGCCACTTTTTATCACGGAAGGCGATTCTGGCTCTCTACCGGCATGTGGAAGGCAATGTCCTTGCCTCGCTGGACAGGGCGGTCAGCGGTAAGGTGCATATTGCCACTGACTCATGGTCCAGCAGGCATGGACAGGGACGTTACCTGTCTTTCACGGCCCATTGGGTCACTCTTCTTGCAGCTGGGAAGGATGCAGAACAAGGTGCAGTAGTGTTGGAGGTTGTTCCGCCACCACACCTCCAAAATGCTACTATTGGTTGTGACACACCTCTCTCCTTCACCCCCTCCTCTTCTTCTTCCTCCATGGCCTCTTCCAGTGCTCTGTCCTCAGAACCAGCGGTGCTCCGTAGGCGTTCCAGGGGCTACGCAAGTACGCAGGCAAAACAATGCCATGCCGTGCTTGCGCTGGTTTGTTTGGGGGACAGGAGCCACACTGGGGCAGATGTTTTGTCAGCTCTGCAGGGGCAGGCCGAGAGGTGGTTGACGCCATGCCAGCTTAAGCCAGGAATGGTGGTTTGCGACAATGGCACCAACCTCCTCTCCGCCCTCCGACAGGGACAACTGACCCATGTGCCCTGTGTGGCTCACGTCCTTAACCTGGTGGTGCAGTGGTTCTTGGGCAGGTACCCGGGCTTACAGGATGAAAGTCTGTGCATTTCCGCCGATCATTTAATGCCTGTGCTCGGCTGGCTGAGCTCCAAAAGGAGTTGAACCTGCCCAAGAACCGTCTTATATGTGACATGCCCACCAGGTGGAACTCAACGTTGGCCATCAATGAGTACCTGTGTGACTACGGCACCAGGACAGGGTCAGGGGAGCTCGGTTTTTGCTCACCACGCCAGTTTGGCATGATCAGGGATGCATGCACTGTCCTGTCAACGTTTGAGGAGGCCACAAGGATGGTGAGCAGTGACAGTGCATGCATCAGTGACACTGTACCTCTTGTCCACCTCTTGGAGCATACGCTGCGTGGAATAATGGACAGGGCACTTGAGGCAGAACAGAGGCAGGAAGAGGAGGACTTCCTTGCCTCTCAAGGTCCCCTTTATCCAGACATTGTTCCTGCTGTGCCACCCATCACACAGGAAGAGGATGAGGAGGAGAAGGAGGAGGAGGAGGATGATTGTGTCAGCATGGAGGTGGAGGCTGGCACTCAGCATCAGCAGCAGCAGCAGTCTTGTAGGGATGATTTACAGTGCCAAGAAACCCGTGGACTTGTACGTGGCTGGGAGGAGGTAGCTGCGGATCATGTTGTCCTTAGTGACCCAGAGGACTACGGACCGAATGCCTCAGCTAACCTACGCTGCATGGCCTCCCTGATCCTGCAAAGCCTGCAGAAGATCCTCATATTCTACGGATCAAGGAGAGGGACCATTACTGGATGGCCACTCTCCTTGATCCACGGTACAAGGGTAAGGTTGCCGACCTTATCTTGCCATCGCAGAGGGAGCAGAGGATGAGACATCTCCGAGAGGCCTTGCAGAAAGGTCTGTGCAATAAGTTCTCAGAGACTGGGAGGTTACAAACTCCTGGTCCTGGACAATGTGTTGCTGAGGCATCGGTCAATAGGAGCGGTGGAGAAGGTGGCCGTCTGACCGATGCGTTCAGACAATTTTTTTAGTCCGCAGCCCCAAGGTATGATCGGTTCCAGCAACCATCGCCAGCGTCTGATTTACATGGTGCAGGAATAACTAGGGGCAAGGTCAGACTTGGACACCTTCCCCGCCAAAAATCCTCTGGCTTACTGGGTCTTGAGGATGGTTCACTGGCCAGAGCTTGCACAGTATGCAATTGAGCTACTGGCCTGTCCTGCATCCAGCGTTTTTTCGGAACGCACCTTCAGTGCTGCTGGTGGCTTTGTTACCGATCACAGGGTGCACCTGTCCACCGACTCAGTTGATCGACTGACCTTCATCAAGATGAATCAGTCTTGGATCACCCACAGCTACCAAGTACCTAAAGCTGATGTAACCAAATAATTTTTTTTTAAATATCACATCCCTTCAAGACTACCTATGCTGATGCTGAGTGACTGTCCTGTTATGTTGATGGTCTATCCTCTTCCTCCTCCGCTGATATGTTGGAAGAACATTTTTGGTTCTAGGTGATGCCACCAGCCCAATTTTTCAGCCCCTGTTTAACAGGGGAGTTTAATTACAATTTTTGATGCAATGCTTTGCAGCAGGGCTCATTCCTGCACCACAACTAGAGTATATGGGAGAGGTTGCAGTGTTGTGGCACCAGTGCCTAAGGCCCAATTTTTCAGCCCTTGTTTAACAGGGGCATTTAATTACAATTTTAGATGCAATGCTTTGCAGCCAGGCTCATTCCTGCACTACAACTAGAATATATGGGAGAGGTTGCAGTGTCGTGGCACCAGCACCAGTGCCTAAGGCCCAATTTTCAGCCCTTGTTTAACAGGGGCATTTAATTACAATTTTTGATGCAATGCTTTGCAGCCGGGCTCATTCCTGCACTACAACTAGAGTATATGGAAGAGGTTGCAGTGTTGTAGCACCAGCACCAGTGCCTAAGGCCCAATTTTTCAGCCCTTGTTTAACAGGGGCTTTTTTTTTAAATTCTTTATTTACGTATTGCAGGTAATACAGAAACATACTGATCAAAACATGTTACTCCTCTTTCCTTGGTACCGATTAATACACATATTACAGTAAACAGATCAATTAGGAAAATAGTATGTGATAGCATTATCACTGTGAGTAACCTACAGCTACGACACTGGCTCTCCCATCCAGCTGGCTGCCCAGCGGTATATTGACGTCTGAATCCCCCTCCGAGACAGGACCCCGTCCGGCCGTCCCGGAGAGGTCCCCTGCGGCGCTGCACCTTTTCGCCAATGGGGAGAACCCTGGGCCATACCATCTTAAGAGTTGCCATTCCTCGGTAGGGAAGATGAGGAAATATTGTGGCCAAACCTTGACAATCACTAGTTTTTTACTAAGTTGAGGGGAAGAGGAAGAGTGGGGGGAGGGGAAGGGGAAAAACGGGGAGGGGAGGGGAATGAGCGGGGAAGAGCAGAGCAAGAGGAGAAAAAACAGTGGGGGAGGGGTGGGGGTGGTAAAGTGGACCAAAGCGCTCTATGTAAGGCGGGATGGGGGGGGAGACTCCAGTGGTTCCCGCTAGCCGGGTCTTCCCTTCACTTCCTACCTTGGGACTCACAGATAAGTCTTATATTCAGCAGAAAACCTGAAAAGATTCCAGGGCAACCAGGGGGCATTGTGATCCTCCTCCCTATCCCCTATGGTCGCCGTCAGCTGTTCCATACGATAGATGTCGCTAATCCTCGCGAACCATTGTGTTACTGCCGGTGAGGACTGTTGCTTCCACATGCTAGGTATGCATGCCCTGGCTGTATTCAGAAGGTGTTTCAATAGGGATTTACGGTATCGTTTCCCAGACATAGGAGTCAGGTTAAGGAAAATCACAGCTGGGTTATCCCGAAGGTCAACCGAGGTGAGGTCATAAGTGATCTTTAGGACTTGTCTCCAAAACTGAGTTAACTGCGGGCATTCCCAAAAGATATGAATCAACGTACCCGCTTGCGTACCACATCGCCAGCACATGGGGCTGTGTCCCAGAAACATGGCAGCTAGGACCGTGGGGGTCCTGTACCAGCGAGTCAAAATTTTGTAAGTGATTTCTTAATACTTGCTGCACAAGGAAGACTTGTGAGCAAAATGGAGTGCACGGTTCTTTTGGTCCGTCGAAAATGTAACACTGAGGTCTCTCTCCCACTTTCTAATGAACGGAGGGTCCCCCTGTGAGGAATGCTCCAAGAGGATGCCATACGATTGTGATAGAGAACCGCGTATCGGACCCTATCCCATACACATTTCCTCAAACTGGGTTAAGGCTCTACGGAAGCGGCCACTGTGTGGCAATGATTTGAGGAAGTGGGAAAGTTGGCCCAATTTCCACCTGCCTAACGCGGTATTCCCTAGTGTCCCATATAAAACCGAGGGGTCCCTCCAGTCCCCTGTTCCCAAAAAGTGGGAGGCCCGAGCTAGGTCCTTGTCTTGATGGATTCTGAAGGATTTGTCGGATGTGCCTGGCACAAAGTGAGGATGTCCCACTATGGGGGTCAAGGCTGAGGGAAATCCAGGCACTCCCACCAGTTTGAAATATCTATCTAGTTCCCGTAGTGTGGGCTCAATAAGGGGATGAACCCGAGTCCTCTCAGGAAGGCTAGTCCCACTCCAAGGCAAACCCTCAATGGGGCACTAGACCGATTCCCGCTCTAGTCGGACCCAAAGTTTACCCGCCTCGTGTCTGCACCAGTCTACCGTCCTACTCATGTGAACCACCATATAGTATAATGCGGGCTACGGAAGCCCCACCCACCCTGTGCTTCGAACATTGGAGCAACGTCTCGACGGTCTATTCCGCCACACCTATTTAGTAAACATGGATCGCAGCAGTCTAAAAAAAGATTGGGGGATCTTTATAGGTAGGGCTTGCAAAAGGTATAATAACCTTGGCATTACGTTCATTTTGAGTACATTACACCTACCAAACCAGGAGGTTGCCAAATTTGACCACCTTTCCAGGTCCGTGGTGAACATCTGTAAAAGGGGTTGAAAGTTCAGCCGAAATATAAGGTTTGGGTCCAGGGGGATCTTGGTGCCTAAGTACTGGATAGCTTGGGTCGCCCAGCGGAAGGGGACATTTTTGCTCATTTGGGCCTGGGTGGTGGAGGATAATGAGACGTTAAGTGCCTCCGATTTTTGTAGATTAATCTTGAAATCTGAAAGCTTTCCGTAACGTCTTATTTCCGATAAGAGTACCGGTAGCGGGGGCGTGGCCTGGCTGAGAGAGATGGCGGACACTTAAGCGAAGAGCTCTCGGCACCCCGGGACTTTTTCATTGAATGCTGAGGTGAATTTTATCCTTTCTACCTGAAAAACAAGATGGGGACAGCCTCCAGACACTCTTCAGCGTCCAGGTCCCGGTCCCCTCGCGAACAAAGCGGCAACATGAGCCAAAACATTCCGGAGATGTTTCGGTCTCAGAGAGGGAATATGGCGTCTTCCCGCCGGAGACAGTCTCCAGCTCCACAGACACGCGCTCTCCCGCCAATGGAACTTATCTTGTCTGACTCACGACCGGCTCTCACAAACCCGAGCGACGGGTCGACTGGGACTAATAATACCTCCCCGATCAGTATACAAGACCTCCGAACTGTGGCTACGGATATTAAGGACACCCTGTCGGCGGCCATAGCCGAGCTGCGTCTAGACATCAGAGCGCTGACAGACAGAGTGCAAGTGGTGGAGAAAGTTACTGAACGCCATGAGCTGCAGATCCGCAAGACGGCAAGGAAGGTAGATTTCCACACCTTACAGCTCAGAGATCTTCAGAGGCATACGGAAGACCTCGACAACAGGGGTCGGCGTCATAATTTGAGAGTGCGAGGCCTTCCCGAATCAATCGACAACGACAACCTTAATAGAGCGATTACTGCACTCTTCAACGACGTTCTCAACAGACCTGCTCACACAGTTATCGAGATGGAGCGGATTCATCGGGCTCTCCGGCCCAGGGGGAGAGATACCGATCCACCGAGGGATATTGTGTGTTGTCTGGTGGACTATAATCTGAAAGAAGACATCCTCAAAGGTGCCCGGAGCAGACAAACCCTGTCCTTTGAGTCTGCCCCGGTTCAGATCTTTCAAGACCTCTCGGGCATTACCCTTCAGCATCGTCGGGATCTACGACCTCTTCTGGATTTACTAAGGTCCCGAGATATCTTATACAAGTGGAGATTTCCCTTCTGCTTATCCGCCTCTCATCTGGGACGCACAGCACACCTGAAGGTGCCGGAGGATTTACCTAACTTCTGTGCCACCCTGGGGATTCCCTTGGTTGAAGTACCTAACTGGTATGCCAATTTTCGTCAGCCGCTATACAAACCTATGGATCCGCCGGCGGAAAGAATGGAGCTCCAGGAGTCTAGATACCGTAGGAGACGCTCTGCATCTGGATCTAGGAACCATCATGCACCGGATGCATCGCACAGGGATCGTAGCCCCTCTGTCTCACCGAGGTCCAGGAGAGCCCGTCGAGATCGCTGAGTACGGTCTGCCTGGGGGTTCTGACATCGCCTCTGGGAGATGAAGGTACATTGAACGGGCTGCTATAATGCTGTTTTTTTTTTTTCTCTTTGTTTGCCTGTTATCTTTCAATTTGTCAGTTTTTTGCAAGACTTCTTGCTTTTGTTACCTGACTGCCTCCAAGGGTATTATCCTCTACTGGTGCACGCATTGATATGTGATCTCCGATTCCTACCATAGGCAATATATGCCTCCTTACAATCATCCGGTTGTTCGATACGTCAGATCCATTGGTCTACAGACTACAAATTACTTTACCCATATCACAGTTCCCCGGCCATCCGGCCCTATTGAACTTTGGAACTTTAGGACCAGCTGTACATTGCGGACTCGTCGTCCACCTGATTTCAATTCCCGCTTCCTAACACGGTCTGTTTGTTTCCAATGGCTTTGCTCATGACAAGGACCCTGTCGAACGAGACTGGGCCATTATACATCACGATCTACGCACGTCCCTGATTGCACTTCTGTGCTATGGCCTGATAGACATAGTTGAAAAACTAGGAAGGTGCACGAGGCCTTCTTCACGCTCTGACCTGCAGACTAGATTCCAGCACGCTTCCACGGAAGGTTTGATGTCAAGTTACCCACTCTGCTCGTTCTGTTTGTGGAAACCATCTACCTTTTCTGTTTTTATGTTTTTCATTTTCTTTTTTCCATGCAGGTATTGGAGATCGCTATGGTTCTAATTTAATTTGTGTTTTTCGTGCATGCCATTGACCATACTCGCTGTCTCTATCATGCTTATTTAGGTATGTTTGGGACTAGCCTCTCCTTCGCGGGCTCTGATGCTGTTCGGACAGGGGGTGCCTCACTCTTGACGGACGGTGTCGGGGACTGCGAACAGAGCGGTATACAATACATGAGTGTAATCCTGAAGGTGACAGGGGTAGAGATTTCTTTAGGGTCATGTAGTCAATGCTACACTAACATTACCAGATCTGGTTGTATCGTAGTAGGAATGCATTAAGCTGTAATTTCTGCCCTCTTGAACATACCCTTACGGTACCCACAGGCAGAGTTCTGTAGTTCATATACTGTATATAATCGTTTAGCTTACAATGGGTCTCACCATATTCACTGGACAAATATAGGATCCTGCGGTCGCATTATACACCGGCTACCATCCTGGTAGCAACTACCTTAATATTTTGTTCACTTTCCCTCACCTACTCCGCAGAGCGGATAGGGTTCCCACTGTCCCCAGACATCGGCTCGAATGATCTTTCTCGAGGTTTACCCACCCTCACTTTTTATACAATACATTATGGTGTCCCGGGGTGTCGTTTCCTCTCTCATCATCACAGGTGTATTTCATTTCTATAATACTATAATACCTCGGCTCGGTCCCGGCTAACCCCCACACTAGAGGGTATACTAGTGTCCTCGTTTCTGGACAGAGACGTGGGCACCTCTTGCTCTTTGGTATCCAACCGATCCCGTATTCTCTAGTGGTGGCGGATACCTTCCGCCCCTCTATCGGTTTTTTCTCACAAGTTCTGCTTTCATAAACCCCTATCCTACTACCTAACCCCCCCACATTTTTTTTTTTTTTTTGTCATGTCGCGCAGTAGTGTGCCCCCAACTCCATCCAGTCACCCTCAGCTCACATTGTACTCGGTTAACATTAGGGGGCTTAACACACCCGAAAAGAGATCGCAATTACTGCTCTCTTTACATAAGGTTAACGCGCATATAGCCCTAATACAAGAGACCCACTTCAGATCTGACTCCATTCCTAAACTCTGCAACCACCACTACCCAACGGTATATCATGCGTCAAACGACACGGCAAAATCCAAAGGAGTCGCAATTGTAATATCCAAACACTGTCCCTTCCAAGTATCTGATATTCAACGGGATACGCAGGGTAGATATATTTTCATCAAAGGACAGCTCTTTAATAAACCCATCACCATCGCGAATATATATGCCCCTAACAAACAACAGGTAACATTTTTTCGTAACACTTTACACCAACTGACAGCTTTTCAATCTGGTATGGTGGTGTTGGGTGGCGACTTCAATGTTCCCTTATCACCCATTATGGATACTTCCAATGGTATGTCCTCTCTACCATACAAAGCCCTTCGCTCGATCAAATCCCAATTACAAACATTGACGCTTCACGATACCTGGAGAACACTCAATCCACGCATCAAAGATTATACCTTTTTCTCTTCTCCTCACTCCAAATATTCCAGACTAGACTATTTCTTTATCACACAGGCTGATCTTCCCTTTTTAGAAGGAGCTACAATCGCCCCTATGATCCTGTCAGATCACCACCCCATTTCTTTGACTCTTTCTTTCCAGCAAGCCTATTCCAGATCCCCAATTTGGCGCCTAGATGAGTCCCTGCTACTAGACGTGGTGGATAAACAAACCGCCTCTGATAACATGAAACAGTACTTTCTAGAAAATTTGAGCGCAGAAGTACACCCTATCACAACCTGGGCGGCACATAAATGTGTCATGCGAGGGGTGTTTATCTCGCTGGCGGCAAAGAGACAAAAGCTTAAAACGGCTCGTATCAGAGAATTGACTGCACGTATTCAAACCTTAGAAAAGGCTCACAAACGCTCCTTGGCGAGCAGTTGTTTGGAGGCTCTCACTGAGGCTAGAGAAAACCTTTTAGAAGAATTACAAAAGACAGTAAAATGCAAGTTTGCCTTAACGCACAAACTTTTTTACGAGTTTGGTAATAAAGCTGGGAAGCTGCTAGCGAAAGCCTTACAAAAAAAGAAAGCTTCTCATACCATACACGAGATAAAGACCCCCTCCGGAGACACATTAGTGGACTCTGACATCATAACGCAACGATTTGTCGCATATTTCCATAAGCTATATAATCTACCAACGCAAACCTCAACGGACCGCATCTCGCATAGACAGGCTCTGATACAGGAATACCTTTCCCACTACTGCCCCGTCCTACCTGAGTCGGAAGAGGTGGCGAGTCTAGACTTTCCTATATCTGTAGAGGAGATAGCTTCGGCCTTGAAACAACTAAAGGCGGGCAAAAGCCCAGGGCCGGATGGCCTTAGTGCAGGCTACTATAAGGCCTTTTCGGACCAACTACTACCGAACTTTGTTAAAACATTTAACAACTTCTCCTCTACCGATGTAAGACACGCGGACATCCTGGAGGCACATATTACCTTACTCCCTAAACCAGGTAAAGATACGACACTAATTCCTAACTACCGTCCCATATCTTTATTAAATGTGGACATTAAGCTTTATGCTAAGGTCCTGGCGAATCGGATCTTGCCTCTTCTTCCAAACTTGATTTCCACAGACCAGGTGGGCTTTGTCCCTGGGAGGGAGGCTAGGGACAACACCACTAAGGCCCTCAATATACATAATTGGCTCACATCTTCATCCACGAAGGGTTTCTTTTTGTCGTTGGACGCGGAGAAGGCGTTCGACAGGGTGGCATGGGACTATATGCAGGCAGTGCTTCGGACCCTTGGCTTTCCAACCAACTTTATACAAATGATTATGGCACTGTACTCGGTCCCCACGGCTAGATTGAGAGTCAATGGCCGCCTGTCGGACGCCTTCTCCATCTCCAACGGCACGCGACAAGGTTGCCCTCTATCCCCCCTTATATTTATCCTTACTATAGAACCCCTTCTTCGAAAGATAAGGGATAACCCCACTATTAAATGAGTCGACATTAAATCCCAATCCTGCAAAATAGCCGCGTATGCGGATGATATACTACTTTTTCTGACCGACCCGATCACTACTATTCCTAACCTCCTTCAAGATCTTAACACCTTCCAAACACTATCAAATTTAAAAATTAATTTTGACAAATCCCGAGCCCTAAACATCACACTACCTTTGGCCACGGTCACACTCTGTCAAAATAACTACCCTTTTCGGTGGGAAACCTCAGCGTTGACATACTTAGGAATTCACATCCCGACTGACATGGCCAGGTTATATGACTGTAATTTTAGACCCATTCTCCTTAAACTACAAGATGATCTCTTGCAGTGGCACAAGGGGTCATTTTCATGGTTTGGAAGAATAGCCATATTGAAACTCAATGTCCTTCCTAGGTTGATATACCTATTACAAACTATTCCCATTAAGCTCCCTCCCTCCTTTTTCGTCTCTTATAGTTGTATGTGCAGGTCATTCGTGTGGTCTCATCGTCCCCCTAGACTAAGCTGGAACAAGCTAATTCTCCCAAAAAGGCTGGGGGGACTAGGCTTGCCGGACTTAAAGACTTATTATCGGGCTGTCCACCTCACGAGAATTGTAGATTGGCATGTACATAGCGCCAATAAGGATTGGGTCCGTATTGAGCAGGCCTTTTCACACCTTCCTCTTTTGAACCTTCCCTGGATTAAACCGTCCTCACTTCCCACTGCATGCTCCACACACCCGCTGATAGGACCTAATCTGCTAGCCTTCCGAACATCCTGTCGAGCTCTTCAGCTGAACACGATTAATGGTCCCATGACGCCAATATCTGGAAACCCTGACTTCTTAGCGGGCATGAGTGATTGCAATTTGGACGACCCTCTACATCCCCGCACATACAGAGCACACGACTTCTTTAACAATGGTATCCTCCTTTCATTCGCTGAAATGTCCTCTAGATTCCCTGAACTCCACATTCCATTTTACAAGTTTCTTCAAATTCGACATTTCCTGACTCATACTAGACCAATTACACACTGGTGTCGAGACCTTCACCCCTTTGAGTCTCTATGCAGCGGTTCTGAGCCTCAACCCCACTTGATCTCGAAGATTAAAGCACTATTTCACGTGGATACCGCCCCCTTACATAAGGTTCAACGGATGTGGGAGACGGGCCTCTCCCACACCTTTTCTGCCACTGAATGGGACGATATATCTGCATTTATGCATAAGGGCTCAATTAATGTTTCAACTCAGGAAAACAGGTATAAAATATTCTCCAGATGGTACCGCACGCCAGACAAAATTCATAAAATATTTCCACAAATCCCTTCGATATGCTGGCGGTGTGACTCAGCTGAAGGTACTTTTCTACACATCTGGTGGGACTGCCCCCTAATTGCATCTTTCTGGCGTGAAGTACACGCTCTAATCATCAAAATTACCACCTACACCCCTGACTTCTCACCAGCACAATTTTTGTTGCACCACACGTCTATCCCGAAGCTATCATATCATAAATCTCTTGTAATGCACCTAATCAATGCAGCCACTCAATGCCTCCCCAGACATTGGAGGTCGGCCCAGCCCCCTACTGTTAACGAATGGATTAAGCAAGTGGACCGCATTGAGGAAATGGAGAAACTCATCCATCAAGCTCATGACAGATATGACAAATTTAGTACTATATGGTCTTGCTGGTCCCACTTTAGGTCAAATAGCACTGAATACTCGGTACCAGCTCAGTAGCCCTTAGAGTGAATTATTCTGATATGACTAGATTTCCCTGACAACACTTTATTATCCCTTCCCTCCCCTTACTGAATGGGTGTTTCCCCCCCCTTTTTTTTTTTTCTTTTCCTTTCCTTCTCCCCCCTTCTCCCGTCCACAGCAAGTTCCCTGTAGGGGTGGACGTACGGAGATGAAACACGCCCTAAGGCCCTGGCTTTGTTTGGTCATTTACATTTGTTAAGTTCTTTGGTTTCTTTTTGTTTTTTCTTTTTGTTCTGTTTTAGAAGTAGCAGATTCTAGCATATTATTAATACGATTCTTCGTGTTCATCGATCTATTAATGTTATCTATGATATTCTGCTTGTACATGACATATACCGGCGATGTTCACTGCTTGGTAATAGCTGGCAATTGTAAGGCTTTTTGTGCATATTGACTTCATGCAAATGCGATAAACATTTCTTCTATGTGCCTTTTTGGAACTGTTTTGGAACTGTTTTGTATTTTATACTTGTATTCTGTAAAACTCAATAAAAAAAATTCTGGAAAAAAAAAAAAAAGAGTACCGGTAGCGAAGTGTGAGGGTCGGAAATATAAAACAATAGGTGGCCTGCAAAGGCAGCAACCTTGTGGTGGTATGATAGCGTTTCTAACCCCTTGATGTCGGTGTTAAGTCTAATGTGTTGAATGTGTTGAAGGAGAGGGTCCAGGGAAAGAACGAATAGAACGAATAGAAGGGGGGACAGCGGACACCCCTGCCTTGTATCATTACTAATTGTAAAGCGAGCGGAGAAGGCTCCGTTAACTCTAACCACCGCTGAAGGGGACGAGTAAAGGGCCACTATCCAGGAAATCATAGGAGGCGGCAGACCTAGGTGTCTCAGGGTGGCCAGGAGAAAAGGCCAGCTCACCCTGTCAAACTCCTTTTCGGCATCCACTGATAAACACATAAGCGGTACTTTAAGGCGCTTGGCGCTGGCTATTACGTCAATAGTCCTCGTTGTGCTGTCTCTGGCCTCTCTACCGTGGATGAAACCCACTTGATCTAGGGGTATCAGTCGCTGAAGAACAGGTGCAAGCCTCTCTGCTAGTATTTTTGTAAACAACTTGAGGTCACAATTCAGTAGTGAGATGGGCCTGTAACTCGAGCAGAGCAGCGGGTCCTTCTCCGGTTTAGGTATGACCGAAATACTGGCCTGCAGGAGGTCCGGCGGGACACTCTGGCCTTCCAGTATGGCATTGAAAGCAGCGATAAATGGCGTGGCTAGCAGGGATTGGAATGTTTTATAATAAGGGACGGTAAACCCATCCGGGCCAGGCGCCTTGCCCTTGGGTGAGCCTGCCAAGGCAGCTGAGAATTCCTCAGGGGAGATCGGTTGTGATAGTGTCTCCACTTCGTCCTCTGAAAGGGAGGGTAGGCTCGCTGACGCAAGGTAAGATTCAATGGCTGCAGAGTGGTTTTGGGGGTGGCCTCCCGATGGTTGGGGGTGCAGATTGTACAGTTCCTCATAGAAGGAACGGAAGTGTTCTGCGATTCCCTTTGAGTCATGGATTTTGGATCCTGTAGCGGAAGAGATGGCCGGGATATAAGACACATTACGCTCTGCCATGGCATCCAGACATGCGTCCAGGGCCGGGAGCTGTTCTACATTCGGCATGTATAGGTTCGCGAGGGTAAAGATTTTCGAGTGGAGTGTGCCTTTAACAAAGAGGTATCTCCCTTCACTATCAGTCTGGAGGTCTATCAGCCGCCACACAACGGTTTTAGCAAGGAGGATACACGTGCCCTTCGACTTAGAGGTAGGTGAGGTACTATGGTATGCCAGGGGGAAGTGTTTACTATAGAGTTTTGGGATCTGGTCGGTCCGGAAGTGGGTCTCCTGGAGGAAAACCACCTGAGACCTCATCCTCCATAGCTCCGTCAGACAGCTAGACCGTTTTTCCGGAATATTCAGTCCCATAACGTTCCAGGAAACCAATTTCAAGGCCATGGTGGCCGCGGTCCCTGGCCGGCGGTCCCCACCGGATTCAAAGATAAGAAGGGAGAGAAATAGAAAAAAGAAAGAGGGGGAAGGGGGGGAAATCTGGGGGTGGAAAGGAGGTAAGTCAAGAAGTGAGGGCAGGGAAGGATCAAGAGTAGTCTTGGGGAGAAAAAGGGGATAGCGGGGACGGGGGATGTAGGGAGGTAGGGGGATCACTAAGTCTCCAAATGGAGAGTAACTGCCAACCAAGGCAGTCGGGGCCTATTGGGGGAGGAGGTAAGACACTTCAGAGATTGGATCCCATTGGTGCCGTACCCCCTCGACAGCCTGCAATCTAGTGCAGTCCCTGTAGGGCCTGCAAATCGTTAGTCAGTATCTCAACAGCAGTAGAAACATAAAAGACCATGGCGCTGCAAACCATGAAAAGCATTCAGCAACATAACAAACAATGCAAACATATGTAACCAAAACAATCCCTACAACCCAGAGAGCATAAACAGTTAGACCATCCCAACAACAACCCCCTCCCACCGTGTTGCCCCACCCCTGTCGGCTCCACCGCAGGGGAGAAGCCGAGCGGGAGGGGCAAAAGGTATAAGCCATAGCAGGAACCCCTCTAGGCGCCGTGCCCCCTCCCCGACAAACCCAAAGTTCCCTGAGTTTTCTATTGGGGCCCCGGTGGAAGCCGTTTTCCTGTCAGGCTGCATCCCCATGCCGGAGATCCTCCCTTGCCCAGGATCTATACCCGCATAGCCAAGAGGCCAATCAATAAGACCCAGGGAGTCCCAGATTGTTAGTGAATTACCACCAGAGGCCAGGGGGGTGTAGGACGGACAGTGGGTCCCAAGTCTCTCAGTGACATGGAAAAAGTCCCTTGGGGGGGCATCTCAACATATAACAACAGTGTCAGGGGGTTCCTTTATGTCTTGCATGAGCCTCGCGGGGCTTGGTGGCCGATTCTGACATTCAGGGGTAGTTCAGGTCCCTTCAGTCCAGTCCTATGCCCCAACCGGAGAAGTAACCACCCAGAGCCATCAAACCCAGCCCCACTCCCCCCAGCCGGAAATGTTTCCCAAGTCCGGGGTGAGACCGAATGGGCCTCTCAAACAGTGTCCAACTATAAACAAGTGTCCCCAGGTTGCAAGATGTAAGGCGTAGCTTTACTTACTCAGGGTTCATGGTCCTGAGGTGCTTGCGATCTCCTTCGCTGTGACCGGCAGTTCCACCGTGACCTCTGGGGTCTAGCTGGTGGGTTGTTCGCTGCGGCCATAGTGTTTTGAGGAAGAACAAATGCCAGCCAATCAGGAATGGAAACTGGTGGCAGCCCCAACGTTTCCAGGAAAGCCGGGACTTCGGAAGGGTGACACAGGGCGTGGGACCGACCTCCTTTGCGGACAATAAGATGGAATGGGTGCCCCCACTTGTAGAGGATCCGTTGTTCTCCAAGAGGGGCCGCATGCAGCGTCGCATTTGAAGGGTCCTCCGAGAAACATCAGGTAGCAATGTGATTTTGGCTCCGTCAAAGTCCAGACTACCTTTGTGCCAAGCTGCCTGCAGAATGTCTTCCTTCACCGAGTAGCTGTGCAAGCAGCAAAGGACGTCATGAGGTCTATCCTCCATGAGGCCCCTGGGGCCCAGTGTTCTGTGGACCCTGTCGATGGCAATTGGGGTTTCTGCAGGGCAGTCCAAGCAGATGTTAAAGATGGCTGTGACCGACGCCTTCAGGTATGTCTGTCCTGTCGCCTCCGGCAAATCCCTGATTCTAATATTGCGTCGGCGGTTGCGATTTTCGAGGTCATCGATGAGCAGATGCAGTTGTGTGACCCTGTCCGTGAGGGTGTCCTGGGTGTCCCGCAAGCCCGAGATATCTGTACTCAGGGTTGTCACCTCCGTCTCCAGTGAAAGCACCTTGGTGGTTGTAGCTGACACCTCCTGCTTAACTCCTGCTATCTCACTGCTCAGTGCGGTTTCCAGTCTGGTCACCATGTGACTCAAATCATCTTTGGTAGGCAAATTTTGTAAAAGGGCCCACAGTGATCGATCCATAGAAGGTGCAGCAAGATGGGACAGCTGGCCCCCCCCCCTCTGTGTCTCAGAGGCATGTACAGTTTGGCCAGGTAGTTCAGGGGAGAGCAGCTTGCTCTGGGAGGGCCCCTGGGATGTTTCTAGGCCCTGCTGGAACCAGGGCGGCAGCCGACTGTGCTCTGTGCTGTCCAAGGAGGCTAGGGATAGCGTGCAGGGGAGGCAGGGAGAGAGGTCGCTCGGCGGCGAGAACGGAGGCAGATCGTGGCCCCCCTCCTCCTCCCCCCCTCCTCTCTCACGTGCGCCAGTTGTAGTGGGCCCATCTTGGCCGGATTCGTCGTGGAGGCCGGGGGCTGGAGCGGGACCAAATACCTGTCCATCCCTCCTGCAATGCCGTTCACCCGGCGGTCTGTGTCCTGCTGCTGTCCGCTACTGCCGGGGATGCCGAAATAGGCTGTAAGTCTGCGCTGGCAGGCTGTCTCGGGGTCAAGGACCGGGAGCTCAGCGGGCTCACGTCCTCACTCTTTCATGCCGAGACCACGCCCCCTAACAGGGGCGTTTAATTACAATTTTTGATGCAATGCTTTGCAGCCGGGCTCATTCCTGCACTACAAATAAAGTATATGGGAGAGGTTGCAGTTTTGTGGTACCAGCACCAGTGCCTAAGGCCCAATTTTTCAGCCCTTGTTTAACAGGGGCATGTAATTACAATTCTTGATATAATATTTCACAGCGGGGCCCGTTCCTATGCCCACCGAGAGTAACTGTGAGGACTTATAGTGTTGTGGCACCAGCACCAGCACCACAACCACCAAAGGCCCAATTTTTCTACCACTGTTCAACAATGGCATGTAATTACAATTCTTAATATAATTGTTCACAGCAGGGCGCTCCAGCGCCCACCAAGAGTCACTTTGAGGGCTTACAATGTTGTGGCAACACCTTGTTCCAGCATTTCTGAAGAGCATATAGGGCAGGCCCCTACTTTCAAGCATCCAACTTACAAACGTCTCTTACTTGCAAACAGAAGGAGACAGCAGGAAGTGATATGAAAAAAGACGGACGGCAAAACAAATTATACAGGGGTGATAACCCTTCCCTATGTTTTCCAAAAAGCTTAAAAATAGATTTTTTGACTGGAGCTACACTTTAAAAATGTACCAGTTGAAAATTACAAACAGATTCTACTTAACACAACAAACCTACACATTCCCTGTCTTGTTTGCACCGCCTGTATACTGCTGTTCTGAGTATATAGGGCCTGGGGGCCACACTTATTTCCTTTTTTTAACCACCTCAATACAGTGCAGTTACACCCCCTTTCCTGACCAGACCAATTTTCAGCTTTCAGCGCTCTCACAGTTTGAATGACAATTACTCAGTCATCCAACACTGTATCCATATAAAAACTTGCGTCCTTTTTTCCACACAAATAGAGCTTTCTTTTAGTGGTATTTAATCACTAGTGGGTTTTTTATTTTTTGTGCTATAAATAAAATAAAACGTAAATTTTGTGAAAAAAATGCCTTTTTCTTAGTTTCTGTCATAAATTATTGCTAATTAGTCATTTTTCTGCATAAATTTTGGCCAAAATTTATACTGCTACATATCTTTGGTAAAAATAACCCACATTAGTATATATTATTTGGTCTTTGTGAAAGTTATAGAGTCTACAAACTATGGTGCCAATCACTTCTGATCAGGCCTTCAGTACATCAGGTGTATCTCATTTCTTGAGACACTAACAAGTCAGGAAAGTACAAATACCCCCCAAATGACCCCTTTTTACAAAGTAGACATCCCAAGGTATTAAGTAAGTAGCATGGTGAGTTTTTTTAAGTTGTCATTTTTTCCCACAATTCTTTGCAACATGAAGATTTTTATTTATTTTTTACTAAATTGTCATATTATCAGGTTATTTCTCACACACAGCATATTCATACAACAAATTACACCCCAAAATACATTCCGCTACTCTTCCCGAGTATGGCGATACCACATATGTGAGACTTTTACACAGCCTGGCCACATACAGAGGCCCAACATTGATGTAGTACCTTCAGACGTTCTACGAGCAAAAATGACGCATCTCATTTCTCAACCACCTATTACATTTTTGAAGTCCCTGGAGTACCAGGACAATGGAATTTCCCATAAAATGACCCCATTTTGGAAAGCAAACAACCCAACGTATAATCGGTAAGGCATAATGAGTCTTTTGAATGGTTAATTTTTTTCCAGAAGTTTTTGGAATATGTGGAAAAAAATTAAAACACATTTTTTTTTTACACAAAATTGTCAATTTATAAGATATTTCTAACACATTGCATGTATATAGCAAAAATTACATCCCAAAATACATTCTGCTACTCTTCCCGAGTACGGCGATACCACATGTGTGAGACTTTTACACAGCCTGGCCACATACAGAGCACTAACATTGATGTAGTACCTTCAGACGTTCTACGAGCAAAAATTACGCATCTCGTTTCTCAACCACCTATTACACTTTTGAAGGCCCTGGAGTACCAGGACAATGGAATTTCCCATAAAATGACCCCATTTTGGAAAGCAAACACCCCAACGTATAATCTGTGAGGCATAATGAGTCTTTTGAATGGTTATTTTTTTCCCAGAAGTTTTTGGAATATGTGGAAAAAAATTAAAACGCTTTTTTTTTTTTACACAAAATTGTCAATTTATAAGATATTTCTAACACATAGCATGTATATAGCAAAAATTACACCCCAAAATACATTCTGCTACTCCTCCCGAGTATGGCAATACCACATGTGTGTGACTTTTACACAGCCTGGCCACATAGAGAGGCCGAACATTGAAGTAGTACGTTCAGGCGTTCTAGGAGCATAAATGACACATCTTATTTCATTCCTACCCATCACACTTTTGAAGGTCCTGGACCACCAGGACAGTGCAATTACCCACAAAGTGACCCCATTTTGGAAAGCAAACACCCCATCGTATATATACTATGAGACATGGGCTGCAAATAGGTACTCGGGTACTCTGATGGGCTGGAGATAGGTACTCGGGTACTCTGATGGCCTGGTGACAGGTACTCGGGTACTCTGATGGCCTGGTGACAGGTACTCGGGTACTCTGATGGCCTGGTGACAGGTACTCGGGTACTCTGATGGTCTGGTGACAGGTACTCGGGTACTCTGATGGCCTGGTGAAAGGTACTCGGGTACTCTGATGGCCTGGTGACAGGTACTCGGGTACTCTGATGGCCTGGTGACAGGTACTCGGGTACTCTGATGGCCTGGTGACAGGTACTCGGGTACTCTGATGGCCTGGTGATAGGTACTCGGGTACTCTGATGGCCTGGTGACAGGTACTCGGGTACTCTGATGGCCTGGTGACAAGTACTCAGGTACTCTGATGGCCTGGTGACAAGTACTCAGGTACTCTGATGGCCTGGTGACAGGTACTCTGATGGTTTGGTGACTGGTATTTGGGTACTCTGAAGGGCGGTGACAGGTACTCATATGGACTGTGACAGGTACTCGGGTACTCAGATGAACTGTGACAGGTACTCGGGTACTCAGATGAACTGTGACAGGTACTCGGGTACTGAGATGGACTGTGACAGGTACTCTGGTACACAGATGGACTGGAACAGGTACTTGGGTACTCAGATGGGCTGTGACAGGTACTCGGGTACCCTGATGGACTGTGACAGGTACTCGGTACTCTAATGGACTGTGACAGATACTTGGTACTCTAATGGACTGTGACAGGTAGTCGGTACTCTAATGGACTGTGACAGGTACTCTGTACTCTAATGGACTGTGACAGGTACTCGGGTACCCTGATGGACTGTGACAGGTACTCGGTACTCTAATGGACTGTGACAGGTACTCGGGTACCCTGATGGACTGTGACAGGTACTCGGTACTCTAATGGACTGTGACAGGTACTCGGGTACCCTGATGGACTGTGACAGGTACTCGGTACTCTAATTGACTGTGACAGGTACTCGGGTACCCTGATGGACTGTGACAGGTACTTGGGTACTCAGATGGGCTGTGACAGGTACTCAGGTACCCTGATGGACTGTGACAGGTACTCGGTACTCTAATGGACTGTGACAGGTACTCGATACTCTAATGGACTGTGACAGGTACTCGGGTACCCTGATGGACTGTGACAGGTACTCGGGTACCCTGATGGGCCGTGACAGGTACTTGGGTACCCTGATGGGCCGTGACAGGTACTCGGGTACCCTGATGTGCCGTGACAGGTACTCGGGTACCCTGATGTGCCGTGACAGGTACTCGGGTACCCTGATGTGCAGTGACAGGTACTCGGGTACTCTGATGTGCCGTGACAGGTACTCGGGTACTCTGATGTGCCGTGACAGGTACTCGGGTACTCTGATGTGCCGTGACAGGTACTCGGGTACTCTGATGTGCCGTGACAGGTACTCGGGTACTCTGATGGGCCGGGACAGGTACTCGGGTACTCTGATGGGCTGGGACAGGTACTCGGGTACTCTGGGACAGGTACTCGGGTACTCTGATGGGCTGTGACAGGTACTCGGGTACTCTGATGGGCTGTGACAGGTACTCAAATACTCTGATAGGCTGTGACAGGTACTCTGATGGACTGTGATTGACAGGCACTATGAGGGGTGGTGACAGGTCCTCTTTATTGGGGGGGGGGACAATCAGTATGTTTGGTGTACACTGTATGCGGTAACGAGATGTTACCGCAATCTCCTCCTCACACACGATCGGTGTGTGAGGAGGAGAACCCGGTAACATCCTGTTACCGCGGTTTGTTTACATTTTAGTGATCACGTGGGTAAACAGCTGGCCAATGGCTGTTTACCAGTGTCGGTGATGAGCAGTGTTCACGGGGAACACGCCGCCACCGACGTGCACGCGCAGCACGCTCGCGATCGCGCGCATGCGCCGTGCACGTTCGGGGTGTGACCATCTGTGATTGGCCGTGACTTCATCACGGCCGATCACGTGGTAAACAGCCATAACGAATGGCTGTTCACCCCCTTCGGTGGCGAGCGGTGTCTCCGTGACACGCCGCCACCAAAGAAACAGGGATGCGCGCGCACGATCGCGCGCATTCCCTGTTTAAACGGGAGGCCGTCATATGACGGCCTCCCGCCACAATAGGTGCGCCGTCATTTGACGGCCGGCGGTCGGCAACTATTTAATATGGGTACGAAGTTCCCCTTAATATCTGTACAAGACCCAAAGGGGCTGGTAATGGGCAGGGGGGCTACCCATGCCATTTTTCTCAATGATTTTCATCCATATTGCCGGAACCAAATATAACATTAAAACCACAAGCAGTTTTAAATGACGTTATTTCCGTTAAATGTCATTTTGTGCAGGGACTGTACTAAACACGGGAAACACGTGGCACTTCACAGGCATACTATAGACACCCGCAGGGGTGGTAGGGGTAGGGCAGGAGCAACAGCCTTGAGCCAAAGTGGGAAGTTGCAGAAGGTGCGTTCAATTACTTTAAAGGACGCACCAGACTTGGTTGAGTGGCTCACTCAGCCTTACTCTTCTGCACCCTCCTCATCCTCTCAATCTGCACCCTCTTCTTCACTCTCTGCTATGTGCACCCCCAAAGACACTA
Source organism: Lithobates pipiens (assembly GCF_037356315.1). Taxonomy (NCBI): domain Eukaryota; kingdom Metazoa; phylum Chordata; class Amphibia; order Anura; family Ranidae; genus Lithobates; species Lithobates pipiens. The sequence continues at coordinate 611,241,875 of NW_027507903.1, forward strand.
CCACCAACAACACCACCACTACCACCACCACATACCTTCCGCTTGAGTCACAGGAATTATTTTCCGATCCATATCAAGAGGACATTTCTGATGCGCAGCCACTCTTGGTATTGGATCAGGAAGAGGAGGTAGCAACAACCGATACTCAGCAGTCTGACGACAGTACCCAGATCAGCCCAAGGAGGAGGTTGGTCCCCGGTGTTGCTGCCTACTCCGAGATCTCCACTTATAGCGGTGGGGAAGGTGACGTTGATGATGACGTGTCTAGTGATGTCACGTGGGTGCCCACAAGAGAGGAAGAGGAGGGGAGTTCGGAGGGAGATATGGACCAGCAGATAGGGAGGAGAAGCAGGAATAACTTACATTGCACAGGAGGGACAAAGCAGACTGCAAATGTATCAGGAGCGAGTCATCGACCATGTACGGTCACATCTGGCGCTCCCAGGACACCGGCACATGGCTCCGCAGTGTGGGCTTTTTTTAACGTGTCCGCTGCTGACAATAGCGTTGTCATCTGCAATCTTTGCAGTCAACGCATTAGTTGCGGTAAGCCCAACACACATGGGCAGCCAGCACCGAGACGAGTGGGAGCAACGTAACACACAAAGCCACACTGCAGGCTCTCACCGTCCAGCCTCGTCTTCTACTTCTCCTTCTCCTCTCTCCTCACAATTGTCCTCCACTCCACCTTCCATCACGCCAAGCTCTCATTTTTCTGCAAAAAGGCAAGCTTCCGTGGGTCTAATGTTCGAGCGTAAAAAAATGATGACGCCGGATAACCCTCTTGCCCAACGATTGGCGGCTGGCTTGTCAGAACTCATAGCCCGCCAACTACTGCCATATAAACTGGTGGACGCGGAGGCCTTTCGCAAATTTGTGGCCATTGGAACTCCACAATGGAAGGTCCCAGGAAGGAAGTATTTCTCAGAGAAGGGCATCCCAGAGCTATATGGCCATGTTCAGTGGCAAGTGAATGTATCTCTGGCACACAGTGTCGGTGCCAAGATACATCTGACCACAGACACGTGGTCTAGCAAACACGGGCAGGGAAGGTATATCACTTTTACTGCCCACTGGGTGAACCTTCTGACGGCCGTCAAGCATGTAACCCGTGGCACCCGTGTAGATTTGGTTTTACCGCCACGGATTGCATGCAGGCCTGACTCTTCTTCTCCTCCTCCTCCTACTCCATCCTCCTCCCTCACCTCCTCAGCTGCCTCCTCCTTTTCCGCTGCTAGCGTCTCTTCCGCTGCACCGCCCAAGCTCCCCAGAACCTATTCCACATGCCAGGTGAGACGTTGCCATACCGTGCTGCGTCTGTTGTGCCTGGAAGCCAAGAGCCACACTGGCCCGGCACTCCTTTCAGCTTTGCGTTCACAGGCAGATCAGTGGCTAACACCGCTCAATTTGACAGTTGGTAAAGTGGTGTGTGACAATGGTGCCAATCTGCTTAGCGCATTGAAACAGGGCAAAATCACGCACGTGCCATGCATGGCACACGTCTTAAACTTGGTCGTGCAGCGATTCATTGTCAAATACCCTGGGGTCCAGGACATCTTGCGGCAGGCAAGGAAAATCTCGGCCCATTTCAGAAGATCTTACACGGCCATGGCTCGCCTTGCTGACATTCAGCAGCGACACAATCTGCCGGTCAGACGTCTTATTTGCGATTGCCCGACGCGATGGAACTCAACCTTCTATATGCTTGATAGGCTGCTCCAGCAGAAACGTACAGTTAACGTTTACCTGTATGAACTCTGCGAAAGAAACGGTTCTGGGGAGCTGGGGTTTTTTTCACCGCGCCAGTGGCTGCTCATGCGCGACGCATGCAGACTTCTGCGGCCATTTGAGGAGATCACCAAACTGGTCAGTCACAGCCATGGCGCCATCAGTGACATGGTACCTTATGCCTTCTTTATGGAGCGTGCATTGCGTCGTGTCATTGATCAAGCTGTGGAGGATCAGGAGCGGGAAGATGAGGAAGTCGCAATGCTGGATGAATTCCCAGGGGGGCTACTCTATCTGAGACAAGTCAACAACAGGAGTCTGAAGAGGAGTCAGAGGAGGATGGTGCCGGGGCGGATGAGGAGGAGCAAGAAGAGCATGCTTTAAACCTTTCTGGGATCCCTGTTGTGCGTGGATGGGGAGAGGAGAATGAAGAGGACGACATTATCCTGGATGATGAGCAGGAGCCAGGCCACCACACCGCTTCCACTTTAGTGCAAATGGGGGCCTTCATGCTCCAGTGTTTTAATAGGGACCCCCGTATAAAAAGCATAAGGGTCAAGGACCAGTACTGGGTGGCAACGTACTTAGACCCTCGGTACAAACACAAAATGGCGGAAATGTTACCGCCGTCGCAGAGGGCTGTCAGAATGCAGCACTTCCAGGCCTTGCTTTGAGAAATGCTGCATTCTGCTTTTGCGTGCGCTGGCAGAGGAGCAATTCCCACTCCCAGAGAAGGAGTTGCGGGTACCAATCCAACAGCGCCTGCAAGAAGAGGCCGGTTTGAAGATGTGTTGGTGACTTCGGATATGAGGTCATTCTTTCAGCCGACCCATCGACAGGTGTCATCCGGATCCAGCATCAGGGAACACCTAGACCGTCAGGTGTCCGACTACATTGGGTTAACGGCCGATGTGGACGCTCTGAGGAGTGATGAACCCCTGGACTACTGGGTGGGCAGGCTTGACCTCTGGCCAGAGCTTGCCCAATTTGCAATCGAACTGTTGGCTTGCCCCTCATTCAGTGTCCTGTCCGAAAGGACGTTCAGCGCAGCAGGGGAGATCGTGACCGATAAGCGTACTCGCCTAGCTCACGACAGTGTTAACTACCTCACATTTCTAAAAATGAATGAGGCATGGATCTCGGAGGAATTCAACACATGTGACCAGTAGACCATGTATATGTCTATAAACATTTTTTTTAATCAAGTACACAGACCTTCTTTCTTCATTTGGCTCACTTCCTTGTCCCAAAAAAGCACACCGTACTATATTCCCCTACCCTCCTCTTTGAAGAGGTTGAGCGGTGTCATATTTCTACTGGGGCTGCTTATGAGGGGATCACACCATCCCTGTGCTGTGCTGACTTCCTCCTGGGGGTTCTTATTATGAGGGGATCACACCATCCCTGTCCTGTGCTGATTTACTCCTGGGCCTGCTTATTATGAGGGGATCACACCATCCCTGTGCTGTGCTGACTTCCTCCTGGGGCTGCTTATTATGAGGGGATCACAACATCCCTGTGCTGTGCTGACTTCCTCCTGGGGGTTCTTATTATGAGGGGATCACACCATCCCTGTCCTGTGCTGATTTACTCCTGGGCCTGCTTATTATGAGCTGATCACACCATCCCTGTGCTGTGCTGACTTACTCCTGGGGGTTCTTATTATGAGGGGATCACACCATCCCTGTGCTGTGCTGAGTTTCTCCTGGGCCTGCTTATTATGAGGGGATCACACCATCCCTGTGCTGTGCTGACTTCCTCCTGGGGCTGCTTACGATGCTGCTGTCAGTGCTGTATATCACGGTGCTGGTGTGAGTGCTTAATGTCACGCTGCTGATGTCAGTGCTCTCTATCACGGTGCTGCTGTCAGTGCTGTATGTCACGGTGCGGGTGTGAGTGCTTAATGTCACGCTGCTGATGTCAGTGCTCTCTATCATGGTGCTGCTGTCAGTACTGTATATCACGGTGCGGGTGTGAGTGCTTAATGTCACGCTGCTGATGTCAGTGCTCTCTATCACGGTGCTGCTGTCGGTGCTGTATATCACGGTGCTGATGTCAGTACTGTATGTCACGCTTCTGATGTCAGTGCTCTCTATCACGGTGCTGCTGTCAGTGCTGTATATCACGGTGCTGATGTCAGTGCTGTATGTCACGCTTCTGATGTCAGTGCTCTCTATCACGGTGCTGCTGTCAGTACTGTATATCACGGTGCTGATGTCAGTGCTGTATGTCACGCAGCTGATGTCAGTGCTCTCTATCACGGTGCTGCTGTCAGTGCTGTATATCACGGTGCTGGTGTGAGTGATTTATGTCACGCTGCTGATGTCAGTGCTCTCTATCACGGTGTTGCTGTCAATGCTTTATGTCACGGTGCTGGTGTTAATGCTTTATGTCACGCTGCTGATGTCAGTGCTCTCTATCACGGTGCTGTTGTCAGATGACTCTATCACGGTGCAGGTGTCATTGCTGTATGTCACGCTGCTGGTGATCATCTCCTGCACCCTCTTCTTTGCCTACCCTGGTCCCTGACCTTCCGTCTCCTCCATATTGTCAGAACAATTTCCCATATAAAAAAAGAATGCTTGTAGTTATCGATCCCAAATTCACCTCATACATGTATTATGTCATTGGCCATGTGGTGGGACTATGTTTGCCCAGCTAATAATTATTTTGTGGCTGCAAATTTGACCTAAAGTTTTGCGAAGTTCGCCTCCCATTGAAGTCAAAGGGGCCCGCCGCAAACAGTCCGTTTCGCGAACTATCGGCCGCGTTCGCGGTCCGCGTTCGCGAAATGTCCCGTTGGAAGTTAGTCCATCACTAATAGTAACAGTCTGAAGGAGAACTATACATCCCATAATTCACTTTGGTGGACACCACATGCCCTCAACATTTGGAGGATGCTTTGGGGGTCTGTGACCCCTTAAAGCACCATGTCCCCATGTTGATGGGGACAAGGGCCTCATCCCCACAACCCTGGCCGGTGGTTGTGGGCGTCTGTGGGCGGGGGGCTTATCAGAATCTGGAAGCCACCTTTAACAAGGGGACCCCCAGATCCTTTATTAAAAAGAAAAAAAAAGAAAAAAAGATTCCAGCGGTGGTAATCCACTCTTGATATCCTGCGATGGCTGATCTCTCCTCCGGGATCCAGCGATGGGTGATCTCTTCTCCGGGGTCCAGCAATGGATGATCTCTCCCTATGATGTCCAGCGCAGCGCATCCTGTCTCCACTGGAGACACCACGGGAATCCCGGCAGCCTGACAGGTCTTAGCTGAGGAAGACGGGGCCACCCATCGCCTGACCCCGCCCCCTCTGATTCAAGTGGAAACCCGGGCTTCCCCAGTGATGTGTGGGTGACCCCCCTGTAATGGAAACCTGTGTGATTGTTCTCTGTATTACGGGGAGCCGACAATTCATTATAGCCACGAGTCATTTTAAATTACTTTTTTTCCTGCAGAAATGACACTTTGTGCAGGGAAAGTTCTAAGCACGGGAAACATGCGCCCCTTTACAGGCATACTATACACACCCCCTAGTTACGAAATTTAAAGGAATATTACACTTTTATTGTTTCACTTTAAGCATTAATAAAATCACTACTTCCGAAAAAACTGCAGTTTGACTCGAACTCGAAGCTCATCCCTAATGGGCATCTTAAATTTCAGAACTGGAAGGGCAAGGAATACAAATCAAGCAAGCAAAACGGCTTTTATACTATTCCTTTTTACTGGCTTTTAAAATGTACAAATGCAACAATTTAGAAATGGAATGAAAGGTTTAGCTGTGGGAAACACTTTTTGAATAAATATGGCATAAATAGTGCATCTTATATACAACTATATACAGTAGATTAGACCAAAATGAGAGTCAAATGAGGAGGAAAGAGGGACAAAGTAACTTTGTCCCAAATCAGGGACAGTTGGAAGCTATGGGATTAGAACCCCAGTAGGCCTGAACTTTTCCCTCTTAGTAGCAGTATAACCTATTTAAATCACTCAATTATTAAAGAGGAGGGCTGGTTTAAAAAAAAAATAAAAAAATGTCAGCAGCTGCAAACACTGCAGCTGCTGACTTAATAAGCCCACTTACCTGTCCAGGGCACCCGCGATGTCGGCCGCCGAGGCTGACCCGTCCCTCGGCTCTCGGGTCCCGGCACCGCCATTCCTTGTAAGGGAAACAGGCAGTGGAGCCTTACGGCTTCACTGCCCGTTTCCTACTGCGCATGCGCGAGTCATGCAGCGCTTTGTCAATGGAACGCGCTGTGTTCTGGAACACACAGTTCCCAGAACACAGCGCGACCCATTACCCAGAAGACAACACGACGAGGAGAGAAGACCAGAAGATCTCCGCGGAGGAGGAAGAGGAAGATTAGGATTATGTGCCTAGCAACAGGCATTTCTGGTAAGTAAAAAAAAAAAAATTTTCATTTTTTTTTTTAGATTTTTTTGTAATTTTTAATATAGTTTTTTTTCAGGGTGGCCCTCCACTTTAAATTGTTTGTTAACCCCCCCACCAAACAAACAGAGATCCTGGTGCTGTGTAATCTACCCCCCTCTAAACTGTAAACAAAACCTGCCTGAACCTGCCACTTTCTGTATCCCCCTTTCTGTCCCCCGACCATAAAAATCATGGCTGCTGAAGATTGCTCTAAAAAGGTGTTTACAATCCTCATTTTTATAAAAGACATAACATATGTCTGTTATTGTCCTGTACATTTGAGTATTATTATTATCTATCACTGTCTGATTGCTATTTGTATATACCAGATTGCTGAGTGTTCAATTCAACCGATTTTGGGTGCTATCTCAGGGTTTGGATGACTGATGCTCTTATACACCTTTTATTGTTTGGTTAATACAAAAAGTCTGCTGAACTCAGTTTGCATTGTGTTTGTGACTCATTTTAAGGGGTATACACTACGTCTGAACCTAGAGTGTCAGAAGGGCTGGGAAATTCCCAGGGTTAGGGCAGCACAAGTGGACAAGTAATATCTAGAGGCCCTCATGGGGGGTAGCGCTACATAAATATAATACAAAAGATACAGTGCCACTCATGGGGCTTGAAAGATGAACACATGGGGTGTTATTTACGAAAGGCAAATCCACTTTGCACTGCAAGTGCACTTGGAAGTGCAGTCTCTCTAAATCTGAGGGGTAGATCTGAAATGAGGGGAAACTGCTAATTTTATCATCCAATCACGTGCAAGCTGTACTATATGCTGTACTATATGTTGTTTGTCTTAAGTTCACCTTTATTGAATAACCTTTTAGGCTTCATGCACACGAGATGCAGATGCATAAGCTACTGGACACATGTTTTTAAAAGCTAAAACCGGCGTTTAGAAACGCACGTTTTGCCACAATTTTTATCGCGATTGCGTCTAGAAGCATTTCGTTAAGCTAACATCATAGACCCTCCCCAGCTCAAAAAACTGTATTATTAACAATTTCAGCAATTTTGTGAGACCAGGGTGAGCAGCAGCAGCTGTGAGAGCTGCAGTGTACTTGTATTTAGCGTGTCACTTGCCACAGCACCTGCCACAAGTTGTGGATTGTCCACTTGCCACGTGACATCCCACATCACCTGCCATGTCACCTGCCACAAGTTGTGGATTGTCCACTTGCCACGTCACTTGCCACATCACCTGCCACGTCACTTGCCACATCACCTGCCACAAGTTGTGGATTGTCCACTTGCCACGTCACTTGCCACGTCACCTGCCACGTCACTTGCCACAAGTTGTGGATTTCCACTTGCCACGTCACTTGCCACCTGCCATGTCACTTGCCACAAGTTGTGGATTGTCCACTTACCACGTCACTTGCCACGTCACCTGCCACATCACTTGCCATGTCACCTGCCACAAGTTGTGGATTGTCCACTTTCCATGTCACTTGCCACGTCACCTGTCACAAGTTGTGGATTGTCCACTTGCCACGTCACTTGCCACATCACCTGCCACATCACTTGCCACAAGTTCTGGATTGTCCACTTGCCACATCACCTGCCACGTCACCTGCCATTTCACCTGCCACAAGTTGTGGATTGTCCACTTGCCATGTCACCAGCCACATCACCTGCCACATCACCATCTACAAGTTGTGGATTGTCCACTTGCCACATAACTTGCCACGTCACCTGCCAGGTCACATGCCACGTCACCTGCCACATCACCTGCCACAAGTTGTGGATTGTCCACTTGCCACGTCACTTGCCACGTCACCTGCCATGTCACTTGCCACAAGTTGTGGATTGTCCACTTGCCGCGTCACCTGCCACGTCACCTGCCACAAGTTGTGGATTGTCCACTTGCCACATCACCTGCCACGTCACCTGCCACAAATTGTGGATTATCCACTGGCCACGTCACTTGCCACGTCACCTGCCACGTCACTTGCCACAAGTTGTGGATTTCCACTTGCCACGTCACTTGCCACCTGCCATGTCACTTGCCACAAGTTGTGGATTGTCCACTTGCCACGTCACTTGCCACGTCACCTGCCACATCACTTGCCATGTCACCTGCCACAAGTTGTGGATTGTCCACTTTCCATGTCACTTGCCACGTCACCTGTCACAAGTTGTGGATTGTCCACTTGCCACGTCACTTGCCACATCACCTGCCACATCACTTGCCACAAGTTCTGGATTGTCCACTTGCCACATCACCTGCCACGTCACCTGCCATTTCACCTGCCACAAGTTGTGGATTGTCCACTTGCCATGTCACCAGCCACGTCACCTGCCACATCACCATCTACAAGTTGTGGATTGTCCACTTGCCACATAACTTGCCACGTCACCTGCCAGGTCGCATGCCACGTCACCTGCCACATCACCTGCCACAAGTTGTGGATTGTCCACTTGCCACGTCACTTGCCACGTCACCTGCCATATCACTTGCCACAAGTTGTGGATTGTCCACTTGCCGCGTCACCTGCCACGTCACCTGCCACAAGTTGTGGATTGTCCACTTGCCACATCACCTGCCACGTCACCTGCCACAAATTGTGGATTATCCACTGGCCACGTCACTTGCCACGTCACCTGCCACGTCACTTGCCACAAGTTGTGGATTTTCCACTTGCCACGTCACCTGCCATGTCACCTTCCACAAGTTGTGGATGGTCCACTTGCCACGTCACTTGCCACGTCACCTGCCACAAGTTGTGGATTGTCCACCTGCCACGTCACCTGCCACAAGTTGTGGATTGTCCACTTGCCACATCACCTGCCACGTCACCTGCCACAAATTGTGGATTATCCACTGGCCACGTCACTTGCCACGTCACCTGCCACGTCACTTGCCACAAGTTGTGGATTTTCCACTTGCCACGTCACCTGCCACGTCACCTTCCACAAGTTGTGGATGGTCCACTTGCCACGTCACTTGCCACGTCACCTGCCACAAGTTGTGGATTGTCCACTTGCCACGTCACCTGCCACGTCAACTGCCACAAGTTGTGGATTGTCCACTTGCCACATCACTTGCCACATCACCTGCCACATCACTTGACACAAGTTGTGGATTGTCCACTTGCCATGTCACTTGCCACCTGCCATGTCGCTTGCCACAAGTTGTGGATTGTCCACTTGCCACGTCACCTGCCACGTCACCTGCCACAAGTTTTGGATTATCCACTTGCCACGTCACTTGCCACGTCACCTGCCACGTCACTTGCCACAAGTTGTGGATTGTCCACTTGCCATGTCACCTGCCAAGTCACCTTCCACAAGTTGTGGATGGTCCACTTGCCACATCACTTGCCACGTCACCTGCCACAAGTTGTGGATTGTCCACTTGCCATGTCACTTGCCACCTGCCATGTCACTTGCCACAAGTTGTGGATTGTCCACTTGCCATGTCACTTGCCACCTGCCATGTCACTTGCCACCTGCCATGTCACTTGCCACAAGTTGTGGATTGTCCACTTGCCATGTCACTTGCCACCTGCCATGTCACTTGCCACAAGTTGTGGATTGTCCACTTGCCACGTCACCTGATACATCACCTGCCACGTCACCTGCCACAAGTTGTGGATTGTCCACTTGCCACGTCACCTGCCACGTCACCTGCCACAAGTTTTGGATTATCCACTTGCCACGTCTCTTGCCACGTCACCTGCTACGTCACTTGCCACAAGTTGTGGATTGTCCACTTGCCATGTCACCTGCCACGTCACCTTCCACAAGTTGTGGATGGTCCACTTGCCACATCACTTGCCACGTCACCTGCCACAAGTTTTGGATTGTCCACTTGCCACGTCACCTGCCACGTCAACTGCCACAAGTTGTGGATTGTCCACTTGCCACGTCACTTGTCACATCACCTGCCACGTCACTTGACACAAGTTGGGGATTGTCCACTTGCCATGTCACTTGCCACCTGCCATGTCACTTGCCACAAGTTGTGGATTGTCCACTTGCCACGTCACCTGCCACGTCACCTGCCACGTTACCTGCCGCAAGTTGTGGATTGTCCACTTGCCACGTCACCTGCCACAAGTTTTGGATTATCCACTTGCCACGTCACTTGCCACGTCACCTGCCACGTCACTTGCCACAAGTTGTGGATTGCCACTTGCCATGTCACCTGCCACATCACCTTCCACAAGTTGTGGATGGTCCACTTGCCACATCACTTGCCACGTCACCTGCCACAAGTTGTGGATTGTCCACTTGCCACATCACCTGCCAGGTCACTTGCCACATCACCTGCCACGTCACCTGCCATAAGTTGTGGATTGTCCACTTGCCACGTCACTTGCCACTTCACCTGCTACATCACTTGCCACAAGTTGTGGATTGTCCACTTGCCACATCACTTGCCACCTGCCATGTCACTTGCCACAAGTTGTGGATTGTTCACTTGCAATTGCAATTGTTTAAAAAAAAAATTTAATGGTTTTCATCATTTGCCATCATTTTTGAGATTTTTAATGTAAAAAAATAGGTCACCTTTAAAAACGCTTATAAACGAAAACGCGGCAAAACGCAGTAGCGGCGTTTAGCCGCGTTTTACCGTGTTTTGCATCTGAAACGTGGAAACTTTTGAGTCTGAACCCATTATTTTGCTTCTGGAAAAACGAGGTTAAATACAACTGCATAAAAACGGCAAAAAACTAGACTGTGTAGATGGACACATAGGATAACATTGATTGAGTTCAGGGGCAGTTGGAAAAAAGTGTCCAACTGCCTCTGAACACGCGTTTAACAGAGTCTTGTGTGCATGAAGTCTTATAATGTTTGTTTTTTTTTCTTTTTTCTACAGACCAGTTCTCTGTAGAACAGCCGGATGTTGTCCCTGCTGTGATTGGAGAAGATATCTCCATACCGTGTGTTCTTCATAATAGATCACCTGATACTACAGAGACGATTATCTGGAGGCGAGGAACAAGTGATCTCTGTTTTGAAAATAATGTATTTTTAATATGGAATACACAAAATATAACACAAAAGGTTGGACAATGGAGAGCTCAGAAATCTGAGAAGAGCTTCCTATTACACATAGAGAGGGTTACAGATTCTGACAGTGATCAATACTGCTGTGAGGTGAAGACAAAAAATAAATCAGATGGACTGTCATCTACACACGGCACCCAGGTAGTGATAGCAGGTAAGATTATCTCCGTTTTAACTACTGAAATACACACTGATTATAGAAATCCCAGAGAACTTTGTGGGTGCATTTAAAACACTCTTGAGCTATTGCTTAAAGCGGAGTTCCGGCGTTTTTTTTTTTTAAATACTGCAGCTGCTGACTTTTAAAAAAAGGACACTTACCCGTCCAGCGCGCCCGCGATGTCGGCACCCGAAGCCAATCTGTCAACCAGCTCTCGGGTGCTGCCGCCGCCATCTTGTTGTATGGGAATCAGGAAGTGAAGCCTTGCGGCTTCACTTCCCGATTCCCTCCTGCGCATGCTCAAGTAGCGCTGCGCAATAAGGATGGTCCCTGCTGTCTCTGCGATCCGTGTGTGTTTCCCAGCAGACAGTGGGGGGCCCCGCAGGAAGTGGCATAAATACCCGCAGATTCTGCGGCTATCTATGCCCGGAAGTGGGTGCAAATACCTGTATTATACAGGTATCTGTACCCCCCCTCCCCCACCTGAAAGGTGCCAATTGTGGTTCCGATGAGCGGAAGCTCCACTTTAGGGTGGAACTCCGCTTTAATGACCTCCTTTTCTTTACTTTTCTTTGCTCAGAGTTTGAACAGGCTAGAAAACATACACTACTTGTATCTCTTACAGAGCAGCAATTTTTGCATTTTCCAGGTGTGACCTCTCAGATAAAAAGTATTTGATGTTGCCAGGAGAGGGAGATCTAGACTTTACTCTAGAAGGGTTGGTTTTAAGTGTTACTAAACCCACAACCGTAAAATCAGTCTATATATGCCGTAATGCATGCCTGTTATACTCACTGTGGAACCCAAGGGGTTAATTCTCTGCATTGTGTAAAAAGGCTGTTTGATCCTGTCTTCTCTGTTCCTCCCCTGCTTTTACTGTCTCCAATCAATCTCCTGATAGAATAGAGCAGGGATATGCAATTAGCGGAACTCCAGCTGTTGCAAAACTACAAGTCCCATCATGCCTCTGCCTCTGGGTGTCATGCTTGTGGCTGGGCCTCATGGGACTGGTAGTTCTGCAACAGCTGGAGGTCCGCTAATTGCATATCCATGGAATAGAGCATTAGGAGTCAGGCTGCACATGCTCAGTTTGGTGTAATGCTAGAGATTTTTTTCTATTCCTTGGGAGGGTGCATGTGATCAGCACAGGGCCAATCAGCACTGTCCAGACAGTTTTTGTATGTTTTTATATGCAATTATTGTCGGCAGCTATAGCCACTAGCCATTATCATTGTGTTCTGCTGGCTGTAAAAGCTCCCCGCAAACCCCCCCCCCAGTACAGACTGACTGTATTGATAGGGGAATCAATCCATTTTCTTTCCTACCACCTGTGATGGAAGGATCGAAAATTGCATAATCTATGGGCTGCTTTACAGCAACAGAAGCATCCTTTGAAGTCCAGCATTGTCTAGGGATTGCAGTGTTAAAGTGGTTGTAAACCCTTACATACTGGTTACCCAGTGAAGTGACTGAACTTAAGTGTAAGGATGAGCTCAGGTATGTTCGCAAACCCACATGTAGAGCCCGCCAGGAAGTCGGCACTGCACAACACTAATTACAGAGAGACATTTTCCCGATCCGCTGTCTGTGATTAGCGCTGTGCAGTGCCGACTTCCTGGCGGGCTCTGCATGTGGGGTTGCGAACATGCCTGAGCCCATCCTTACCCAGGTGATACACAGAGATGAAATCAATCCGGCTACATACGTTGTATCTGTGTATCTGCAGTCTTCTTTTCTCTACCTCCTTTCTGAATATTTAAAGCTTGTCTGTAAGTTCAGAGAAAAGGGGGGCAGAAAGTTAAAGTCAAACTCTGAAGAGCTCATTGAGGAGAGCTCTGAAAGCTCATTGGAGGGAAGGGACACTCCCTCCTTCACACCGCACACAGGAACAGAGCTGAGGCTGTCAATCAGCTGGAAATCTCTCTTTTGTCACCATTTTTCTCTTGGTGTCAGGAAAACTTATCAGAAGTGACTCATGCTGATAACAAAGGAAGGAAGCAGCAGGCAGAAATGACTCTGGATGGAGACAAGCACACACTATAGAGCGATATGCTTTGTTCATAATTCATGTCTGAGATTTACAACCACTTTAGGCTTGCCATACACTGGTAGGACTTCATTCTACATTTTTTTTTTTTATGTTTAAGAATGTTCTTTCAATTTTCTAATCATAAGTAGGGTCAAATCATTTTCAACCACAGTGATGATAACATTAGGAAGGAGCAGGATAGAAAATATATTTTGATTTCTAACAGACAACCCATACATTCCAAAATCAAATTTTAAAAACAATTGAAAATTTAAAATATCTTTGAACAACATTTGTCAAGTCATCAAATGTATTGAAAACATTTATATAAAAATTGTAAGAAATTTCCTACAAACATTCTTTTGAAAATCAACTAATTTATGGTCAGCTTTACTCTTCCATACTCTAGATCAGGGTTTCTCCACCAGGGTTCCATGGCACCCTTAGTGCCCGTTCACACTACCGCGACTTGGGACGCGACTTGTCAGACCGCAAGTCGCCCCAAGTCGCTTGACATTAGAAATGACATTAAAGTGAATGAGAGCCGTCTTAATGAGCGCTACTCAAGTCGGAGCGACTTCCCAAAAGGTTCATGTACTACTTCAAGGCGACTTATAGGCGACTTGTACCCATAGATTTCAATACAAGTCGCCTACAAGTCGGATCATCGTCTATAAGCAAGCGACTTAACAGAAAGAAGAACACAATTATGGCAGCCCTCCCCCTTCCCACACACAGATCACTTCCTGGCTAACCTTATCTCTAGGGAAGTGTGAAGTGAAGTGTGAAGTGTGGGTAGGTGTGAAGGTGAAGTGAGGAATTGAGATAACATGCCTGTTGTGTGTGTGCATCATGTCATCCCGAGGCCGCAGAGAAGTGCAGCACAGGGAGCCAGTGGATAATGAGTCTCTAATCAGACATGTGAGGCAGCGACCGTGCATATACAATAAGCAAGATCCCAACTACAAGGATCAATCCAAGAGGGATAGCGCTTGGCTGGAAATATGCCGACTAACCATTGAAGATTGGAAAACAATGCTGCCGACCGATCATAGTGACAAATGTAAGTTTAACATTTTTATTAAATTTATGCTGTTATTTATTATGCATGTGTTCTGCACTGACATAGCTGAATAGGCATAATGATAATTGTAGTTGTAGATAGAGTTGAGCGGACACCGGGATGTTCGGGTTTGACGAGTTGCCACATCACCTGCCACGTCACTTGCCACGTCACCTGCCACGTCACCTGCCACGTCACCTGCCACGTCACTTGCCACGTCACCTGCCACGTCACCTGCCATGTCACTTGCCTCGTCACCTGCCACGTCACTTGCCACGTCACTTGCCACGTCACCTGCCACGTCACCTGCCACGTCACTTGCCACGTCACTTGCCACGTCACCTGCCACGTCACCTGCCACGTCACCTGCCACGTCACTTGCCACGTCACCTGCCACGTCACTTGCCACGTCACCTGCCACGTCACTTGCCACGTCACCTGCCACGTCAGCTGCCACGTCACCTGCCACGTCACCTGCCACGTCACTTGCCACGTCACCTGCCACGTCACCTGCCACGTCAACTGCCACGTCACTTGCCACTAGTTGTGGATTGTCCACTTGCAATTGCAATTGTTTAAAATATTTATCTAATGGCTTTTCATCATTTGCCATCATTACCGAACACAAAAACCGAACACGAACAAACAGTCAATTGTTCAGTTTCTGTTTCGGGACCCAAAAACAAAAAAATTACTTAGGAACCCTAACTTTACAGTTCCGGTTCACTCAACACTAATTCTAGAACAACTGGAGGACCATAATATGGTGAACCCTTGTGTATTCTTTCACTGATGTTAACGGCTAGTGTTAATAAATGTAGGGCTAGTGTTAATAAATGTAAATAATGAATGATCAATATCCTTAATAATAGTGATTGCTTTTATTATCACAGTTTAGAATTTTTATTACCAAAATATCATTTTTATTACATGAAGTAAAGATTACATAGCATGAAAACATTATAACCTTAATAACATCAGGCTTTATAGAACTTTAAAGAAAAAGAAACATTAGCAACTTCTAGATGTAAAGCAGTGAGCAATGCAGTTAGGAAATTGCATCCAATTGCCATTCTAATTCACTGGCCGGTGAAATAAAGTATGATGCAAACTTTTCACAAACAGTGGCACCATCGCAGGATCCCCTTGCAGCAGTGATGTGTGCACTTTCCAAGTCATGCATAAGGGAATCCTCAAAGCGGTACCCGTCACGTACCCGGACAAAATTGTGCAGCACGCAAGCTGCTTTGACAGCAGTAATTGCATTTTCAATGTTTAATGCAATAGGCGTATGTAACAAACGCCATTTATTGGCAAGAATTCCAAACGTGCACTCAACCACCCTTCTTGCCCTTGTCAGCTGGTAATAGAAGACTTTCTTAGGAGTTGTCAGATTTCTATTGGAGTAAGGCCGCGTACACACGGGCGGACTGTTCGCCCAACTTTGTCCGTCCAACAGTTTCGGCGGACAGTCCGCTCAAACTTAGCATGGACGGACATGCCCACACACGACGAACGAACAGTTTGCTGAAACCGTGCGCGATGACGTTTCGACACGTACGACGGATCGAAAATTTCGACGTCCAATACACTGCAATGCAACTTTCCGACGTGTAAATCCTTTCTGAGCATGCGCGGAACTTAGTTTGTCGAACAAGCCTACACACGGGCGGACTGTTCGCTCAAACAAGGTTTCAGCGGACAGTTTTTCGGAATTTCCGAAAAACCTTGTTCGTCCAACTGTCCGCTGAAACTGTCCGCTGAAGCCCCACACACGAGCGGACTGTCCGCCCAAACACTGTTCAGCGGACAAGGTTGGGCGAACAGTCCGCCCGTGTG
Organism: Lithobates pipiens; assembly: GCF_037356315.1. Taxonomy (NCBI): domain Eukaryota; kingdom Metazoa; phylum Chordata; class Amphibia; order Anura; family Ranidae; genus Lithobates; species Lithobates pipiens. The sequence goes on from NW_027507903.1 coordinate 611,258,154, forward strand.
TACGCGGCCTTAGGCCTCATTAGGTGTTGCGACAATGCAAAAGCCTCATCTGCGACAAACACATAGGGTATTGGGGGTTCAGTCGTGCCAGGAAGAGGACAGTTCTCAGGAATATCTAGCCGATTAGATCGTAGCCTTTCACCAAAGGAGGAATTTGCAAAAATACGCCAATCGCAGCTAATTCCGTAGGATCCTATATCGATATAGGTAAAGCAGTAGTTTGCAACGGCAACAGCAAGAAGTACAAATGAACAAAATTTTTTGTAATTGTAGAACATACTTCCACTACCAACAGGCTTAACGACACGCACATGCTTCCCATCTATAGCTCCAATGCAATTTGGGAAATTGCACCGACGCCAAAATATTTGTGCTATATCACGCCAATTATCTTGTGTAGGCCGCTTCATAACCATGCTGTTAAGCACATCCCATAAGACTTGGCAGGTGTCTTCGATAATGTAGCTGATTGTTGATCTGGCCAACATGAACTCATAATGTAGACTAACTAGGGAATGACCGGTTGCCAGGTATCTGAAAGACAAAAGACATAAACCATTTTATGTTCCTATTTATGTTTTGCAGTATCCATATTACAAATCCGGTGGAAGGGTTTGCGCGACTGTTTTACTCACTACATTCGCAAAACGAATGAGGCCAGGAGTGGGTCTGGGGGCAAACGAATTGTACCCTATGTGCATGCGGCTGAACTTGAGTTTCTGCGGCCTTTCCTGGATCTGAGAGAGTAAGATAACATCTTTCATATTTGTAAAGTGATACTATACAATTCTACTAAGAAGGGGGTACCTAACTGTTCTTTTATATGTTTATTGCAGAACACAATCCAGTTGGGAAGTTGCTGATGAAGGGCAGGATTCATCACAGGAGGCAGCATCTCAAGAAGTGGGAGGCTCACTGTCGCTGTCCTTGGATCATCCTTTGCTGCTGGAAGAACAGCAAGATGAAGAACAAGACTGCAACCAGGGAGAGGCTTCCAATATTCAGCAGCCGGCTAAGTCTATCCGACTCCGAAGTCAAAGACGGAGTAGACCACCAAGGGGAAGTAACACCCAAAACACTGAGAGATTTGCCGAACTGGTCGATCGAATTAATCAAAAATTGGATGAACTACATTCCGAAGACCATGGTTTTGGACTCATGGTCGCCGGAATGCTTCAAAGAGTTCCACAGGAGCGCAAAAATGAAGTTAAGAAGGCAGTGATGGATCTCATGGAAGCTAGCGTTAGAAATGATCCAATTCCATCCTCTTCCATGTTTGGACCACCACCACCATCCGGACCCTACTATAACTACTCAACCCCTCCACCACCCAGAACCCACCCCTACTATCCCCCTCGCTTCTGTCCCTACTCCGATGAGTATGGAAATGCCCTGAATCCTGGCCATCCACCTATACCCTATCCGTCTCCATCTCCAATGCCATCAGCAACTACCACAACACTGAACCAACCATACAGTGCTAATTTATCTAATGTTCCACCAACACCATCCCCAAGGCCTTCCACCAGCTCTATAACACCACCATATGAGCCAGTTTACCATAATTTGTAAGATTTAAAAATAAAAAAATAAAAAAAATTCTGTTTTGTAGATATATTGTTATATCCTGGTAAAAATAATTAAAGTTTTTTTTTTTTTTTAAATGGATGTTGGTGTGCTAAATTTTGCAATATTTCTTCTACGATTTGTATATTTGGAAGAATCTTTTTTTTTTTTTTTTCACAATCAAAAATTTTTATTGAGAGTATGTTCAGGTTTACAATTAGCAAAGGGATATAAATGTTGCCAACAGTGGTAGGTATACAAACATTAATATAATTAGGTAGCATTTGTGTTGTAACCAAGTATCTCAATTAGAACAAAAGAGAAAAGCAAAATCCAATAGACAAAATAGAAACTAGAGATACCACTGGATAATTCATGTATTTGAGGAGGGGTGAAAGAGGGTACAAGGTAAAGGGGGTTGGAAGCAAAGGGGGTGGGGGGGGAGGGATACCATCGCACTAGGGTTCAATTCTTTAGGTTAAGTGTGTATCTAAGAGAGGCATATATAACTCAATCGTTCCGTTTTCTCCTATTTCCTATTTCTCTGTAGAATGATGGGGAAGGGAAGTTCAGCCTATAAGTAATTGGTAATCTAAGGAGAGGGAAAAAGCCAACCAAGGTTGCCAAGTCTTGTTAAAGGATGTGCTATTCTCTTTTTTCATTGCCACTATTTCCTCCATTTTAAAAATATATTGCACTCTGTTTAACCATTCCTTAACTCCTGGGATTGTGGGGGTTTTCCAATAGATGGGTATGAGTGTTTTAGCAGCAACGAGTAGGTGTCGAGAAAGTGATTTTTTGTAGCGGCTTAAGGTAATTGGGACTAGATTAATCAGGCATGCGGCTGCGTCTAGCTCGAGATTAGTTTCCGTTATATGTTTTATCCAGGTCTTAATTTTGTCCCAATAGGTGCGGATGAGAGGACATTCCCACAAAATGTGTATAAATGAGCCTATACAAGTTTTACATCTCCAGCATCTATCCGAGGTGGGATGAGACCATCTCCCGGCCTTTTGCAGTGTCAAATAGGAGTGAGGACCTTATAGGAAATCTCTTGGTATTTGGAGCTTAACAAGCATTTGTGTGTCAGAATACACACCTTTTCCCATTGCTTTTCAGAAATTTCCATTTTAAGGTCATGTTCCCACTTCTTTTTGTGTTTATTGTTATCCGCGTGTGGTGTACACATTAGCCATGAGTATGCAAGGGATGTGGTGTGAGCTACCGGTGATCTTTTTAAGCATATGGATTCCAGCTGCGTCAACGGGAGACTAAATTTAGATTTGTGCTTACTGTTTACCACAAAGTCCCGTAATTGCATATAAAACCACAGGCCAGGAAATTTCCTGCCCACCTCTGAGCTAAGTGCGTCAAATGTTTTGATTTTCGAATTTGTCATGCAGTGGTGAATGAGGAGGTCATGTGGTAATTTGTGGTGCATACCCGGAGGGAAATCAGGGTTATTGGTGAGTGGTGTCAGCGGGCCCGGGATGGATGCGATTTTGTAAAGACTCGCTATTTTGTGCCAAATATTGATTGTGTTTTCAGTCAGTGGGTTTCCTATCTGTTTATCTTTTTTGGAGTGTATGGACCATGGATAGTAAAGCGTTTTATGTAGTGTTAGATTGCTTTCTAATTGGACCCAGTCTTTGTTTGGGCCATGGCAGTGCCAGTCTATGAGTCTGGTGATATGTGCAGCCTGAAAATATTTCTTAAAGTCAGGTAGACCTATTCCTCCCCTACTTTTGGGAAGAGTTAGTAGAGTGAAGTTGATTCTGGGTCTTCTGTCTGCCCAGAGGAAGCTTCTCTGTGCTTTAAGGAGAATGCTAAAAAAGGTTTCCGGAATTTTAATGGGTAGAGCATTAAATAGGTATAGTAGTCTAGGCAGTATCGTCATCTTCAAAATAGACGCCCTACCAAACCATGAGAATTTTTTTGGTTGCCACCTCAGCAGGTCTTTCGTTATTGAGGATAATAGGGGTTTAAAGTTGGAGTTGTACAAATTGTCGAGGTTGCTAGTTAAATTTATTCCCAAGTATTTGAGTGTGGTCTGTTCCCATTTATAAGGGTAGTTGTCCTTCGGTCTCTTAAATTGGTCAGGAGGGAGGGTAAGGTTGAGTGCTTCAGATTTTGATTGATTCACTTTAAAATTGGAAATGAACCCAAAGGTTTGAAACACTTTTTGAAGGTTTGGTAAGGATATATGTGGGTTGGTGATGAAGAGTGAAAGGTCATACGCATATGCGGCTATTTTGTATTCTCTATGGTTTACTGTGAAGCCTTGGATATCTCTATGTAAGTTGATTGTTCTTATTAGGGGTTCTAGAGTGATGATGAAGAGAAGTGGAGATAGAGGGCATCCTTGGCGTGTTCCATTGTGGATCGAGATGGGGTCTGAGAGTATGTTATTTACTTTAATTTGGGCCTGGGGATTTCGATAAAGGGCTGAGATCCATGATAGCATGTTTTCTTTTAAACCAATATGGGCACAGGTGTCCATCATGTAGTCCCAGGAGACTCTATCGAAAGCCTTCTCTGCGTCGGTGGAAAGCAGTATGCCGGCTGTTTTGGAGGTATGAGCAAAGTGGATAAGATTCAGTGCCTTAGTGGTGTTGTCACGAGCTTCCCTACCTGGCATGAATCCCACCTGTTCAAGGCCTATGATCTTTGCCAGAAGGGGTTTCAATCTATTGGCAAGTATTTTGGCCAGGATCTTGAGATCAACATTTAGGAGTGATATGGGTCTGAAGTTTGCGCAGTCGGAGTGGTCCTTGTTAGGTTTTGGGATAACAGCTATGTGTGCCATTAAGAATGAATTGGAGTTGTTTCTGTTTTTTGCTAGAAAATTAAAGGCCGCTTGGAGAGATTTCAGGAGGGAGATTGTGTAAGTCTTATAGTATTGTGATTTAAAACCATCAGGACCAGAGCTTTTACCTGTTTTTAAATCTAATATTGCGTCTGAGATTTCTGATATAGCTATAGGGTCATCCAGCTTGTGTGCGTCCCCACTTGCCAGGGAAGGTAAGTTACTGTTTTCCAAGAAGTCTTTAATTGCTTCTTGTTTTGTATGAGTTATGTGGGATGGTTTGTGTTGGGCCGGCAGGTCGTATAATTTGGCATAGTAATTAAAAATCTTACGTACCTAGGTGGATGCAACATCGCAGCAATGATACATCTGTCCACTGCTGTTTCTTCACACAGAACTCAGTCAACATACATCGTCTATGTCTCTGTTCTCTCCTCTCCCCAAGATGAGAGGTGCTGTCTCTCAGCTGCTCTGCTCCCCCACGCTCAATGTGGAGGGGTGGATAGCAGCTTGCTGAGAGGCATGCCACTGTCATCAGTCCAGCCAGCTGCTGGCAAATGAAGGATGATGCGCTGTCTCAACTAATCTTCGTGACATCTGCACAAAGTGGACTTCTGCTCACTCTGCACTGAAAAGGGGGCACAGGATTGCAAAATAATTGCACTCATGTGACCCGTAGGAGAAGCCAAGACAAATGAGCTCAGGCTAGATTGTTGCAAATATAATAATAGTGCGATAATAGTAATGTGCATCAAAAATATAGATAGTTTACCTTAGCGTAATAATCAATCTTTCAGTAGGTGAGATGCTCCTCCTATATGAGGTGTTCTGTCGCTCCAGATGGTTGTAAACTAGACAAAGCAATTCATCAAAACTGTAAAATGAATAAAAAATTTAATTTGCTATATTCTACATAAGAAATATCTGACATTTGTAGCTACACTATTACCGCTGTAATACCATATGCAAATATGATGCCTCTAAGGCCCCTTTCACACTGGGGCGGTGCGGCAGTCAGCGGTAAAGCGCCGCTATTTTTAGCGGCATTTTACCGTCGTTTTAGCGGCGGTCTGCGGGCGCTAGCGGGGTGGTTTTAACCCCCGCTAGCGCCTGAAAAGGGTTAAAACCGCCCGCAAAGCGCCGCTGCAGCGCCGCTGCATCGCTTTGCCGGCGGTTTTGCCGCGCTGTCCCATTGATTTCAATGGGTAGGAGCAGTTTAGGAGTGGTGAATACACCGCTCCTTCACCGCTCCAAAGATGCGGCTAGCAGGACTTTTTTCACCGTCCTGCCAGTGCACCGCTCCAGTGTGAAAGCCCTCCGGCTTTCACACTGGAGTGAAAGGGGCCAGTTTTTTCAGGCGCTACATAGGCGCTATTTTTAGCACTGTAACGCCTGAAAACCGCCCCAGTGTGAAAGGGGCCTAATTGAAGGGTTTCTGTCGGGGTGATGCATGCAAGCTTGCCGATCACCCCACACTAAACAGTTGATGTTTAGCATAGGTAGATGACAAACAATTCTGCTAAATAGCAATCTTCGCCATTTTATTTTCTAGGTTAAATGCTACAAAATATATCTTAAAAAAAAAATAAATAAAATGGGACAAAATAGTCTAGTTGATATGTGTAGCTCCACATATAGCATATGTACTTGCCTTGTAATTGACATCCGAGTATAGTTGTGAAACTTGTCCTCAAAAACACACAAATTTTTATAGATGGCCCAAAATTGGCCTCTACTGTCTCTATTTGCAATAATTGGATGGATCCAGTAGTGGTGTCTTCTTCTCATCCTCATCCTTCGCTTCCTCTCTTCCTCCTCTTCCATTAATACTGCCACACCAGCAGTTACTACAGCTGTCATCAAATAAGGCAATGACAACATTGTGGTGACAGGACACAGACACACAACAGGGAAGCAGGAAGAGAACAGGAACAACAATGATGTCACAAGAGCTGAGTAGCGCTGATTGGCCACAGGCAAAGTCTCCTGTGCTTGAGGCGACTTGTTGTCGCGTTGTAAGTCGCGCTGAAGTCGCGTTAATAAGTCACGCGCAAGTCGTGTCGCGGTAGTGTGAACGGGCACTTAGGGTTCCTCCAGAGGTTGCTAGGCATTTCTTGAACAATGAGCAAGTTCTGCCTCTCAGATAAGTTCCCACTGACTCCATTGATCTTTGTAGCTATATGTAAGTTGGTAAATCTTCCCAATGACCACAAGTGTAAGGAGCATTCTTCCCACTGACCATCACACTGGAATGCAATGTATCATGAGTTGTAGATATAGTTATTTTTAGCAGGGGCTCCGGAGATTGAAAAGTTATTTCTAGGGTTCCTTTTTCTCATCAAATTTTATAATTTTTTTTTCTTAAGTATAACAAATATATACAAATTGAGTACATACAAGGATGGTGGTGCACAGGGGACTGACCATTGGGCCACTCGGGCACTGCCCGAGGGCCCCATGCCACTAGGGGCCCAATCAGGGTTGCAAGCCTCAGTAAAACCGGCAACAGTATGTCAAAATTTGTGTTTTTTTTACATCTGTCTCTGAAATGTCCCTTACCAACACCCTTTTGGTCTAAAAATCCAGAGATTATAGCTGCCCCACCTCTCCAGTACCTTCTGAGCTAATAGAAACATGTCTGTGTATACTGTGTGATTGTATACTGTGTGTGTGTGTGTGTGTGTGTGTGTGTGTGTGTGTGTGTGTGTGTGTGTGTGTGTGTGTGTGTGTGTGTGTGTGTTTGTGTATACTGTGTGGCCCCATAATCTCTGATTGTCTGGGGGCCCCATAATCTCCTATTGCCCAGGGGCCCCATGAGTTGTCAGTCCGCCCCAATATTCAATAAAGCTAAACATATCAATTTATGAACAGGAGGGTTCCTTTTTCATTCTCTTCTCAGATCCTACTCAGAATGATCCTGAGTTCACAGTCAAACAGCCTGCGATAATATCAGCCAATAAAGGAGACTCTGTCATCATCAACTGCTCATACACCATCCCACCAGACCAAAACCTTCTGTGGAGTGGATTTTTCTGGAGAGTGGGCAACCTAACAGGACCCTACGCCTATCACCCCTCTGATCTGATGGTTGATCCCAGTTACAGTGGAAGAACTCGGCTGAATGGATCGTCTGACCTCCAAATAAATGGAACCCAAGATACGGATATCACCACCTATTACTGCTTTGTGATACTGAAATTCTGCATTGGAAACAACAAGACCAACTCAGTGCTGAAATACGGGAACGGGACTCAATTAAATATAAATGAAAAAAAGCAGACCTCCCCAGGTATAAATGGCTTTATTTTTTCCATTTTCGTTATATGTATAAGTCAGTGTCCTAAGGAAGAAATATTTGGGTAACAAGCATCCTTCTGCATTGAGGGTCTTAGGGCCCCTTTATATCCCAATTAGTTCAATGTACAGTTTTGCATGTGCATTTACATGAATTTGTAACATGCTGCACGTTTTTTGCCATTGTTTATGAATTTTTTTTACCAAATATCAAGTTTACATGCAGTACGTTCAATTTGTTCCGGTTGAAATGCGAAAAAATGCACAGCACCCTTTTTTTAAACCCACTTGAAATTGGTGCAATGGTTTTTGCAAGGCTTTTTTAAATACATACATTTTTTCTATATGCATTCATGCTGCGTTTAAAAGCACATTCAACTGCATGTTGTGCAGAAGAGCCCCTAAAGTGTATAGCAAGCCGAATAAACTTTGGGATGCAGTAGGGGAAGAATTAGAACTCCTGTCATATTTTTATTGCTACAGTATTTGGGGCTCCAATTAACTATATCTTCTCTAGAGCATTTGTTTTTTTTAATACTTTGCACATTTTGTCAAAATTAGCATTTTTGGCTATAAAATGACTTAAAACCCCCAAAACATTATATATTTTCTGAAAGCAGAGGCCCTGTATAATAAAAAGATTGTACTTGCAGTTTTTTATGTTGAACAAAATTAGCACATTTGTTTATCAATTCAATATTTTCCCAAAAAAATATACTCATTTTTTTTTCTTTTTTTACACATAAATGCAATTAAATTGTAATTTTATTTTGCAAAATAAAAAAATGTAAAAAGTAGTGTAGAGATAAAGAAACAAAATATATTAAGCCTTACAAAATGCTCCCGAAAAATGGAGAAAAATGATGGTACAAAAAATTATCAGTAGGAGACCCTTCAAATTCATTTTACGGCTCATTGATTTATGCAGCATACACATGATCAGAAAATGCGCCAGCAAAAGTCTGATGTGAGCTTTTGGTTGGAAAATGCGATCGTGTATATGCTCCATCGGACTTTTGCTGGCGGCATTTCGGCCAACAAAAGGTTGAAAGCATATTCTCTATTTTTTTTACGGAAATGCCGTTCGTCTGTATGCAATTCCGATGCGCAAAATTCCTACTCATGCTCGGAAGCATTGAACTTAATTTTCTTGGCTCATTGTAGTGTTGTACGTCACCGTGTTCTTAACATTCGAAAGTTCCGAGAACTTTTGTGTGACCGTGTGTATGCAAGCCAAGCTTAGCTGGACGTCGGAAAAACCATCCAAGATTTTCCGAAGGAAACTCCACTCGTGTGTATGCGACATTAGCATTAACCATACATGAAGGACCTAGAATTATTGTTCTCACTCCAATGTTCGTGGTGATATATAACATGTGTGGTGCATTTGCTGTTTACATACATGTGCCTGAGAGTTTGCATTTGCAGGTGTGCGCAGGGCAATGGAGTCACCTTTCATTTTCTAAAATTATATTTGTTATATTTGTATTATAATTTTTTTTGTTTTTACTATTTTTCTTTAACTTTATTGCTATCACAATAGCAATTAGGATTGCTTTGTGCAGGTGGGAAGTCCTCTTTATGGACACGTTAGAGGTCTATTAGACGCCTAATGTCTTTTCTGCCCTCCACTGCAGCTAATTAAGCACACATCATGCTTAAGTAGCTGTTTCTGTGGCCACAGAAACCCTGGAATGACAGCTCTGAAGCCAAAACACTCAGAGCTGAGTGCTTCTGGCTTCATAAACAGCAGAGGAGTTTGGAAAGCAAATTATCTCCTCCTTCACGCCATCCTATATGCCAGAAATGTAAAAGTGATTGGGTGGCTATGTTTCCGCCTCGATCACTTTCACATTACAGCCAGGAGCTAGCGGAAGTGAAAGGTTGTGAAATGTTGTAAGCCCTTCACTCTCTGGATGTATGTAGTATATCCAGACAGGCAATGTGGTTAAAGAGATTTCCTCTGTGTTCAGGAGTAGGGATGAGCTCGGTGTTCGATTCAAACGCATGTTTGACTCGAACATTGGCCGTTCGTCTGTTTGGCGAATTCAGAACTTTGTGGACCGTTCACACCAAATTCGTGTGGCACGAACGGCCCACAATGCACTACGCCATTGCAGTGCATTGCTGGCTCATGATTGGCCAAGCATGCACTGTGACCCCGCATGCTTGGCAAATCACAGCGCCGGCAGGGAGGAGAGCCATAATTGGCCACAGGCAGGATGCCTCTGGCCAATTATAGCTCAGGGGGTTTTGTACACGCCCCACACTATATAAGGCCGCCAGCGTGGCGGCCTTGTGTAGTGTGTTGGTGTGCAGGGAAAGAGCTAGATAGGCAGGGGTTCTTTTCTCAGCCATCTGCAGGAGTTAGTGGGTGTTGTGTGCCTCCAGCGCAGTATACACCTGTTACCTACCTTTATTGCTGGTGTTCTCTAATACAGGCATCTGCAGGAGTTAGTGGGTGCTGTGTGCCTCCAGCACAGTATACACCTGTATCTACCCTTTTTTTCTGGTGTTCTCTAATACAGGCATCTGCAGGAGTTAGTGGGTGTTGTGTGCCTCCAGCACAGTATACACCTGTATCTACTTTTTATTGCTGGTGTTCTCTAATACAGGCATCTGCAGGAGTTAGTGGGTGTTGTGTGCCTCCAGCACAGCACCGTATACACCTGTATCTACTTTTTATTGCTGGTGTTCTCTAATACAGGCATCTGCAGGAGTTAGTGGGTGCTGTGTGCCTCCAGCACAGTATACACCTGTATCTACCCTTTTTTTTCTGGTGTTCTCTAATACAGGCATCTGCAGGAGTTAGTGGGTGTTGTGTGCCTCCAGCACAGTATACACCTGTATCTACCCTTTTATGCTGGTGTTCTCTAATACAGGCATCTGCAGGAGTTAGTGGGTGTTGTGTGCCTCCAGCACAGTATACACCTGTATCTACTTTTTATTGCTGGTGTTCTCTAATACAGGCATCTGCAGGAGTTAGTGGGTGCTGTGTGCCTCCAGCACAGTATACACCTGTATCTACCCTTTTTTTTCTGGTGTTCTCTAATACAGGCATCTGCAGGAGTTAGTGGGTGTTGTGTGGCGGCCTTGTGTAGTGTGTTGGTGTGCAGGGAAAGAGCTAGATAGGCAGGGGTTCTTTTCTCAGCCATCTGCAGGAGTTAGTGGGTGTTGTGTGCCTCCAGCGCAGTATACACCTGTTACCTACCTTTATTGCTGGTGTTCTCTAATACAGGCATCTGCAGGAGTTAGTGGGTGTTGTGTGCCTCCAGCACAGTATACACCTGTATCTACCCTTTTTTTCTTTTTTTCTGGTGTTCTCTAATACAGGCATCTGCAGGAGTTAGTGGGTGTTGTGTGCCTCCAGCACAGTATACACCTGTATCTACTTTTTATTGCTGGTGTTCTCTAATACAGGCATCTGCAGGAGTTAGTGGGTAGTGATGGACGAACTTCCGACGGGACGTTTCGCGAACGCGAAACGCGAACGGACACAAACGTTCGCGAAAACGACCGTTCGCCGCGGGCTCCATTGACTTCAATGGGAGGCGAATTTCGCAAACCTTTAGGTCGAATTTGCGGCCACGGGGTAATTATTAGGGGGTAGCACGTAGTCCCACCACCTGGACAATAGCATAATACATGTATGAGGTGAATTTGGGATCGATAACTACAAGCATTTTTTTTTTATTTGGGAAATTGTTCTGACAATTCAGGACTATGGAGCTAATGAAGGCAATGGAGGAGAGGGAAGGTCAGGGACCAGGGTAGGCAAACAAGAGGGTGCAGGAGATACAGAGCACTGACAGCAGCACCGTAATACAGAGCACTGACATCAGCACCGTGACATACAGCGCTGACAGCAGCTCCGTGACATACAGCGCTGACAGCAGCTCCGTGACATACAGCGCTGACAGCAGCTCCGTGACATACAGCGCTGACAGCAGCTCCGTGACATACAGCGCTGACAGCAGCTCCGTGACATACAGCGCTGACAGCAGCACCGTGACATACAGCGCTGACAGCAGCTCCGTGACATACAGCGCTGACAGCAGCTCCGTGACATACAGCGCTGACAGCAGCTCCGTGACATACAGCACTGACAGCAGCTCCGTGACATACAGCGCTGACAGCAGCTCCGTGACATACAGCGCTGACAGCAGCACCGTGACATACAGCGCTGACAGCAGCTCCGTGACATACAGCGCTGACAGCAGCTCCGTGACATACAGCGCTGACAGCAGCTCCGTGACATACAGCACTGACAGCAGCTCCGTGACATACAGCGCTGACAGCAGCTCCGTGACATACAGCGCTGACAGCAGCACCGTGACATACAGCGCTGACAGCAGCTCCGTGACATACAGCGCTGACAGCAGCTCCGTGACATACAGCGCTGACAGCAGCTCCGTGACATACAGCGCTGACAGCAGCTCCGTGACATACAGCGCTGACAGCAGCACCGTAAGCAGCCCCAGGAGGAAGTCAGCACAGCACAGGGATGGTGTGATCCCCTCATAATAAGAACCCCCAGGAGGAAGTCAGCACAGCACAGGGATGGTGGGAGCCCCTCATAATAAGAACACCCAGGAGGAAGTCAGCACAGCACAGGGATGGTGGGAACCCCTCATAATAAGCAGCCCCAGTAGAAATATGACACCGCTCAACCTCTTCAAAGAGGAGGGTAGGGGCATATAGTACGGTGTGCTTTTTTGGGTCAGGGAAGTGAGCCAAATGAATTAAGAAGGTCTGTGTGCTTGATTCCAAAAATTGTTTATAGACATATACATGGTCTACTGATCACATGTGTTGAATTCCTCCGAGATCCATGCCTCATTCATTTTTAGAAATGTGAGGTAGTTAACACTGTGGTGAGCTAGGCGAGTACGCTTATCGGTCACAATCCCCCCTGCTGCGCTGAACGTCCTTTCGGACAGGACACTGGATGAGGGGCAAGCCAACAGTTCGATTGCAAATTGGGCAAGCTCTGGCCAGAGGTCAAGCCTGCCCACCCAGTAGTCTAGGGGTTCATCACTCCTCAGAGCGTCCACATCGGCCGTTAACCCAATGTAGTCGGACACCTGACGGTCTAGGCGTTCCCTGATGCTGGATCCGGATGACACCTGTCGATGGGTCGGCTGAAAGAATGACCTCATATCCGAAGTCACCAACACATCTTCAAACCGGCCTCTTCTTGCAGGCGCTGTTGGATTGGTACCCGCAAATCCTTCTCTGGGAGTGGGAATTGCTCCTCTGCCAGCGCACGCAAAAGCAGAATGCAGCATTTCTCGAAGCAAGGCCTGGAAGTGCTGCATTCTGACAGCCCTCTGCGACGGCGGTAACATTTCCGCCATTTTGTGTTTGTACCGGGGGTCTAAGTACGTTGCCACCCAGTACTGGTCCTTGACCCTCATGCTTTTTATACGGGGGTCCCTATTAAAACACTGGAGCATGAAGGCCCCCATTTGCACTAAAGTGGAAGCGGTGTGGTGGCCTGGCTCCTGCTCATCATCCAGGATAATGTCGTCCTCTTCATTCTCCTCTCCCCATCCTCGCACAACAGGGATCCCAGAAAGGTTTAAAGCATGCTCTTCTTGCTCCTGCTCATCCGCCCCGGCACCATCCTCCTCTGACTCCTCATCAGACTCCTGTTGTTGACTTGTCTCAGATAGAGTAGCCCCCCCTGGGAATTCATCCAGCATTGCGACTTCCTCATCTTCCCGCTCCTGCTCCTCCACAGCCTGATCAATGACACGACGCAATGCACGCTCCAGAAAGAAGGCATAAGGTACCATGTCACTGATGGCGCCATGGCTGCGACTGACCAGTTTGGTGATCTCCTCAAATGGCCGCAGAAGTCTGCATGTGTCGCGCATGAGCAGCCACTGGCGCGGTGAAAAAAAACCCAGCTCCCCAGAACCGTTTCTTTCGCAGAGTTCATACAGGTAGACGTTAACTGCACGTTTCTGCTGGAGCAGCCTATCAAGCATATAGAAGGTTGAGTTCCATCGCGTCGGGCAATCGCAAATAAGACGTCTGACCGGCAGATGGTGTCGCCGCTGAATGTCAGCAAGGCGAGCCATGGCCGTGTAAGATCTTCTGAAATGGGCCGAGATTTTCCTTGCCTGCCGCAAGATGTCCTGGACCCCAGGGTATTTGACAAGGAATCGCTGCACGACCAAGTTTAAGACGTGTGCCATGCACGGCACGTGCGTGATTTTGCCCTGTTTCAATGCGCTAAGCAGATTGGCACCGTTGTCACACACCACTTTACCAACTGTCAAATTGAGCGGTGTTAGCCACTCATCTGCCTGTGAACGCAAAGCTGAAAGGAGTGCCGGGCCAGTGTGGCTCTTTGCTTCCAGGCACAACAGACGCAGCACGGCATGGCAACGTCTCACCTGGCATGTGGAATAGGTTCTGGGGAGCTTGGGCGGTGCAGTGGAAGAGACGCTAGCAGCGGAAAAGGAGGAGGCAGCTGAGGAGGAGAGGGAGGAGGATGGAGTAGGAGGAGGAGAAGAAGAGTCAGGCCTGCATGCAATCCGTGGCGGTAAAACCAAATCTACACGGGTGCCACGGGTTACATGCTTGACGGCCGTCAGAAGGTTCACCCAGTGGGCAGTAAAACTGATATACCTTCCCTGCCCGTGTTTGCTAGACCACGTGTCTGTGGTCAGATGTATCTTGGCACCGACACTGTGTGCCAGAGATACATTCACTTGCCGCTGAACATGGCCATATAGCTCTGGGATGCCCTTCTCTGAGAAATACTTCCTTCCTGGGACCTTCCATTGTGGTGTTCCAATGGCCACAAATTTGCGAAAGGCCTCCGAGTCCACCAGTTTATATGGCAGTAGTTGGCGGGCTATGAGTTCTGACAAGCCAGCCGCCAACCGTTGGGCAAGAGGGTTATCCGGCGTCATCATTTTTTTACGCTCAAACATTAGGCCCACGGAAGCCTGCCTTTTTGCAGAAAAATGTGAGCTTGGCGTGATGGAAGGTGGAGTGGAGGACAATTGTGAGGAGAGAGGAGAAGGAGAAGTAGAAGACGAGGCTGGACGGTGAGAGCCTGCAGTGTGGCTTTGTGTGTTCCGTTGCTCCCACTGGGCTCGGTGATGGCTGCTCATGTGCCTTCTTAAGGCGGTCGTCCCTAGGTGAGTATTGGGCTTACCGCGACTAACGCGTTGACTGCAAAGATTGCAGATGGCAACGCTATTGTCAGCAGCGGACACGTTAAAAAAAGCCCACACTGCGGAGCCATGTGCCGGTGTCCTGGGAGCGCCAGATGTGACCGTACATGGTCGATGACTCGCTCCTGATACATTTGCAGTCTGCTTTGTCCCTGCTGTGCAATGTAAGTCATTGCTGCTTCTCCTCCCTATCTGCTGGTCCATATCTCCCTCTGAACTCCCCTCCTCTTCCTCTCTTGTGGGCACCCACGTGACATCACTAGACACGTCATCATCAACGTCACCTTCCCCACCGCTATAAGTAGAGTAGGCAGCAACACCGGGGACCAACCTCCTCCTTGGGCTGATCTGGGTACTGGCGTCAGACTGCTGAGTAGCGCTTGTTGCTACCTCCTCTTCCTGATCCAATACCAAGAGTGGCTGCGCATCAGAAATGTCCTCTTGATATGGATCGGAAAATAATTCCAGTGACTCAAGCGGAAGGTATGTGGTGGTGGTGGTGGTGGTCGTGTTGTTGGTGGTAGTGTCTTTGGGGGTGCACATAGCAGAGAGTGAAGAAGAGGGTGCAGATCGAGAGGATGAGGAGGGTGCAGAAGAGTAAGGCTGAGCGAGCCACTCAACCAAGTCTGGTGCATCCTTTAAAGTAATTGAACGCACCTTCTGCAACTTCCCACTTTGGCTCAAGCCTGTTGCTCCTGCCCTACCCCTACCACCCCTGCGGAAGGGCCTGCCTCTTCCTCTGCATGTCATTTTTTAAATGACCCTGTGACAAAACTCTTAGTCCCTATACCGCTGAAGGACTGCTGCAGTATAGGTGAGCGGTCAGCAGTGGTGCACGTCAACCCTATCTATTGTGGACCGATAGCGGTCCTTACAGAACAGCAGACTGTACCGCACTCAAGCCTATGTACCGTAGCACCCTATACCAAGTTACCAGTCCTTATAAGAACTTTTGTGGAACAAGCAGGTTGTGTGTTAGTGATTAGCAGACTGTACGTCAGTCCCTATACCGCTGAAGGACTGCTGCAGTATAGGTGAGCGGTCAGCAGTGGTGCACGTCAACCCTATCTATTGTGGACCGATAGCGGTCCTTACAGAACAGCAGACTGTACCGCACTCAAGCCTATGTACCGTAGCACCCTATACCAAGTTACCAGTCCTTATAAGAACTTTTGTGGACCAAGCAGGTTGTGTATTAGTGTTTAGCAGACTGTACGTCAGTCCCTATACCGCTGAAGGACTGCTGCAGTATAGGGCAGCGGTCAGCAGTGGTGCACGTCAACCCTATCTATTGTGGACCGATAGCGGTCCTTACAGAACAGCAGACTGTACCGCACTCAAGCCTATGTACCGTAGCACCCTATACCAAGTTACCAGTCCTTATAAGAACTTTTGTGGACCAAGCAGGTTGTGTATTAGTGTTTAGCAGACTGTACGTCAGTCCCTATACCGCTGAAGGACTGCTGCAGTATAGGGCAGCGGTCAGCAGTGGTGCACGTCAACCCTATCTATTGTGGACCGATAGCGGTCCTTACAGAACAGCAGACTGTACCGCACTCAAGCCTATGTACCGTAGCACCCTATACCAAGTTACCAGTCCTTATAAGAACTTTTGTGGACCAAGCAGGTTGTGTATTAGTGTTTAGCAGACTGTACGTCAGTCCCTATACCGCTGAAGGACTGCTGCAGTATAGGGCAGCGGTCAGCAGTGGTGCACGTCAACCCTATCTATTGTGGACCGATAGCGGTCCTTACAGAACAGCAGACTGTACCGCACTCAAGCCTATGTACCGTAGCACCCTATACCAAGTTACCAGTCCTTATAAGAACTTTTGTGGAACAAGCAGGTTGTGTGTTAGTGATTAGCAGACTGTACGTCAGTCCCTATACCGCTGAAGGACTGCTGCAGTATAGGTGAGCGGTCAGCAGTGGTGCACGTCAACCCTATCTATTGTGGACCGATAGCGGTCCTTACAGAACAGCAGACTGTACCGCACTCAAGCCTATGTACCGTAGCACCCTATACCAAGTTACCAGTCCTTATAAGAACTTTTGTGGACCAAGCAGGTTGTGTATTAGTGTTTAGCAGACTGTACGTCAGTCCCTATACCGCTGAAGGACTGCTGCAGTATAGGGCAGCGGTCAGCAGTGGTGCACGTCAACCCTATCTATTGTGGACCGATAGCGGTCCTTACAGAACAGCAGACTGTACCGCACTCAAGCCTATGTACCGTAGCACCCTATACCAAGTTACCAGTCCTTATAAGAACTTTTGTGGACCAAGCAGGTTGTGTATTAGTGTTTAGCAGACTGTACGTCAGTCCCTATACCGCTGAAGGACTGCTGCAGTATAGGGCAGCGGTCAGCAGTGGTGCACGTCAACCCTATCTATTGTGGACCGATAGCGGTCCTTACAGAACAGCAGACTGTACCGCACTCAAGCCTATGTACCGTAGCACCCTATACCAAGTTACCAGTCCTTATAAGAACTTTTGTGGAACAAGCAGGTTGTGTGTTAGTGATTAGCAGACTGTACGTCAGTCCCTATACCGCTGAAGGACTGCTGCAGTATAGGTGAGCGGTCAGCAGTGGTGCACGTCAACCCTATCTATTGTGGACCGATAGCGGTCCTTACAGAACAGCAGACTGTACCGCACTCAAGCCTATGTACCGTAGCACCCTATACCAAGTTACCAGTCCTTATAAGAACTTTTGTGGACCAAGCAGGTTGTGTATTAGTGTTTAGCAGACTGTACGTCAGTCCCTATACCGCTGAAGGACTGCTGCAGTATAGGGCAGCGGTCAGCAGTGGTGCACGTCAACCCTATCTATTGTGGACCGATAGCGGTCCTTACAGAACAGCAGACTGTACCGCACTCAAGCCTATGTACCGTAGCACCCTATACCAAGTTACCAGTCCTTATAAGAACTTTTGTGGACCAAGCAGGTTGTGTATTAGTGTTTAGCAGACTGTACGTCAGTCCCTATACCGCTGAAGGACTGCTGCAGTATAGGGCAGCGGTCAGCAGTGGTGCACGTCAACCCTATCTATTGTGGACCGATAGCGGTCCTTACAGAACAGCAGACTGTACCGCACTCAAGCCTATGTACCGTAGCACCCTATACCAAGTTACCAGTCCTTATAAGAACTTTTGTGGACCAAGCAGGTTGTGTATTAGTGTTTAGCAGACTGTACGTCAGTCCCTATACCGCTGAAGGACTGCTGCAGTATAGGGCAGCGGTCAGCAGTGGTGCACGTCAACCCTATCTATTGTGGACCGATAGCGGTCCTTACAGAACAGCAGACTGTACCGCACTCAAGCCTATGTACCGTAGCACCCTATACCAAGTTACCAGTCCTTATAAGAACTTTTGTGGAACAAGCAGGTTGTGTGTTAGTGATTAGCAGACTGTACGTCAGTCCCTATACCAATGAAGGACTGCTGCAGTATAGGGCAGCGGTCAGCAGTAGTGCACGGCAACCCTATGTATTGTGGACCGATAGCGGTCCTTACAGAACAGCAGACTGTAACGCACTCAGGCCTATGTACCGTAGCACCCTATACCAAGTTACCAGTCCTTATAAGAACTTTTGTGGACCAAGCAGGTTGTGTGTTAGTGATTAGCAGACTGTACGTCAGTCCCTATACCAATGAAGGACTGCTGCAGTATAGGGCAGCGGTCAGCAGTAGTGCACGGCAACCCTATGTATTGTGGACCGATAGCGGTCCTTACAGAACAGCAGACTGTAACGCACTCAGGCCTATGTACCGTAGCACCCTATACCAAGTTACCAGTCCTTATAAGAACTTTTGTGGACCAAGCAGGTTGTGTGTTAGTGATTAGCAGACTGTACGTCAGTCCCTATACCAATGAAGGACTGCTGCAGTATAGGGCAGCGGTCAGCAGTAGTGCACGGCAACCCTATGTATTGTGGACCGATAGCGGTCCTTACAGAACAGCAGACTGTACTGCACTCAGGCCTATGTACCGTAGCACCCTATACCAAGTTACCAGTCCTTATAAAAACTTTTGTGGACCAAGCAGGTTGTGTGTTAGTGTTTAGCAGACTGTGCGTCAGTCCCTATACCGCTGAAGGACTGCTGCAGTATAGGGCAGCGGTCAGCAGTAGTGCACGGCAACCCTATGTATTGTGGACCGATAGCGGTCCTTACAGAACAGCAGACTGTAACGCACTCAGGCCTATGTACCGTAGCACCCTATACCAAGTTACCAGTCCTTATAAGAACTTTTGTGGACCAAGCAGGTTGTGTATTAGTGTTTAGCAGACTGTACGTCAGTCCCTATACCGCTGAAGGACTGCTGCAGTATAGGGCAGCGGTCAGCAGTGGTGCACGTCAACCCTATCTATTGTGGACCGATAGCGGTCCTTACAGAACAGCAGACTGTACCGCACTCAAGCCTATGTACCGTAGCACCCTATACCAAGTTACCAGTCCTTATAAGAACTTTTGTGGAACAAGCAGGTTGTGTGTTAGTGATTAGCAGACTGTACGTCAGTCCCTATACCGCTGAAGGACTGCTGCAGTATAGGTGAGCGGTCAGCAGTGGTGCACGTCAACCCTATCTATTGTGGACCGATAGCGGTCCTTACAGAACAGCAGACTGTACCGCACTCAAGCCTATGTACCGTAGCACCCTATACCAAGTTACCAGTCCTTATAAGAACTTTTGTGGACCAAGCAGGTTGTGTATTAGTGTTTAGCAGACTGTACGTCAGTCCCTATACCGCTGAAGGACTGCTGCAGTATAGGGCAGCGGTCAGCAGTGGTGCACGTCAACCCTATCTATTGTGGACCGATAGCGGTCCTTACAGAACAGCAGACTGTACCGCACTCAAGCCTATGTACCGTAGCACCCTATACCAAGTTACCAGTCCTTATAAGAACTTTTGTGGACCAAGCAGGTTGTGTATTAGTGTTTAGCAGACTGTACGTCAGTCCCTATACCGCTGAAGGACTGCTGCAGTATAGGGCAGCGGTCAGCAGTGGTGCACGTCAACCCTATCTATTGTGGACCGATAGCGGTCCTTACAGAACAGCAGACTGTACCGCACTCAAGCCTATGTACCGTAGCACCCTATACCAAGTTACCAGTCCTTATAAGAACTTTTGTGGAACAAGCAGGTTGTGTGTTAGTGATTAGCAGACTGTACGTCAGTCCCTATACCGCTGAAGGACTGCTGCAGTATAGGTGAGCGGTCAGCAGTGGTGCACGTCAACCCTATCTATTGTGGACCGATAGCGGTCCTTACAGAACAGCAGACTGTACCGCACTCAAGCCTATGTACCGTAGCACCCTATACCAAGTTACCAGTCCTTATAAGAACTTTTGTGGACCAAGCAGGTTGTGTATTAGTGTTTAGCAGACTGTACGTCAGTCCCTATACCGCTGAAGGACTGCTGCAGTATAGGGCAGCGGTCAGCAGTGGTGCACGTCAACCCTATCTATTGTGGACCGATAGCGGTCCTTACAGAACAGCAGACTGTACCGCACTCAAGCCTATGTACCGTAGCACCCTATACCAAGTTACCAGTCCTTATAAGAACTTTTGTGGACCAAGCAGGTTGTGTATTAGTGTTTAGCAGACTGTACGTCAGTCCCTATACCGCTGAAGGACTGCTGCAGTATAGGGCAGCGGTCAGCAGTGGTGCACGTCAACCCTATCTATTGTGGACCGATAGCGGTCCTTACAGAACAGCAGACTGTACTGCACTCAGGCCTATGTACCGTAGCACCCTATACCAAGTTACCAGTCCTTATAAAAACTTTTGTGGACCAAGCAGGTTGTGTGTTAGTGTTTAGCAGACTGTGCGTCAGTCCCTATACCGCTGAAGGACTGCTGCAGTATAGGGCAGCGGTCAGCAGTAGTGCACGGCAACCCTATGTATTGTGGACCGATAGCGGTCCTTACAGAACAGCAGACTGTAACGCACTCAGGCCTATGTACCGTAGCACCCTATACCAAGTTACCAGTCCTTATAAGAACTTTTGTGGACCAAGCAGGTTGTGTGTTAGTGATTAGCAGACTGTACGTCAGTCCCTATACCAATGAAGGACTGCTGCAGTATAGGGCAGCGGTCAGCAGTAGTGCACGGCAACCCTATGTATTGTGGACCGATAGCGGTCCTTACAGAACAGCAGACTGTACTGCACTCAGGCCTATGTACCGTAGCACCCTATACCAAGTTACCAGTCCTTATAAGAACTTTTGTGGACCAAGCAGGTTGTGTGTTAGTGATTAGCAGACTGTACGTCAGTCCCTATACCAATGAAGGACTGCTGCAGTATAGGGCAGCGGTCAGCAGTAGTGCACGGCAACCCTATGTATTGTGGACCGATAGCGGTCCTTACAGAACAGCAGACTGTACTGCACTCAGGCCTATGTACCGTAGCACCCTATACCAAGTTACCAGTCCTTATAAGAACTTTTGTGGACCAAGCAGGTTGTGTATTAGTGTTTAGCAGACTGTGCGTCAGTCCCTATACCGCTGA
Source organism: Lithobates pipiens (assembly GCF_037356315.1). NCBI lineage: Eukaryota > Metazoa > Chordata > Amphibia > Anura > Ranidae > Lithobates > Lithobates pipiens. Next base: position 611,279,529 of record NW_027507903.1, read on the forward strand.
AGGACTGCTGCAGTATAGGGCAGCGGTCAGCAGTAGTGCACGGCAACCCTATGTATTGTGGACCGATAGCGGTCCTTACAGAACAGCAGACTGTACTGCACTCAGGCCTATGTACCGTAGCACCCTATACCAAGTTACCAGTCCTTATAAGAACTTTTGTGGACCAAGCAGGTTGTGTATTAGTGTTTAGCAGACTGTGCGTCAGTCCCTATACCGCTGAAGGACTGCTGCAGTATAGGGCAGCGGTCAGCAGTAGTGCACGGCAACCCTATGTATTGTGGACCGATAGCGGTCCTTACAGAACAGCAGACTGTACCGCACCCAAGCCTATGTACCGTAGCACCCTAGACAGACCAAGTTACCAGTCCTGATAAAGAGCTTTGTGGAACAAGTGAGTTGTGAATGATTAGCAGACTGCAGCAGAAGGGCAGCAGTCAAGTATAATATTCTTTCTATATTTGGAAGAAAGAATATTATACGTGTACAAGCCTATTACCGTACCACTGATACCAGTCCTGAAAAGAACCTTTGTGGAACTAATAGTAACAGCAAGTCTTTAAAATTATCCTCACTGCCTGACACACTGCTTCCTGCCTGTCCCTATACAAATTGGCAAAAAAGAGTAGGCTGGAACGATTAGCTGGAACAGCTCTTTTGTGGACCTGATAGTAACAGCTAATGATGATGATGATGATGATGATGAAGAAAGACTAATCTGGCTGAGCTGTCCCTAAAATAGCAGCATACAGCGCTCTGTCCCTTTATCTAAACTGACAAAAGAAACTCAGGCTGCTGACCTAACACCTATACCAGTCCTGAAAAGAACTTTTGTGTACCAAATAGCTAGCGTTTTCTCTGTCCCTACTCCACACAGGATCCTTTCCCTACAGTGACAGAAGAAAGAATGTAAAATGGCCACCGGATCGGGTGTATTTATAGGTTAGGGGGAATGTCCAAGTGTCCATGAGCTGTCATGTCTCAATTGGTTGTCCTGTAACACATGATAAACGTGTCACGAAAGGTTAAAGTTCTTGTATACATTAAACACGTAAGTCCGCCGGGGCGAACGACGGAAAAAGGCGTTCGAACCCGCGGACGGCGAAAGTCGGAAATTCGCCGCGAAACGACCGCCGGGCGAACCGTTCGGCCATCACTATTAGTGGGTGTTGTGTGCCTCCAGCACAGCACCGTATACACCTGTATCTACTTTTTATTGCTGGTGTTCTCTAATACAGGCATCTGCAGGAGTTAGTGGGTGCTGTGTGCCTCCAGCACAGTATACACCTGTATCTACCCTTTTTTTTCTGGTGTTCTCTAATACAGGCATCTGCAGGAGTTAGTGGGTGTTGTGTGCCTCTTGGGACGACTTCAAGTCGGATCCAAAGTTGCTCCTGTGTGAATGGACTCTTAGCAGCAAGATCTCCAATCAAGCATTTGCGATAACTTGCAATGAGTCTGTTACAGCACTGTGCAGGAATTTTGGTCCACTCATCTTTGTAGAATTGTTGTAATTCAGCCCCATTGGAAGGTTTTCGAGCATGAACCGTCTTTTTAAGGTCATGCCACAGCATCTCAATAGGATTCAAGTCAGGACTTTGACTAGGCCACTCCAAAGTCTTCATTTTGTTTTTTCTTCAGCCATTCAGAGGTGGACTTGCTGGTGTGTTTTGGATCATTGTCCTGCTGCAGAACCCAAGTTCGCTTCTTCTTGAGGTCAACAACAGATGGTTGCACATTATCCTTCAGGATTTTTGGTAGACAGCAGAATTCATGGTTCCATTTATCGCAGAAAGTCTTCCAGGTCCTGAAGCAGCAAAACAGCCCCAGACCATCACACTACAACCACCATATTTTACTGTTGGTATGATCTTTTCTGAAACGTGGTGTTACTTTTATGCCAGATGTAATGGGACACACACCTTCCAAAATGTTTGACTTTTGTCTCATCAGTCCACAGAGTATTTTCACAAAATTCTTGGGTAGGGATGAGCCGAACACCCCCCGGTTCGGTTCGCACCAGAACTTTCGAACGGACCCCACGTTCGTTACGAACGTTAGAACCCCATTGAAGTCTATGGGACTCGACGTTCGAAATGGAAAGTGCTAATTTTAACGGCTAACATGCAAGATATTGTCCTAAAAAGGGTTTGGGGACCTGACTCCTGCCTCAGGGGACATGGGTCAATGCAAAAAAAAGTTTTAAAAACGGCCGTTTTGGCGGGAGCACTGATTTTAATGACGATTAAAGTGAAAAAAAAAAGTGAAATATTCCTTTAAATATGGTGCCTGGGGGGTGTCTGTAGTATGCCTGTGAAGTGCCACGTGTTTCCCATGTTTAGAACAGTCCCTGCACAAAATGACATTAAACGGAAATAACACCATTTAAAACTGCTTGCGGTTTTAATGTTATATCTGGTTCCTGCAATATGGTTGAAAATCATTGAGAAAAATGGCATGGGTAGCCCTCCCTGCCCATTACCAGCCTATTTGGGTCTTGTACGCATATTAAGGGGAACCCTGTACCCATATTAAAAAAAGGAAATGCGTGTGGCCCCCAGGCCCTATATACTCAGAACAGCAGTATACAGGCGGTGCAAACAAGACAGGGACTGTGTAGGTTTGTTGTGTTAAGATGAATCTGTTTGTAATTTTCAACTGGTACATTTTTAAAGTGTAGCTCCAGTCAAAAAAACTATTTTTAAGCTTTTTGGAAAACATAGGGAAGGGTTATCACCCCTGTATAATTTGTTTTGTCGTCCATCTTTTTTCATCTCACTTGCTGCTGTCTCCTTGCGTTTGCAAGTAGGAGATGTTTGTAAGTTGGATGTTTGAAAGTAGGGGCCTGCCCTATATGCTCTGCAGAAATGGCGGAACAAGGTGTTGGTTTTGCCACAACATTGTAAGCCCTCAAAGTGACTCTTGGTGGGCGCTGGAGCGCCCTGCTGTGAACGATTATATCAAGAATTGTAATTACATGCCATTGTTGAACAGTGGTAGAAAAATTGACCTTTGGTGGTTGTGGTGCTGGTGCCACAACACTATAAGTCCTCACCGTTACTCTGGGTGGGCACAGGAAGGGGCCCTCCTGTGAAATATTATATCAAGAATTGTAATTACATGTCCCTGTTAAACAGGGGCAGAAAAATTTGGCCTTAGGCACTGCTGCTGGTGCCATCACACTGCAACCTCTGCCATATACTCTAGTTTTATTGCAGGAATTAGCCCTGCTGCAAAGCATTGCATCAAAAATTGTACTTAAACGCCCCTGTTAAACAGGGGCAGAAAAATTGGGCCTTAGGCACTGGTGCTGGTGCCATCACACTGCAACCTCTGCCGTATACTCTAGTTTTATTGCAGGAATTAGCCCTGCTGCAAAGCATTGCATCAAAAATTGTACTTAAACGCCCCTGTTAAACAGGGGCAGAAAAATTGGGCCTTAGGCACTGGTGCTGGTGCCACCACACTCCAACCTCTGCCATATACTCTAGTTTTATTGCAGGAATTAGCCCTGCTGCAAAGCATTGCATCAAAAATTGTAATTAAACGCCCCTGTTAAACAGGGGCAGAAAAATTGGGCTGCTGGCATCACCCAGAACCAAAAATGTTCTTCCAACATATCAGCGGAGGAGGAAGAGGATATACAATCAACATAACAGGACAGTCACTCAGCATCAGCATAGGCAGTCTTGAAGGGATGTGGTATTTCAAAAAAAAATATTCGGTTACATCAGCTTCAGGTGCTTGGTAGCTGTGGGTGATCCAAGACTGATTCATCTTGATGAAGGTCAGTCGATCAACTGATTCGGTGGACAGGCGCACCCTGTGATCGGTAACAAAGCCACCAGCAGCACTGAAGGTGCGTTCCGAAAGAACGCTGGATGCAGGACAGGCCAGTAGCTCAATTGCATACTGTGCAAGCTCTGGCAAGTGATCCATCCTCAAGACCCAGTAAGCCAGAGGATTTTCGGTGGGAAAGGTGTCCAAGTCTGACCTTGCCCCTAGGTATTCCTGCACCATGTAAATTAGACGCTGGCGATGGGTGCTGGAACCGATCATACCTTGGGGCTGCGGACTAAAAAATTGTCTGAAAGCATCAGTCAGAAGGCCACCTTCTCCACCGCTCCTTCTGACCGATGCCTCAGCAACACGTTGTCCAGGACCAGGAGTTTGTAACCTCCCAGTCTCTGGGAACGCATTGCACAGAGCTTTCTGCAAGGCCTCCCGGAGATGTCTCATCCTCTGCTCCCTCTGCGATGGCAAGATAAGGTCGGCAACCTTACCCTTGTACCGTGGATCAAGGAGAGTGGCCAGCCAGTAATGGTCCCTCTCCTTGATCCGAAGAATACGAGGATCCTTCCGCAGGCTTTGCAGGATCAGGGAGGCCATGCAGCGTAGGTTAGCTGAGGCATTCGGTCCGGAGTCCTCTGGGTCACTAAGGACAACATGATCCGCAGCTACCTCCTCCCAGCCACGTACAAGTCCACGTGTTTCTTGGGACTGTAAATCATCCCTATAAGACTGCTGCTGCTGATGCTGAGTGCCAGCCTCCACCTCCATGCTGACACAATCATCCTCCTCCTCCTCTTCCTCCTCCTCACCCTCTTCCTGTGTGATGGGTGGCACAGCAGGAACACTGTCTGGATAAAGGGGGCCTTGAGAGGCAAGGAAGTCCTCCTCTTCCTGCCTCTGTTCTGCCTCAAGTGCCCTGTCCATTATTCCACGCAGCGTATGCTCCAAGAGGTGGACAAGAGGTACAGTGTCACTGATGCATGCACTGTCACTGCTCACCATCCTTGTGGCCTCCTCAAACGGTGACAGGACAGTGCATGCATCCCTGATCATGCCCCACTGGCGTGGTGAGAAAAAACCAAGCTCCCCTGACCCTGTCCTGGTGCCGTAGTCGCACAGGTACTCATTGATGGCCCTCTGCTGCGTGTGCAGCCGCTGCAGCATGGCCAATGTTGAGTTCCATCTGGTGGGCATGTCACATATAAGGCGGTTCTTGGGCAGGTTCAACTCCTTTTGGAGCTCAGCCAGCCGAGCACAGGCATTAAATGATCGGCGGAAATGCACACAGACTTTCCTGGCCTGCTTCAGGACATCATGTAAGCCGGGGTACCTGCCCAAGAACCGCTGCACCACCAGGTTAAGGACGTGAGCTACACAGGGCACATGGGTCAGTTGTCCCTGTCGGAGGGCGGAGAGGAGGTTGGTGCCATTGTCTCAAACCACCATTCCTGGCTTAAGCTGGCGTGGCGTCAACCACCTCTCGGCCTGCCCCTGCAGAGCTGACAAAACATCCGCCCCAGTGTGGCTCCTGTCCCCCAAACAAACCAGCGCAAGCACGGCATGGCATCGTTTTGCCTGCGTACTTGCGTAGCCCCTGGAACGCCTACGGAGCACCGCTGGTTCTGAGGACAGAGCACTGGAAGAGGCCGTGGAGGAAGAAGAAGAGGAGGGGGTGGAGGAGAGAGGTGTGTCACAACCAATAGTAGCATTTTGGAGGCGTGGTGGCGGAACAACCTCCAACACTACTGCACCTTGTCCTGCATCCTTCCCAGCAGCCAGAAGAGTGACCCAATGGGCCGTGAAAGACAGGTAATGTCCCTGTCCATGCCTGCTGGACCATGAGTCAGCGGTAATATGCACCTTACCGCTGACCGCCCTGTCCAGCGAGGCAAGGACATTGCCTTCCACATGCCGGTAGAGAGCCGGAATCGCCTTCCGTGAGAAAAAGTGGCGTTTGGGGACCTGCCACTGAGGAACCGCACATTGTACAAACTCACGGAAGGGGGCCGAGTCTACCAACTGAAAAGGCAGCAGTTGAAGTGCTAGCAATTTAGCCAAGGTAGCATTCAACCGCTGGGCATGTGGATGGCTGGGAGTAAACTTCTTCCGCCGGTCCAGCAGCTGGGGCAGGGACATTTGTCTGCTATAATCGGACGTGGGTGTACCACTAGCAGAGTTCCCGGAAGGACTTGGCTGTGACACACCTAATTCTACACCTTCATTCCTCTCAGAGCAGGTTTCAGAGAGGACTGAAGGTCTAGTGGGGTTGGAGATGCCAGCTGATGAGGAGCAAGGAGAGGTCCGCTTTGTTCTTTGGTGTGGGTCTTTGAGGTACGCTTGCCAACGAGCTGCATGGCAGGTCAACATATGTCTGGTCAAGCATGTGGTGCCCAAGCGGCTGATGTTTTGGCCACGTGAGATACGCTTGAGACATATGTTGCAAATAGCAGCGGTGCGATCTGATGCACTCGTCTCAAAAAAGGCCCACACCAGAACTTTTAGAATAACGCGTAGAGGAAGCGCTCTGCGCAGGCGGAGCTCTGCGGTGTGATTCAGTCGGTGTGCTGCCCCTAAGCTGGCCCCCGGAGGGCATCCTGCCTTGTTGGACATGTGCCTCCTCCTCCTCCTCCTCCTCCTCCCTCCTTCCAGGCACCCACGTGGAGTCAGTGCCCTCATCATCCCCTCCCTCTTCATCGCTGTAGCAAACCTGGCAGTATGCTGCAGCTTGTGGAACATGACTGCCAGATTGCTGTCCTTCTTGAGAATCCCCTCTGTCTGCGCTCACGCTACTGCCTTCCTCTAGCTGAGTGTCATCATCAGAGCCCACCAAACACTGGGCATCCTCCTGGAGCATGTACCCAACACTGTGCTCAAAGAGTTCAGGAGACTCCTCAGGAGGACGTGGTGGGTCTAGGGAAGGAGTCACTGATGATGACATTGAGAGGAGGGAAGACGATGCGTTGGCAACTGCTTTGCTACTACCCTGAGACTGGGTGAGAGAGGATGAGGAGGATGAAGAGGGCTTGGTCATCCACTCTACCAAGTCGTTGGCATGTTGCGGTTCAACATGTCCAGCTGCAGAAAAGAAGGACAAGCATGTCCCATGGCCACGTGCTGATGACAATGCACCGCGTCCACGACCAGCACTGTTGTCTCTAGACACAGAGCCTGCTTGCCCTCTTTTATCGGCTCGTGCCTGTCTGCCTCTCCTTGCTGGCCTTCCAGACATGGTAATGGCCTGAAGGGAGTTGGGTAAAACAGTAGTTGGGTAGTTTATATTGTGCTGGAGGCACACAACACCCACTAACTCCTGCAGATGCCTTTTTTATAGAACAGCAGAGATAAAGGGGTATATACAGATGTATACTGTGCTGTGCTGGAGGCACACACAACTTCCAATAACTCCTGCAGATGGCAATTGGGCTCAAATAGAGAACAGCTATGTAGGTGGATTATAGCGGTATGTACTGGGTACAGAGCACGCAGACAGCACACACTATCTCCTGACACTACTGACTGCAAGCTCTATTATTAAAGATGGACCACTAGCTATATAGGTGAGGTGAATATCACGGTGTATACTGCGGTCAGGGCACGCAGACAATAACCAGAAAACAGCAGAGATAAAGGGGTATATACAGATGTATACTGTGCTGTGCTGGAAGCTCACACAACTTCCAATAACTCCTGCAGATGGCAATTGGGCTCAAATAGAGAACAGCTATGTAGGTGGATTATAGCGGTATGTACTGGGTACAGAGCATGCAGACAGCACGCACTATCTCCTAACACTACTGACTGCAAGCTCTATTATTAAAGCTAGATCACTAGCTATATAGGTGAGGTGAATATAGTGGTGTATACTGCGGTCAGGGCACAGACAATAACCACTACACAAGAGCAAGATAGGAAATCAGCCAAAAACGATTGGTGTGTAACTGTGTTGAAGGTACACAGAACACCCACTGCTTCAGATGCCAACACACTACACGAGGCCACCTCAAAGGCGGCCTTATATAGTGTGGGGCGTGCACTACACAGCCTGAGCTATGATTGGCCACAGGCATCCTGCCTGTGGCCAATAATGGCTCTCCTCGCTGCTGGCACTGCGATTGGCCAAGCATGCGGGGTCACAGTGCATGCTTGGCCAATCATGAGCCAGCAATGTACTGCGCCATCGCAGTGCATTGTGGGCCGTGCGCGCCACACGAATTTTGACGCGAACGGACCAAGAGTTCGGATTTCGCCGAACGGACGAACAGCCAATGTTCGAGTCGAACGTACGTTCGACTCGAACACGAAGCTCATCCCTATTCTTGGGGATCATCAAAATGTTTTCTGGCATAACGGAGACAAGCTTTTATGTTCTTTTTGCTCAGCAGCAGTTTTCGTCTTGGAACTTTGCCATGCAGGCCATTTTTGGCCAGTCTCTTTCTTTTTTCTTTTTTTTTCAAAAAAGTTTTTATTTGTTTAATCAAACAGGTTAACGTGTAGTATTGTACAGATATATCAGGCATATACAGTATATTATGCAACAACTATAACAGGCGAAGGTACATTCAGTGTCCCGTTGCGCCCACATAAACCTTGGTATACAGTATTTAATCATCAAAACAATCCATTTAGAATAATCACATTTTATTAAATCTGCAACTGTGCAGAATGTTTTCTATGCTGCTACAGTTGTATTGTCCAACGTAGGGTCTGTGGGTGTGAGTGTATCTTGCGTGTATAGAATCGTAGCTCCTAAAGTGTATATTTTAGGTAATTTGAGTGCTTTCTCAGCTGATATAGTTATCTTGTGTACGCTGGGGTGGTCTTAAGGTGTTGTAAGAGAGTGAAATATAGTGTAAGTGAGGTGCGTGGTCAATGGCGTCCTGTTAAGGTCATTGGCTGCATAAATAGTGGGGGGGGGGGGGGGGTAGGCGCAGTGCCGGGACAAGGTCATCCAAAGCCCAGGGCAAACATGCCAAACTGCACCCCCCGCCCCCAAGGTGTATGAGCATTATGCGTCATCAAACAAAAACTGATCACTAATCTTTTTCACCCCTAAGCATAAATTCCCCCTCCTCCCAGTGTAAATCTGTTCCCCTGCTGAAATCCCCCCTCCCAGCACAAATCTTATCCACCCCACCCCCCAAATCCCCCCCCCCCCAATTCAAGTGCCCCCTCAAAAAATCACTCCTCCTAGCACAAATTATCTACCCCTAAGATTACCCCTCCCAATAACCCCACCTCAAATCCCCCCTTCGAGGAAAAAACGCGCCACCAATCATCCTTCCTAGCACAAATCTTCTTCCCCCATTCCTTCTCGACCCTAAATTTTAGCATACCCCCCCATATTTCCCCTCCTAGAACAATACTTACTACCTGCTGCCCCCCAAATCCACCTTTCCAACACAAATCCCCCCCCTATTTCCTTGTGGTGCCCCCCCCCTACTGCCCATGATACCACAGTGCCCAGGGCAGCCGTCCCTCCTGCCCACCCCTTGTCCCGGCCCTGGGAAGGCAGATAAAGAGGAAGGGAACTTTGGAATGTAAAGGAAGTGGGAGTGTGCAGGAGGGTGAGGAGCAATTAAGTGACACGAGGAAAAGCGGATGATGGGCAGAGGGGAAGATGAGAGAGAGGGAAAGAAATTGAAAAAGGTGTGTGGTTTTGAGGTTAGCGCCTTTGAATGTAGGGTTAGCTGTCTCTTGCTTCCCTCCTCCTGGGGAGGTCTTCTTGAAGTCTGTTATATACCATGGTGTTATGAGGAGGGGGCGGCCCTTTAATCGTCAGAATATCAGGTTTCCAGTTTCGGGTCATGAAGGCAGTGTGCAGCTATTCCAAATTTATGATTCAGGTGGGTTCTTGGCCATGAGGCCAGGTTCACACTATAGCGATGCGGGAACGCCGCGAATCCGCGGCGTTTTCCCGCATCGCACACCTCCCGCCGGCAGTTCACACTGCCCTATGCGGACGGCTGGGAGTGTCAATGATATGTTAATGACACCCCCAGATCCGTCCGCATATCGCAGTGCGATCTGCCGACTCGCACAGGAATCGGATCGCATGGTGTGAACACCCATGCGATCCGATTCTGTTGCGGACCAAAAAAAGGGTCCCATGCGAGTTTGCTGCGGGAGCGATGCAAATTCAGCCATACTATCTGTATGGCTGAACTCGCATCGCTACGGAGATCGGATGTGATTTGCACTGCAGTGCGGGTGCGAATCACATCCGGATCTCCCCCCGCAGCAGTGTGAACCCAGCCTGAACGTTAGTGATTTGGAGAATTTAGAGGGGAGTATTCAGTCGGGGTCTGGTAATGTTTCCAGCATGCCCATTTGATTCCGAATTTGCTGGGGGTGTCTCGCGCTATGTGAATCAGTTCCTCAGTCTCTTTCTTATGGTGGCGTCATGAACACTGAGCTGAACTGAGGCAAGTGAGGTCTGCAGTTCTTTGGATGTTGTTGTGGGGGTCTTTTGTGACCTCTTGGATGAGTCTTCGCTGCGCTCTTGGGGTCATTTTGGAAAGGTTCACCACTGTTCCATGTGTTTGCCATTTGTAGATAATGGCTCTCACTGTGGTTCACTGGAGTCCCAAAGCTTTAGGCTGCTTTCACACTGAGGCCCTTTACAGGCGCTATATCTCTAAAAATAGTGCCTGTAAAGAGCCTCTCCTCTCACTCCAGTGTGTGAGTTCTTTCACACTGGAGCGGTGTCACTGGCAGGGCACCCAAAAAAGTCCCGCAAACCACATCTTTGAGGCCCCATAGGAGCGGTGTATACACCCCTCCTACAGCGCTCCTGCCCATTGAAATCAACTAAAAGTGCCGCTAAAAATAGCCGCTGATGCCCCCAACACCCTGGTGTAAAAGTAGCCATAGAAATGGCTTTATAACCTTTTCCAGACTGTTAGATCTCAATTACTTTCTTTCTCATTTGTGCCTGAATTTCTTTGGATCTCGGCATTATGTGTAGCTTTTGAGGATTGTTTGGTTTACTTCACTTTGTCAGTCAGGTCTTATTTAAGTGATTTCTTGATTGCAAACAGGTGTGGCAGTAATCAGGCCTGGGTATGGCCAAGTTAACTCAGGTGTGATAAACCAGAGTTAAGTTATGTTTTAACAGGGGGTGCAAACACTTTTTCACAGTGCCACGTGGGTTTGGATTTTGTTTTCCCTTAAGACCCCTTTCACACTGGGGAGTTTTTTAGGCGTTTTTTAGGCGCTTTAGCGTTAAAATAAGCGCATGTAAAATGCCTGAAAGAAGCCTCATCTACAATCCCAATGTGAAAGCCCCAGTGCTTTCACACTGAGACCCCTTTCACACTATGGAGTTTTTCAGGCGCTTTAGCGTTAAAATAAGCGCCTGAAAGAAGCCTCAACTGCAATCCCAATGTGAAAGCCTGAGTGCTTTCACACAGAGGCGCTGCGCTGGCAGGGCATCAAAAAAAGTCCTGCAAGCAGCTTCTTTGCAGCGCTTTTGGGGCGGTGAATACACTGCTCCTAAAGCGCCCCTTGCCATTGAAATCAATGAGAAACGCCTGCAAAACGCCTGAAAAGCGCCTGCAAAGCGATTTTGACAGCAACGTTTTGTGGGCGCTTTTAACCCTTTATTTGGCCACTAGTAAGGGTTAAAAGTGCCCCACTAGCACTCAAAAAATGCTGGTAAATCGCTGCTAGTTTAAGCGGCGCTTTACGAGCATTTTTCGGGTGCTGGCAGTGTGAAAGGGCTCTTAACCACTTTCAGACCGGACTAGGGTTGCCACCTTTTCTTCAAGCCAAACCCGAACACTTTTACGGCGCACAGCAATTTTTTTGTAGTACACGCTATAGGATTGTAAAATACATGGGACACCTTTTGGGTTACCCAAAGAGAGTAGTAATGAGGTGTTGTATGGTGAACAGTGGCTGTGGCCAAATTGCATTAAGAGCGAGGGGGGACTTAAAGGCACATGGTTAAATAAGACAAAAGCATTTGTGTACCCATAAAATATGATTCGATTAATAAAAGAAATGTCAGTTAAAATATGAAACTAGCCTACCTTAAAAGTGGACACTGTCAGCCAGTAGGGCAGAGGACGGTGTCAGTAGAGCAGTGGACGGTGTCAGTAGGGCAGAGGACGGTGTCAGTAGGGCAGTGGACGGTGTCAGTAGAGCAGTGGATGGTGTCGGTAGGGCAGTGGACGGTGTCGGTAGGGCAGTGGACGGTGTCGGTAGAGCAGTGGGCGGTGTCGGTAGAGCAGTGGGCGGTGTCGGTAGAGCAGTGGGCGGTGTCGGTAGAGCAGAGGGCGGTGTCGGTAGAGCAGAGGGCGGTGTCGGTAGAGCAGAGGGTGGTGTCGGTAGAGCAGTGGGCGGTGTCGGTAGAGCAGAGGGCGGTGTCGGTAGAGCAGTGGGTGGTGTCGGTAGAGCAGTGGACGGTGTCAGTAGTGCAGTGGACGGTGTCGGTAGAGCAGATGATGGCATCAGTAGAGCAGTGGACAGTGTCAGTAGTGCAGTGGACGGTGTCAGTAGGGCAGTGGACAGTGTCAGTAGGGCAGTGGACAGTGTCAGTAGGGCAGAGGACAGTGTCATTAGAGCAGTGGATGGTGTCAGTAGAGCAGATATAGAGCAGTGGAAACTAACACATTAAATATCAGACTGTGCCTGTGCCCCCCCCCCCCCAATAGAGATCTCCATTACAAAAAAAACCTTACCTTCCAGGAGCCGCTGCAAAGATGTGTGTGTGTGTGAACCTGTTAGGGGGCGGTGTCTGTAATACAATGTTTTATCCTGCAAAAGCATCCCTAGTAGCTAGGATACCAGTCCAGTGGCCCTCCATTCACTGTCTCTGGCGGCATTGGTGGCTGGGAGGGAGAGAGAGCACACAGACAGTGCAGTGTGACCCAGCTGCAGGACAGAGGAGGGGGGTAGCTGAAAGAAGAGGGGGTAGCTGATAGAGGAGGGGGTAGCTGAAAGAAGAGGGGGTAGCTGAAAGAAGAGGGGGGTAGCTGAAAGAAGAGGGGGTAGCTGACAGAGGAGGGGGGGTAGCTGACAGAGGAGGGGGGTAGCTGACAGAGGAGGGGGGTGGCTGAAAGACGAGGGGGTGGCTGACAGAGGAGGGGGGTGGCTGGCAGAGGAGGGGGGCTAACAGATGAAGGGGGCTGGCAGAGGAGGGGGGCTGAAAGATGAGAGGGGCTGGCAGAGGAGGGGGGCTGGCAGATGAGGGGGGCTGGCAGAGGAGGGGGCTGAAAGATGAGGGGGACTGGCAGAGGAGGGGGCTGACAGATGAGGGGGCTGGCAGATGAGGGAGGCTGGCAGATGAGGGGGGCTGGCAGAGGAGGGGGGCTGGCAGAGGAGGGGGGCTGGCAGAGGAGGGGGGCTGGCAGAGGAGGGGTACTGGCAGATGAGGGGGGCTGGCAGATGAGGGGGGCTGGCAGATGAGGGGGGCTGGCAGAGGAGGGGGGCTGTAAGATGAGGGGGCTGGCAGAGGAGGGGGCTGGCAGATGAGGGGGCTGAAGGTTTGGGGGCGCTGGCAGAGGAGGGGGGCTGAAAGATGAGGGGGGCTGGTAGAGGAGGGGGCTGGCAGAGGAGGGGGGCTGACAGAGAAAGGGGGCTGGCAGAGGAGGAGTACTGGCAGATGAGGGGGGCTGACAGAGGAGGGGGGCTGGCAGATGAGGGGGGCTGGCAGAGGAGGGGGGCTGAAAGAGGAGGGGGCTGGCAGATGAGGGGGGCTGGTAGAGGAGGGGGCTGGCAGATGAGGTGGGCTGGCAGATGAGGGGGGCTGACAGAGAAGGGGGGCTGACAGAGGAGGGGGGCTGACAGAGGAGGGGGGCTGACAGAGGAGGGGGGCTGACAGAGGAGGAGTACTGGCAGATGAGGGGGGAGCTAGCAGAGAGGGGAGCTATCAGAGGAGGGAGCTAGCAGAGGAGGGGGCTGGCAGAGGAGGGGGGCTGGCAGAGGAGGGGGGCTGGCAGATGAGGGGGGCTGGCAGAGGGGGGAGCTAGCAGAGGGGGGAGCTAGCAGAGGAGGGGGCTGACAGATGAGGGGGGCTGGCAGAGGAGGGGGGCTGTAAGATGAGGGGGCTGGCAGAGGAGGGGGGCTGGCAGAGGAGGGGGGCTGGCAGATGAGGGGGGCTGGCAGATGAGGGGGCTGAAGGTTTGGGGGGCTGGCAGAGGAGGGGGCTGGCAGAGGAGGGGGGCTGACAGAGAAAGGGGGCTGGTAGAGGAGGGGGGCTGACAGAAGAGGAGTACTGGCAGATGAAGGGGGCTGGTAGAGGAGGGGGGCTGAAGGTTTGGGGGGGCTGGCAGAGGAGGGGGGCTGAAAGATGAGGGGGGCTGGTAGAGGAGGGGTACTGGCAGATGAGGGGGGCTGACAGGTGAGGGGGGCTGACAGAGGAGGGGTACTGGCAGAGGAGGGGTACTGGCAGAGGAGGAGGGCTGGCAGAGGAGGAGGGCTGGCAGATGAGGGGGGCTGGCAGATGAGAGGGGCTGGCAGATGAGGGGGCTGGCAGAGGAGGGGACTGAAGGTTTGGGGGGGGCTGAAAGATGAGGGGGGCTGGTAGAGGAAGGGGCTGGCAGATGAGGGGGCTGGCAGAGGAGGGGGGCTGACAGAGAAGGGGGGCTGACAGAGAAGGGGGGCTGACAGATGAGGGGGGCTGACAGATGAGGGGGGCTGGCAGAGGAGGGGGGCTGGCAGAGGAGGGGGGCTGGCAGAGGAGGGAGGGTGGCAGAGGAGGGGGGCTGGCAGAGGAGGGGGGCTGGCAGATGAGGGGGGCTGGCAGATGAGGGGGGCTGGCAGATGAGGTGGGCTGGCAGAGGAGGGGGGCTGGCAGAGGAGGGGGGCTGACAGATGAGGGGGGCTGACAGATGAGGGGGGCTGGCAGAGGAGGGGGGCTGGCAGAGGAGGGGGGCTGACAGAGGAGGAGTACTGGCAGATGAGGGGGGCTGGCAGAGGGGGGAGTTAGCAGAGGGGGGAGCTAGCAGAGGAGGGGGCTGGCAGAGGAGGGGGGCTGGCAGATGAGGGGGCTGAAGGTTTGGGGGGGCTGGCAGAGGGGGGGGATGAAAAATGAGGTGGGCTGGTAGAGGAGGGGGCTGGCAGAGGAGGGGGGCTGGCAGAGAAAGGGGGCTGGCAGAGAAAGGGGGCTGGCAGAGAAAGGGGGCTGGCAGAGGAGGGGGGCTGAAGGTTTGGGGGGGCTGGCAGAGGAGGGGGGGCTGAAAGATGAGGGGGGCTGGCAGATGAGGGGGGCTGACAGAGGAGGGGTACTGGCAGATGAGGGGGGCTGGCAGAGGAGGAGGGCTGGCAGATGGGGGGGGCTGGCAGAGGAGGGGGCTGGCAGAGGAGGGGGATGAAGGTTTGGGGGGCTGAAAGATGAGGGGGGCTGGTAGAGGAGGGGGCTGGCAGATGAGGGGGCTGGCAGAGGAGGGGGGCTGACAGAGAAGGGGGGCTGACAGAGAAGGGGGGCTGACAGAGAAGGGGGGCTGACAGATGAGGGGGGCTGGCAGAGGAGGGGGCTGATAGAGGAGGGGGCTGGCAGATGAGGGGGGCTGGCAGAGGAGGGGGAATGAAAGATGAGGGGGCTGGCAGAGGAGGGGGGCTGAAAGATGAGGGGGGCTGGCAGATGAGGTGGGCTGGCAGATGAGGTGGGCTGGCAGAGGAGGGGGGCTGACAGAGAAGAGGGGCTGGCAGAGAAGGGGGGCTGGCAGAGGAGGAGTACTGGCAGATGAGGGAGGCTGGCTTGGTGCTGGGGGAAGAGAGCAAACAGTGAGCTGCAGCATTCAGGATTCAGCGACGGTGAGAGGGACCAGACCAGGTCCGACTCACCACTGTCATCATTCACCAGTGGCAGTGAAACTGCCAAATATCATTAGCCCTACTGAAGCAGGGGAAGGAGGGGGGCCCGGGGGAGCGTGCTGCTGGCAGGAGAGGCTGCATTTGCCGATCGGTATTGACACACTGAAGGGGGAAGAGGTGGATGGAGGGGAATGCTCACCAGTGAAGCCACACAGGACAGGAGCCATAGAGAGGGGCAGGTGATGTTGGAGAGTGTGTATCACTATCCAGCGACAGGAGGGGGGCGCGCTGCTGCCGGGACACAGGACGGAGTACAGTAAACTAAAGCAGGGAGGGGGCTATGCTGCTGGTGGGTGGAGGTATGGACAGCCACTTCCCACACTCGCTGGAGCCTATGCTGCTGTGTCCGGGCTTCAGGAGGAGAGAAACCCGGGCATAGCTGTCAAAACCCGGACTGTCCGGGTCATTCCCGTACAGGTGGCAACCCTAGACCGGACCAATTTGCTGGTCAAAGACCAGACCACTTTTTGCAATTCGGCACTGCGTCGCTTTAACTGACAATTGCGCGGTCATGCGACGTGGCTCCCAAACAAAATTGACGTCCTTTTTTTCCCACAAATAGAGCTTTCTTTTGGTGGTATTTGATCACCCCTGCGGTTTTTATTTTTTGCGCTATAAACAAAAATAAAGCGACAATTTTGAAAAAAACGCATTATTTTTTACTTTTTGTTATAATATCCCCCAAAAATATATAAAAAAATTTTTTTCCCTCAGGCCGATACGTATTCTTCTACATATTTTTGGTAAAAAAATCACAATAAGCGATTATTGATTGGTTTGCGCAAAAGTTATAGCGTTTACAAAATAAGGGATAGTTTTATGGCATTTTTATTAATAATTTTTTATTATTTTTTTTACTAGTAATGGCGGCGATCAGCTATTTTTATTGTGACTGCGACATTATGGCGGACACATCGGACATTTTTGACACATTTTTGGGACCATTGTCATTTATACAGTAATCACTGCTATATAAATGCATTGATTCCTGTGTAAATGACACTGGCAGTGAAGGGGTTAACCAGTGGGTGGCAGTATAGGGGTTAAGTGTTCCTAGGGGTGTGTTACTAACTGTGGGGGGGCTGGGCTTTCATTTAGTGAACACTGATCTCTGCTGCAATCACATGGAGCAGAGATCGGCGTCACTAGTTGCTAGGCAGAATGGGGAAATGTTGTTTACAACGGCACTTCTCCATTCGGCCGCTTCGTGAGACGATCGCGGGGATGCCCGCGGCGATCGAGTCCGCGGGTCCCGCGACCGGACTCACGGAGGTCCCGACCAGCGCGGGAGCACGCCGCCGGCGGCGTGCTCCCGATGGCAGGGCGGCAAATTTAAAGGGACGTACATGTATGCCCATTTGCCTGCCCGTGCCATTCTGTCGACGTACATCGTCGTGCGCTGGTCGGCAAGTGGTTAAAGCAGTCGGGCTTTCACATTGGGATTGCAGATGAGGCTTCTTTCAAGCTCTTTACAGGCCCTTTTATTAACGCTAAAGTGCCTGTAAAAAACGCCTAAAAAACCCCCTAAAAAATGCCCCAGTGTGAAAGGGGTCTCATAATAACCACCATCCTTTAAAAACTGCATGTTGTGTTTACTTGTGTTATCTTTGACTAATATTTAAATTTGTTTGATGACCTGAAACATTAAAGTCTGACAAACATGCAAAACAATAAAAAATCAGGAAGGGGTCAACACTTTTTCACACAACTGTACATCCACTTTAACCACCTTCAGACCGGACCATTTTGCTGGTAAATGACCAGAGGTCTTTTTACACTTTGGCACTGCGCTGTTTTAACTGGTAATTGCGCGGTCATGCAATGTTGTACCCAAACGAAATTTGCGTCCTTTTCTTCCCACAAATAGAGCTATCTTTTAAAGGTATTTGACTGACTCTGCGATTTTTATTTTTTGCGATATAAACGTAAAAAGACCGCAAATTTTGAAGAAAAATGATATTTTCTACTTTTTGTTATTAGAAAAATCCAATAAACTCAATTTTAGTCATACATTTAGGCCAAAATGTATTCAGCCACATGTCTTTGGTAAAAAAAAAGTCAATAACTGTATATTTATTGGTTTGCGCAAAAGTTGTCACATCTACAAACTAAGGTACGTTTTCTGGAATTTACGCAGCTTTTAGTTTACGACTGCCTATCTCATTTCTTGAGGTGCTAAAATGGCAGGGCAGTACAAAACCCCCCCAAATGACCCCATTTTGGAAAGTAGACCCCCTAAGGAAATTGATAAGTGGCATGTTGAGCCCATTGAATATTTTATTTTTTTGCCTCAAGCGATTGAATAATGACAAAAAAAATTTTTTTTTTTTTTTTTTACACAAAGTTGTCACTAAATGATATATTGCTCACACATGCTATGGGCATATGTGAAATGACACCCCAAAATAAATTCTGCTGCTTCTCCTGAGTACGGGGATACCACATATGTGGGACTTTTTGGGAGCCTAGCCGCGTACGGGGCCCCGAAAACCAAGCACCGCCTTCAGGCTTTCTAAGGGCGTCAATTTTTGATTTCACTTCTCACTACCTATTACAGTTTTGAAGGCCATAAAATGCCAAGATGGCACAAAATCCCCACAAATGACCCCATTTTAGAAAGTAGACACCCCAAGCTATTTGATGAGAGGCATGTTGAGTCCATGGAATATTTTATATTTTGCCACAAGTTGCGGGAAAATTACAAACTTTAATTTTTTTTTATTTTTTTTTCACAAAGTTGTCACTAAATGATATATTGCTCACGCATGCCATGGGCATATGTGAAATGACACCCCAAAATAAATTCTGCTGCTTCTCCTGAGTACGGGGATACCACATATGTGGGACTTTTTGGGAGCCTAGCCGCGTACGGGGCCCCGAAAACCAAGCACCGCCTTCAGGCTTTCTAAGGGCGTCAATTTTTGATTTCACTTCTCACTAGCTATTACAGTTTTGAAGGCCATAAAATGCCAAGATGGCACAAAATCCCCACAAATGACCCCATTTTAGAAAGTAGACACCCCAAGCTATTTGCTGAGAGGCATGTTGAGTCCATGGAATATTTTATATTTTGCCACAAGTTGCGGGAAAATTACAAACTTTAATTTTTTTTTATTTTTTTTTCACAAAGTTGTCACTAAATGATATATTGCTCACGCATGCCATGGGCATATGTGAAATGACACCCCAAAATAAATTCTGCTGCTTCTCCTGAGTACGGGGATACCACATATGTGGGACTTTTTGGGAGCATAGCCGTGTACAGGGCCCCGAAAACCAAGCACCGCCTTCAGGCTTTCTAAGGCCGCGTACACACGCGCGGACTGTTCGCCCAACTTTGTCCGCTGAACAGTGTTTGGGCGGACAGTCCGCT
The DNA here is from genome assembly GCF_037356315.1 of Lithobates pipiens. Taxonomy (NCBI): domain Eukaryota; kingdom Metazoa; phylum Chordata; class Amphibia; order Anura; family Ranidae; genus Lithobates; species Lithobates pipiens. Next base: position 611,298,508 of record NW_027507903.1, read on the forward strand.
CGTGTGTGGGCTTTCAGCGGACAGTTTCAGCGGACAGTTTGACGAACAAGGTTTTTCGGAAATTCCGTAAAACTGTCTGCTGAAACCTTGTTTGAGCGAACAGTCCGCCCGTGTGTAGGCTTGTTCGACAAACTAAGTTCCGCGCATGCTCAGAAAGGCTTAACACGCCGAAAGTTATAATGCAGTGTATAGGACGTCGTATTTTTCGTCCCGTCGTACGTGCCGTTCACGTCATCGTGCACGGTTTCAGCAAACTGTTCGTTCGTCGTGTGTGGCCATGTCCGTCCATGCTAATTTTGAGCGGACTGTTTGCCGAAACTGTTTGACGGACAAAGTTGGGCGAACAGTCCGCGCGTGTGTACGCGGCCTAAGGGCGTTACAGTTTTGAAGGCCATAAAATGCCAAGATGGCACAAACCCCCCCCAAATGACCCCATTTTGGAAAGTAGACACCCCTAAATTTAGGGGTACACTAGTGAGACTAGGTAATAAATGGCGGGTGCCCTGAAACTATAAAAAAATAACTAACCAACCAGCGTCACCTGTAACAGTTATATGGTGATCACTGGTGAAAGGGTTAACTAGGGGGCAATCAGGGGGCTTTATGCGGTAGTATATGGGGGTCCCTGGCGCTATAAAAAGCTGCGGCGAACCTAAATACCTACCTGCCTAACTAGCGTCACCTGTGACACTAATACAGCGATCAGAAAAACGATCGCTTATTAGGCTGGGTTCACACTGGAGCGATGCGGGAACGCCACGAATCCGCGGCGGGTTCCCGCATCGCATGCCTCCCGGCGGCAGTTCACACTGCCCTATGCGAACTGCTGGGAGTGTCAGTGAAATGTTAATGACACCCCCAGATCAGTTTGCATATCGCAGTGCGATCTGCAAACTCGGATCGCATGGTGTGAACATCCATGCGATCCGATTCTGCTGCGGACCAAAAAAAGGGTCCCGTGCGAGTTTGCGGCGGGTGCGGCGGGTGCAACGCGAATTCAGCCATACTATCTGTATGGCTGAACTCGAATCGCACAGAGATCGGATGTGATTTGCACTGCAGTGCGGTGCGAATCACATCCGTTCTCATAAACCGCTGCAATGTGAACCCAGCCTTAGTGACACTGGCGACGGGGGGTGATCACGGGGTTAAACCTTTATTGGGGGGGTTAGGGGGGTACCTTAGAACTAAAGGGGGCTAACCCTAACTGCCCTAACAGTTATTACAGTCACAAATGACACCCGCCGGGTGATCAGGGGGTTAAACCTTTATTATTAGGTAATAAATGGCGGGTGCCCTGAAACTATAAAAAAAAACTAACCAACCAGCGTCACCTGTAACAGTTATATGGTGATCACTGGTGAAAGGGTTAACTAGGGGGCAATCAGGGGGCTTTATGCGGTAGTATATGGGGGTCCCTGGCGCTATAAAAAGTTGCGGCGAACTTAAATACCTACCTGCCTAACTAGCGTCACCTGTGACACTAATACAGCGATCAGAAAAATGATCGCTTATTAGGCTGGGTTCACACTGGAGCGATGCGAGAACACCACGAATCCGCGGCGGGTTCCCGCATCGCATGCCTCCCGGCGGCAGTTCACACTGCCCTATGCGAACTGCTGGGAGTGTCAGTGAAATGTTAATGACACCCCCGGATCAGTTCGCATATCGCAGTGCGATCTGCAAACTCGGATCGCATGGTGTGAACACCCATGCGATCCGATTCTGCTGCGGACCAAAAAAAGGGTCCCGTGCGAATTTGCGGCGGGTGCGGCGGGAATTCAGCCATACTATCTGTATGGCTGAACTCGAATCGCACAGAGATCGGATGTGATTTGCACTGCAGTGTGGTGCGAATCACATTCGTTCTCATAAACCGCTGCAATGTGAACCCAGCCTTAGTGAAACTGGCGACGGGGGGTGATCACGGGGTTAAACCTTTATTGGGGGGGGTTAGGGGGGCACATTAGAACTAAAGGGGGCTAACCCTAACTGCCCTAACAGTTATTACAGTCACAAATGACACCAATGCAAAAAAAAATAAAAATGCAATCGGTGTCACTGTGACTGGGGGGGGGGGGGGCAGGGGTAATTGGGGGGGTGATCGGGGGTAAAGGGGGGGTGTGAGTGTGCCTGGCATGTTCTACTGTACGTGTGGTGTGTTGGTGCAACTCACCGATCCTCTCTCCTCGGTGCCGGAACGAAAAATACTGACACGGAGGAGAGATTACATCACTTCCTCTCCTGTGAGGAGAGTAAGTGATGTCGTGGAGCATTTCTATTCGTCGGGAGCGATCGCGAGGGGGTGGCCATGAATGAATGGCTGCCCCCTCATCCCGGATCGCTCCCGAACGAATGCTGACCACCGCAGGCACCGGGGGGGGGGGCGATCGGGCCCCCCACCCGCGGGAAGGCAGGGACTTATATATACGCCCTTATGCCTGCCCGTGCCATTCTGCCGACGTATATCGTCGTGCGGCGGTCGGCAAGTGGTTAAAGAGGAAGTTCAGCCAAAAAAAAAAAAAAAGTACTAATACTGTAGCTGCTGACTTTTAATATTAGGGCACTTATCTGTCCAGGGAGCCCGTGATGTCGGCACCCCCATCTGATCTTCGGATTAACTCCCGGGTGCTGCCACTGCCATTTCTGGTAAGGGAGCCAGGCAGTAAAGCTTTTCGGCTTCACTGCTGGCTCCTTACTGTGCATGCGCGAAGCGTGCTGCACTTTCCAATTGGTCTGGCGTCGGGGGAAGGAGGAGGGGTACCACAGCCCATCTTCCGGAAGTGGGGTAGAGGACCTGTCATGAACAGGTCCCCCCCTCCCCCCTGAAAGGTGCCAAATTTGACACTGAAGGGGTGAGGAAGCATATAAGCATATTCCGCTTTAAGCAGCCCTCCCAGCAAAGAGCTCACCCACAAGAAAGTAAACCCCAGCAGAAATAACTTAACAAATATTCCTTCCTGGAAGAAAGTGCCCCCTCAGCAAAGAGCACCTCAACAAGAAAACAACCCCCAGCAGAAATCTCTCCAGCAAAGAGCACCCCCCAAACACGAAAATACCGACAGCAATGAGCTCCTCCCCACAAAACCCTCCCACAGCAGAAAAGAGCTCCCCCAACAAGACCCCCCTAAAGAAGCATCCTCCTCAGAAACAGAGTTCCTCCCCACATCAGAAATCCCCTCCAACTAAAAGCTTTTCCCAACAAGACCCCCCACACTAGAAATGAAGTCTAGAAAAGCATCTCCTCAAACCAGTTTCCCTAACCCCCAACAGTATCAGCCCCCCAACAAGGATCTTCTCCCCACCAGATCCCACTATAGCAAAAACAGCCCCCCCCCAGCAAGAATCTCCTGCACACCACATCCCCCACAGCAGAAAACACTGCTCCCCCAGCAATAACTTCCTCTCAACAAGCCCCCCATACACACACAGCAGAATCAGCCTCTGTAGCGAAAATCTCGTCCTCATCAAATTCACTACAGCAGAATCCCACCCCCACCCCCAGCAAAAATTGCTTCTCCACCAAGTTTCTTTTCCCCCTAAAGCAGAATTATCTGACAGACCTCAGATAAAGTGAGGCAGGTAGCTGAGGATGTTCTTCTCCTCGATTGTTTCACATGACATGTCAGAGTTGAAGATGAGCCTCCTTGGGCTCCAGATGGTATCTGAGGTCTGTCCTGTGAGCTGCAGAGAACGAGGAAAGTAAAACGGCATTGCAGCATCAGACACCAGGGTACCCCGAGAGCCTGTGATGATTAATTCTTATTAGATATAGTGAATATTCCTGCGCTACCTAACCTGAGATCAAAACAAGGTCCTTAGTTGCAGCAAACACCGGATTGGTTAAACGTAAGCCAACAATAAAATACTATAAAATCATTAAGTGGTGGTGCGCTCTAAGCCCCTGTACACACGGTCGGACATTCTGCCAACCAAATCCGTCGGATTTTGTCTGTCGGATCTTGTCCGAAACTGTTGCATACACACGGTCAGACTAAGTTGTCGAAAAATCCGATCATTCTGAACGTGATGACGTAATTTCGTTACGATGGGACTACGTTCAGGCTAGTAGCCAATAGCTTTGGTGTAGGAATTTGATCTGAGCGTGCGTGGCACTTTGTCCGATCAAAATTCTCTACACATGATCAGAGTATGTCCGATCGAACCAGTTGGTCGGAAAATATTTCCAACAAGTTGGAAAATTGGGTCCAACGGATATTCCAATGGAATCAGTCCGATGCATACCACACACAGTCGGATTATCCGACAACACGGTCCGATAGGTCAGATTCCGACGGATTCTCTGACCGTATGTACAAGGGCTAAGGGATGCTCAAATGAGTATATACGTGCTACGTGGCTTCTATAAGGTGCAAAATATTCAGATTCATTTGGAGGTCCACTATCTATTAATATTTTGAACCTTATAGTAGCCACGTAGTGCGTATATACTCATTTGATTAACACTTAGCGAGCAACACCACTTATTGATTTTATAGGATCAATTTTTATTAACAAAGTTTAATGTACATAGTGTGAAGGAGCCCTTATTTGTGACAAAAAAAAAGAAATAAAGAGGTTTAAATTGACAGGTCAACTTTTACGAGTGTATTTTCTCAAAAGAGATGAGCAATGACATCTCCATTTTTTTTTTTTTTAGTACAAGTTACTTTTAAAGAGAATGTTAAGCCTCTCACATCCTGTCTCCAGAAGAACACGTATTTGTATTTTTCTACCATACACTGCGATTAATTTGGGTTACTGGGTAAATAATTCAGGTTTATTATTTGCAATCAGCTAGTAGAGCTCTCGAGGCTTCTGACTCTGTTATCTTCAGTTATTTACTTCTATGTTGTAAAGAGAGGGGAATTTGATCCGTATTCTTATTCTTCAGTCTACTTATAATACCCAATCCCAAATGAGTCAGCGGAGGGACTACTTCACCGTCTCCAAGGCTACAGTATATATATAAACCGAAAAAGGTTATTAGTTAATATACCACCATATCACCATAAGAAACAAGTATGCCTTTTCTGTTAAATATATCTAATTTTATTTATTCTTTCATTTTCTTACAGCGATTCTTGATTGGACTCTTGCTGGAGTAGTCTTGCTCGTTTTGATTATTTTGTGTGTCGTATTGATTGTCCTGAAGAAGAGAGGTGAGCAGACTGGGAGGTTAAAACATGTAAATAAATGTAAATAAATGGTTAAAAGTGATTAAAATAAATTAATAAATCATATATATATATATATATATATATATATATATATATATAATTTGAGTTTAGGTTTTTCATCTGAAGAATATTGGTAATGCTACATCATACAATGACAACTGTGCTCTTTTAGCCTTGTGGGAACCGTTTGGGGAAGGCCCTTCTCTGTTCTACCATGACTTTGCCCCTGTGTACAAAGCCAGCTCCATAAAGATGTCAGGGGTTATTTACTAAAGGCAAATCCACTTTACACTACAAGTGCACTACAGTACAAGTGCACTTGGAAGTTCAGTCGCTGTAGATCTAAGGGAGACATGCAAGGAAAATTAAAAACAGCATTTTTAGCTTGAACATGATTGGATGATAGAATTAGCAGAGCTTCCCCTCATTTCAGATCTACCCCTCAGATCTACACTGACTGCACTTCCAAGTGCACTTTTAAATGTAGTGCAAATCTGCATGTTGCATGTTACACCCGTATACAATGTTTAACATGTTTTAGTTTCCTCCTCCCCTTCTCTCCACCCCACCCGCACAGCCTCATCATTAATTCCTAGGAATCTGTGAATGTATAAACTACAAGTTCAATCCACCACTGCAGCCGGCACACTGATCAGCACACCTGTAGTTCATTCACACTGCCTACAGCTCTGCAATGACAGCCGTACAGAGGTACGGGCAGCACAACTGTAGGCAATGTCTGCAGGAGCCTGACACTTCACCCAAACTCTGCTCATTGCTGGCGCAATACTTTGCAGTCTCCAGTTCTAAAAAAGTGAGCACTTAACCCATGCAGTATAGGGGACCCTACTGCAGGGATGTATTTTTTTATGAACAAGAATGTCACAGAAGGCACTTGGGTCAGGCAGGCACATAAATGGGTGGTTTTATGTACATATATGTGATTGTTTGTGTATACTATCTCTATTTATACACACACATATACGCATGTGTGTTTGAGTTTCGGGGTGCACACCCTAATGCAATAGGCTGTGCACACCTATGCCCCATAGTATGATGAGTTTGGTGCGAAGGACCCGAGTGGCCTGTATAGTGACCTGTCCATGGATGTGAGGAAGAAGAGCAATTCCCAAACACACCCCTTTCTACTTCTCACTTGCAGAAAGCATCCACATAAAAAGTAAAGTGAGCCTCAAACACAACCATAATCTACTAACCTCTGTAATTGTATTTCACATACTTGTGCTCTTTCTGTAGAAAAAAGGTTTAGGGATTGATCTTCTTTAATGCAACTTAAATACAATTCCTGATTTAATTGCAAATATCAGCAGAAGCTTCAGTTACAAATATTGCCTAAAACTCCCTAGAAAGTCTCCCTGTCAGTGCCTCCACTCTGTTTGGCCTTGTGTAATGCAAGTAGGACCCCCAATTGAGATAAATTTGTCCCCAGGTGTAGTACTCATATTTGTTTTTGCTCAATAATGGCAGTCCAAGGTTCTTTAACGTTATTTTAAAGATGTATTCTAAATAGAATGGGGCAGGGATAGCTGGAATACCCAAGGACAGGACGTGCAATTACCAGTCCCTCTACATGGAGAGCAAAGATCCACCGCTCCAGGTCATTCCACCGGTAGACTACCAACTCTCCAGGCAGGTATAGAGTTGCATGGAGCTCACACTTCACCTCCCCAGAGATGGTATCTATTACCAGATGGGTTCCTGTTTTTTTTCTGAACAAAGTCATAACTGTAGCCATCAACCAGTGGAGATTTTGGTGTTTCTCCATTGTCCCAAACAATATATTCTTATAGCAGTAGAAACAGCATGGGTGAGGTCCATCTTAAATAGTAGGTAACATGTGGTACACCCAAGGATCAAGGACCTCAGGCCTGGGAAGAGCCAAGTGCCTCCAACCCAGAAGGATGCCTAGGAGATTTGCTGAAGCTAGGCCCAACCCACTAACAACAAGCCTATCAGTGGTTGCCTATTCAACAAAAAAAAGGCTAATCATGATATATCCCTGGGACGGTACTCTGGATCTTTCAACAGTCTGGCAGATGACACATCACAGGAAGCCACTAAGCACACCCTACTGGTGAAATCAGTGTACTCCATGTACACCATGTGCAGTGACCTGCATTTATTGATCACGGTAAGTCAAACAAATATCAGGCACTACACCTGCCTATATGTTGCATTTAAATGCTATTAAAAAGGGTCAAAATACTACCGGTAATAGCTATTTTTCATTTTTATGTCTTAAATTCCACGTGAATTGCATTAAAAGGAAGAAAGGTAGCATTTTAACATAATTTTCATCTACACAACATTGTGGTGTGACGAGGCACATAGAAAACCATATGCAGGGACATACACCGATCTGGTGTGGAAAAATGCAGGTCACTACACATGGTGTGAACAAACCTTTAGGGAACACATCCCTACACTAGCTATCTACCTAGAATGACTGTCTTGCAAGATGATTTTGCCACAAATGATTTAACCTTCCACAGTCCAAATACTGTTATTTATTGGAGTTTTCTCCCTTTGAAGTATTCCTGGACTTTGAATGCCTTTTTAGCCTTTTGTTAATCCCCTTGAACTTTTTAGCTATATACTTTAAATGTAAAGCCTTCATTGCTTCCTGGCATAGAATATATTGTTGGCTCTCTTTTCTGTAAGCTTTAGTAAAACTAAAATAAATACAATTGTAGTATTTGCTTTTAATAGTAGAAATTTCCACCTACCGCCAGGTTTCTTGTCTGGGTAATTCCCTCCATCACTCATGGTACATGCATTCCATCTCACCATAAATGCCCATGCTATCATTCATATTTAGTGTGCTGTCGTCCTCCAATGATCTGCTGATTTCATACTTGGATACATGGCCAACTGGTGACCCATCCCAAACATGTCCACAGCTGAGTTTGGGTTCTGACCTGAATTTAAAGAAGAATTGTGAATGGACAGTTCCTGATGTCATCACCCCCATAGACCAGCTCTGGACATACGGCAGGAACAGTCCACTGCTGGACATGGAGTCCACTGCTGGCTGCATTCCCAAGGATCGAAGGATTGGGTAAGTATAGTCTTTGGGTGCGCCCCTAGACAAAACAAGCTGTTAACCCATGCATTGCAGCACAGCCCCACTGTATGGGACAAAAACATATTCATGGAGTTCTGCTTCATGAAACACTTCTCTGAAGAAATAATTAAATGTATACTGTTTTAAAAAAGACCACAAAGCCTAAAAATTAAAAAAGGCTTCCATCTGATTGTAGCATCGGCTCCTGACGAGCGCGGGCTATATGTTTTTGAAAACTAATATTCCTAAAGCCACAGTTGGGTTTTAGGGCTAATTTTGCCAAATTATGGTTTCAGTACCAGTCTAGCTAGATTGCACTGTGTTCTCCTTGGCTGCAAGTGTCACTGTCGCCGCCAGCAAGTGGTAGAACGCAGTCTGGTCAGGTGTATTGAGTGCCATCCTTGTCTCTGAACCAGCCCAGTGGGAGTGTTGTCCTGCTGTGCATTCTGGGAGGTGGTATTTGACCACTTAAGGACCGCCGCATGTAATTCTACATCGGCAGAATGGCATGTACGGGCACAAGCACGTACCCATACGTGCTTGCCTTCCAGCGGTTGGGGGGTCCGATCAGACCCACTTCCGCTGGCTCGGCCGTCCGTTTCGCTTCAGGAGCGATCCGGGATGAGGGGATGGCCGTTGGTTTCTGGCCATCCCCTCTCGATCGCTCCTGGCGAATGAGAAGCTTCCCCCACCTGTGTAGTGTAAACACAGGCAGGAGGAAGTGATGTCACTCTCCTCGGGGCGGTCTTTTTGACCGGACTGCGAGGAGAGGACATAGTAAGTGCACCAATCACTACACTGACACGTAGGTACACATAGTGTCACTGGTGCTGCTAGGTAGCTAGTTATTTTTTAGGTTCACCGCCAGGTTTTTATAGCGTTAGGTACCCCCATATACTACCTAATAAAGATTTTAACCCCCTGATTGCTGCTAGAGTTAACCCTTTCACCAGAGATCACCGTAAAAGTGTCACTGGTGACGCTGGTTAGCCAGTTAGTTATTTAGGTTCCCCGTCAGGTTTTTATATAGCGTCAGGGACCCCCATATACTACCTAATAAAGGTTTTAACCCCCTGATTGCCCCTAGTTAACCCTTTCACCAGTGATCATCGTATAAGTGTTACGGGTGACTCTGGTTAGTTAGTTTGCTTTTTATAGCATCAGGGCACCCACCATTTATTACCCAATAAAGGTTTAGCCCCCTGATCACCCTGCAGGTGATATCAATTAGGTTTTAGGGTCAGATAGGGTCTGCGTCGCCCCAGGCAGCGCTAGGTTAGTGCCAGTACGGCTAACACCCACGTACAAAGCATACACCTCCCGTAGTGGTATAGTATCTGAACAGATCAATATCTGATCTGATCAGATCTATACTAGCGTCCCCAGCAGTTTAGGGTTCCAAAAAAACGCATTGTTACTGGGATCAGCCCAGATACCTGCTAGCACCTGCATTTTGCCCCTCCGCCCAGCCCACCCAAGTGCAGTATCGATCAATCACTGTCACTTACAAAACACTAAACACATAACTGCAGTGATCGCAGAGTCAGGCCTGATCCCTGCGATCGCTAACAGTTTTTTTTGGTAGCGTTTTATATTTAAATCTTGAAGGCGGTGCTTGGTTTTCGGGGTCCCGTATGCGGCTAGGCTCCCAAAAAGTCCCCCACATGTGGTATTCCCGTACTCAGGAGAAGCAGCAGAATTAATTTTGGGGTGTAATTTCACATATGCCCATAGCATGTGTGAGCAATATATCATCTAGTGACAACTTTGTGCAAAAAAAATTAAGTTTGTAATATTCCCGCAACTTGTGGCAAAATATAAAATATTCCATGGGCTCACCATGCCTCTCAGTAAATAGCTTGGGGTGTCTACTTTCCAAAATGGGGTCATTTGGTGGGGGGGGGGTTGTGCTATTTTGGCATTTTATGGCCTTTGAAACTGTGATAGGTAGTGAGAAGTGAAATCAAAAATTTGCACCCTTAGAAATCCTGAAGGCAGTGATTGGTTTTCGGGGTGCCGTACGCGGCTCTGGCTCACAAAAAATGTCCAAATATGTGGTATCCCCGTACTCAGGAGAAGCAGCAGAATATATTTTGGGGTGCAATTCCACATATAACTATGGCATGTGTGGGCAATATATCATTCAGTGACAACTTTTTGTAAACTTTTTTTTTTTTTTTGTGTCATTATTCAATCACTTGGGACAAAAAAAAAAAAATATTCAATGGGCTCAACATGCCCCTCAGCAATTTGCTTGGAGTGTCTACTTTCCAAAATGGGTGTCATTTGGGGGGGGGGGGGGTTTGTACTGCCCTGCCATTTTAGCACCTCAAGAAATGAGATAGGCAGTCATAAATTAAAAGCTGTGTAGATTCCAGAAAATGTACTCTAGTTTGTAGACGCTATAACTTTTGCGTAAACCAATAAATATACGCTTATTGACATTTTTTTTTACTAAAGACATGCGGCTGAATACATTTTGGCCTAAATGTATGACTAAAATTTAGTTTATTCAATTTTTCTTATAACAAAAAGTAGAAAATATCTTTTTTTTTTTCAAAATTTTCAGTCTTTTTCCTTTTATATCGTAAAAAATAAAAATCGCAGAGGCAATCAAATACCTTCAAAAGAAAGCTCTATTTGTGGGAAGAAAAGGACTCAAATTTCATTTGGTACAACATTGCATGACCACGCAATTACCAGTTAAAGCAGTGCAGTGCGAAATTGTAAAAAGACCTCTGGTCCTTAGGCTGACAATTGGTCCGGGGCTTAAGTGGTTAAGGTACTGCGATCACGTGCTTCTGGGTTCTGGTCCAGAAGACATTTTCTGTCTGTTCGGTCCTTATCCTCCTGACCAGCCCCCATGGCCCTCCTGGCATGGGGTGTGGATCTATGCAATTCCAAGCCTCGGGCTGGATAGCCCGAGGCGAATCAACTGCAGGGACAGGCATGAATGGATATGAGGCCATAATGATTCAAAGGTGGTCCGGTGCCGTCTCATCTAGGGAGAGACTCAGCAACTGGAGAAGCATCCAGGGGAGGACACTTCGGGAGAAGGCCATGCGTAAGGCTGGTTTCTCAGAAGGAGCCTGGAGGCTCAGTTTAAGGACACTTTGTATATCTATATTCATACAGTATCACCAGACTGGCTGAGAGATACTGGTACCGTATCATAGTTCTCTAAATTTATCTACGTCCCTCAGTTACATCCAAGTCTGTGGCAGAGACTTTTGCTTTTCAAGTTTTCTACATCCAAGTCTGTGGCAGAGACTTTGCTTTACTTGACACCCTGCCGGCTGCTAGGCCTAGTGAGAGGAGGTCTATCCGGAGGTTGTGAGAATCCAGCTGTGAAATGTTTATTTTGCAGTTCCAAAAGTACCTGAACTTCCTTTCTAATTCTCTACCTTTTATTAAGAAACTGTGTTATCTTCTAAAATAAATAACCCAAAAGAGGATCCAGTGTCAGTTTCTGCATTTCTTTGGGCCATCTACCACGGGAACCCCTAGATGGAGACGAGGTCAAGAAGGTAACGGTAAGCCCAACAAAACCAGCAGCTCCTTTGGGGGTCAGTGCTACATGTGGGGGCTCGTAGTCCAGGGTTTAACGTTACCCCTCGCAAAGAAAGAGAGTTGTACACCACGTGACATTTACACGGTAGATGGTTATAATTTTTGGACTGCGCCATTTCTGCAAAGAGTGATTGACATCCACTGTTGGCATGAAAACTGTGGGCGGAGTTGGAAAAAGCCCACGAGTTGCGTGACCAGAGGAACCAGTGGGAGGAGTCTTGCCTGTTTATTTTCCCTGCACGAGGCACCGCGTGAGTGTGTCGTAGAAGGGAGAGGAAGTAGGTTGTGCTTTGCTGTGGAAGAGAAAAAAAAGTGAAAATGTTCAGAGTACCAGGAACATCGTCCATCTTGGGATCCAGGATGCCTTCGGTGGGAAATCCCACAAGTGTGAGACTGCCTGGGACTGTGCTGATGGATACGGGAATTCACCTGTTACCGCAGGGACGTTTTGTCTTGTATACATCAGGAGACGTTGAGGCCCTTGGGATGCTCTGCAGAAAGTGTGAGGGACTAGTCGCAAGTCCCCGGCCGCTTGTTCGTTGCCACCGGTCTGGAGAATACCTTTTCAAGGTGGAACAACCCATCGTGCCACCTAGGGCCTACCGCATGTATTGGGCCACGGGCGTTGCCACTGAGGAGTCTATTGTCTACGCTCTTGTGGTGAGGCCTAGCTCTATGTTGTCTGCTGCTGACAGCGTCCTGGAGGGAGATGCTGTTACTGCAGTTACCGGAGGAACTACTCCGGATGTCATGGACACCACTTTGTCCACTGTCACCACCACTACCGGGCCTGCTCAGAAGAGAGTGGGCTATGTCAAGCCCTCCTGCGGCCGCAATAGAGGTCCATCTTAAAGCTTATCCGAACTGGATCGGAGGAAGGAGATCGTTCTGGAGAAGTCAGGCACACTGGTGAGAAATCTGGGGCAATTGTGTTGAGCGGGACTGTGAACAATTATCTGCCAGCAGAGGAGTTGGGGGATTCGGAATTAGATTCTCTCTCTGATGTAGGGGACGATGATCTTTTCGAGACTTTGTTCCAGGAGATGTTGTGGGCAAATGCGGATGATGTGGCTGCAACTTGCAGTGTCTCTGGCTGGCTGGCCCTTAACCACTTCCTACCCGGCCAATGCACATATACGGCCGGGTGGGAGCCGTCTACTCCTGATAGGACGTTCAGGAACGTCCATCAGGAGGAGCGGGATCGCGCGCGCGCGTGCCCGCGCAGCGGCGCGATCCCGATGCGCCTGTGTCACCGGGACACGGCGCATCTCAGATCGGTAGGAGGGCTCTGTGATTGGCCCTCCTGATCACATGACGGCCGTGTCCAATCACGGCCGTCATGTGATGTAAACAAACAGCCGGTTGCTAGGCAATCGGCTCCTCCTCTCCTCACACAGAAGTCATCGCTGAGGAGAGGAGAGCAGATTGCTGCAGCCGGCTGATGATCAGTGAGTATGAGCTGTTTTTTACAGCTTTTTACTCACTGATCTTCAGTCTAGTGTAAACACACATCACACCACACAGTGTAAACACAGTCCCACATATGTCCCCATAACACACATGTCCCCAAAACATACATGTCCCCAAAAAATAAAAACACATGTCCCTAATAATAAAAACATGTCCCCCACATATGTCCCACTAAAATCACTTGTCCCAATGATTATGTGCACACATATGTACGTGATCACCTGCACACATATGTACATGATCATTTGCGTACATATGTCCGTGATCACACAAACCAATTATTATACACTTAACGGAATTTTTTTTACCAAAAACATGTAGCAGAATACATTTTGGCTTAAATTTATGACAAAATTTGATTTTATTGGATTTCTTTTAAAATAGAAAAAAGAAAATATTGTTTTTTTTCCAAATTTCCGAATTTTTCCAAAAAATAAAAACCGTAGAGGTGATCAAATACCACCAAAATAAATCTCTATTTGTGCGAACAAAATGATAAAAATTTCATTTGGGTACAGTGTAGCATGACCGCGCAATTGTCACTGAAAGTGCGAGAGCGATGAAAGCTGAAAATTGGGCTGGGAAGGAAGGGGGCGAAAGTGCCCTGTATTGTAGTGGTTAATTCGGGGAGTGCATCACCTCGGGCGGGAACCCCTACTACCATAGGTTTAACTTTACCAAAGCCTCTCAATTTTCCCGAACCAAAGAAAACATCTTTTGCATTGGTGCACAAATCTCCAAATTCCTGCGTGCCTCCCGGGATGGAAGTGCCCGAGCTCTGCCCAGGCTCGCACGATCCCAGCGACTACTGAATAAACAGGTGGCAACAGAATATGGACTGGAATTTCCTTATGTTCCTAAGGAGATTATGAGGGAAATTGAGGAGAATTGAGAGGACTGGTACACAAGCGATGTATGGGACTACTATATTCAAACGGTATCGCCGGACCGGCTGAGAGATACTGGTACCGTATCTTAGTTCTATAAATTTATCTATCACCCTCAGTTACATCCAAGTCTGTGGCAGAGATTTTTGCTTTTCAAGTGTTCTACATCCAAGTCTGTGGCAGAGACTTTTGCTTTTCAAGTGTTCTACATCCAAGTCTGTGGCAGAGACTTTTGCTTTTCAAGTGTTCTACATTCAATTCTGTGGCAGAGACTTTTGCTTTTCAAGTGTTCTACATCCAAGTCTGTGGCAGAGACTTTGCTTTACTTAACACCCTGCTTGCTGAAACGTTTATTCCCTAGATTTTGCAGTTCCAAAAGTACCGGAACTTCCTTTCTAACTCTACCTTTTATTAAGAAACTGTGTTATCTTCTAAAATAAATAACCCAAAAGAGGATCCAGTGACAGTTTTAACCAAAAAGCTTTAAAAAATTATTGTACTGTAATTGTAAATCTCAATCCCTTAAATGTGATCCAGATGGTTTGAGTATATATATATTATATACAGTTGTGTGCATAAGTTTACATACCCTGGCAGAATTGATGATTTCTTGGCCATTTTTCAGAGAATATGAATGATAACACGAAAACTTGTCTTTCACTCATGTTAGTCTCACTTATATTAGTGTTTGACTGAAGCCATTTATTATCAATCAACTGTGTTTACTCTTTTTAAATCATAATGACAACATAAACTACCCAAATGACCCTGATCGATAGTTTACATACGCCAGTTCTTAATACTGTGTTTTGCCCCCCTTTAACATCAGTGACAGCTTGAAGTCTTTTGTGGTATTTGTGGATGAGGCTCTTTATCTTCTCAGATGGTAAAGCTGCCCATTCCTTATGGCAAAAAGCCTCCAGTTCCTGTAAATTGTTGGGATGTCTTGCATGAACTGCACGTTTGAGATCTCCCCAGAGTGGATCAATGATATTGAGGTCAGGAGACTGAGATGGCCACTCCAGAACCTTCACTCTATTGTAGCCAATGACAGGTCACCTTGGCCTTGTGTTTTGGGTCATTGTCATGTTGGAATGTCCAAGTACATCCCATGCGCAGCTTGCTGGCTGATGAATGCAAATGTTCCTCCAATATATTTTGATAATATACTGCATTCATCTTGCCAACAATTTTGACCAAATGTCCTGTGCCTTTGTAGCTCGCACATCCCCAAAACATCAGTGATTCACCTCTGTGTTTCATAGTAGTAATGGTGGACCTTTCATCATAGGCCTTGTTGACTCCTCTCCAAATGTAGCGTTTATGGTTGTGGCAAAAAAGCAAAATTTTGGTCTCATCACTCCAAAAGACTTTGTGCCAGAAGGTTTGAGGCTTGTCTCTGTGCTGTTTGGCATATTGTAAGTGGGATACGTTGTGGCATTTTTGTAGTAATGGCTTTCTTCTGGCGACTCGACCATGCGGCCCATCTTTCTTCAAGTGCCTCCTTATTTTGCATCTTGAAACAGCCACACAATGTGTTTTCAGAGCTCTGTATTTCACCTGAAGTTATTTGTGGGGTTTTCTTTGCATCCCGAAATTTTTTACTGGAACTTGTGGCTGAAATTTTAGTTTGTCTATATGACCGTGGTTTGGTTTCAACAGGACCTCTCATTTCCCACTTCTTGATTAGAGTTTGAACACTGATGATTGGTATTCTCAATTCCTTGGATATCTTTTATATCCCATTCCTATTTTATTCAGTTCACCTTTTCCTGTAGATTCTTTGACAATTCTTTTGATTTCCCCATGACTCAGAATCCAGAAACGTCAGCGCAGCATTGGATGAAAGAGGCAAGGGAGTCTGTCAGGAGTCCAGAAACTCATTGACCTATTATACACACACACTAATTAGAAGCAAACATATCACAGGTGATGATGGTTACCTTTTAAAGGGGAGGGCCACCCTAAAAAAAAGATACTTAATATTTTTTTTTAAATTAAATAAAAAACATTTGAATTTTTTTTTCTTTACCTTGTCAGAAATCCCTGTTTCTAGGCAGTCTTCCTAATCTGCCTTCTTCCTGCTCCTCGTCTTCTCTCCTCGGCGTGTTGTCTTCTGACAACACGCGACCCGTGCATGCGCAGTAGGAAATGGGCAGTGAAGCCGCAAGGCTCCACTGCCTGTTTCCCTTAGTGAGGATGGCAGCGCTGGGACCCGAGAGCCGAGGGACATGTCGGCCTTGGCGGCCGACATCGTGGGCACCCTGTAAAGGTAAGTCGTCTTCTTAAAAGTCAGCAGCTACTTTTTTTTAGCTGCTGACTTTAAAAAAAAAAAAAATTTCACCGCTTCAATAGCCATTCAAACCCCTTTGTGTCAACTTGTGTGTATAATATAGGCCAAAATCACCAGGGTATGTAAACTTTTGATCAGGGTCATTTGGGTAGTTTCTGTTGTCATTATGATTTAAAAAGAGTAAACACAGTTGATTGATAATAAATGGCTTCAGCCAAACACTAACCATGAGTGAAAGAAACGTTTTTGTGTTATCATTCATATTGTCTGAAAAATGGCCAAGAAATCATAAATTCTTCCAGGGTATGTGAACTTATGAGCACAACTGTATATATAAACTTCACAAGTGTGGTAAACAGCACATAGTCAATGGTAATTTTGTGAGTTTATCCCTTACAAAATACTTGTGTGGCAATTCTATCTTTTACTTTTTGTGTTGTTTCACCCACGTATGAATAGCCACATGGACATTTTATAACAAATATCACATTAGAAGACTGGCATGCATGATGTCCTTTTCTTTCAATTTCATTGCCTCTATGTGGAAGTGTCAAAAAACTTTCCCTTTATCATCAAATTACATTGTATACAACTTAAGCATGGATAAGATCCACGGTTTTGAGGTCCCAAAAAGGTAAAATTTTGAGTTTTTTGTTGAGATTGGTCAGATCTGACCAATCTGTTGTGTATGGTTCTGCCTTTCCGATACGATGAAAATGGAGGAAAATTAAATTCAGGGATTTGTGGAAAATTTTCTTTTAATATATACCTGTTTTTTACTAATTTTATGTATTCGAAATGAATGTGGATGGAATTGGGGCACAGATGGTAATCTTTTAATCATGCTAGTAGTTCTCTTTTGATTGGCCATATTTCCAACCCCTCTGAGGAAGTTTATTTTCCATTTCATCTAAACGTTTGTCTAGGTCTTCACTATTAGTAACGATTATATTTACCCTAATTAGCTGTCTCTTGGGAGTTGATTTGAATACCCCAGGTGGGTGGAAACTATTGAAATGCAAGAGTTGATTACGATTGGTCGATTTTGTGTATAATTCACAACTAAGGCTCCCATTTACCATACTAATACGTGTATCTAAGAAGGGTATTTTTTCTTGACTATAAGTCATATTATAGTGAGAAAGTCAACCAGCGCTAAAAAAACTAAAACAGTGAAAGAAAATATATATATAAAGGAAAAAATGCAGCTAGAATACTGTAGGTCAAATTACCAAATCCCACATTTCAAAATATAAATATCTCAGTACAGCGCAAAAACATAAAACTCTTTACAGTGAAATACTAAATGCATAAATAAAAGTCCATATAGTGAATGATACAATATACAGTGATCAAGAAAGATCAAAAAGAGTCCACTTGTGTAGTGTGTCTTTAACCACTTGCCGACCGCCGCACGCCGATGTACGTCGGCAGAATGGCACGGGCAGGCATAAGCACATACATGTACGTCCTTTGCCTCCCGCGGGTCGGGGGCCCGATCGGGCCCCCGCCCGGTGCCTGCGGCGGTCGGTTTTCGTTCGGGAGCGATCCCGGACGAGGGGACGGCCATTCATTCATGGCCACCCCCTCGCGATCGCTCCCGACGAATGGAAATCCCCGGTGACATCACTTCCTCTCCTGTAATGTAAACACAGGAGAGGAAGTGATGTATTCTCTCCTCCGTGTCGGTATTTTTCGTTCCGACACGGAGGAGAGCGGATCAGTGAGTTGCACCAACACATCCCACACACAGTAGAACATGCCAGGCACACTCACACCCCCCCTTTACCCCCCGATCACCCCCCCAATTACCCCTGCCCCCCAGTCACAGTGACACCAATGTCATTTTTTTTTTTTTTTTTGCATTGGTGTCATTTGTGACTGTAATAACTGTTAGGGCAGTTAGGGTTAGCCCCCTTTAGTTCTAATGTACCCCCCTAACCCCCCCAATAAAGGTTTAACCCCGTGATCACCCCCCGTCGCCAGTGTCACTAAGGCTGGGTTCACATTGCAGCGGTTTATGAGAACGAATGTGATTCGCACCGCACTGCAGTGCAAATCACATCCGATCTCTGTGCGATTCGAGTTCAGCCATTCGCCGCACCCGCCGCACCCGCCACACCCGCCGCACCCGCCGCAAATTCGCACGGGACCCTTTTTTTGGCCCGCAGCAGAATCGGATCGCATGGGTGTTCACACCATGCGATCCGAGTTTGCAGATCGCACTGCGATATGCGAACTGATCTGGGGGTGTCAGTAACATTTCACTGACAC
This sequence comes from Lithobates pipiens, assembly GCF_037356315.1. Classification (NCBI taxonomy): domain Eukaryota; kingdom Metazoa; phylum Chordata; class Amphibia; order Anura; family Ranidae; genus Lithobates; species Lithobates pipiens. Next base: position 611,317,267 of record NW_027507903.1, read on the forward strand.
TCCCAGCAGTTCGCATAGGGCAGTGTGAACTGCCGCCGGGAGGCATGCGATGCGGGAACCCGCCGCGGATTCGCGGCGTTTCCGCATCGCTCCAGTGTGAACCCAGCCTAATAAGCGATCATTTTTCTGATCGCCGTATTAGTGTCACAGGTGACGCTAGTTAGGCAGGTAGGTATTTAGGTTCGCCGCAGCTTTTTATAGCGCTAGGGACCCCCATATACTACCGCATAAAGCCCCCTGATTGCCCCCTAGTTAACCCTTTCACCAGTGATCACCATATAACTGTTACAGGTGACGCTGGTTGGTTAGTTATTTTTTTATAGTTTCAGGGCACCCGCCATTTATTACCTAATAAAGGTTTAACCCCCTGATCACCCGGCAGGTGTCATTTGTGACTAATAACTGTTAGGGCAGTTAGGGTTAGCCCCCTTTAGTTCTAAGGTACCCCCCTAACCCCCCCAATAAAGGTTTAACCCCGTGATCACCCCCCGTCGCCAGTGTCACTAAGGCTGGGTTCACATTGCAGCGGTTTATGAGAACGGATGTGATTCGCACCGCACTGCAGTGCAAATCACATCCGATCTCTGTGCGATTCGAGTTCAGCTATACAGATAGTATGGCTGAATTCGTGTCGCACCCGCCGCACCCGCCGCAAACTCGCACGGGACCCTTTTTTTGGTCCGCAGCAGAATCGGATCGCATGGGTGTTCACACCATGCGATCCAAGTTTGCAGATCGCACTGCGATATGCGAACTGATCTGGGGGTGTCATTAACATTTCACTGACACTCCCAGCAGTTCGCATAGGGCAGTGTGAACTGCCGCCGGGAGGCATGCGATGCGGGAACCCGCCGCGCATTCGTGGCGTTCCCGCATCGCTCCAGTGTGAACCCAGCCTAATAAGCGATCGTTTTTCTGATCGCTGTATTAGTGTCACAGGTGACGCTAGTTAGGCAGGTAGGCATTTAGGTTCGCCGCAGCTTTTTATAGCGCCAGGGACCCCCATATACTACCGCATAAAGCCCCCTGATTGCCCCCTAGTTAACCCTTTCACCAGTGATCACCATATAACTGTTACAGGTGACGCTGGTTGGTTAGTTATTTTTTTATAGTTTCAGGGCACCCGCCATTTATTACCTAGTCTCACTAGTGTACCCCTAAATTTAGGGGTGTCTACTTTCTAAAATGGGGTCATTTGGGGGGGGGGGGGGTTTGTGCCATCTTGGCATTTTATGGCCTTCAAAACTGTAACGCCCTTAGAAAGCCTGAAGGCGGTGCTTGGTTTTTGGGGCCCCGTACGCGGCTAGGCTCCCAAAAAGTCCCACATATGTGGTATCCCCGTACTCAGGAGAAGCAGCAGAATTTATTTTGGGGTGTCATTTCACATATGCCCATGGCATGCGTGAGCAATATATCATTTAGTGACAACTTTGTGAAAAAAAAAAAAAGTTTGTAATTTTCCCGCAACTTGTGGCAAAATATAAAATATTCCATGGACTCAACATGCCTCTCAGCAAATAGCTTGGGGTGTCTACTTTCTAAAATGGGGTCATTTGTGGGGGTTTTGTGCCATCTTGGCATTTTATGGCCTTCAAAACTGTAATAGGTAGTGAGAAGTGAACTCAAAAAATTACGCCCTTAGAAAGCCTGAAGGCGGTGCTTGGTTTTCGGGGCCCCGTACGCGGCTAGGCTCCCAAAAAGTCCCACATATGTGGTATCCCCGTACTCAGGAGAAGCAGCAGAATTTATTTTGGGGTGTCATTTCACATATGCCCATGGCATGCATGAGCAATATATCATTTAGTGACAACTTTGTGAAAAAAAAAAAAAAAAAAAAAAAGTTTGTAATTTTCCCGCAACTTGTGGCAAAATATAAAATATTCCATGGACTCAACATGCCTCTCAGCAAATAGCTTGGGGTGTCTACTTTCTAAAATGGGGTCATTTGTGGGGGTTTTGTGCCATCTTGGCATTTTATGGCCTTCAAAACTGTAATAGGTAGTGAGGCGTGAAATCAAAAATTTACGCCCTTAGAAAGCCTGAAGGCGGTGCTTGGTTTTCGGGGCCCTGTACGCGGCTAGGCTCCCAAAAAGTCCCACATATGTGGTATCCCCGTACTCAGGAGAAGCAGCAGAATTTATTTTGGGGTGTCATTTCACATACGCCCATAGCATGTGTGAGCAATATATCATTTAGTGACAACTTTGTGTAAAAAAAAAAAAAAAATTTTTTTTTTGTCATTATTCAATCGCTTGAGGCAAAAAAATAAAATATTCAATGGGCTCAACATGCCTCTTATCAATTTCCTTAGGGGGTCTACTTTCCAAAATGGGGTCATTTGGGGGGGTTTTGTACTGCCCTGTCATTTTAGCACCTCAAGAAATGAGATAGGCAGTCGTAAACTAAAAGCTGCGTAAATTCCAGAAAACGTACCTTAGTTTGTAGATGTGACAACTTTTGCGCAAACCAATAAATATACAATTATTGACTTTTTTTTTACCAAAGACATGTGGCTGAATACATTTTGGCCTAAATGTATGACTAAAATTGAGTTTATTGGATTTTTCTAATAACAAAAAGTAGAAAATATCATTTTTTTTCAAAATTTGCGGTCTTTTTACGTTTATATCGCAAAAAATAAAAATCGCAGAGGCAATCAAATACCATCAAAAGAAAGCTCTATTTGTGGGAAGAAAAGGACGCAAATTTTGTTTGGGTACAACATTGCATGACCGCGCAATTACCAGTTAAAGCAGCGCAGTGCCAAAGTGTAAAAAGACCTCTGGTCATTTACCAGCAAAATGGTCCGGTCTGAAAGTGGTTAATCAATATATCCAGTGACGATGTGATCCCTTCACCAATGAACTAGTTGGACTCTCACCTCATCGAATGGACCCCTGATAAATCAGATAGGTCAAACACACATGTTCCCATCAAGGGTGAAGTATAAGGCTACAGCAAACCAAACGGAAGCATTTCCAGATAGAATCTCCTCAATGTCATCAGGTCAGGATAATGTCATATATGAAAAAGAACAAGCAAATCTAGTGCTCTCCGTTTGGTAACAATTTATTAAAACAGATAAATAAAAACAAATTTCCACTCACATTTCTAAGCACTGATCTCCAGTGCTGAGTGCAAAGCAGGAAATAACATGCATGGATCAGTGTGTCAGCTGGCGGATGACGTCACGACGCGAGTCACGTGGTCCGTACTCGTTGCATCCCAGGGAAAGGGCGGGACTTCATCAGCGGTGACGGAATGACGTCGGACGGCCGCTTTATACTAACACACTAAATTTGAACCAATAAACAGCGGAGTTATGCGCAAGGCAAGTGCCGCTACTAGCGTGACACCGGAACATACATCTGTAATCGTTCCATACACAGAGGGAAAGGAGAGGGCATATAGAAAACTTTATGAGCACCAAAACGATATTTAAAACAAAATTAAAATCAAAATCAGAGAGAGGCGTACGTCAAGTCCGCTAATTAGGCAACAAAATATCACCCACTAATAGTTCTCGCATAAAACATGCAGAGAAACGAACGAGACGTTGCCCAAAACGGACAGTACGAAGCCTTAAACGAATCTCCCGGTAGGTCGCATGACCAATGATAAGAACTAACGAATATACCCGCAGATGCCGCTGACGTCATCAGAAAGCTACACTGATCCATACATGAAGAATAAACAAACAAACATACCTATAATTAAACACATACCATACAGGTAAAAAAGAAATCAAAAAATATGTACAAAAAATAGATATAAAAATAAAATTAAATTAAAAATAAAAATAAAAAATAAAAATATCACAATGAATATGAAAAGAATCAGATACTATAGAATAAAACACTTATCTGTCCGAAATGAAACAATTTAAATCAAATTCCACATTTAAACCTCCCGGGGCAAGAACCCGTGTTTCATGTATCCAATAGGATTCACGTTTACTTAATTGGCGTATGAAGTTACCTCCACGCCAATGTTTGGTGACCTTCTCAATCCCCCAAAAGCTCAAACTCCTGGGATTCTGGGAATGCACCAATTTAAAATGGCGAGACACATTATGAGTCTTCAAGCCCTTTTTAATATTATTTACGTGTTCACCCAACCTCACATGTAGAGGTCTGGAGGTTCTACCGATATATTGGAGACCACATCCACATTGTAACATATATACCACCCCTATGGTGGAACAAGTGATGAGTTTATCGATCTTGTATTCCTTATTATTACTAGTGGCTATGAAGGATTTTCTCCTTTTCATATTGCATCTAGAGTGCCTACATGCCGTACATCTACCACACGCATAAAAGCCGGATAGAAAAGAGAAAAGCCTGCTTTCAGTTTGTACAGGGGGATCAATAACACTCGGTGCTATTTGGTCACGCAATGATGGAGCCTTTTTATATATGAAAGAAGGCCGTGCGGGTAACAATGGGCCCAACACTCGGTCTTGTTTCAGTATAAACCAGTTTTTGGCCACAACTTTTTCAAATTTTTTATACTGTACGTTATAATCAAGGACCATTCGGAAATTAACCCCTTCCACACCTGATTCTTTTGCCTTATCTTTAATCAGAAGGGACCTATCCATCTGCTGAACCCTAGATATTTCATGTTCAAGAGCAGATGGATCATAACCCTTTTCCCGAAACCTAGAGGACAATGTGTGGGCTTGATCCACAAAGTCATCCATGTAGGAACAATTCCGCCTTAGTCTAACGTACTGTCCCCTGGGGATATTGCATAACCAAGACTTATGGTGGCAACTCCCCAGGGGAATGTACGAATTCCGGTCAGTTGGCTTAAAGTGGTTTTTTAATACTAGCCCATCATTTGCTTTGGTGATCTCTAGGTCAAGAAACACCAACCGTTCTTGGCTGATATTCCACGATAACTGGATGTTTTTGTCGTTAACATTCATAGTGCTGACAAATTCATCCAATCCTCGCCGATCACCATCCCATACTAAAATGAGATCATCAATGAATCTATTGTAGCAGATTAATTCCTTGGGGCGATTCCGAAAAACAACTTCCTCCTCCCAGTGGGCCATAAATAAATTGGCCACACTGGGAGCAAACTTGGCCCCCATGGCAACCCCCCTTACTTGCAAATAAAACTGATGATTAAACCAAAAATAATTCCTAGATAAACAAAAATTCAAGCATTTGAGAATATATTTTTTATGACACTCCGATAAATCGGAGTAAGTGGACATGGCCCACTGAACTGAAGCTCGCGCATCACTGTGTCCTATAATAGTGTACAGTGAGCCGACATCGGCTGTCACAAGAAAACAGGAGGCCGTAATATCCAATGACTCAAGAATTTGAATAATGTGTTTAGTGTCTTTAAGGAATGCTTTGGTTTTAAATACCAGGGGTTGTAAAAAAGTGTCAATGTACTGACCCACTCTAGAGGAGATAGAGTCAATACCGTTAACAATAGGCCTGCCAGGCGGATTAACACAATCCTTATGGATTTTTGGCAGGCTGTATATAATAGGGGTACGGCAAAATAATGGGTCAAGATAAGATCCCTCTTTTTTATTGAGAATGTTTTTATGTTTCCCTTCTTCTATTAGCCAATGTAATTCATCCTTATACTGTAACATAGGATCTTTGTTCAAAATATGATATGTGTCAGTGTCACTGACAAGTTTATTCATTTCGGACATATAATTAGTTCTATTTAAAATCACCAGTCCCCCTCCTTTATCCGCGGGGCGTATGACTATGTCATCCCTGCTCCTAAGGGAATCAATTCCCAATTTAATAAACTGGGGGTCCTTTACTTTGCGTACTTTAAGATTGTCTAGATCATTTATAACAACATTCTTAAAAACCTCCAAAAACTTGTTATCGGTGTTTAAGGGGTTAAACGTGGATTTATTACGGAGATTTGAGTGATGATCTTCAAATATTTTCACCTGTCTAACAGGGTTGGATAGAAAATATTTTTTCATGTTCAAATTCCTAACAAACTTTTGGATGTTAACATATGTATGGAATTTACTAAAATTCCTAACCGGAGCGAATTTTAGACCCCTATCTAGAACTTTTAACTCATTATCGCTTAATGGACATCCACTTAAGTTGTATATGCCTGCCCCTATTGGGGTTTTTGTTTTTTGAATTCTCCTGCCCCCTCTCCTTCCTCTCTCTCTTTTCTTTTTCGGACCTGATTGCCCGACTGGGGGGTTCCGTGCGGTTGCTGTCTCCACCACTCCTGATGGATAGGTGGAGGTGCAAATGGTGGATGGATGGGCTGGTGAATAGGGGGCTGCACATAAGGGCCCCTTCCGGGTCCACTCTGTGCACCTAAAAAATCCCCTCCCTCACTGGCTCCTCCATATTGTAATGGTGCATACCTATTAGACACAGGTAGAGTGTATCCCGGTTGACCACCATACGGAACCCTCTGATGGGACCCATAATCGGACTGATACCCACCCTGTCTACTAGGGGAATGGTAACCATAATAGTACTGAGACTCATTTACAGGGCCTGCCCTGGAGTCAGAATTCCTGTCACGGTTACCATTACCTCTACCTCTTTTCTTTCCGTAATTATTACGGGGTCCCCTATTATATGTACCTCCCCTCGGTGCACTACTCCTAGTGTTACAGGGATCTGGCACCAGATTTTCCGGAATAAAGGTGCCTACAGAACCAAGTGGCGGTATAGGGGCCATAGCATCAACCTCAATAGGAGTATCATGGTGGATATCTCCCTCGGTTTGATTCATTTTTTGCCATTTAAAGACATTACCCCCATTGAAATCATCTGAATCTCTTATGAACTTTTTCTTTTTCTTATTTTGGACCTCAAAGTCCCACTTTGCCATCTTGTCCTTTAGTTCAACAGAGAGTCTAATGAAATCAGGAGTGTCTTTAAATGATTCAATGGAATGTTTAATCTCATTGATCTGACTATCTAGAATGGTCATTTTTCTTTGTTTACGTTTCAACAAAAATTCCATTAATTCTAGACCTTTATTAAGAAAAAAGTTTTCCCATTCCAACATGGAATCCCTATCCAGGAGTCCATCGTTAGGAGGAACGTCCCATCTTAAACGACGTGGTATTAATCTAGCCGAAATATATTGCTGGAAAGAAACAATATCCCACCAAGCTTTAACCTTTTTCTCAAAAACATGACCAAGCTTTCTAAAGGCCAAAACCACATCCGGGGTTTGTTCAGAAATAGGGGTACGTGAAAAAATATCACTTAATTTAACCTCTCTATTTTCCAAATATTGAAACACATCCATATTAGCTGCTGAAATTGTAGTAAATTGGTTCAGAAAAATATAGTGAGAAAGTCAACCAGCGCTAAAAAAACTAAAACAGTGAAAGAAAATATATATATAAAGGAAAAAATGCAGCTAGAATACTGTAGGTCAAATTACCAAATCCCACATTTCAAAATATAAATATCTCAGTACAGCGCAAAAACATAAAACTCTTTACAGTGAAATACTAAATGCATAAATAAAAGTCCATATAGTGAATGATACAATATACAGTGATCAAGAAAGATCAAAAAGAGTCCACTTGTGTAGTGTGTCTTTAATCAATATATCCAGTGACGATGTGATCCCTTCACCAATGAACTAGTTGGACTCTCACCTCATCGAATGGACCCCTGATAAATCAGATAGGTCAAACACACATGTTCCCATCAAGGGTGAAGTATAAGGCTACAGCAAACCAAACGGAAGCATTTCCAGATAGAATCTCCTCAATGTCATCAGGTCAGGATAATGTCATATATGAAAAAGAACAAGCAAATCTAGTGCTCTCCGTTTGGTAACAATTTATTAAAACAGATAAATAAAAACAAATTTCCACTCACATTTCTAAGCACTGATCTCCAGTGCTGAGTGCAAAGCAGGAAATAACATGCATGGATCAGTGTGTCAGCTGGCGGATGACGTCACGACGCGAGTCACGTGGTCCGTACGCGTTGCGTCCCAGGGAAAGGGCGGGACTTCATCAGCGGTGACGGAATGACGTCGGACGGCCGCTTTATACTAACACACTAAATTTGAACCAATAAACAGCGGAGTTATGCGCAAGGCAAGTGCCGCTACTAGCGTGACACCGGAACATACATCTGTAATCGTTCCATACACAGAGGGAAAGGAGAGGGCATATAGAAAACTTTATGAGCACCAAAACGATATTTAAAACAAAATTAAAATCAAAATCAGAGAGAGGCGTACGTCAAGTCCGCTAATTAGGCAACAAAATATCACCCACTAATAGTTCTCGCATAAAACATGCAGAGAAACGAACGAGACGTTGCCCAAAACGGACAGTACGAAGCCTTAAACGAATCTCCCGGTAGGTCGCATGACCAATGATAAGAACTAACGAATATACCCGCAGATGCCGCTGACGTCATCAGAAAGCTACACTGATCCATACATGAAGAATAAACAAACAAACATACCTATAATTAAACACATACCATACAGGTAAAAAAGAAATCAAAAAATATGTACAAAAAATAGATATAAAAATAAAATTAAATTAAAAATAAAAATAAAAAATAAAAATATCACAATGAATATGAAAAGAATCAGATACTATAGAATAAAACACTTATCTGTCCGAAATGAAACAATTTAAATCAAATTCCACATTTAAACCTCCCGGGGCAAGAACCCGTGTTTCATGTATCCAATAGGATTCACGTTTACTTAATTGGCGTATGAAGTTACCTCCACGCCAATGTTTGGTGACCTTCTCAATCCCCCAAAAGCTCAAACTCCTGGGATTCTGGGAATGCACCAATTTAAAATGGCGAGACACATTATGAGTCTTCAAGCCCTTTTTAATATTATTTACGTGTTCACCCAACCTCACATGTAGAGGTCTGGAGGTTCTACCGATATATTGGAGACCACATCCACATTGTAACATATATACCACCCCTATGGTGGAACAAGTGATGAGTTTATCGATCTTGTATTCCTTATTATTACTAGTGGCTATGAAGGATTTTCTCCTTTTCATATTGCATCTAGAGTGCCTACATGCCGTACATCTACCACACGCATAAAAGCCGGATAGAAAAGAGAAAAGCCTGCTTTCAGTTTGTACAGGGGGATCAATAACACTCGGTGCTATTTGGTCACGCAATGATGGAGCCTTTTTATATATGAAAGAAGGCCGTGCGGGTAACAATGGGCCCAACACTCGGTCTTGTTTCAGTATAAACCAGTTTTTGGCCACAACTTTTTCAAATTTTTTATACTGTACGTTATAATCAAGGACCATTCGGAAATTAACCCCTTCCACACCTGATTCTTTTGCCTTATCTTTAATCAGAAGGGACCTATCCATCTGCTGAACCCTAGATATTTCATGTTCAAGAGCAGATGGATCATAACCCTTTTCCCGAAACCTAGAGGACAATGTGTGGGCTTGATCCACAAAGTCATCCATGTAGGAACAATTCCGCCTTAGTCTAACGTACTGTCCCCTGGGGATATTGCATAACCAAGACTTATGGTGGCAACTCCCCAGGGGAATGTACGAATTCCGGTCAGTTGGCTTAAAGTGGTTTTTTAATACTAGCCCATCATTTGCTTTGGTGATCTCTAGGTCAAGAAACACCAACCGTTCTTGGCTGATATTCCACGATAACTGGATGTTTTTGTCGTTAACATTCATAGTGCTGACAAATTCATCCAATCCTCGCCGATCACCATCCCATACTAAAATGAGATCATCAATGAATCTATTGTAGCAGATTAATTCCTTGGGGCGATTCCGAAAAACAACTTCCTCCTCCCAGTGGGCCATAAATAAATTGGCCACACTGGGAGCAAACTTGGCCCCCATGGCAACCCCCCTTACTTGCAAATAAAACTTACCAAACGGAGAGCACTAGATTTGCTTGTTCTTTTTCATATATGACATTATCCTGACCTGATGACATTGAGGAGATTCTATCTGGAAATGCTTCCGTTTGGTTTGCTGTAGCCTTATACTTCACCCTTGATGGGAACATGTGTGTTTGACCTATCTGATTTATCAGGGGTCCATTCGATGAGGTGAGAGTCCAACTAGTTCATTGGTGAAGGGATCACATCGTCACTGGATATATTGATTAAAGACATGAGTGGACTCTTTTTGATCTTTCTTGATCACTGTATATTGTATCATTCACTATATGGACTTTTATTTATGCATTTAGTATTTCACTGTAAAGAGTTTTATGTTTTTGCGCTGTACTGAGATATTTATATAAGTCATATTAAACTCCAAACCAAGTATCAAATAATTAATACAGGTATTAAATAACGATAAAGTGTTCAAGTCGCCTCCCATATCGCAAACACATCATCCAAAAATCTGAACCAACATTTACAATTTTCTTTGAATAAAACGTTGTTCAAAATCAAAGATTCTTCAACCATATTAATAAAGCTGTTTGCATATGGGGGTGCAACATTAGAACCCATGGCCGCTCCCCTAATTTATAGATAGTATGTTTCTTTGAATAGGAAAACATTTTCCTCTAATACAATTTGCAATAAATGCATCAAAAAAGCAATTTGTGTTTAATTGTATAACCATAATGCAATTAGGAGGCGGTGAAGGGCTTCTGTACCTAATTATTCATGTGGTATTATGGTGTATAAACTTGAAATATCCCAAGTGACCAATATTGAGTCTGCAGAAACAGCTAAATCCCTGATTTTCAATAAAAAAAAATCATATGAATCACGTATATATGATTCAATTTGTCTAGTAATATGTACATATTACCCAAGAGTCATAAAAATTGAAATTGATCCTCCAGGTTGCCCCATAGTGTCCGGTGCTGAGTCTGTTACAGCTCCATTGGCTATATATTTGAACAAAAGTCTTTTACCTCTTGCTAGACAAAGGAAATCGTATATATGTGATTCATGTGTTGGATCTCTGATCCCCCAATGTTCCTTCTGTGGTTTCTCCTGTTGACCTGTACATCACTACTGGGCACAGTAGTGATTCAGGACTGGTGGATCAAACCAATGGGTGCAACAGGGGGGATCAGTAATTCAACACTCACGGAAGTGATGGATTATGAACATTCTTCGTTCAGTTGTTCTTCTTGCAGTGGACATCAAGGATGTAAGAGGAGTACTGATCATCCTCTTTGAAGCATCAGAGGTAATTTGAAGCTTAATTTAATAAGATTGCATATAAGGACTTATGTACTTTTCTAACAGTGAAATTGTCACTAGGGTAATAATATTCTTTTTATATTTTATTGCCAGGTGTAATTTGTAAAAAGAAAGAGAAGTAAGTATGTTACTGTTAATGTCATCTTATTGTTGGGTATAAATACAGATCTTTTTTTTCTACTACCCTGTTAAATATACAAATAAACACCAAAGCTGCTCTCCCTTCAGTAGTAACAAAAGTTAGGAAACTGACTAACCACCATACACGCACAAATATTGGACAGATAAATGGATAAACATAAGTATGATGTTGAATGGAAAAAGTCTCTAGTGAACACAATTGGTGCATACAGTAGATATTTGATGAGTGCACCTTTCACCATGAACCTCTTCCACCACGTGTTGAAGTTATCAGGTCTCAAACAACATCCAGCAGCATATTTGCTCCAAATATCTCTATGGGATGTCCTTATAGGCAATTCCAAAATCCAAGAGCATTGAAAAAGAGACTCCACATAGTATAGTCCAGTTTAACTATTTATTATGTAGTTCAAATAAAATTTGATTATCAATGTCACAATGCCGGTTCAGCTGTGATCGTATAGCTCAAGGTAAAAGTTCTTAATAAACGTGCTTTGAACTAACCGTTCTCCTCAAACAAAGGCTGAAAGACCAGAGTGTATTCCTGTGGAGATCGTAATGATCTCAGCATCAAACACTTCCTTTGTCTGGTTCAGTGCTCTGGGTCCTGGAACGCACAGCATCACAACGTTGTTTCTGGTCGCCGCTAGGTCACGCACTGGCGCGTTTCGTCATCATCACTTTTTACTGTTCAATATACAGTTGTCCCTTTCACGGTAGGCTGACCTCCTGGAAAGAAAGTTGCCTGACAGTTGAGTCTTCAGTATTTTCTGGAGTATTTAATCAGAATAAATATAGAGATTATGATTTACCTCTGAAGTTACAAATCAGAGCCTCTGAGTGTTGTGTGTTTGCTGTGTGTTTGCTTAGTGACAGTGGCTTATAATGTTTTGAACTCAGAGAATCAGCCAGGCATATAGTATTTGCAAAGGAAAGTCAACAAGGACAGCCTATGTGTTTATTTATTTTTTTAATTATATACATTTATGTCTTTTCAGAGTAAAGTCTTTACCTTCGCCTGTGAACCGTGCATCAAGGGCCCCAAGCAATGATGGTAACGGTAGGGGGAGAGTATAGATTTAACCTTTCCTTTCCTTTCTTCTTTCCTTTCCTTTATTCTTTCCTTTACTTTACTTTCCTTTCTTCTTTCTTTTCCTTTCCTTTCCTTTCCTGTGATTTCCCCTTTCCTTTCCTTTCCTTTCCTTTCCTTTCCTTTCCTCTTTCCTTTCCTGTGATTTCCCCTTACCTTTCCTTTCCTCTTTCCTTTCCTCATTTCTTTTTTTCCTTCTCTTTCCTATCTTCTTTTTTTTCCCTTTTCTTTTCCTTTCAATTTATTTTATTTTGCTTTTTTTTTTATTTTTTTTCCCATTCCTTTTATCTTCCTTTTCTTACACCCTTTACTTTTCTGTTCTTTGATTTCTTTTACTTTTCCTCACTTTAACTTCCTTTATTTCCCTTTTCCCCCTTACTTTTCCTTTACCTTACTTTCCATTCTCTGCTTTTATTTTTTGTAATTACGGTATATCATTAATCCATTGCCTTTCTCTTTAAGTGGAAATGTCAATTGGCGGATCCAGTAATGCAAATACCAGTCAAGAGGTGAGAATCACAATCTTCCATTCACCACAATGTCCACCATCAAGACCTACCAGCTATCTGTTTTGTCAAACCACCTACTGCCTACCTAGTATTAGCACCTTAAATCTGTATTTGTATTAGCTCCTGGTGTCCCATTATAGTTGGAGAGGGAGTTCTATTAGTTTAGGACAGTCAGACTCATAGTATAGCTCAATGTTTTCTTTCTAACACTGCCTACAGAAGGGGAGCACAGATATGGCCTCATCAGTGTGCTGCTTCTCCTTCACTGGCAAATCAGAATGTATGTAGGTGAGGTGCAGCATGGTGCATCAAAAATAACTCACACAGTCAGTTGCAATAGAAAACTTATATTTATGTAAGGCAGAAAAAGTTCACAATAACCCGATAGGACAGTTCCAGTTGCCTTGATCCATTGATCCAATATTAGGTTGACTGGGAGGATTATTCTGGTCTTTGTGAACCTTTGGCAAATTATAAAAATACAGTACCTTATGAATTGGTTTATCCAAGAAAGCAGCCTCATACTTATTTACAGGGCCTCAGCAAGATAATCTGTCCTATTTTGCACCACTATGCCTTCCCTTTTTTTCAGTAGACTTAATAACAACATGCAAGTTGAACATAAGGGAGCTAAGGGCTTCAAATTTTGAAGGGCTAAGGTTTTTGTTTGGATGAGTTGCTGTTTTTACAAATAACTAAGAGGTCATTGTACCAGATAAAAACTCTCAAAATACGGTCCCTTGACATGAGTAGGGTTTCAAACCAAGGTTTAAAACCAGTATGCTGAACAGACCGAGGTCATTAAGTAGGGGGATAGAGGACTCACTTTCAGTATACAATTCTTCGAGTTGTTGAAGTGTACTCTTGTCCATGGTATCCAAGAAATCCATAGAATGGTCAAGAGGGGGAGCAATGTCCATTGTGTTAGACCCAGGCTCTGGCTGAGGTTTCATAGTATAATAACTTTGGACCATGAGGTTCCGAATTAACCTGTTCTTGAGTAGCATAAAAGGATTGAGTTGGGTTGTTGGAGCAAAGGTTAAACCTCTACTCAACAAAGACATTTCACGGGATTTCACTATATGAGTCAATAAGTCAAAAAGAACTTAGCCTGTCCAAGGGCCATTAGGGATTTTTCAACATGTTGGAGGGGGTAAGCATCCCTGCGGTTATGATAGTCCATGCAGAACCGTAGGCTGCTTCTTTCTTGCACACCAAGACCCATAGACTGTGGCTTTCTTGGATCACTCCACCTTGCAACATATTGTGAAGTAACTCCTTGACTTACTGGCATAAGTGCTGAGGGAATGTGATGGTACTGCTCCTGGATGGCGGTGCCCCCGTGTTTGAATAGGTCAATAGCCTTGGTGAATCCGTAATCTTCAGGGTTTGTGGCGAACACCAATGCATGCTTCTTCAATAGCTGATGAAGTAGTCTCTTAAAGGTAATTTGCAGCTATTTTAAAAAGGACTTGTATCAGGTCTCGTCCCCAAAAATCCATGGCACATATCACCTCAACTCCTGGTTGGGCCTCGGAGATGCAGTGGGGAGATACAGCGTATTTGTTGGTCAACACACTGCACCTGGGCTGCAAGATTGGTGTTGTTCCTAGGTTGATGAGGTAGATTACGGCCCACCAACCATTCTCCTGGTGTCATGGGATTCAAGTGGGGCTCTATCATCACCGTGGCTCATTGTATCTTCCTGTGGGCCCCCACTGTCAGGGCCCAGACCGCCTCTTGCAGCGTTTAACTTTTGCTTCGGGGAGGGGGGGTTGGTACGGACCACTCCCTCTTGTTAAGGTCGCCTCTTGGTAGTTCTACATTGTAACATTATAACCGATTTTATTGATCTCAGCTTTTCTGATTCCAGACTGCAAAGCTGTGGGTCCATGCCGTTTGGTGAGTGGGATCACAGCAGGGGAGTGTGGCACATGGCACCATTCTTATTTGTGGCACACCAGCAACAATATTGGAGCACTTATGCACTTTTTGAGCACATAGCACTTAATTTAAGAAACATTATTTGTGCAAAATAATTTGTGTATAAGTCAACATGGTCATTTATTTGCACTTATCTACTATAGCCTGCAAGCACTGTTCTTATTGATCCATCTATACCTTAAGGTTTAGCACCTTTGCAATAGCTGCTGCAGTTTTTTTCACTTGTATTTATTTCACTTCAGAGCTTGATATTTGTTTTCATTGTGTTTACTTGCACTATATCCTACAAGCACTGTTTAAATATTTTTTTCATTAGTTCTACATTGTGTCTCGAAAGCTTGATGTACACTAAGCCATACTGCCTGCAGACAGCAGTCTCGGGCCCAACAGCCCAAATGTGTATATTTGACTATCAGGCGGGGCAGTTTCAAGTCCTTCAAGATGGTCATGCCCATTACCACGGGCACTGTGGAGTTAACTGGGCCGCGAGTCACAACTGGAGTAGCTTCAGAATGGGTAAGTATATCACTCTTTTCTTTGCAGGGTCAGATAGATTAGGCTTATAATGGGACTGAGTGTAGGTTTAGTGTTAGATTGTTTTGACTTTGGCTGGAATTCCTCTTTAAGCCTAGAATTTATGGTGGCCTAAAAAAAAAAAAAAAAAAAAAAAAGAAGAAGAAGAGATGAAGCTGTTATAGCTGCAAAGGGTGGGCCAACTCAATATTGAACCCTACGGACTAAGACTGGAATGCCATTAAAGTTCATGTGCGTGTAAAGGCAGGTGTACCAATACTTCTGACAATATACATCATATTTTTCATTTTTCTTCAGTTTATATGTTTTTTTGTGCCTAAAAGGTGCAAAACGGAAAACAAAAATGTCATATGCAAATAACTTTCAACTGCCATTTCACCACAAACATAATTTTAGTGACATATTAAACAGGGCAATATATAAAATAATGTATCATTTTTATTTACAGTAAAACTACTTTTTTCAAAACTAACACTGGTAAAAAAAAAAAAAAATCGGGGGGCGGAGCTAGCCGGAGTCCAAGATGGACGCGTAGCAGAGGAGCTCCTGACTCAGCGGGACAGCAGCGGCTAAAAACACCCATCCCGATCGCTTTTTCGGGCACCCAGGGTATCGATCCAGACCCCCGACAGTCGGGGACCTCCACGCTAACATGCCGGGGAAGAAACGAAGGCCGGGAGGGCCTGCACGGCTCACGGAATACTTTGCCTATGAAGGAAAGCAAGATGGCGCCAGCCATACCTCCACGCCGTCCCTCGCGGCCTCCGGCCGCGGATTGCAGCATGGGAAGCATAAACGAGGCAGCCCTCCGGGCGATCCAAAGTCCCCACCAGCCACACCATCCTCAGGGAGCCCGGAGAAGGCGCGATTCAAGCCGGATGACGCGGATGGCGTCCATGAGGTGAGCTCCCTCCTAGACTCAGGGGATGATACTAGGGAGCTGCCAGACTCCATAGATACATTCCCCACTATCGGTCAACCGGTCATGGACACTGTGTTAAAGGAGATGCTAGTATCCTTGAGGGGATCACTGAACTCAGACATGGTTGCGTGCATGCATAAATTTGGGAAAGATCTACAATCTGTGACTGCTAAAGTGACCCATATTGAACATAGAATGGGGGAATTTGCTACAACTATTAATGAGCTGGTTGACGCCAATGAGGCGAAAGATGATGAGATAGAAGATATCAGAGCTAAAATGGCGGACATTGAGGATAGGTCTAGGAGGAATAACGTGAAGATAAGGGGGGTTCCTGAATCGGTGCAGCAACAGGAGCTGAGGGACTATGCATTGCAGCTTTTTACGGCCATTTTGCCGGACATGAAGGAGCTTGACTTTACGGTGGACAGAATTCATAGACTCCCGAAACCCAGCTACCTATCTGACAACATCCCCAGAGACGTTATTCTCCGCCTGCATTTTTTCCACACAAAGGAAAGACTCATGCTTGTCACTAGGCAGAAGGACCAGATTCCTCCAGAATACTCTCATCTGCAATTCTATGCGGATCTCTCTCATTATACGCTGCAAAAACGCAGAAACGTGGTTACTTTGACAAAAGCACTCAGAAATCACAAGATAAGTTACAGATGGGGCTTCCCCACTAAACTGATAGTCACGAAAGATGGCAAGGAATATGTGATGGACTCTGTCCCCAAGGGTATGGCCCTATTGAGCTCCTGGGGGATCATAGCGGACACTCAGAGGATTCCCAGACAAGGTAGCCCCAGCGATGAGCAAGATATGGAATGGCGCACTGTTAATCACAAAAATGCCCGTAAACACAGCTGATCGGGAATGGGGTCCCTTATCTTCTCACCCGCTCAGGAGGCATTGTTTCGCTCCGTAAAGTTGGATACAACTTTCCCCCCAAGTTATTACTACTTGAGTGGCATTATGTCACACTTTTTCACATTTTTGTTATGTTTGACTTTTATACTACCTCTGTTTTTTTTCCTTTTACACGGTTGGTGGTACTTATCCACCCAGTTCACTGTTGACTCTCACTTTATTTTTTTCTCTGAATGGTCAGTCGTCTCTTCCCTCCCAGATGCAAGGCAAGCTTTCAACCTATGTCCTACGAATCTATCAGAACATCGACATGAAAAGCTCCTACGAAATCCACGTTGGCGGTGTGCAAAAGTCGTTTGGGTGAGTCGCTCCCGCTTGGTAAGCATCTTCTCCACATTCATTTCCCATGGCAGTTAAATTTTTATCAATCAACGCTAAGGGCCTTAATCACCCCGCTAAACGCAGGTCTCTATGGAAAGAAGCCCTCCAAAGGAACTGTGACATCTTGTGCGTGCAAGAGACTCACTTTCAGAGCACTGCTCCCCCAAAATGCACCCATCCCAAATTCCCCCAAGTCTATTTTGCTAATGCGGACCAAAAGAAAAGGGGGGTGATGGTGGCGGTCAGAGACACGGTCGCTTTTAAACTACACAGAATTGAAGAGGACTCTCAGGGTAGATTTTTAATTATGATATGTGAAATTAACTCGGCACTCTACACACTGGCGAACATTTATGCCCCCAACACAGGTCAATCCAAATTTCTGAATAAACTTATGAGGAAAATTCAGCAAGTACTCCAGGGTTCTTTGCTGATATGCGGGGACTTTAATGTGGCCCCAGACCACATGCTGGACTCTACCTCACATCCGAAGAGACCTCAACCTTCTCTCCTCCCTTTTTTGCGCAAGCATTCCCTTTTTGATGCGTGGAGATGTCTGAACGCCAACACCAGGGACTTCTCATTCTTTTCTAATAGCCACAAAACATATAGCAGGATTGATCTGTTTTTGATTGACAAACAACTACTGTTTCAATGCAAGTCTGCGCAGATTCACGACATAACCTGGTCGGACCATGCGCCGGTGGAGTTACAAGTGGGGAATCCTATGAACAGCAAAAACGCTTTTATCTGGAGAGCAAACCCCTGACTCCTCCGCCATGGTCCGACAAAGGAATATGTTCAACAACGACTGTCTGAATTCTTTAATACTAATTTAGGCTCAGTATCAGATCCTTTTATTCTCTGGAATGCTCATAAGGCGTTCGCCAGGGGAGTACTGATCCAGCAGGGGGCAAGGGCTAAAAGGGAGAGGCAGCAGCGGACCTCAGATATTATTGAAACATTGAAGTCCCTAGAGGCCCAAAACATGCGAAACACGACTCAAACCCTGACAGACCAACTCACGCTCCTGAGAACGGAATTAAGATTGTGCCTTCTGGAGGACTTTGAGAAGGCCTCCAGGAAAATGAAATTGACTTACTACACTAGTGGTAATAGAGCTGGGAAACTGCTAGCGCAGAAATTAAAGGAGTATAGGCATAGGACTCACATTCAATATGTACTACATCATAAGACTAAACTACAGCACCCTCAGGATATAGCGGATGCGTTTAGCAGCTACTATGGCTCATTATATAACCTTAAAGACGACCCCACTATAACACAACCGTCCACTACCGCTATAGATGACTTCCTACACACACTTAATCTTCCCAAGCTTACGGAGGACCATTTACAGGCGCTAAATAGCCCCATTACAGAAGTGGAAATTGTCCAGTTAATAAAGGGTCTACCCTTAAACAAATCCCCTGGCCCAGATGGCTTCCCCAGGGAATACTATCAATCCTTTCAAGGTATATTGACCCCCCATATGGTGGAGGTGTTTAGGTCTGCTGCTGCCTCCTCCTCGTTCCCTCAGGAAATGCTGAAAGCCACTATTGTTGCATTGCCGAAGCCAGGTAAAAGTCCGGATTCACCGCAAAATTTTCGTCCGATATCATTGCTAAATAATGATGTTAAAATTTATGCTAAGCTTATGGCCACAAGGTTGATGCACATCCTGCCTGAATTGATCAATCCGGATCAGTCGGGATTTACTAAGGGGAGACAGTCCTCTGACGCCACTAGGCGCCTGATCGATGTGATTCATACAGTTAATAAACGGGGAACGCCTTCTCTGCTCCTTGCGCTGGATGCAGAGAAGGCGTTCGATAGAATACATTGGCAGTTTCTTTCTCGGGTGTTGCGGGGGTTTGGCTTTGATGGAGCAATTTATAGCGCCATTATGGCCTTGTACTCCAGGCCGTCGGCTCAGGTACTTGTGGCGGGGGCCCTATCCAAACCATTTCAGATTACGAATGGGACGAGACAGGGGTGCCCATTGTCACCCCTGATTTTTAACCTACTGATGGAACCTCTCGCTATCCACTTGAGATCCCATCCACTTATACATGGAGTAAGCATTGGGGGGAGGGAACACGTAATTAGCCTGTTTGCAGAATGCAGATGATATTATTCTAATGCTCACAAATGCTGAGGACTCTCTAACAGCAGTGCATCATGCCCTACAGGATTTTAACGATATATCGTACTATAAAATAAATGCAAGTAAATCTTACATACTTAGCCTAGGGGTCCCGGACCACTCTAAGCACAAATTGGAACAGATGTTCCCGTATATATGGAGTCAAGAAGGGATCAAGTACCTAGGTATAACTCTTACTTCCAAGACGGATGGGTTGGTAGCAGCTAACTATACTCCAATGCTAAACAAGCTTGAGGGGAAGTTGAAAGCTATTTCCGTAACAGAATTGTCCTGGCTAGGAAAATTGGCGGCTTTCAAAATGCAGATTCTACCTCAAATATTGTACGTCTTTCGCACGCTCCCTATACCAATACCTAACTCATACTTCCAAGCTATGCAATCTGTACTGAATAGGTTTATATGGCAGGGGAAAAAGGCCAGATGTGCCTTTGGTAGGATGATCAAACATAAGAGAGCAGGAGGAGTAGGACACGTCCATATCCAAGATTACTATTTTGCAGCAATCCTGACCCAACTCAGACACTGGATCATCCCCAATTCCGACCAGAGGAAACTCTGGTCGGAAATTGAGGGGACACACCTGTCATCGGGCACGTTGAAAGATTTCTTACTTACGGCTCACTCACACTCTTTTCTAAACACACAATTGTCGCCTACAATACTGGCCGCCCTGAGAGCCTGGCTGTATTTTAGGAAACACTGTAGAGGAGCGGGTGCTCTCTCTCCCCTGAAATTACCCATGTCGGCGATCCGATATCTGATTCCGGACATCAACTTGAAGTTATGGGAGGATCAAGGCATCCGCTATTTAGAAGACATTATGCTAGATTCAAATATTAGGCCATTTTCCTCTATTTCCCAGGAATTTAACCTGCCGGAACGAGAGCGTTACAGATATTTACAGCTATCACAACTTCTCAGGAGGGACACTAACGTTCAGTTTTTACTTCCCTCTACCTTGCATAGCTTCTTTACAGATCCACTTAACAACTCTAGGGGGATTTCCATAATATACATGGGCCTTCAGGGGAAAAACCTGTGCGAGAAATCGCACAATATGGAGGCATGGGAGATGGAACTGGGAAGGGTTTTTCTGCTAGAACAATGGGAGAGAGCTTTTAAACTGACACACAGATCCACAAAAAGCACTAATCTGCGGGAAATGCAACAAAAAATCACACTTAGATGGTACTTAACCCCAAGCCGCCTCTCAAAAATTTATCGCACGACATCGTCTGCATGTTGGAGGAGTTGCGGGGGATATGGATCTTTGAGTCATATCCTCTGGCATTGTCCTAAGCTAGGCCCACTTTGGAATCAGGTTGAGCGAGCTATCTCTACTATAACAGGTACGCAAGGGAACCTAGTCCCAGAAACGGCAATTCTCTCGCTTGACCTGGACAAATATCCAAACACATATCAAACAGTGGTTTCACACGTGTTGTTGGCTACCAGATTAATTATCCTCAGGCACTGGCGAGATACTGCACCCCCGTCCCTCTTGGAAGTTATGACCACGGTGCACACCCATAGCCAATACGAAATTCTGCACTCTTCCACTCTGGGGAAATATGAGGAAACATGTGAGTTATGGGCTCCATGGCATGAGTGGTATTCAACGTATAGCAGAAAGGGCCAGCCCGCCTTCGCTGGGAGTAAATAAGGGAATAGGCAACGCTACTAATATCGAGACTGACTTTAAGGTTTCAAGTTTTAAGTTTAGAGTTGTTATAAAGATTTTTACTCATTTTACAAACCATTTGATTTATGACAATTGCAGTCGGATAATGTATTATCGGTATTTTTTCAAGTGCACTTTGCTTCCAAAAGCTTTTCCGCTTTACCTTATACTTATCTGAAAGTATCATAACGGGGGTGAACCCGCTCGGGGGATGCGGCCTCCTAGGAGGCTTGCATGAGTCCACCCGAGCGGGGGGACCCCACACGACGCCCGAACCCCAAGTGTGTCTGGTCGACGCAGGGGGGGGACCGCCATTTTGTTGAAGTAATGCTACATGTTGGTTGCGGTTTTATATTTTCAAGTGTGACTGACTGTCGAAGTATATACTGACTGTATTTTGTATACTTTTGTATGTTTTCTATAAAAATTCAAATAAACATTATTTAAAGCTAAAAAAAATAAAAATCACTTTTTGTCTTAAATTTAAAAGGAAAACAAAAAACATTTGCAAGACAATATTGCTAAAAGAAAACTCAGTATAACCCAAAAATAATGTATATATTACATTGTTATGTTAACCACTTGACCACTGGGCACTTAAACCCCCTTTCCTAACCAGACCAATTTTCAGCTTTCGGTGCTATCACAATTTGAATGACAATTACTCAGTCATGCAACACTGTACCCATATGAATTTTTTGTCCTTTTTTTTCAGAGAGATAGAACTTTCTTTTGGTGGTATTTAATCACCGCTGGGTTTTTTATTTTTTGCACTATGAATCAAAAAAATAGACAATTCGGTAAAAAAAAAAAAAAATCTTTGTTTCCGTTAAAATTTATTGACAGAGTATTGGCAAGTATTGGCAAAGTATTGCAGAGTATTGGCAGAGTATTGGCGAGCACTACAGAGTCTTGGCACTGAGCAGATCCAGCCCACAGCGCTGCTACAAACGATCTCTCCCCCTCTCCCCCTCTCTCCTCGCACTGTACAGATCGGTATAGAGAGGGCAGGGAGGGACTGGCATCATTACATGAGGACAGTTTGTTTACAAGTGATCGATCCATCATTTGAAGGAGCGATCACATGGTAAATGGCTACTACCAGCGACCATTTACCGTGATCCGTGATGCGCCAGGTCTTCCGGACCCAGCAGTCATGAATATTTCCGGGAGCGTGCCCCAGAGGGCGCGCAAGAGCAACATTCTGGGAGGATGTCCATGGACGTCCTCCCAGAATAAGCCGACCACGCTGTAGCCATCTTTTGGCTATGGCCCGGTCGGCAAGTGGTTAAAGGGGTTGTAAAGGTTCATGTTTTTTCACCTTAATGCATCCTATGCATTAAGGTGAAAAAACACCTGGCAATGATGGGACCCCCAGCCCCCCATTTTACTTACCAGAGCCCGTTTACCTGCTCTGTGCGTCCCCAGGCGTCCTCTTCTCCACTTAGCCTCGGCGTTGATTGGATAGATTGATAGCAGTGCAGCCATTGGCTCCAACTGCTGTCAATCAAATCCAATGACACGGCCGCCGGGGGGCAGAACCGAGACATACACTCTGTGTCTATGGATGCCGAGTGTATGAGACAGGAGCGCACCCGCAAGGTAACCCCCATGGGAGAGGGCTTCCCAGAGGGGGTTAGCTATTGCAGGGAGGAGCCGAGAGAGCCGCCGTGGGACCCAGAACAGGAGGATCTGGGCCACTCTGTGCAAAATGAGCTGCACAGTGGAGGTAAGTATGATATGTTTGTTATTTAAAAAAAATTAAAATGAACCTTTACAACCCCTTTAAGTAATGACAAGTGTAGCACCGGCTCCTGAAGAGCATGTGCTATGCGTTTTTCAAAGTTAAGGTTATACCTAAACTGCAGTTTGGTTTGGGTACAATTGTTTAAATTTGGACTTCAGCATCAGTCTGACTGGACTATGAGAAGTTGCGACTGATGACAGGGGGCACTGTCTCTTCTGACAGGTATGGAACTATGGTCTGGTTGGGTGCTTAAGTTACTCTCTCTAGGAGCCCGCCCAGTGGGAGTGGCGCTCTTGCTGTGCTTTCTGGGAGAGGGCATTTAAGATGCGGACGTCACGTGGTTCGGGGTTCTGGTCCAGAAGGATGTACTGACTTCATGGTCCTGGTCCTCCTGACCAGCCCCCAGGAAGGCTATGGCCTGGGGTGTGGATCCACCCGATCTTGTTGTCTTGGTTCTGGCTAGCCTGAGGCAAGGAAACTAAAGGAGGATTCTGAGGTGGTTGGGTGCCGTCTCCGGTTTGTGAGAGACCAAGTGACTCAAGCATTCCAGGGGAGGACTCTTCAGAAGAAGACCCCGTATGGGTTGGTTTCTTAGTAAGAGCCTGGAAGGGCTGAAGTACCCAAGAGAATCCGGTCTCCTGGATATCGCCAAGCTGGCTGAAAGATCCAGGTATCCCACGAGTGTTCTTCAAGTTTAGTTTTCCTACATGTTCTACAACAACGTCTGTGGCAGAGACATATCTTGTATGTTCTACAACAACGTCTGTGGCAGAGACTTGTTCCTGAGTTAAGCACCTTGTTGGCTGCTAGGCCTTGTGAGAGAGGGACTGTCCAACTTGAGTGAACATCCAGTTGCGAATGGCTATTCTCTGGATGCAGTCAAAGTAAGCAAGTTCTTCAATATTTGACTTTGACGCTAAGAGTACCTGAACTTCCTTTCCAACCCTCTGATCCCAATTTAAGAGACTGTTCATTGTCTACGTTTTGCAAACAAAATCCAATCAAGTGGATCTGTTGTCAGTCTCTCAAGTTACTGGGCCATCTACCACTGGACACCCCTAGACGTGAAGTGAGGAAAAAAGAAGGTAACGGTAAGCCCAATCTAACCAGCAGCTCCTTCAGGGGTTAGTGCTACACAAGGTTATTGCCCAATTAACAGGCTCATAGGGAATAAGTTAAAATTTGCTCTGGTATCAGTTCAATTGAAAATTCCAAACACAAAGTAATCTCAAGTAGCCTTTGTAAGCTGCCCATAGATTGATCAAAATTTGGCTGACGCGGCAGGGACCAGCTGAGATTCAATCCGTCTATGGGCAGGTTGATTGTAGCCAAGTCGATCAATAGATCGACTTGGGTACAACCAGCTTGTCTGATTTTTTATATGCGACTACTGCCTGCGGTTATAGTCAATAGTAGTGATCACTGTGTTCTACTCTGTAGGAAAGACTTGTGGGCTCCTGTATGTTTGAATAGTAATGCTGCTGTTCCATGCATCTCCAGCAGGTGTAGCTAAAAGTTAAAATTGCAACTGCAGCTACCAATCATAATTCATAGTTCGTTTACTTATTTAGTTGGGATTCTAAATAAGTAAACGGGAAGGAAATCTTATTCGAACTGTTTTACTGAATCCCTAATGGTGAACGATTATGAATTCTAAATAACACAGTTTTTCTGTTCTAGGAATTTGGGGGCACCGTTTATGCTCATTTAAACATGGAAGCATTCCAAAATGGTGCTGGAAAAATAAATAGAGAGAACCCTTCAAGCAATGATAACCAGGTTGTTTATGCTGCTGTTAAACCTACTTCCGATCAAGCAATATATTCAACTGTTCGTTAGCATCTTAGATATGGGATTTCTTCAGAAACAAAATTAAAACAAAGAATTTTGTTTTAGAAACAAAATTAAAGAAGATTCTATGATGGAGTGTTGCGTATTGGATATAAATATCCCCAAATCATGTGTTCCTCACACCTTCGAGGGAAGGACAAGGATTCAAACATGTTTTTTCTTTTTAAGGTGACGTTGACCAACATATGTCTCTTTCAACCTGTGTAAATATAATTTTCATATGTATGGATACAAGTATCCCCAATTCATGGCTTCCCAGCACCTTCAAGAAAAATACGAGGATATAAACATTTTTTTTTTCTTTTTAAGGCAAAATTGACCAACATATTCCTATTTCATATATGTAATAATAATCTTTATATTTATGGATATAAGGATCCCCAATTTTTGTCTTTCTCACATCTTCGAGGAAAACACAAGGATGCAAAATTTTTTTCATTTCAAGGTGAAGTTAACCGAAGTGTGTCTCTTTCAACATATGGAACTATATTTTTGATATTTATGTATATACTGTAAGTATCCCCAAATGAATGAGTTCCTAACACCATCAAGATAAACAAGGGTATACAAACATGTTTTTCTTTTTAAGATGAAGTTGATCGACATATGCCTCTTTCAACCTATGTAATGATAATTTTCATATTATGGATACATGCATCCCAATTAATTGGTTCCTCACACCTTTGGGACAAACAAAAGGATGCAAAAGTGTTTTTTCTTTTTAATGTGAAGTTGACCAACATACAGTATACCTTTTTTAAATCATGTAATTATAGACTTTACATTTTTTGGATCTAGCTATCCCCAATTCATTGGTTCCTCACACCATCAAGAAAAGCACAAGTATATAAACCTTTTTGCTTTTCAAGGTGAAGTTGACCGACTTTTGTCTCTTTCAATCTATGGAACTTTATTTTTTATATTCATGGATATACGTATCAGCAGATTATGAGTTCCTAACACCTTCAAGAAAAACAAAGGAATACATATCTGTAGCGGTTCCCCCTGTGAGGGCTGCTGATTGACTCTATACCCCACTCCCTACCCCGACTCTGCAGATCCTCTCTTACCTCGAAACCTTGGGGTCCATTCTGAAATGTTGCGTTAGTAATGAGAAACTCACACAATATACCGGAGCCATTATCAATTAAGGCACATAAAAACAGAACTTATACCTCTATAGTCAATTTAAAGAGTATATGTGAACAGGGATAAGTACTCAATATTCTCAAAACATATATTAAATACCTTCCCACTGAGGCCTCAACACACACACCAAAATACAGTGTATAATCTTTACATTCGGAGACACAGTATAAAGTCTATCATATACTGAAGGGCTCCCCCTAGGTTGCAATTCAGAGTTCAACTTACGAGTGTAGCAGCAATGCTTAGGAAAAGAGGAAGATGGCAAAAGTTATTTCACTCCGGGTATCTTCAGCCAGCCTGATGTTTAAACTGCAGTATTTGTAATCCACAAAGACAAAGGAAAAAAAATAACTGTAGGACAAAAGATATGCTGAAGATGGCTTAATTGAAGTGATATCACCACTTGTAGATTCCTCTTTATATGTGAGTGCAATAACAGTACTGACCTTACAGCACAGGGGAACAGACAAGGCCCCAAAGGCCAGCTGTATGATGCCTATGGAAAAGTAGATTCACCTCCATGGAACTACAAGTCTCACCAGCAGTCTGTAGATATAACTCACTCAGCAATACCGTACCCTCTACTGGAATGGGCAGGTGCCCTCTCACCACAATAGACTCCAGTGGTTGTTAGGCTCCGTACTGATTCCCTTTCGGTGTCTCT
Source organism: Lithobates pipiens (assembly GCF_037356315.1). Lineage (NCBI taxonomy): Eukaryota > Metazoa > Chordata > Amphibia > Anura > Ranidae > Lithobates > Lithobates pipiens. Next base: position 611,344,116 of record NW_027507903.1, read on the forward strand.
GTCTGGTGAAGATGTGCACGCTGTGGTGCAACACCCGATGGGCTGAAGTGCAGGATCTTCCAGTTGTTCTGAAGTGCAGGCTGGTCCGCTTGCTGGAATAGCAGGGCTGTCCTCAAACATCCCTCAGAGGCGGGCGATCTTGCTCTCCGCTGTATAGGCCACAGTCTCTCACTCCTGGTCACACACAGACCTCCTGCTGGCAGGTCTTGAATGGCGTCCAGAGAGACTGAAAACAGGCTGCACTGGTCCTTTTATTACTGCTCCCAGCAGGCAGTGCTCCGCATTGTCTCTCCTGTAGTTCAGGGCTGATCAGGCTAACAGAGTCACTTCCTCCTCCAAACTACATCTCCCACAATACTCTGCTGCATTCCTTCTCAATGAAAAAGGAAAAATCCTGAGAGAACCTGGCAGCCAGTAGAGGGAGCTAAACTCATTTGAAATAACATCAAACTGTTCAACCATAATAACTATAGCGAGCCCTTGGCTACTTATCTTTTTCCTTTTGTCAGGTAGATTTAGAAGTGCATCTAAATCCTCCTTTCCTCTGAAGCCCGATCCGCATTCAGACATTGCTTAAGAGGCTACTAGTAAGGAGGTGATGTAACATACTTTTATAGTTACATAGTTAGTCTGGTTGAAAAAAGACACACGTCCATCTAGTTCAACCAATAAAAGGGGAAAAATGTCCTTCCTGATCCCCCAATAGGCAATTGTATATTCCCTGGATCACCTTTACTTATAAATATTAGTATCCAGTTATAATATATACATTTAGGAAATAAACCAGGCCTTTTTTTAAAGTAATCTACCCAGCTGGCCAGAACCAGCTCTTGAGGGAGTCTTTTCCACATTTTCACCACTACTGTGAACCAGCCTTTACGTATTTGGAAATGAAATCTCTTTTCCTTGAGACGTAAATAGTGCCCCCTTTTCCTCGGTGATGACCTTAATGTGAATAACTCAACACCAAGTTCACTACATAGACCACTTATGTATTTATATATTGGATGCCTCCTCACTGCTTGTTTTAACTTCATCTTTGACAACAAATGTGCCATAACCGTGTGCATTGCACACAGTTGCAAGGAGTTTGTGGTGCTTTCCCATTTGCCAGAATAGGCTTCCCACCTGCTGATCACTTCATGTTGGATAAACACCCCCATCTGCTGCCTATTGCAGCTTAAGGAGGGCAGTGGGTGAGCAACAAAATGGGGCTCATTTGCGCACCCCCCCAACCCAAATGAAGGCTTAAGGGGAAGTTGATTGACACATGTCTCTTTCAACCTATATAATGATCATTTTCATATTATGGATATAAGCATCCCCAATTAAAGTGGAAGTAAACCCTTCTATCGTTTTCAGTCAAGGAAGCTGCCATCTTGGCCTCTAATGATTCTTCAACTGCCATAATGCTGCACATGTGATCAGTTATGAAACCAGACATTGGATAGTTTGAAAGTTTGGTTGAGAGCACAACCAATGTGAAAGTTAGCATTTCCGGCATGCCGGAAATGTAAGTGTTTTTTGAAACTGGCTTTACTCCCGCTTTTACAAGTTCCTAACACCTTAAACAAAAAAACAAAAGAATACAGTGGAGCTGATTTACTAAAACTGGAGCATTTTTTTTGTCAAATTGATCAAGCTAGAAGTTAGAATTTGATTGGCTACCATGCACAGCTGCACCAGATTTTGGACTCTCCAGTTTTAGTAAATCCCCCAATGTTTTATTTTTAAGTTGACCAACATGTGCACAACATGTGCAACATCTTTCAACCTAAGTAACTATATATTTTTTTTAATTTATGAATTACGGTTGAGCCTTCTTAAAACAGAAAATGTCTTATTTGTATCACTTGTTCCAAAAATAAAGGGTTTATTCCTGTGGAGCTTACATACATTAAATTTATGATGGCCAACAAGACTAAAACAGATATCTGCATTGGCTTGCCTTCCCCTGGATCATCTGTGGATATAGGATTATGTATATGGAGGTTTCCTATTATTTTTTAATTTTTTTTCAATTGGTTGGACACGATCTGTCTTTTTTCAACATATGTAACTATACTTTTTATTTACAGTAAAATACTTTTTCTCAAAACTGGCTCTGGTAAAAAAAATCTCTCTATATATTTTTGTCTTCAAACAATTCTCTGGTACAAAAGGGTATCAATTTAATTGGAAATTCCTAAACTTTTTTTGCAAAGTAAACTTAAATAGCCCAAGTAGAGGAGTAAACCATTTGTTTTTGTAAATACTTTCAGTTTAGGTTCCTTTTTGTCCACCTCACCATAACCTAATGTGGTTATACTTTCTAGTATGAGAATTAGAAAGTCAAGGACTTTGCAGAACAAAAAATTTGCAATCAGGAAATAGCTTTATTTAGAGAATGTTTTATAGGAAGTTGGCTTTTATGGATTTTTTCTTGGAAACACAAGAGGAAAAACTGCTTAGTCAATATTAAAACTTAAGTGGTTTATTTTGGACAAGCTTAAATTATGCAGAGCTTGGTGGGTATTCTTTGAATGGCAGTATTTTGTCATGAAGTCGAGCAGAACATTGGGTGTTCAGTCAAGGATCATACTCCAGAAGAATGCATCTGTTAACATATACTCTTGATCATTAAAGGGTCATTATGAAAACGAAAGGATCAGTCCACTGAAACCTCCGCTTTGTGATCAGAAGAGCGGGAACAATGCAATCACATACTATACATTTATATTTTTTGGTTCAAGCTCTACACTTGAGTTTTAAGGTTTGCAGACTTGCTGTCCAAATGTCCTAAAAAGAAGAAATCTCCTGAGGTAGCTTGCAGATATATTGCCTAGGGAAAAGCAAAACGAGGATTTTTAATTTCTATGAATATTCACTGAACATTGGGAGATTTCACTATTTTGGGAAAATGCAATGGAGTCAACACTGGAGGAGAAACGAAGATGGTTTTTGGTGTTATTATCGGGTACAGTGACATTAAGGGTTTATTCACCCTTAATACACCCTTTGATTAGGTGGAGTTATAGTTCTGCGCGACAAGAAAAAGCTGTTCTATTTGTCAATTGGAGCTCTCGTTTTTTATTGAAACTACTAAGAATACCAGGAGTCACTTTTTGCGGACCAATGACTCTTAAGCCCCATACACACTATCAGTTTTTCTGCTGAGTTTTTCCTTCAGGTTTACCAAAGCCATGTAGTAGAAGGGCCTGCATGATTTCATACTCATTGAAACTCCTAAGGTTTGACCTAATATTATATGGTTTTGGTAAATCTGAAGGAAAAACTCAGCAGAAAAACTGATAGTGTGTATGGGGCTTTAGGTTGGAATTACTCTGGAAGTGATCTAAATTCTACAACAAAGACCAGACGGACTCCACTTAAGTACTATTTTCATGTTTATAATCTTTTTATTTGGATGCTGCGTATGTCTGTTTATTTTAAATATATTATCTGTAATTATTTCTTGCACTGTTTTCTTTAATTTTCATTAAATATTTAAAAATGGCTACTCTGAACCTCTGACTGCTGTAACCAGAACTTTGTTCCATTGAAGAAGCTACTCTAGTTTGCCTGTCTGGGTGTGGCAGCGAGTATTACAGGAATTTTTTAAAAAGTCATACTTGCAACAGCAGATACAGTGAGAGGTGCATGTTTCTTTGAAAAAAAGACTGATGTCACGTAAGCACACTGAGTTTAAGAGAAGACCCATGACATAGAACATATTGTATTTATCGTTATATTGAATTATATAATGAGGTACAGCTGGTATTTTACATTTGAACATTTTTTTTATTTCCTTGTTGTGTCCAGTAGGCTAATATAGTGAAATAACCTACCCCATCTATGTAATCTTATCTCCCCTGTGCTTTAACTATTCTTATAATATCAGGAACATCTAAATTAGTGTTTCTTGGGTTCCACAGAAGCCTAGGGTTCCGCGAAAGGTCCCCAAGGGTTCTGCCATGATCTGCTGTTCATTACAAGCAGATGAATGGTGGATCACACATAGCTGACAGGCTGTGGAGCACAGCTGACATCACTGTCCAAAGCCGATCCCAACCAGCACTCCCTTCTATCCCAGATGCCTGTGTGTGATTGTGTGACATCACTCAGGAGTGAGGACAGGGGACAGCAGTCAGGAATTGGCTCAGGAGTTATGATCTATTCCAGCTTCCCTGAGCTACTCTGCATGTGGAAAAACCACCTCAGACCCCAGTATTGTGCCCTTCAGTTTCCGCCCCCCCCCCTATATTGTGCTATTCGCTCCTGGCCCCCCTAAACTGTGCTGTGCTTTCCTGGTGCCTATACTATGCTGTTTCCTCCTGGCCCCCTAAACTGTGCTGTTCCTTCCCGGCCCCCCTAACCTGTATCATAAGCATTTGCAAAATCCAAGTGTACCACATCCACAGCCACCCCTCTGTCCAAGGTCTTAATTACCTCTTCATAAAAAGAAATCAGGTTTGTCTGACAACTTCTGTCTTTCATCTTTCATGAATCCATGTTGCTTAAAATATTTTTTTTCAAGCAATAACTCATCTATGTGGTCTTTCTTTAAACTCTCCAGTATATTCCGGACTATAGAAGCTAAACTAACAGGTCTATAGTTACTTGGTAAAGACTTTTATACCTTTTTGAATATAGGCACCACATTGGCCCTGCGCCAATCCAGTGGTAGCATTCTAGTCATTAAAGAATCCCTAAAAATGAGAAACAATGGCTTTGAAATGACAGAGCTCTATTCTTTTAGGATTCGTGGGTGGATGCCATCTGGCCCAGGTGCTTTATTCACCTTTATTCTGTCTAAATATTTCTGGACCATATCACTTTTGAGCCACTGTGGATCTTTGAGGCTGTGTCACTACCACTCCCATTATGGACATGAGCTCCCCCATGCTCTTTTGTATACACACAGCTGAAGAAAGTATTTATTAAATTTGCCTTCTCTTTGTCCCCAGTCACCCACTCTAGACACTGTTATTATAGAACGTGACATGTCAGGTCCACTTTAACATTACATAACAATGTGTACTGTAGTGGATCAAAGCTTGCTACTTCTCAGGCTAAAAATGTAAAATAAACTCTTTTTATATCATATGCAAATTTAAACTGGTAAATCTTAATTATTCATGTCTTTATTTTGTAATGTTTGTCTCCATGCTGTGCAGAGACACTTCCTCTTTCCTTCTCATGAACAGGGGTTTCAGATACACAAAACCACATGCAGAACCTAAAGTGATGAAATCTCCTCTTCTCTTTTTTCTATCTCGTCACATCGACTTCTTAATTTAGAAGCCACCCTTGTACAATTATTGCATTTAAAGGGACACTCTCCCTTTTGGTCGATGCAAGGCAAAGTGACAGTACCTTCTGAAAGGGCCTTTTCTGACCCCCTTATACTCACCTTGTCTGTAAACTCACCCCAATTTTTCTCCAGCCATAATGAATGAAGTGATTCTTCCTCCATCAGTGCATCCAGAAACATAGGAGAGCAATGACATCACTCACCTTAGTCATGTGCAGGGGCGGACTGACCATTCGGGCACTCGGGCACTGCCCGAGGGCCCCATGCCACTAAGGGGCCCCATCAGGGTTGCCAGCCTCAATAAAACCAGGGACAGTATGTAAAAATCTGTGTTTTAAAAAAAAAAACAAGATTATAGCTGCCCCGCCTCTCCAGTACCTTTTCAGTGTGTGTGTGTGTGTGTATGTGTATTCTGTGTGTGTATACTGTGTGTGTATATTGTATGTCTATGTGTGTATACTGTATGTGTGTGTGTGTGTATACTGTGTGGCCCCATAATCTATTGCCTGGGGGCCACATAATCTCCTATTGTCTGGGGGGCCCATAATCTCCTATTACCCAGGGGCCCCATGAGTTGTCAGTCCGCCCCTGGTCATGTGACAGTGTTCAGACTAATAATTGGCTGCTAGATCCAACCACTGTCACAGGGGAGGAGGTCACATGCTCCCCCATACCTAGAAGCACCAGGTTGAGTGACTGGCTGTTATAATAAAAGGAGAGGTGAGGGAGTGCAAACTCTAGTGTCGTCAGTTCGAATCCGAACCATGACACTACCTGCCTGGACTTTGCATGTTCTCCCTGTGCCCGTGTGGGTTTCCTCAGGGTACTCTAGTTCCCTTCCACACTCTAAAGACATGCAGATAGGTTAAATGGTTCCTGCCCAAATTTGACCTAGTATGTATATGTATGAATGTGAATTAGGGACCTTAGATCTTATATGTTTCTTGGGGGCGGCGACTGAATGTACAAGATGTAAAGCGTTGCATAAATTGGCAGCTCTCTATAAATATTTGTAATAAATAAATAAAGGGAACATATGGGGATCAATCTAGCACTTTCCAAAAAACTGTCACTTTGCCTTGAATGGTCTTCCTGATCTTATCATTTATTGGGTGTCATATTCTGACATAATTATTTAGTTAAAGTGTTTGTGAAGGCAAAGGGTTTTTGCATTCTATGCATTAAGATAAAAAAAAGCCTCCTGTATGCAGCAGCCCCCCTCATCCCCCCTAATACCTTAGAAAATGTAATATTTTGTATCACCACAGGATGGCCCTGTGGATGCAAAGATAGTTGTGTGCCAACGTCCTAACTATATTGAAGAATTGTTTGGATTTAGAACATGGACTTTAAAGGCACACCAATACAACTTGTTGAAAAATCTGATCTTTTATTTAAATATGGTTAAAAACAATATTTACATACATAAAATTAAAATCATTTTAGTAGTTTGACTACCAATAGCACCAAATGTTACTAAATGAAATAAGGTCAAAAGGTGAAATTGACTTGGACAGTGGATATTCCAAGGGTTAAAAATGGTTTAGTGGTTGAGGCGTTATGAAGGTTACTCTACATGTTGGGTGTGTGAGTGCTTCTTCAGGAGATTGAAAATTGAATGTGCATAAGAAACAACTGTCCAAGTCAATTTCACCTTTTGACCTTATTTAATTTGGTAACAATTGGTACTATTGGTGGCGTGAGTGCTATGTAGGTCAAACTACTAAAATGATTTTAATTTTATGTATGTACATATTGTTTTTACCATTTTTAAATAAAATATCATATTTTTCAACAAGTTGTATGGGTGTGCCTATAAATTCCATGCTCTAAGTCCAAATAATTTCTCCTAATACTTACTTGAGCCCCATCTAGATCCAGCGAAGTTGCAGGAGAGACTTGGCCGTCTCCCTCCTCATTGGCTGGGACAGCGGCGAAGCGCCATTGGCTCCCACTGCTGTCATTCAAAGTCACTGAGCTAATGAAGAGAGAGAGAGAACTGGAGGCGCGGCCGTGCTCCATGTCTGAATGGACACGGAGCTGCAGCTCAGCTTGTGTGACCCCATAGCAAGCTGGTTGGTGTGGGGGGTACTCAGTGGGAGGGAGGGGCCAGCAATGCTAATGGGACCCAAGAAGAGGTGGAACTGGGCTGCTCTGTGCAAAACCAATGCACACAGCAAGTAAGTATATATTTGTTATTTTTACCAAGAAAAAAAAACAAACAAGACTTTAGTATCACGTTAAAGTGGAGTTCTTAACTAGTCTTAAAACTGTCCCTTCCCCCATCATGCAAGCAGCTGCAGGGAAGAGGGGAGAGTGTTTTGGCAACAGCTAGTAAAGTCTGGAGTGGTGATGGCAGCTATGGGCTTCAGTGGCCCAGCCATCGATGCTCCCTCCTCTCCCATGTGTTAAACAGAGCTAGCTGCAGGGCAAGGTGGCAATGCTTGAGAGCGATGACATCACTCATAGGCTCCTATGGCCCATCTGCTGTCAGTGTTCCCTCCTCTCCCCCACAACCGCTGCCGGCTGACATAGTGGAGTCGGCTCACGAGACCGGGCCAGAGTAGGCTGAAATAAGTATTTGCATCTTTCTTACACAGCCTAGGTATTGGCTGACAGGAATAGTGACATCAGCATCACTACTTCTGTCAGCCCATCAGTAGAAGTGGCAAGGAGAGGAGTTGAGAGCCAGGAGGAGGTGCACTCTGTGCTCTCTCCCCCTCCTCCTCATAATGCTTACACATAATGAAGGGGGCGGCAATTTGACATCTTTACCTGGGCACAGGATGATCTTGTCCTGGCACTGCTAAAACCCCTCCTTGCTGCTTGTCTACTAGCCCACCTACCTGCTCCAAAGATCTCCCAGGGCAAGGGATAGAAAGGATCAAGCACAGCTCCCTTATGAAAGCTTGCAACATGTGCCAATCTCTCCCCTTGTGAATCCTTGAGTGTGCTGATGTACTCACTCTGTCCTTTTGTGCTCCCTGCTGCTCAGTAGGCAAGATTCCTTCACACACCGTAATGCTGAGCTTCCACTAAGTATGCATATCAGAACCTTCTGGCCTCTGTCCCCTAACTTTCAGAAGCTTCTATACGCTTCTAGATTCAGGGGCGTTACCAGAGATCTAGCAATAGTAGCACACTAGAAGGTGCTGCCAACATTCAAATTAAACCCAGGGCAGTTGGGCTCATCCTTACTCATGAGATTTCAGATATTTATCATCCCCCAGATATTACTTGAAGGGTGCTGGCTTCCCCCCCTGCAGGAAGGGAGCTGAGAAAAAGGTGAGTATTTTGACTGGCATTTTTCCCCCCATAGCTGTTTTTTCTCCTATTGAAGCTGATTACTATGGGGGAGAGAGGCCTTACTAATAAATTTGACCTTGCATGGAGTGGAATTTTTAGTCTATACCTAACTAATCCTAAAATTGTCCCTTCCCTGCTGATTTTTTTTTTTTTTTATGGGAATCTATGTCACCTACGCTGATTAAGCTATAAACATACCTATTTTTGAGGCCGCTCCGATAGGGTTACGTAATCCAGCACCCTTGTGTAAGCCCGCGGTGGCTGCAGGGGTAAGGAGGGAATCCAGCACCCTTGTTTCAGCCAGCGGTGGCTGCAGGGGTAAGGAGGGAACATCACCAAAAGGAAGCCTATGGGTGATCAAAGAAACTTTGTTTGTGAGCTGCTCAAGCTTATGAAAGGGTACTAGTCCTCAGTCAACTGCTGTGAGTGCTGGCTGGGGAAAAAGCTTGTCCCGGCTACAAACGTCAATGTGTGTTGAAGTAGATATCTCTGTAGTCGCACATCGAAGCAGACCTGCTAGTGATGGTATATGGCAAACCCAGCTTGGGCTCCAGCCAGGCCACACCCCCTCTCCAATGCATTTCACTCTGTCCCTCTGAGCTCAATCACGAGAGTCTCCAAAGAGCAGAGTGAAATGTATTGGGGGCATGGCCTGGCTGGAGCCCAGGCTGCGGTTGCCATATATCATCACTAGTGGGTCTGCTTCGATGTGTGGCTACAGGGACTTCTGCTTCAACACACATTAAAGCCTATTGGTGATATCAATACCCCCAGGAATTCCTAGCGATTGTGGAGCGGCCTCTCCCCTGCAGCCTCTGCTAACTGACACAGGGGAGCTTAATCACATGACAAGAATGGAGTGGCTTGAAAATAGGTAAATATACAGGTCTTTCTTACAAAGTTGAGTCAGCATAGCTGTTATGATGAGGGAGGGAGCATGTTTAAGATTTGTTAGCTATAGCCTGGAATTCCTCTTCTAATGTATTTTTTTTTTAAATAATGCAACTGTATTTGACAGTTACAATATTAAATAGATGGCCTTGTATAGGACCATTGCAGCTTGGAGGTGACAGTGTTCAATTTCAAGCTGAAGTATCATTACTGTTTGTATTATTACTTTTTTTCTATGACTTTTTTATTACTGATAAAGAATATAAATAGCGCTTATTGAAGTCACCAGGCCGTGGAATAGTCGTAGCAAAAAATACAGAGCTTTATTCACAGTATGAACAATCATAAAACCAATATTATGTATATAATAAAGTAATATAGCCAGTTATCAACACTCAAAGATGGGAAGTTGAGTTCTGATCCGGTAAACCTGAAGATAATAGAAGCCTATTATATAACATATGAGATGCGGGATCATCCAAATAATGGTAACCATATGGACAAAATTCATATGGTATATACAGGGGGAGTGTGGGGATGGGGGGGCACACAAGGCGAGTAATTGGACAGATTGGAAGAACATTTACAGTAGCATCAAAGAGTGTATATATAAGAACTTTAGATAATAATAAAATAAAATAGTAATAAAACATAATAATAAACCTATGTATGCCTCTATATATTTTATTAACACACACACATGGGTGTATGGTGAAAACAATATAAATAAATCAAATGGAATAAACAAAATAATTTATGTACAGGAAAACCTTGGATTGCGAGTAACGTGGTCTGCAATTGTTTTTCAAGACGAGCAACATTTTTTTTATGAAGTTGAGCTTGATAAAACTTGATAAGCGAGATCTTGCAATACAAGTAGCTTGGGACCCTACTTGTGAGACTCCAAGACGCGTGACGTGTGAAATTCCATTTTAGAATTTAGAAATGTTTCCTATACTACTTCAAGGTGACTTCTATCCAACTTTACAGGAAGATTACCTAGGCATTTCCTAACGTTGCCTTGAAGTCACATTGCTATAATCTTTTTATATGGACTATAGACTTAAGAACATATGAATAAATGGCTGTGGAACGAATTATCTGAGCTTCCATTATTTCTTATGCGGAAACTCGCTTTGATATACGAATGCTTTGGATTACAAGCTTTTTTCCTGGAATGAATTATGCTCATAATCCAAGGTTTTACTGTATTTAATTCTTTCATTGCATGTATCAACTCCAGACAGTTAAAGGGAAACATATATCACATGGTCTTAACAGCACTCTGATGATTCTAAATAGAATGTGAAGAATGTGAATAGAATGTGAACTGGACATAATTGGATGAACTGGTGGCAACTTTATTCATCTATTTATTTATTTACGTATTCATTTTTCATGCAGGTACACACACACCCACACACACGTATATACCGTATATATATATATATATATATATATATATATATATATATATATATATATAATAAAATAAATATAACCATAATTAATTTTTTTTTTATAAATTTCATTTGGGGCAGTGCAATTAGTTAACGTAAATAATCAGTTAAAGTAGTGCTGAAAAGCAAAAAATGCTCTGGTCATGAAGGGGGAAAAACCTACCGGAGGTCAATTGGTTAAAGACAAACATAGAACATCAAAAGTCTCTATTTTTCTTGTGAAATCAATGCCACCAGTTGTAAACCTCTGAAATGGGCCAAAGTATATTTCAAAACTTTTTTGTGTCCTTAATTCACTCTTCATTAGTGCAACATTCCATATCTTCCTCAACCACCTGGACAACCAACTCATGAAAAGAGTCTGACGAGTCATTTCCGCATTGTTTAGTCCATGAGATATATTTGTGGTTGACGTCATTCAACCGAGATTAGGAAGGAACATAAGGAACCACATAAAGATGCCACAAGACTTACAACACAACATAGACCTGAGGTGTGCCCTGGTCGGCTGGTCTGTACTCCAAAAAAGGGGCACACCCAAGATAAGTAATGAATGATTGTAGAAGAAGGATGTGCAAGGAAGTGCCCTGAAAAGAGGAATGGGTGGGAGGGTATCATGCACCAGAACCGACAAGGGATACAGGTGAGTGGGCTGCTTAAATCCCCCCCCCAGACTCCTCCCATAAATTCAGGCCACCATACTGGACTTCTTATTTATGGACATCATCCTTCGACCGAGACAGATATGGAACCACATAAAGATGCCACAAAACTTACAACACAACATAGACCTGAGATCTGCTTTAGGTCGGCTGGTCAGCCAAAAAAGGTGGCAGAAAAAACTCAGAGAGGGAAGTAATGGGCCAGTGACATTTATTGAGCAAGCTTGGTGATGGCTTGCAACATTTCTACCTGAGGGTTCACAATGTACCAGGCAAAACAAGCGGATTTTCACTTGCCCAACCTCTTGATGACATGGTTTGGAACCCTGTGTTGAGATGCAGCTGAAGCTGTTTCAATCTGAAAGGTGTGTTCAGAGTATCAGCCAGGGTTAAGGCCTAGGTTAACCAAGAGGATACGGATGTAACTGTTGAACTGGCTAGCGCTCAAGGGACTGGTAGGAAAAGGTAACAATGGGCTGGAGTCAGACTGGCTGGGCAGACAAGTCAATAATCGGTCGAGAACCGCTACTGGGTACCAAACGTTGTGGGTCTGGAAGAACTTAATGTTGTCCCCAATGCTGGACTAATGTGTTTGGGGCCCTGCCAGGTGTAGAATGAAGCTGCCTTGAAGGTGAGCCAGGTGGCATCTGCGCAGTACCTGGCAACCGGGGCCACTATAAGTAAACTCGCTGGGCCATAAGAGACCAGAGAAGTCCAGGTAGATAGCCACTTGTATGACCAGGCTGAGCAGCAAGTTGAATGGTGAATGTGATAGAATGTCCGACATGTCCCTGAATGTGGCACTTGAGATGGGTAAGAGCTTGCTATTGACTATGGGCTACTGCTTCTGGATGCCGCATAGGATGGACTTTACTGCATGGGCTGGGAACAGGGAAGGCTTTCCGTAGTTCTATAAGGACAGAAAATGTTGAATGCTGGCCAAGTACAGCCTGATGGTGTTATGAGACAAAGTGAGCTGCGTGTGACAATATGAAATGAAGGCCAGAACGTGCTTGATGTCTCCTGTCCCGGGCACAAGGCTAAATAACTTTTGTAGACATTCCAGACAGTGTAATGGGCCTTCAGTGTGTTACGAGATAACGATTGGTTAATGAGATGAGTCGTGTTGTGAAGGTGTTCTTTTAGACAGCTGCTCTGGATTTCTGCCGAAAGAACAACGTGAAGTCAAGGTGGGACAGTGTGTCTGCTGCGACATTGCACTTGCCCTGTAAGTTCAGTGCAAATGTAATTTATGCTGAAGGGACAACTGCACCAGGCTGTGTAGGAAGGACATGATGGATAGGGACTTGGACTTGCCTTTATTCACAGTTTACCCGTGGCCAGGTTTTCGGTGGCAAAGACCACCGTTTGCCCTGTCCAGGTGTGGCCCTAGACCTGAGCCACTGCCACTATGGGATAGATTTTGAAAAGGGAGGACAACTGGCTAAACCTGGGGATCAGGAGGATTTCTTGTGGCCACGGCCACGAAACCTGTGGAGGCTGTGGCATCCATGACTACATGAGGTGACGAAGCTGATGATAGTGGAATAAACATGTACATGCCGTTCCAGTTTGCGAGGAACTGTCCCATATTGCCAGATCAGCTATTGCTGCTTGGTCCAGCCTGAGGACATGATCAGGGTCCTATGCCTGAGAGAGGAAGAGCCATGGGTTGATCTTAGACCCGAAAGTCAGCTTGGTGGCGAAGTAGTATGAACCTTTCCAATTGATGCCATGCCACTGCCAGAGAGACAGCTTGAAGGGTAGCAGTTTGAAAGGGTCTGAAATGTCTGCCATGGACACAGCATATTTAAGGGAGAACTCCTCGTAAGGAATTAAGGAGTTAAAACTCAGGATGTGGGAAGAATGAGGCGTAGACAAGTTGTACACAAACCAAAGTTTATTTGAGAACTTGCCCTTGACAACCCTAATAGGGCTGACTCTCCAGGTAACAAAATTTGATTCAGCGAAGGGGCTGATGATGAACCCCCAGTCCAGTTCAGACTGCAATAGAGTGTCTAAAGCTTGCTCATATGTGGAAGCTGAGGGGAGATTCCTGCACTTGTGGGTCATGTGCAGTAGGGTGATGAGGCCTGTTTGGAACCCGGATGTAAATCCATGCACCAGGAAGGTGGCCAGCGAGGGAGTCGGGTGTGAGGAAAGGTAGAACCACCGGATGTCCATCCGGCCTAGTCATGATGTGTTGAGATGTCTGATGTTGCACTTAACTTTAAGATATGGTCTGTGGCATGTGACTCAGACATGAAGCAGCTGGTATTGGCTGAAGTTGCAGGTCCCGTAGTTAAAGTTATTTCATATCTGCATACCCCCCCAGGGACAGGACAGGCCATCCCAACTTGTCCACCTGGGATGGCAGCGCGGGAGCCGGCATGCTATAACCGTCACTAGAGGTGGAGAGTAAAGAGAGGGGTCATCTGGTACCTGCGTTGGAGCACCAGTGTAAGTAGAGGACTGGCAAATGGCACAGAGGGAGGCCACAAAGTGGCGGCAGAACAGCTCTGTATCAATGATGCTCAAATTGGTGCTGGCCTGGAACTGCGGAAGTCTGGCTGCTGCCTTCACTGCGAATGACCGGTGATAGTCATAAAAAGTAAAGCCGCCATACTTATAACCCAAGTCCACCACTGTGTGGAGGTACAAGTCCATCTCTTCCCTCCTGCTGGGTCTGGCCGAGCAAAGGACATCCCTGAGCATCTCAAAAGTCAACACAAATTCAGTGATGGACAGCTTATGGTTAAGCCTAGGATAATTAGATTTAACAACCACTGAGACCTCCCCCAGGCATATGACTTGTTCTCGGCAAGGACCGAGATGAGGAGGGAGGCTAGATTAATGTCCTTGACATCCAAGATGTCCTTCTTGATGTCGGCTGGGATGAGATGAGCTGGGAAGATGGAGTGATTGATGTCTGGCATACCTGTGGGTGGGGACGCAAGGACAGGGACAGAGACGGAGTTCGGGGAAGCTACTGGGTGCACATCAAAGACTCCTACTCTCATCTGGACATTGAACACTGCTGAGGACAACGTGTTGACCACAGAGTGGAGCTTGGTTCGGCTGCCACTGGCGGTGGAAAAAGGAGCATAAACACCTCAGCTTTCCCAACTGTGGTGGGGAAGAGAACGCCCCTACGCTGCAACTCCACCGTAAGCTTGGGGATGATCCATCCTCTGAGGGAATGAATGCTGCCGAGCTCTGAACCCATGGAGGGGGACAGAGGGGCAGGGGCGAGGCTCTCACTTCCGGCCTGGGACATGGCTCCAGCTACAAGACAAGAAGGGGGGAGTGTATGTGTTAAGAGAAGTCCTATGGTGAGAATGGAAAAGAGGAGTTGCGTACACAAGAAATAGGTAAGAGAGGAATGACAAGGATAGAAAAGGGAATGACAGGCGCAGTGAAGAAGTCATTTGCGTTCCAAGCGTCAAATGCTGTTGAGTGGAAATTTAGAAAACTCAAAAGAGTCTGTGGTAACAGAGGTGAGCCAGGAGGTGACTAGCCAGGTAACAACCTTGTCTGCGTAGGTCTGAGAAATGACTGGTTTCTTGTGGTAGGTGCCTCATGATGGAGACGGAACTGCGGCAGCTTGTGGTGTGTATAACAGATGGAATCAAGAAGTGTTGTGCTAAGGTTTCGAATCGTCAAGCTGCTGATTCAAATTGGGCTGTTGGCTCCTGCACGGCTTACGACTAAGCCGACTATGGTGTTTTGCAATGTGACGCGGAGAGCCTGTGTAGTGGTAGGGATAACGAATATTGCAAATAGAGGGGACAAGACTATGCATCAGTAATGCCTGAGCCAAGCGATGTCGGACAATGACCGGCAACAATTCGAAGATTCTTTTTTCAAAATTAATTTGAATATGATACAATGGTTAATCGAAAAGACTGCTCAGATCTTTTGAAGGTCAGCAAGTGTTTCGTAAGTTTGCAGATCCGGAAACAACAAGGCAAAAGGAGACCTATGAATCTACAATCTACAATGCCTTTGTCGAGTGAAGCCAGGACATTACCGATGATGGTACAGGGGCAGTAAAATACGAAAGGATGTGAGCTGAGAACATAATCGAATGGTACAAGAAATTTGAGTCCTACTTACGACAGTGAGCAAGAAACGCTGACGAAGACCACGAACGGAAAGTCGCTAGACAGTGGTATCGATTACACAGACTCACAACCTACACAGTAAGCTGGGAAGAGTAGGCCTAGTGACGTAAGGAATCATGCATCGGAACCGACAAGGGATACAGGTGAGTGGGCAGCTTAAATACCCCCCCGGACTCCTCCCATAAATTCAGGCCACCATACTGGCCTTCTTATATGTCTAATTCAGAGGTATCTGTAAAAAAAACTGCCATACAAAAAACATTTTTTACAATTTTTTTACTTTTTTTATATTTTTTAAGTTTGTTGCTTCAGTGGCACAGTTTTATTTATTTTTTTTTTTTTTTACATTGGGGAAAACATCATAAAACTCCACTCTGCAAAGAAAACTTGAAATTGTTTCTTCAGCTCTTTCTCACTTCAGCGTAGACAGTCTCTGTTGTGGGAGCTGGCAGACTCTCCAAATGTCCCTTTGTATTTTTACGCATGGAAGACTTTGAATGATTTACAGTAGAGTATACCAAATCTTCACCCTGCAATTGTATTTAAATAGAAACAAACAAAAAAAACTTGATCAGCTTGATATGTGGATCTGAATGAAATGTGTATGTCTAGAAAAAAAAAAAATACAATTATATATATATATATATATATATATATATATATATATATATATATATATATATATATATATATATATATATATATATATATATATATATATATATATATATATATATAAACATTGCTTGGAATTTCAGTAATGCAGAGGGACCCTTGTTAACCCGAACAGAAAGTTAGAAAGTTGTCTACATCGAAAAAGTTACAGAAAACTTGCTGCTTTATTTATAAAAAAAATAAAAAAAAAAAAAAAAAAAAGCTGTATAAATGCCTCCGCATTCACACAGCCCTCACAAATATTCCATAATGTGTCTAATATGTGTATTTCCTATGATTTTCAGCTCCATCTAGTGGTCACAATGCAGTATATTCCTGATTGTGTTATTTCAGGTAAATACTGCCTAATTGCCACTAGATAGAACCTTAACTGTGGCCACTAGATTATTTGTGACTGCAGAGTCATTTGTACAGCATTTTTTTATGTATTCCATAGTGTCACCTTTTTTTTTTAATAATAAATTAAAGATCCGTTCTACACTGAAAGGAACACGGTAAAATTGAGCATATAATTACATATAATTACAGGTCAAAAAATTTTCTCTCAGTGTTGTTCCGTGTTATACAAAATAAGTATCTATTGGTTAAAAACTAGGTAAAAAAATGACAGATAAAGAATGAAATAAATAAAAAGACATTACCTCCTGTTGTCTTCGAATGATTGTCGGGTTTTCATAACCTGAAGGTTAGGGAGAGAAAAGCATGAAGGCTACCATTGCCGACTTCTCATTTCCAAATGCTAGTTGCCTGTGTGTCATCCTCATCCCCTGTTATTAATACCTGAAATCACTAGACTACAGACTTCTGACTTTTCTCTAACATGCCGATCTGCCTATTCCTTCCAGGTTAGTGACTCTGGTATTGATGCCGAAGGATCGATATGACAGGTAGGGAACTAGTACTTCCAAGGGAGCTGAGCTGACCAATGGCAGTTCCCATAGTTCAGACAGCAAGCTTTACTTTAATCATTGCAACAGAATATATAGACCATTTCTAAGTAGCAGTAGACAATTATTTTTAAGAAATTCCAAAAGATGAGCGGCTATCAGGTAATACCAAAGAGTCAGTTGTGTTTGGCAACAACTTGAAGGGTCGGGTAAGATCTTTCAGATTAATTGTTTTTTATTTTATTTAGGCTAATTAGGAGTTATGCCTTGTACACACGGTTGGAAATTTCAGACGGAAAAGGTGCGATCGGATTATATTGTCGGAAAATCCGATCGTGTGTGGGCTCTATCGGACTTTTACCATCGGAAATTCCGATGGAAAAAAAATTTGAGAGCAGGATCTCAAATTTTCCAACAAAAAAAATCAGATCGTTTGTAGAGAATTCCGATCGGTCAAAGTGCCACGCTTGCTCAGATCAAATTACGAGACCAAAGCTATTGGCTACTAGCCTCAACATAGTTCTGTGGTAACGAACGAATGTCATCACGTTCCCGAACGATCGGATTTTCTGACAACTTTGTCCGACCGTGTGTATGCAACACCAGTTTAGGACAAAATCCGTCTGAAAAAATCAGACGGATATTGTGGTTGGAATGTCCGACCGTGTGTACAAGGCATAACACTATATTGTCAAAGATACTGGGACGCTTGCCTTTACACGCACATGAACTTCAATTAGTACGTAGGGTTCAATATTGAGTTGGCAGACCTTTTGCAACTATAACAGCTTCCACTCTTCTGGAAAGGAGTGTGTCTATGGGAATGTTTGACCAGGTTGAGATCAGGACTCTGTGCAGTTCCTCCACCCTATCCATGTCTTTATGGATCTTGCTTTGTGCACTGGTGCCCAGTCATGTTGGAGCAGAAAGTCCCCTGCTCCAACACTGTTCCCACAAAGTTGGGAGCATGAAATTGTCCAAAATGTCTTAGTATGCTGATGTCTTAAGAGCTCCCTTCACTGGAACTAAGGGGCCAAGCCCAACCCCTGAAAAACAACCCCACATCATAATCCCCCCTCCACCAAATGATTTGGATCATAAAGTCCATAAAGACATGGATGAGCGGGTTTGGGGTGGAGGGAATTGACTGGCCTACACAGAGTCCTGACCTCAACCCGATAGAACACCTTTGGGATGAATTAGAGTGGAGACTGCGAGCCAGGTCTACTTGTCCAACATCAGTGCCTGACCTCACACATGCACTTCTGGAAGAATGGTCAAACATTCCCATAGACACACTCCTAAACCTTGTGGATAGCCTTTCCAGAAAAGTTGAAGCTGTTATAGCTGCAAAGGGTGGGCCAACTCAATATTGAACCCTACGGACTAAGACCGGGATGCAATTAAACTTCATGTGCGTGTAAAGGCAGACTTCCAATACTTTTGACAATATAATGTATCTTAAAATGTGCAATTCAATGGATTTGTTTTGTTAGCTCCTAAAAACAGATCACGCCAACTTTTCTTCGTAGTCATCTACGTATGAAATATTACATATAAATATCTCTTTGTAGCCAGTAAGTGCTGCACTTGAGTTTGTTTTCCACCTTTCTATTATGCTGTGAATAGTTTGTGATTTGCTCTTCTGCCCAAACAGCTAGCATTTAGAGAGGAGGGACTCATTCCTCCAGCCAGTGGCGTATCCAGGGTACGGCAGATATGGCAAGTGCCGTGGGCACCATATGAAGGGGCGCTCTCTTCTTCCATCCCGAGTCCCAGAGATTAACCGGCACCATGTCCTCTCTCCCAGCACAGTGAAGAGAATGGTATTCCCTCTCCCCACACAGTGTGAGGAGTTCTGACTGAGCGCACACTGCTCCCGCACACATGCCCGTCCCTAAGTTAGCTGTGTGGGGGGGGGTGGTCCTGGGTCGGGCCGGTAGGGTGTGGTGTATGGGGGGAGAGGGGAGGAGGAGGGGCCAGTTGTTATTGTTGCCACGCTGTGAGCTGTGCTGGGTTGGCGGAGGCTGGGAGATGAGCTGAACCGGTCCCTGGACACCGATAGACTTGGGGCAGGAATGAGAGGGTCACCGGGGCAGAGAGGCTGAGGAGACACTACCGGCTAAGGGAGGGGATCTCACTATCAACTTCCTGGCTTCTACGGATTTGCTTCTCCCTCGTCTTTGGTTACCGATCGCCGCCTGTGGCTGGGGGTTGGGGCTCCGGAGGAGCAGGTAGGAGCCATGCTGGCCAGGGAGAGGGGGAGGGACATGGGGGGGACCTATAGGGAGGGACGTATAGGGAGTGAGAATGGGGCCCGGAGGGGGAGCGTGGAGACAAGCATGCAGGAGAGAAGGGGAGGGGGGAACATGGGGAATGGGAAAGGTGACTGGGGAGATATGTAGGAGGTGACTAGAGGAGAAGGGGCAGATGAGGGAAGATGAATAGAGGAGGGGGGTATAATGCAACTGAATGAGGGACGACAGGGGGGTAGGATGCAAATAAATGGGGGAGGACAGGGGGGTATAATGGCAAATAAATGGAGGAGGAGGAGGGGGGTATAATGGAAAATGAATGAAGGAGGAGGAGGAGGGGGGTATAATGGCAAATGAAAGAAGGAGGAAGAGGAGGGGGGTATAATGGCAAATGAATGGAAGAGGAGGGGAGTATTATGGGAAATGAATTGAGGAGGAGGGGGGTATAATGGAAAATGAATGGAGGAGGAGGAGGAGGGGGTTATAATGGCAAATGAATGGAGGAGGAGGGGAGGATAATGGCAAATGAATGGAGGAGGGGGGTATAATGGCAAATAAATGAAAGAGGATAGGGGGTTATAATGGCACATTGATGGAGCAGGAGGGGGTATGATGACACATGAATGGAGAAGGACAAGAGGGTACGTCACTTCCTTCCAGTGCACAGACTGTGCAGGAAGAAAGAAGACACAAGGAAGGAATAGGGAAGAAGAGAAGAGGGAGATGTTTTTTTTGTTAAATTTATCTGAAAGTTGGGTTTCAAATGTTTTGACAGGGGCGCAGTTTCAGTGCTTGCCATAGGCGCCATTTTCACTAGATACGCCTCTGCCTCCAGCTCCAGTTTTTTAAGTCCAATAGAAAAATTAGAGAAAATCAAGGCATGCTTGTGGTTTCTTCTACATCCCCATATTGGAAAGTCCAAAGGGCTTTGCATACTGTATATGATAGAATAGCCCTGTAGTAAATGTCTGTAAAATAATGATATAGGGGTTGATTTACTAAAACTGTAGAGCGCACAGTTTGGCACAGCTCTGCATAGAAACCAATCAGCTTCCAGTTTTTTTTTTGCCAAAGTCTAAAGCCCCATAAACACTATCAGATTTTGTGCAGATTTTTGTCTTCAGATTTACCAAAACCATGTAGTGCAATTCCTGCCTGATTGCATACAAATTGAAAATCCTAAGGTTTAACCTCATATTATATGGTTTTGGTAAATCTGAAGACAAAAATCTGCAGAAACTTGTTGCTATTACATTATATTATTTCATTTTATTTTTGTTTCCATAGACCAACTCAATATTTGTACTCTTGAGACGTTTACTCTATTTAAATGTAGTGATTTATCTTAACATTCATGGCATATCTTTATTATTTTAGTGTTAATTTTCTGGCTGCTCCAAATTTTCCTGAAGAAGCCCCATCTGGGCGAAACATGTTGAAAATTGCAGCTTCTCTCTTTTCTTGTATGGACAAAAGTCGGGTAATCCTGAAACGCCTTTCCACGCTATAATGGGCAAAACTGTTTTTATGAATGTATAAGTTATATCACTGTTTTGTTTAATTCGAATAAAATTATATTATTTTATCTATTTCTCTGTTAATTTTGTGATTCGATACCCTAAAAGTCCCAGGGGTTCGTGATTCCCCAGCCCCTTTCTTGGCCCCCCATTTCTTTCCTTTTATCTGCAGAAACTTGTGTAAGGGGCTTAACTGAGCAAGCTAAAGTTAGAAGCTGATTGGCTACCATGGACAGCTGCACCAGATTGTGCACTCTCATAAGTCAACCTCATAATGTCCTCATTTCACAATGTTCAGAGCAGAGATTCACAATTTATTTGTCACGATCAGGAAGCTATCAACATGCCTTATTATAAGAGATGAGAAACATGAAAGTTCAACGCAGTATGAAGAATGTATGTGTGGTGAGA
Organism: Lithobates pipiens; assembly: GCF_037356315.1. Taxonomy (NCBI): domain Eukaryota; kingdom Metazoa; phylum Chordata; class Amphibia; order Anura; family Ranidae; genus Lithobates; species Lithobates pipiens. The sequence goes on from NW_027507903.1 coordinate 611,365,597, forward strand.
GGATTCTGAAGATCGACATTCAAAACATTTACCTCCATTTTGGTCGTCTGTCATCTCCATGGTCTCAACAATTGTCTCTCTGGTGAATAAATGTAAATTGAGATAATGAGATAAATAGATAGACAGATAGACAGACAGATACAGTAGATAGATAGATAGATAGATAGATAGATAGATAGATAGATAGATAGATAGATAGATAGATAGATAGATAGATAGATAGATAGATAGATAGATAGATAGATAGATAGATAGATAGATAGATAGATAGATAGATAGATAGATAGATAGATGTACCCATGTACCCCCGTAGGGGCTGCTGGTGGATGTGGTCCGTCCCTCACCTTGCATCAGGCACACAGTTCCCAGTCACCAGGGATGCCCACTTGATTGAAAAGATAAAGAATTGGGACTTCAACTATATACACTCCTTGTATATACACTTCCTCACTTCCAGGACCAGCTAGCACTGTAGTTTAGGCCTGACACTGGCTCCACCAGGCCTTAGCAAATGCCCTTTGGAGGCAGGGATCACAGGCCCCTTTGGTGTAGCAAAAATGTTGGTAGTCCAAGTGCTAGCTGTCCACATGGCCACTTATCCCAGTACCACACCTTCAGTCCCTGCCAGCCCTCCAGATTGCAGCTGCCCCTTTCCACTGCCATGCCACCACAGCCCACTCCACTGGCTCTGCCCCCATCCCAGACTGCACTCTTCCAGTCCTCTCAGGCTTTCCTCCTGATGGTGTGAACACCCACCATCCCTGTTGGCTGCCTTTGTGGACCTCCTGGAGACTTGCCCAGCAGTGTTCTCCTGCTGTCCTCTCTTGCTCCTCCTATGCCTCCTGGTCAGAACACCTCTGGGGGTTGCAAGAGGGTCCAATCTGCACCCAAGCCCCAGGCCCCAGGTCACCCCCCCCCCAGACTGGGGAGCTCCCTCAAAGGCCCCAACAGCCTAACGCCCCATCTCCATCTTCCATCTGATCAACTCCTCCCCAGCTGAGCTGACCCCGAGTATTTGAGGGGGCCTGCCTCCTGCCAGTCCTATTTGGGGATTGGACAGGGCCCTCAGAATACTCCAGGCAGCTCCACCTCTCCTCCTTCCTTTCCAGAAACTTCTAGCATGTTCTGAAAGTAGAGAGGAGTTCTCAGTCATGCTGCCTGTGAGTCACCCAGCCCTTCCTGCAAACCCAGAATCAAAATACAGGCTTGACTGCTTGCCAACCCAGTTTACATTTTCCTACACTACAAAAAAACCTAACTGTACATTTCCTAGTACCACTAGAAGAGGGTGCTACAGATAGATCGATCAATAGATAGATAGATAGATAGATAGATAGATAGATAGATAGATAGATAGATAAATAGAATGTTGGATAGAAAATAGAGAGGTTATATTGACAAAAGAAGATAGATAGATAGACATACCCGATACTGTTCTGTTTGCTACCTATGGGAAGAAGTGAAGAAATAATTACAGTACTGTGTGCTGATACATGGACTGTCTCTTTTGTATTCTCATCCATACTTTCATTATCTATGAACCTCTATATGGATACTACACGTCCACAATGACATCACCCCAATAGGCAATAGATATATTTAATAGACATGTGCACACTGAAATATTTTTTTTCGGGATTTCATTTTCGTCCAAAAAATAAATTTACTTAGTTACTCCCAGGAAATTTGTTTTTATTAATTTAGTTTAATTAAAAAATGCATTCGTACGAAAATCCTAAATAATTAAGGTCGAACCTGTCATTGAAGGCTCATGGTGTCTGACGATTGTTCTAAGAAGATTAGAAGGAGCAGCTAACCTGTACAACGCCACAATCGTACATTTCCGGTCAAATGTTCCGCCTACAAGCTATAGTAGAATTCTAATGTTGTATGACACTAGTAATAATTATATTTATTAATTATTACTCCTAGTCAACCAACATTAGAATTCTTCTATAGCCTATGGGCGGAGCATTTGACCATAAATGTCCGCTAGCGATGACTGCTTCGTCTTCATGTTGAATCTTTTCTCTCTATGTCGAATAATCTTGGACTTAGGCACATTCAACCTTTTTTGCTATTGTCTTTATAATGTTGAATCTTTTCTCTCTATGTCGAATCTTTTCTCTCTATGTAGAATAATCTTGAACTAATAGAGCTAAGGTTAGGCACATTCGACCACAGGTTCGATGGACACAGATCGCTATTGTCAGGGTCATGTCGAATGTCCTATCTATATCAAACTGTTGCAACGAAAATGAAAATAAAGCATTTGTTTATGTCGGATCTTTGGGTTTTCAGATTCTGCATGTTCGTTATCGTTTGTTAAAAACGATAACGAAAATACCCAAAATTCAGACGAAGATGCATTTGGATGAAAACGAATGCACATGTCTAATATTTAATGTAAGTTGTTGCTCCCAAGCCTTTGCATTGTAAATAACACACCTCAAACCAGCCTTCCTTTTCTATTCCCACTTAGAAGAAGCCACCCGTTATCTGCTCTCTTACAATGCGTCCCTCAGCCTTTCTTCTTCTGGTGGGCCCTGGGTATTACAGTCTGACACTGGGTGGAGCCTCCAAGGGAAGGACAAAATAGGTTCATTACTCTTCAGTGGTGGTGCGTCCATAAAGGGTGCGGGAGCGCCCCCCCCCCCCCCCCCTGTCACTCGCTCTCTGACATTGCATGAATCTATCTATGGTCACTGCTGCCACCCCCTATTCATGTGCCCAGCCCCTTGTTGGGCACTGGGCATATGAATTACAGTGTCGGGGTTCTTTGGAAGCGCCTGAGCACCATAGGCTCTAATAGGCTTCCTGATTAGAGCCATGGGCTCTAATAGGCTTCCAAAAGGGTAAACAGCAGGCGCACTGCTGTGCGTTCATTGATTACTCATTGGTGTGATAGGGAACCAAATACATCGCTTCCCTATCACTGACCCTGCCTCTCAGCCAATCAAGTTGCTCAGGTCTGGTTACCTGTCACCTGATTGGCTGTAACAACAGGCGCCGCTATTAGACGGCTGATGGGAGGAGAGGACGGGAGAAGAAGTGCAGGAGACGCATGAAGGACCCCGCTAGTCGCCATCACCCGCTGCCCCACAAGATAGGGTAAGCGCTGGGCAGAAGGCGAGTGGGGGGGGCACACTGGCACTCTGGCAGCATTGCGCACACTGGCAGCATTGGGCACACTGGCACACTGGCAGCATTCGGCACACTGTCACACTGGCAGAATGCGGCACACTGGCAGCATTTGGTACACTGGCAGCATTGGGCACACTGGCACACTGGCAGCATTATGCACACTGGCAGAATTTGGCACACTGGCAGCATTGGGCACACTGTCAGCATTGGGTGCACTGTCACACTGGCAGAATTCCTCACACTGGCAGCATTTGGCACAGTGGCAGCATTTGATGGGCACAGTGGCAGAATTTGATGTCACAGTGGCTGCAACTGATGGCACAGTGGCTGTAATTGATGGAACAGTGGCTGCGTTTGATGGCACAGTGACTGTGTTTGATGGCAAATTGGCTGCGTTTGATGTTTTGTTTTTTTTCCAGTTTGTTTGTGCCCCCAAAAAAAAATTTTTTTTTTTAGCACCAGCCACCACTGCTCTTCCATAAAGTAAGTGTGTTTACTTTTTTATATTTAATTTGTAGATATTTATGCTCATTTACATTATTGTTCCCCAATATCAATGACTAAAGAAATGTCAAATTTTACTAGAAAAGCAATACATTACTGTGAAAAATAAATTGCTGTGCCTCAACATTTCCACAGCCGCCGTAAATAATCCTCATAATGTGTTCAACATGTGTGTTTCCTGTGAAGGTCAGCTATTGTACATCATTCTAGTAGCCATATTGTGGTATTTTCCTTATTGTTGTATTTCAGGAAAATACTGCATTGTGGTAATTAGATAGAACTGACAAGCATAGGAAACACACATATTTTGAAGCGGCTGTGTGAATGCTGAGACCTTTGTACAGTATTCTTTTTTTTATATATAAATAGCCCCCTTTCTATCATTTATAATTTGTGTTTTTATTGTTTTTACAAATACAGCAGATTTACCTCTTTTTTTCAAGAAGTAGATGGCCAAGGAAATGAAGATGACGAGGAAAACAAGGACCACACACAGTACGATTGTTGCTATTGGTGATAGTTTATGTTGAGGGATCAGTTTGGGATCTGGAACTTGAAAAACAGAAGCAGTTGATAAATGGTATCATGGCCAAATGGCAGTGACTTTGTTTGTAATTTCTGTGTAGGTTTATATAACCACCTAATGCGGTTGTCCTTATCTCCTTGAAGGGACAGGTTGTTCTAATGACCCTGGCCCTATCCCTCTATGGACACATCCTCAACTGGAAATTCTCCTTGCCTGGAACAATGATTAGTATCACTATCCAATGTAGATGTCCTCTTCTCCTTGAAGGGACATGTCTTCTTATGACTCTGAACCCTCTTCTTGCATGGACATGTGCTCAACTGTAACCTCTCCTTGACTGGAACAATGATTAGTATTACCATCCAAAGCAGTTCTCCTCTTCTCCTTGAAGAGACAGATCCCCAGATTAAATCGAGCCCTTGCCTTCTAGTTGCATGTCCTCAAATGAGACTTATACTTGCCTGGGACAATAATTAATATTAATGTCCAATGTGGTCACTCTCTTCTCTTTGAAGTTACAAGTCCTCCAATGACCCTGAGCCCACTTCTCCCGCAGACCCATCCTCAACTGGGTCTTCTTGCCTGGACCGTTGATTAGTATCACTGTCCAATGCAGTTGCCCTCTTCTCTTTGAAGGAACAGGTCCTCTAATGACCACTAGCCATCTTCTATGTACAAATCTTAAATTGTAACTTCTCCTTGCCTTGAACAATGGTTATTATCACCATCCGATACCCTTTCCTTCCAGGGACATGTCCTCAACTGGGACTTCTCCTTGCCTGGAACAAGGATTAGAATCCTGTCAAATGTGGTTGCCCTCTTCTCCTTGAAGGGATTGGTTCTCTAATGTCCATTAGCCCTCTTCTTCTACAGACACATATTCAACTGGGACTTCTTCTTGCCTTGAACAATAGTTATTATCAGTGTCCAATGCAGTTGTCCTCCTCTCCTTGAAGGAACATGTCCCCAAATTACCTTAAGACTGTTCCTTCTATGTGCATGTCCTCAACTGGAACTTCTTGCCTGAAACAATAATTTGTATCACTGTTCAATGTGATTGCCCTCTTCTCCTTGAAGAGACAGGTCCTCTAATGACCCAGAGACCGCTCCTTCTACACACACTTCCTCAACTGGACTTCTCCATGCCTGGAACAACAAATAGAATCCTGTCCAATGTGGTTGCCCTTTTCTTCTTGAAAAGTCCTCTCCTTCTATGGACACATCCTCAACTGGGACCCCTCAGTTCCTGAAACACTTATTAGCATTAAAGTGGTTGTAAACCCTTACAAACCACTTTGACCTACAGGTAAGCCTAGATTAAGGCTTACCTGTAGGTCCAAGCAATATCTCCTAAACCTATATGGTTTAGGAGATAGTTGCCCAAAAACGGGCGCCGCTGTCTACGGCGCGCAGGCGCACTGAGCGCGGCATTCTCAGCGACGGAGCTGCCGCGCGTGTCGGCTCCCGTGCGCATGTGCGGGAGTGACGTCATCGCGGCTTCGCCGAATGACAGCGGCGGAGCTGCGAGACCCCACCAACAAGATGGATGTGGCGGACTACAGGGGACAGCGGCGACTTCGCTGGCTCCTGTGTCAGGTAAGTGACACATAATGGGCTACTATGCGATGCATAGTAGTCCATTATGCTTTGCCTTTGCAGGGCATGAAAGAGGAAGTAAACTCATCAGGGTTTACTTCCTCTTTAAGGTACCTAATCTCGTCCCCCCCCCCCCTCTTTTCGTGCGGCCTGCCAGGTTGCGTGCTCGGATAAAGGGTCTGGTATGGATTTTTAGGGGGACTCCCACGTCAATTTTTTTAAAAAATTTGATGCGGGGTTCCCCTTAATATCCATACCAGACCTGAAGGGCCTGGTAATTGAATGAATGAATTATCGGCTAATACAGAGAACACTCATTGAGTGTTCTCTGTATTACGGGAGCCGACAATATAGCCGCAAGTGATTTTAAAAGACTTTTTTTCCTGCACAAATGACACTTTGTGCAGGGACAGTTCTAAGCACGGGAAACATGCGCCCCTTCACAGGCATACTATAGACACCCCCCAGGTACGAAATTTAAAGGAATATTACACTTTTATTGTTTCACTTTATTCATTATTAAAATCACTGCTCCCGAAAAAACGTCAGTTTTTAAAACTTTTTTTTGCATTGATCCATGTCCCCTGGGGCAGTACCCAGGTCCCCAAACACTTTTTAGGACAGTAACTTGCATATTAGCCTTTAAAATTAGCACTTTAGATTTCTCCCATAGACTTGTATAAGGTGTTCCAGCTTTTCGAATTTGCCGCGAACAGCCCAAATTGTTCACTGTTCGCTGAACAGGCAATGTTCGAGTCAAACATGAGTTTGACTCGAACTCAAAGCTCATCCCTATTAATGACATGATCCTCCTCCTTACATGATAGTGTTCGTGAATCGTGAGTGTCAATTGGCTGCTGGGCTTGAGTGTTGCATTATAGGAGGTCACTTAATGCCTCTTACTTGGAAAGTTCCAGTAGACCAACAGAGTAGAAGGGGGAGCAGGAACCCCCATTTAAGGTTAGAGCAATATGCCAATTAAAAATAATACATATTTCTTATTATTGTTATGATTATGATTATTCAAGGATTTCTGTTTCGTCTGGTGACAATCTTCTCCTATCTTGGCAGTGGTGAACAGTCCTTAAAGTGGTTGTAAACGCTTACATATACCCATTTAAGTAACTGGCCTTGGGTGATACACAGAGATCAAACAAATCCTCCTACATACGTTGTACCTGTTTATCTACAGTCCTCTCTTCTCTACATCTGTTCAAAGTGCTGAATTATGAAGCTTGTCTGAGAGTTCAGAAAAAAAAGAGAGCAGAGAGCTGATTAGACGGAAGGGACAACCCCCCCCCCCCCCCTCCACACAGCTCACAGGAACAGAGCTGAGGCTCTCAATCAGCTGGAGGTCCCTATCCTGTCACCATTTTGCTCTTGGTGTCAGGAAAACTTGTCAAAAGTGACTCATGCTGATAGCAGAATAAAAAAGCAGCAGATGGAAATAACACTTAGTGCTTTTATTTGAGACAACACTATAGAAGGATATGCTTTGTTCATATTTCATGTCTGAGGTTTACAACCACTTTAATGTAGCAGTAAATGGCTCTCATATAGTTGAAGGCATATATTGCTGCAAAAGCTGTTTTTTTTTTCTTTTTTTTTTATTCCAGCTTGAGTTCCAGACAGCACACTAATAATTGGTGTTGGAGAAAACAGATATCATTACTCAGATGTGCCTCTGGCAGCATAAACTCTAAATACACGTTGGTCTTGTTTAAATAACACATTTTGACATTTTTGATGGTCAGTTAATACCTTTAACTGTTAAGCGTGTCCCCGAACCTTCTTCTAAGACTGTATCTATGCGGTTTGGACTTCCTTCTCGCCCAAAGCATTGTCTAAAGATCACTCGGCAGTAGAAGGTGGTGTTATCTGGTCCATGGAAGTCTTCCAGGTGAAGATTAGATCCGTTCACCAATCTGGTCTTGCCCTTGTAATCCGGGTGTATGTAGTCCAAGTTTGGATGGTAGACGTAGCTCTCTCTAGCATCCCCAAATATCCAATAGACTTCCGTTTGTAAGATATCATTGTTCTGTTGCAGGGTGAAGCTGCAATTTATTGTAACAGGTTGATGGAATTCCACTTCCTCTGTCTGGATGATGTTTAAGTTGTTTGTTTTATCTTAATGTAGGGCACAGAAACAGTTGAATTAGATCTATTCAGTTAGATGGACCGATCAATAATTCTTTGAAGAGAACCTGTAGCCAGACCAATCATTTCAACAACAATTCTCCAATAGTATTATGTGTGAAAATATTTTATTTATATTATTTACCTATAAAGCCTCCCTTATGTAGACATCCAAAAGCCCCAAGACCGCTACTATTTGCCACCATCTTGGATGTAATGATAGGTCACAGCTTTAACCTTACTGGAGTAGCCAGGTTTTTTTTTTTTTTGCAATTTCAGAAGTACAATATAAGTAAAGGAAATATAATTTATGGAATAAACCCTTCTGTTGTGTTGGGTTGTGTTAGCTATTACACCCTTCTGTTGTGTTGTGTTACCTATTACACCCTTCTGTTGTGTTACCTATTACATCCCTCTGTTTTGTTGAGTTACCTATTACACCCTTCTGTTTGGTCGGGTTGTGTTACCTATTACACCCTTCTGTTGTGTTGGGTTGTGTTACTTATTACACCCTTCTATTGTGTTGGGTTGTGTTACATATTACACCCTTCAGTTGTGTTGTGTTACCTATTACATCCTTCTGTCCTGTTGAGTTGTGTTACCTATTATATCATTCTCTTGTGTTGTCTTACCTATTACACCCCTCTGTTATGTTGTGTTACTTATTAAACCCTTCTGTTGTGTTGTGTTACCTATTACACCTTTTGGTTGTGTTATGTTACCTACTGTATTACACCAATCTGTTGTGTTATGTTACCTATTAAACCCATCGATTTGTTGTTTTACCTATTACACCCTTCTGTTGTGTTGTGTTACCTATTAGCCCTTGTACACACGGTGGGACATTCCGACAACCAGTTTCGGATTTTGTTCGAAAGTGTTGCATACACACGGTCGGACAAAGTTGTCGGAAAATCCGATCGTTCAGAACGTGATGACGTTATTTCGTTATGACGGGACTACGTTCACGCTAGTAGCCAATAGTTTTGGTGTAGGAATTTAATCTGAGCATGCGTGGCACTTTGTCTGATCGGAATTCTCTACACATGATCGGACAAAGTCCGATCGGATCATGTTGTCGGAAATAAGCCATGCCAAGCTGGAAAACTTGGTCCATCGGATATTCCAACGGAAACAGCCCGGTCGGATTATCCGACAACACGTTCCGATCAGACATTTTCCATCGGAATGTCCGACCGTGTGTACAAGGGCTTACACCCATCTGTTGTGTTATTATACCTATTACACCTATCTGTTGTTTTATGTTACCTATTACACCCATCTGTTGTGTTGTGTTACCTATTACACCCTTCTGTTGTGTTGTGTTACCTATTACACCCTTCTGTTGTGTTGCCTATTACATCCTTCTGTTGTGTTGTGCTGTGTTACCTATTACACCCTTCTGTTGTGTTGTGTTGTGTTACCTATTAAACCCTTCTGTTGTGTTGTGTTACCAAGGACACCCTTCTGCTGTTTTGTGTTACCTATTACACCCCTCTGTTGTGTTACCTATTACATCCTTCTGTTGTGTTGTGTTGTTTTACCTATTACACCTTTCTGTTGTGTTGTGTTACCTATTACACCTTTCAGTTGTGTTGTGTTATCTACTTATTACACCATTCTGTAGTGTTGTGTTGTGTTACCTATTACACCCTTCTGTTGTGTTAGCTATTACATCCTTCTGTTGTGTTGTGTTACCTATTACACCCTTCTGGTGTGTTGTGTTACCTATTACAAGGAGAACATTCATCAGAGACAGTGGCGGCTGGTGAAGTTTTAGAATGGGGGGCGCAAAGACCCCGCCCTCCACGTTTGGCCCATCCCACTTCTCATAAGCCACACCCCTTATATAATCCACATCATATACCAGGCTGCACATTATACACAGGGCGCTGCACATTACACACAGGGCTCTGCACCTCATATACCAGGCTGCACATTATACAAAGGGCTCTGCATATCATATACCAGGCTGAACATTATACACAGGGCTCTGCACATCATATACCAGGCGGCATATTATACACAGGGCTCTGCACATCATATACCAGGCTGCATATTATACACCGGGCTCTGCACATCATATACCAGGCTGCATATTATACACCGGGCTCTGCACATCATATACCAAGCTGCACATTATACACAGGGCTCTACTAAAGAAACCTGTAAATCGCACATTTCTTCAACCTGTAAATCATACATATCTGCATTTGTGATTGACCATGCCACAGAGCCAGTTTTTTTGGGGACAATGAAGCGCCTTGTCTGCAATCTTGCGATTGCATAGACGTGGCACTTCCAATATTGCACTGTGCCCGGGACACATTGCACATAAGGACCTTTAAATAAAAAAAAAAATTCTTAAAGGGACATGTTTAAATAAAAAAAGTTTTTCTTTTTTGACTGCCTGGGAGGCGGGGTGGGGGCAAGGAAATCATTGGCTTTTACTTAGGTGCCTGGCTGATTTCCTTTCGGAAGGACTTCTGCCAGTCAATCAGTCATCCCTGTTCTTGAAACTGCAATATTACATGTCTTCTGCAGCATTCAACATCAATAAACCCCGGGTGGCCTGCAGTCTATCCTTCAATCTCCACATGTCTTTCAAAAAAAATCATATTTTCAATTTAGCAGATACATTCATCCATAGGAAATAATTAATTGTGTGCAATTAGTGGCAGCTATGTGCTTTAAAAAATGTTATTGCCAGAGCATGGTTTACAGTTAATCAGTAAATATGTTTAGAAATCTGTTCATGGTGCTGCAACCTGTAATATTAAAGTCCGACCCATTGGGGGGGGGTTGCTGCCGAAAAGTTGATTGTGGGGGGTGTCATTCCGACGGCCGAAAGGTTGATTAGCGCGGGGGGGGGGGGGGTGGGGCTTGTGCTGATCCGACTGCCAAAAAGTTGATTGGGGGGTACCGTTCCGACTGCCAAAAAGTTGATTAGCTGGGGGGGTGGGGTTTTCCAGTTCGACTGCCGAAAACTTGATGGGGGGGGTGCTGCCATCAAAAAGATGAGGACTAACAGTTTTAAGCTGTTTGGAGCAATTCAGCAATTCGGCTTACCTGCTGTGCTGAGCAGCCAAGTAGAAGCCGAGTGGACTTGGGCTGCACATCTGAGCAGCGAGTGGAAATGTCACTTCTGGATGCCCTGCTCATGTCCTAAATGGCACTCGCCCAGCCAGTACATCGCACCGGAAGCTGTGGCGCGATCGACTGCCCGGCGCCGGGACACAGTGCAAATAAGGACCTTTTTTTCCCCTTAAAGTGACATGTTTAACCACTTAAGCAATTTACAGCCAACGGACCAGGCCCCTTTTTGCGATTCGGCACTGCCTTGCTTTAACTGACAATTGCCCAGCCATGTGACATGGCTCTGAAACAAAATTGGCGTCCTTTTTTCCCACAAATAGAGCTTTCTTTTGGTGGTATTTAATCACCCCTGCGGTTTTTATTTTTTGCGCTATAAACAAAAATAGAGTGACAATTTTGAAAAAAATGCAATATTTTTTACTTTTTGCTATAATAAATATCCCCAAAAAATATATATATATAAAACATTTTTTTCCCTCAGTTTAGGCCGATACGTATTCTTCTACATATTTTTGGTAAAAAAAACGCAATTGCCGATTAATGATTGGTTTACACAAAGGTTATAGCGTTTACATAATAGGGGATAGTTTTATAGCATTTTTATTCTTTTTTTTTTTTTTACTAGTAATGGTGGTAATCAGCGATTTTTATTGTGACTGCGACATTATGGTGGACACATCAGACATTTTTGACACATTTTTGGGACCATTGTCATTTATACAGCAATCAGTGCTATTTAAATGCACTGATTCCTGTGTAAATGTCACTGGCAGTGAAGGAGTTGACCACTAGGGGGTGGGGATGGATTAAGTGTGTGTGTGTTTTTTCTTTTAACTGTAGGGGGTGTGGCTTGGCGTCTGACGTCACTGATCGTCTTTCCCTATAACAGGGAACAGACGATCAGTGACAGGCTCAGTAGGAAGCAGGGGGAGAGGTTTGTTTACACAGACCTCTCCTCGTTCTTCAGCTCTGTGACCCGATCACGGGATACCAGCGGCGATCGGGTCCGCTGATCCCATGGCCAAGCTCTTGGAGCTCAGGACCCACCTGTAGGTGCTTGTGCCCAGCCATGCCATTTTGCCGACGTATATGTGCAGGAGGCGGTCCTTAAGCGGTTAAATACATTTTTTTTAACCTTTTTTTGACAGCCTGTGGGGGTGGGGCCCGGGTGTCCCCTATGGAAGGGCCGCCACTGATCAGAGAAGCAGCCAAGAGGCCCATGGTAACTCTGGAGGAGCTGCAGAGATCCACAGCTCAGGTGGGAGAATCTGTCTACAGGACAACTATTAGTTGTGCACTCCATAATCTGGCCTTTATGGAAGAGTGGCAAGAAGAAAGCCATTGCTGAAATAAAGCCATAAGAAGTCCCGTTTGCAGTTTGCAAGAAGCCATGTGGGGGACACAGCAAACATGTGGAAGAAGGTGCTCTGCTCAGATGAGACCAAAATTGAACTTTTTGGCCTAAAAGTAAAATGCTATGTGTGGTGGAAAACTAACACTGCACATCAACCCTGAACACACAATCCCCGATCCCCACTGTGAAACATGGTGGTGGCAGCATCATGTTGTTTGGATGCTTTTCTTCAGCAGGGACATGGAAGCTTTTCAGAATTGACAGGAAGATGGATGGAGCTAAATAAAGGACAATCCTAGAAGAAAATTTTAGAGTCTGCAAAAGACTTGAGACTGGGGTGGAGGTTCACCTTCCAGCAGGACAACCACCCTAAACATACAACCAGAGCTACAATGGAATGGTTTAGATCAACGCATATTCATGTGTTAGAATGACACAGTCAAAGTCCAGACCTAAATCCAATTGAGAATCTGTGGTAAGACTTGAAAATTGCTGTTCACTGATGCTCTCCATCCAATCTGACAGAGCTTGAGATGTTTTTCAAAGAAGAATGGGAGAAAAATATCACTCTCTATATGTGCAAAGCTGGTAGAGACATCCCCAAAAAGACTTGAAGCTGTAATTGCAGTGAAAGGTGGTTCTACAAAGTATTGATTTAAGGGGGCTGAATACAAATGCATGCCATACTTTTGTAAAAAAAATTGAAAACCATTTATTATTTTACTTCACAATTATGTGCCACTTTGTGTTGGTTTATCACATAAAATCCCAATAAAATATATTTACGTTTTTGGTTGTAACATGACAAAATGTGGGGACTTTAAAGGGGTATGACTACTTTTTCAAGGCACTGTAATTATTATTGTAATGATGTAGCATCCTGGAGTTTAGACTTTGTGCAAATACATTTGTGCTCCTCACAAATGTATTTGCCAGGTGTAGTTATTCTGGTTGATTGCTAGAGATTCATTGATTTCTCAATAAGTTTGACCTTGTTGCACTTTTCTCTTCTACCACTAGGTGGCTGGGTACTTGGTGGTACTAGATATAAGAAGGGCAACACAAGGTCAGGTTATGGGTAAGTGGGGCGTCTCAGCCAATGGACAGGGGTTTTCTAGGATCCCTTGGCATGCTGGGAGAGCCTATATATTGAATAGGAAGGAGTTTGGGCCTATATGGGCACATCTGGCTGCTAGGCTGTGTGAGGGCCTATCCAGAAGCAAGAGAGCAGCATAGTGTTGGGATTGGGGCTTGCAGCCAACCAAAAGTTGTGGTCGGAGGTAGAGGGGAAAGCTGTTGCCACCAAGGGACCAACCACCTTATTACCAGGGACAACAGTGAGCAACTAAATGCAAGTACCAGTGCAGCATTCTCACCAACCGGGGACGGTTAAGAATTGGGAAACTTCAGTGGGAATCAAGCCAGGGAGCCAGCCAGCAAAGGTGATGCTTGCAGAGCAGCCTTGTATGTCAAGCCAGGGACCGAGCAGGCCAGTGGGGTAACGTTTGAGAGTAGCGATGAGCTTCGAGTTTGAGTCAAACTCATGTTCGACTCGAACATTGCCTGTTCGCCTGTTCGACGAACAGTGAACAATTTGGTGTGTTCGCTGCAAATTCGAAAAGCCGGAACACCCTGTACAAGTCTATGGGAGAAATCTAAAGTGCTAATTTTAAAGGCTAATATGCAAGTTACCATCCTAAAAAGTGTTTGGGGACCCGGGTCCTGCCCCAGGGGACATGTATCAATGCAAAAAAAAGTTTTAAAAACGGCCGTTTTTTCGGGAGCAGTGATTTTAATAATGATTAAAGTGAAACAATAAAAGTGTAAAATTCCTTTAAAATTTCATACCTGGGGGGTGCCTGTGTAGGGGCGCATGTTTCTGGTGCTTAGAACTGTCCCTGCACAAAGTGTCATTTCTGCAGAAAAAAAAGTCATTTAAAATCACTCGTGGCTATAATGAATTATTGGCTCCCGTAATACAGAGAACACTCATTGAAAGTCATTGATAAAAAAAAAAAAGCATGGGGTTCCCCCAAATTCAATTACCAGGCCCATCAGGTCTGGTATGGATATTAAGGGGAACCCTGCATCAAATTTAAAAAAATAATTGATGTGGGGTTCCCCCTAAATATCCATACCAGACCCTTTATCCGAGCATGCAACCTGGCAGGCCGCAGGAAAAGAGGGGGGGCGAGAAAGCGCCCCCCCTCCTGAACCATACCAGGCCACATGCCCTCAACATTGGGAGGATGCTTTGGGGTCCCCCCCAAAGCACCATGTCCACATGTTGATGGGGACAAGGGCCACATCCCTACAACCCTGGCTGGTGGTTGTGGGGGTCTGCGTGCGGGGGCTTATCAGAATCTGGAAGCCCCCTTTAACAATGGGACACCCAGATCCCGGCCTCCCCTGTTTGAAATGGTAAAGGGGGTACAAAAGTACCCCTACCATTTCACAAAGAAAGTGTAAAAAAATTGTTAAATAAGACAAACTTTATTAAAAATAAAAAAAATAAAAAAAAGATTCCAGCGGTGGTAATCCACTCTTGCTATCCAGCGACGAATGATCATCTCTCCGGGGTCCAGTGATGGCTGATCTGATCCAGCGATGGGTGATCTCTCAGTCCAGTGCAGTCCATCAATGCATTCTCTGTCTCCATGATGTATGGGTGACTCCGCCCCCCCTCTGATGTAACTCAGGTTTCCGTTACATCAGAGGGGGGCGGGGTCACCCATACGTCATTGGGGAAGCCCGGCTTCCCCACTAGCGTCAGAGGGTGCGGGGTCAGGTGACGGGTGGCCCTGTCCTCCTCATATAAGAAACATCAGGCCGCGGGGCTCCCCGCAGTGTCTCCGACAGTGGAGACAGAGAATGCATGGATGGACTGCACTGGACTGAGAGATCACCCGTCGCTGGATCCGATCAGCCATCGCTGGACCCCGGAGAGATGATCATCCGTCACTGGATAGCAAGAGTGGATTACCACTGCTGGAATCTTTTTTTAATTTTTAATAAAGGAATTTTTCTAAAGTGTGTTTGTCTTTAACTATTTTTTACACTTTCTTTGTGAAATGGTAGGGGTACTTTTGTACCCCCTTACCATTTCAAACAGGAGGGGACCGGGATCTGGGGGTCCCCTTGTTAAAGGTGGCTTCCAGATTCTGATAAGCCTCCGCCCGCAGACAACCACCGGCCAGGGTTGTGGGGATGAGGCCCTTGTCCCCATCAACATGGGGACATAGTGCTTTGGGGGGGACCCCAAAGCATCCCCCCAATGTTGATGGCATGTGTCCTGGTACGGTTCAGGAGGGGAGGGCGCTCTCTCATCCCCACCTCTTTTCCTGCGGCCTGCCAGGTTGTGTGCTCGATTAAAGGGTCTGGTATGGATTTTTACGTCAATTTTTTTTAAATAACTTGACGCGGAGTTCCCCTTAATATCCATACCAGACCTGAAGGGCCTGGTAATTGAATTTGGGGGAACCCCACGCTTTTTTTTTTTATCAATGACTTTCAATGAGTGTTCTCTGTATTACGGGAGCCGACAATTCATTATAGCCATGATTTTAAATTACTTTTTTACGGCAGAAATGACACTTTGTGCAGGGACAGTTCTAAGCAGGGGAAGCATGAGCCCCTTCACAGGCATACTATAGACACCCCCCAGGTACGAAATTTAAAGGAATATTACACTTTTATTGTTTCACTTTAATCATTATTAAAATCACTGCTCCCGAAAAAACGTCAGTTTTTAAAACTTTTGCATTGATCCATGTCCCCTGGGGCAGGACCCGGGTCCCCAAACACTTTTTAGGACAGTAACTTGCAAATTAGCCTTTAAAATGAGCACTTTAGATTTTAGATAGACTTTAATAAGGTTCTAAAGTTCACACGAAGTTTAGGTCTGTACACAGGTTCTGGTGCGAACCGAACAGGGGGGTGTTCGGCTCATCCTTACTTGAGAGGTATCCTGAGTGCCAAGCTAAGGACCCAACAGCGAGGCGGGGGTGACGCTTGAGGAAGATACCACGTGATGATTGGAGGAGCTCAAGGGATTCAGTGGCAGCGAATCAGCAGGTCTACTGAGAGACCGAGAGCCCAATGGGCTGAAGAACTACAAGGAGTGAATATAGTGGAAGTGAAAGGAACTGTTGAGATTTGTGTTAGGAGATGTTCCTGAACATGCAGATGTGGTGTCTTGCAGGATGCCTTTCCCTGCATGGCTGTGTGTTGAAGCTGAAAAATGCAAATGCAACTAATTAAGTGTGTCCTGGCCCTAACCCTCTTTCCCCAAAAAAAGTTTGTTAAGAGAAATAAAATCTCTTTTGCATTCAAGAAGTGTCTGGCACCCAATGACTTTAATCATCTTGCACCCACCCTGCCTCACAACCCACCATATACAGATGGATGTCAGCTATCTCTGGCCCTGGAGGTTCTCATTAGACCGAAGGAGGCCCAAGACCTTGCTACAATTATATTAGATATTAGATTAAAGACATTTCTAACACACTCAGAACATCTGATGGAGAAAAAAAATCACCAACCTATAATAAGAAGTTGCGGTCCAAGATAGTAATATGTGTTTTTCTCTTCATTATTAGTAGATATGTGCACTTGCCAGCAATAAAAGGCATTATTCTCACTGGTAACTTGATTGATTTGGAAAGATAAAGAATTATTCTTATAGGTGCATCCTCCGATATTTGCGCCAAGGTCACATCTAGTAGCTCTGTCTGCGGTCCTCCGTACATGACAGGTGACGTCACTTGCCGATGTTAGGTTGTTACTTATGAAGTGACCCTGAAGTGTCACATTATCTCCAGGAGCAGCAAAGATCACCGGTGTTGTCTCCAGACCGGGGTCATTCCTATCTGATATAGAATAAAATATTCATTTAGACAAATTCAAAATGTATATATGGGAGCTGATTTGTTCTTGCAAAGGATTTATATTTCTGCCTATCCAGTCATGAATTTAAACAGCTCTACCACACATGACAGCAGGGCTGTCTTAATAGCATCATGGGCCCCTGGGTAAAGTAATGCTCTGGGGCCCCTACAATGAAGACAGCACAGGTAAACAGACATCAAGTAGGTAGGAGACAGACAAGTGGAGCTTCCGCTTTTGGGTGGAGCTCCGCTTTAACTACATCAACAATCATTCTGTATAGCAAAGAAACAGTGGGAAAATACTACATATATAAAGTAACAGAGCTGTCCTGTGCATCTAATATATCTGCTATATTGATGCCTCCCCGGCGCTCTGACCCCTTTACAGCCCAGATATCCCTGCAGCACTGTGATGCCTCTACACCCCAGATATCCGCCAAGGGACACTCTGACCCCTCTACATCCTAGATATCCCCCCAGAACTCTAACCCCTCTACACCCCAGAAATCCGCCAAGGGACACTCTGACCCTTCAACACCCCAGATATCCCCCCAGCACTCTGATCCCTCTACACCCCAGATATCCCCCCAGCACTCTGACCCCTCTACAACCCAGATATCCCCCAGCACTCTGACCCCTCTACACCCCAGATATCCCCCCAGCACTGTGACCCCTCTACACCTCAGATATCCCCCCAGCACTGTGACCCCTCTACATCCCAGATATCCGCAAAGGGACACTCTGACCCCTCTACATCCTAGATATCCCCCTAGAACTCTGACCTCTCTACACCCCAGATATCCCCCCAGCACTCTGATCCCTCTATACCCCAGATATCCCCCCCAGCACTCTGACCCCTCTACTTGTAAATAGAACACAACACACAAGGGTTAAAAATAATTTATTGCACAGCTCCGGGGGTCTTCTTCCGTCTTGGGGGGGTCTTCTCACCGGACTCCTCTGATATCTTCTGCTAGCTATTTTACTAGTGGAGGAGCCTGGCTTTCTTCTTCCTCGTCGCCGCCATCTGGGGGTCTTCTTCCGACTTTGGGGTCTTGTCCCACTCTTCGGTTCTTCTTGCCGAGCCTCCACTATCTTCTTATAGCTCTTTTCTAGCGCTGGCTTGGTCTCCTGTCGCTGTCGCCACCGCCATGTCGATCATTTGTACACGGCATTACTGCCAGTTTAACGCCATATAGTTCTGTGTGCGTTACTGCCAGTTTAACGCCATATAGTTTTGTGCATTACTGCGAGTTTAACGCCATTTACTTCTGTGTGTGTGCCTACCAGTTTTTAAACGCTATTTAACGGCCTATAGTTTTGTGTGCATTACTGCCAGTTTAATGCCATATAGTTCTGTGTGTTAATGCAAGTTTAAGTCATTTACTTCTGTGTGCGTTACTGCAAGTTTAACGCTATTTACTTCTGTGCGTGTTACTGCAAGTTTAATGCCATAGAGTTCTGTGAGTCACTGTACGTTTGCCGCATTATATTGCAGTATATTATAGTGTATATGTGGAGTGTGTCTGTGTAGTATGAGTACTCAAATTACAGTGCACTAAACACCACTTTACATTGATTAAAGTGCATCTACATACAGATTTCCACTTGTTTTTTACATTTTCTTATAACCACCTCCCCCTCCCTCCCAATAATGTCTGGGAGGACAACAAAGAGAGGTAGATATTCCCTTGGCATTGGAAGGGGGGCAGCAACAAATGTGTCCACAGGCAAAGGTGCACCTGGTGCTCAGTCCTCAGGCAGGGCATAATTTCCTCTGTTTAGTGAGTTTTCCCATGCTATCCAGCCACAGCATGCAGAGGAGGTGGTGGACTGGCTTACTAAACCTTCCTCATCCTCTGTCACACAAGCAGAGACAAGTGTGAAGTCCCCTACAGTTGTCAGAGTGGATAAACCTGCCTCCTTGCCCACATCTATTCCTGCCATGGCCCCAACATCAGCCATGGAGGAGTTATTTGACCACAGCGTCAGTCACTTGCTCCTTGATGATACCCAGCCATTACGGGATTCGGATGTTGGTTCTGAGGTTGAGGATGACAGGAACATGAGCCTAGAGAGAGGTGAGATCACTGGTAGACAAATTGGGGTCATGTTCCCCCAGCCCGAGCTTATTGAAAAGTTCTTTGGTTACCTGTCCATGCCCCTGTCGAAGACATATGTGTCGAAACGCGTCGGGCTAGCTGTTGGCACCCTACATTGCTTTTACCCTTATTTTTATTTAATCTTTTTGTGATCACTAAGTCATAAAATACTTATATAATTTTCTGACTTTTAATAAATTGCCGTTTTATATTGTCTGACCCGCACCATGTGGAGCTCTTTTTTTCTTTTTCCCTTTTTGGCCTAAATCCCTAACATCTTTTACCCTATTTTGGGGTGACCGGAGTATTGGTGTGGATTGGGCTACGTTCGAGCTGGATTAGAAACCATCCTGATGTTCCATCCGTGAAACACATCGCTTGGCACACAGTCGGTTGGAGTTTCCTCACCAGTTTGACGGACCCTCATCGATCCACCCCTTGGTCCTAGATTGGGACCCCAAGCTTTATAGACTCAACCGTCATATGACCGTGTGAGTCCAACAGAGTTGGTAAGAAGTATTTATCTACTTTCCTAAATGTCTACAGACAAGCTGTTTTACATGGGCATATCTGTTTAGCAAGATCCCTCTCTTACCTTGAAACAGCCTAACCATCTTTGCACCAGTTACATCATGGAAGTTCATACCCATTCTAATTGGACTTTGTTTTATTTATATGATTTTTGCTATGTGACTATTCATTTGGAATTTTTTTTGTGTATGTGTTGATCACATTCACTATTATAGAAGCGCTACACCATTTTTACTTTTTTATTGAAAAGTTGTCTCCAGTGATGATGATGATAATGAAGATGGAGGGGATGGAGATGATAATGAGGACACTAATGTGACTTGAGTGCCAGATAGAGCACAAACAGGCCCAGAGGTGGTTCACACCACGCCAGATGGAGCCAGGAATGGTGGTGTGTGATAATGGCTCGAACCTCCTGTCCGCCTTTAGACAGGAAAACACTGGTGGTGCAGCGTTTCCTAAATACATACCCAGGGTTGCAAGATGTGCCAGTAGAGTCTGTAGCCATTTCAGGCAGTCATACACAGCCAGTGCTAGGTTGGCTGCAATTCAACAGGAATTACAGCTGCTTGATTTGTGACACACCCACCAGGTGGAACTCAACTTTGTCAAGGCTGCTGCAGCAGCTATAGATGCAGCAAAGGGCTGTCAACAAGTACAAGTACAGCACAACAACAGGCTCAGGCCACACCAATGGCTGATCATTAAAGCAGAGTTCCACCCTAAAGTGGAACTTCCGCTCATTGGAAACCCTCCCCCCCTCCGGTGTCACAGTTGGCACCTTTCAGGGGGGAGGGGGGTGCAGATACCTGTCTGACTCATTGACTCATCCCACTGAGCTATCTGAGTTGCTGGACAACTCCCTGCCTGATCTATTGGACAATCCTATCTGATCCACTGGACAACCCTGCCTTGTGTCTTGATTGCTGTTGAACCTTGAACTCCTTGCTCCTCCCATGAACTTCCTATATAATTCTTGTCTCAGCACTTCCTCTTTGCTAGGTTATTGTACCTTTCTCTTGTCTTCTCTGCTGCCGTCTGTATTTTGCTACCACTTGTGATCGACCCTTGGCATGTTCCTTGACTACGCGACTGCCTGATCCCAACCTGAAACTACTCGTTACCGACCTTTTGGCTTGTTTACTGACCACTCTGTTGTTTGATCCTTATCTGCACATCCACTTCTGGACCCCAGCTTGCTCACACCCTTGTAGGGCAAATTGAGGACCGCGACCTGGTACTGGCATGCAGCTAAATCCATCTCCACCATCAGGAGCTCTGGTGAACACTGGTTAATACTTAGACTCCGCACCTCAGGTGAGCATGTGTCATCCATTCATCCATGTCTTCCATGCTCATCCATGTCTTTATGGAACTTGCTTTGTGCACTGTTGCACAATCATGTTGAAACAGAAAATGGCCATCCCCAAACTGGTTCAACAAAGTTGAAAGCATGAAATTGTACAAAATGTCTTGGCATGCTGACGCCTTAAACCCCATACACACGGTCGTAAATTCCGATGGAAAAGGTCCGATCGGATTATATTGTCGGAAAATCCGATCATGTGTGGGCTCTGTCGGACTTTTTCCGTGGGAAATTCTGACGGAAAAAATTTGAGAGCGGGATCTCAAATTTTCCGACAACAAAATCCGTGTAGAGAATTCCGATCAGACAAAGTGCCACACATGCTCAGATCAAATTACGAGACCAAAGCTATTGGCTACTAGCCTCATTGTAATCCCATCATAACGAATGAACATCATCGCGTTCCGAACGTTCGGATTTTCCGACAACTTTGTCCGACTGTGTGTATGCAACACCAGTTTCGGACAAAATCTGTCTGAAAAAATCTGACAAATTTTGTGGTCGGAATGTCTGACCGTGTGTACGGGGGCTAAGAGTTCCCTTCACTTGGTCAAGTCCAACCCGTGAAAAACAATCCCACACCATAATCTCCCCTCCACCAAATGATTTGGAAGGATGGCCCAATACGTTTGGTAATATAGTGTGGACGAGCGAGTTTCGGGTGGAGGAACTTGACTGGGGAGTTCTTCTGTTTTCATAGGAGTTCAGTTTCCGCCTGGAACTCCACTTTAAATTTCATGTGCAGGTTTAACGATACTTTTGACAACATAGTGTATCTTTTAACCACTAGCCGACCAGCGCACGACGATGTACGTCGGCACAATGGCACAGCTGGGCAAATGGGCATACAAGTACGTCCCCTTTAAGACACGGCATTGTGGGCACCAGTTTGCTTGGTGCATGCTCCGTAACCATGCTTGTGGGTCCCATGGATTCTGTGTCCACCGGGGGCCCCGACTGTGTCACAGAGCGGAAGAACGGGGAGATGCCTATGTAAACAAGGCATTTCCCTTTTCTGCCTAGTGACATGACAGTGATCTACTGCTCCCTGTCATCGGGAGCACTAATCTCTGTCATGTCAGTGGAAGCCCATCCCCCCCCACACTTAACCCCTTGATCGCCCCCTAGTGTTTAACCTCTTCCCTACCAGTGTCATTTACACAGTAATCAGTGCATTTTTATAGCACTGATCACTGTATAAATGACAATGGTCCCAAAATGGTGTCAAAAAGTGTCCGATGTGTCTGCAATAATGTTGCAGTCATGATAAAAATATTGCCGCAATTATTAATAAAACTAATAATAAAAATGCCATAAATGTATGCCTATATATTTTTTTTTGTTCACCAAAAATATGTAGAAGAATACATATCAGCCTAAACTAAGAAAGAAATAATTTTTTTGTGGATATTTATTATAGCAAAAAGTAAAAAATATTGTTTTTTTTTTTCAAAATGTATGTTTACAAAATAAAAACCACAGAGGTGATCAAATACCACCAAAAGAAAGCTCTACTTGTGGGTAAAAAAGGACGTCAATTTTGTTTGGGTGCACCAGCGCACGTTAGTTAAAGTGGCGTGCTGCCGTATTGCAAAATGTGCTCTAGTCAGGAAGGGGATAAATCCTTCCAGGGGCTGAAGTGGTTAAAATGATCTTGGACTCTTTCATTTGGTAGTTTTGGTGTGGCGCTCCTTAGAAAAAGGTGAGGTGTGCAGCAGTGAAGAAGGTGTGCAGCAGAACACTGCTGGATGAGCTTGGTGTGTTAGTATATTTGTTGTGGATAACAGTGATTAAGGTAAGATGGGGGAAAAAAAACATGGTGGGGGGGGGGTAATGTTTCACTTTAAAGGAATAGGGTCAGAAATGTTATAGCTAAGCATATTCCAGTTATCTGTCACCAGAAAATATGACTGCCAACGTAATGTGAACATTTCTCATTTGACTTAATAAACATTTTATTAGCCTGCATAATAATTAAAAAAAAAAAACAACAAAAAAAATGATGATATTAATGTTTTTTAATTTTGAAAAGTCAGACCTTGGCTCACCTTTCACTGTAAGCAGTGTGCCATCTGGGGATTGCCACTTCATGTTCTCCCCAATGATAAAACTCAGTTCTAAGCGGCAGCAATAGCGTGTAGCGTCCTCCTTCTTTACATTGTTTATGGTTATTGAGGCATTTTTGTGTCTTTGATCGAATGTCACATTTAGCCTTCCCCGATACTTGGGGGAGAAGGATCCTTTACTGGAGTCATGAATGATCGCATTATCACCTCTACAGAAATATTGATCAGATGCTCTCACAATGATAGTTGCAAACTTAATGTTGTTCTCTGATTCTGGAAATGAAAATTGGCACGGGATGGTGACCGACTTCCCTTCTATCGATTCAGTTCTTGGAGGCTGATCAACACATAGCTGTCCAGAGGTTTCATGAAGTCTGTCTGCGAACAAAACACAAGGAACTTATTAAAAGCTGGGTTTTTGGTGAACAACTAAACACACAGATATAAAATACATTTATCTCCATCCAGTCCTGAGATATACACAGCACTGCTTCAAAGCAGAGCCAAAAGAATCGCACTACTTTTCTGTTTCAGTTAAGGACTTGATGGTGTCCTTTCTGCACTCCCAGCAACAAACCGCCTATCAGCACATTGTCAGCACATTGATGCACATAGTAAAGTAAAGCGAATGAGGTAGAATGATAATATCTACTTGCCAACCACAATCCATGTATATACTCTGCTGTTTGAAAGTGGTTTACCGGGGTTATGGATAAAGATTTGAGCCTTTATTGACCAAAGACATGCTGGTAGGTTAATTGGCTTCTGTCCAAAATTGGCCCTAGTATATGAATGTGAGTTGGGGACCTTGGATTGTGGGCTCCTTGAGGGTAGGGACTGATGTGAGTGCGCAATGTATGTGATAACTTGACAACACTATATGGGTACCTTTTAAATAAAATAATATATAATAGAGGAGCATCTTAATGAGACACAATGTACAGGGATAGGGACAATTGTAGACACTCACTCAGGTTGAACAGGATGGACTGGTATCTTTATTCAACCTTGCTAACTATGTAACTATAACTCCGATATTTTATTTTATTTTTTCAGCTGGCGATTGGCTTTCTCATTAATTAGAATGCATTAAGGTAAAAAAAAAATAATTCCTTTAGAACCACTTTAAGCCCAGTTTCACACTTGTGCGAACACAGACATTGCATATGATTCGCACCCGCACTGTGGTGCCGATCGCATGCGATGTCTGTGCAATGCAAGTTGAGCCATACAGTTGTGTTCTCACCCATGCAATTTGATTCCTAAGCGAGTTCACAGTTCGCACTGTGATCTGTGAACTGATCTGTGGGTGTCGTTAACATTGACATTGTATTGACACCCGTAGCGGTTTGCAGAGGGCAGTGTGAGCTGCCTGTGGGAGAGATGCGATGCAGGAACTGGCGTTGGTTCCCACATCACACACACACATATATATAAATAATATATATATATAAATTTTAACCTAGGCTAAAGAAGCAAGTAGAAGGATACTTAAAACACTTGAAACATTTAATGTGAAAATGGCTTAATGTAGCTTAATGTGTAATAAAGTGCCTAAACCTCAATCAATTGTTTCAATTGAAACTTTGCACAGCTGACATTTTTAACTTTCCGAACCTCTTATAGAAGTTTCATGCATTTTGGTCTTACATAAGGCTAGGGATGAGCCGAACACCCCCCGGTTCGGTTCACACCAGAACTTTCGAACGGACCGAAAATTTGTGCAAACTTTAGAACCCCATTGAAGTCTATGGGACTCGAACGTTCGAAATAAAAAGTGCTAAAAAGTGCTAATTTTAATGGCTAATATGCAACATATTGTCCTAAAAAGGGTTTGGGGACCTGGCTCCTGCCCCAGGGGACATGGATCAATGCCTAACATGTTTTTGAAAATGGCCATTTTTTCGGGAGCACTGATTTTAAGGACGATTAAAGTGGAAAAAAAAGTAAAATATTCCTTTAAATCGCATGCCTGGGGGGTGTCTATAGTATGCCTGTGAAGTGGCACGTGTTTCCCGTGTTTAGAACAGTCCCTGCACAAAATGACATTTAACAGAAAAAAGTCATTTAAAACTGCTTGCGGTTTTAATGTTATATCTGGTTCCGGCAATATGGATGAAAATCATTGAGAAAAATGGCATACATAGCCCCCCTGCCCATTACCAGCCCCTTTGGGTCTTGTACGGATATTAAGGGGAAACCCGTACCCAATCCATATTAAAAAAAGGAAAGGCGTGGGGCCCCCAGTCCCTATATACTCAGAACAGCAGTATACAGCCGGTGCAAACAAGACAGGGACTGTGTAGGTTTGTTGTGTTAAGTAGAATCTGTTTGTAATTTTCAACTGGTACATTTTTAAAGTGTTGCTCCAGTCAAAAAATCTATTTTTAAGCTTTTTGGAAAACATAGGGAAGGGTTATCACTCCTGTATAATTTGTTTTGCCGTCCGTCTTTTTTCATCTCACTTCCTGTTGTCTCCTTCCGTTTACAAGTAGGGGACGTTTGTAATTTGGATGTTTGAAAGTAGGGGCCTGCCCTATATGCTCTGCAGAAATTTGCGCCTAAGGTGTTGCTGTTGCCACAACACTATAAGCCCTCAAAGTGACTCTTGGTAGGTGCTGGAGAGCCCTGCTGTGAACAATTATATCAAGAATTGTAATTACATGCCATTGTTGAACAGTGGTAGAAAAATAGGGCCTTTGGTGGTGGTGGGGGTAGTGGTGCTGGTGCCACAACACTGTAAGTCCACACAGTTACTCTCGGTGGGCGCAGGAACGGGCCCTGCTGTGAAATATTATATCAAGAATTGTAATTACATGCCCATGGTAAACAGGGGCTGAAAAATTGGGCTTTAGGCACTGGTGCTGGTGCCATGACACTGCAACCTCTCCCATATACTCTATTTATAGTGCAGGAATGAGCCCTGCTGCAAAGCATTGCATCAAAAATGTTAATTACACGCCCCTGTTAAACAGGGGCTGAAAGATTGGGCTGATGCCATCGTCCAGAACCAAAAATGTTCTTCTAAGATATCAGCGGAGGAGGAAGAGGATAGACAGTCAACATAACAGGACAGTCACTCAGCATCAGCATGGGCAGTCTTGAAGGGATGTGATATTTCAAAAAAAATTATTCGGTTACATCAGCTTCAGGTGCTTGGTAGCTGGTGGTAATCCAAGACTGATTCATCTTTATGAAGGTCAGTCGATCAACCGAGTTGGTGGACAGGCACACCCTGTGATCGTTTACAAAGCCATCAGCAGCACTGAAGGTGCGTTCCGAAAGAACGCTGGATGCAGGATAGGCCAGTAGCTCAATTGCATACTGTGCAAGTTCTGCCCAGTGATCCATCCTCAAGACCCAGTAAGCCAGAGGATTTTCGGTGGGGAAGGTGTTCCTGCACCATGTAAATCAGACGTTGGTGATGGTTGCTGGAACCGATCATACCTTGGGGCTGCGGAATAAAAAATTGTCTGAACGCATCGGTCAGATGGCCACCTTCTCCACCGCTCCTTCTGACCGATGCATCAGCAACATGTTGTCCAGGACCAGGAGTTTGTAACCTCCCAGTCTCTGGGAACGCATTGCACAGACCTTTCTGCAAGGCCTCCCGGAGATGTCTCATCCTCTGCTCCCTCTGCGTTGGCAATATAAGGTCGGCAACCTTACCCTTGTACCATGGATCAAGGAGAGTGGCCAGCCAGTAATGGTCCCTCTCCTTGATTCGAAGAATACGAGGATCCTTCCGCAGGTTTTGCAGGATCAGGGAGGCCATGCAGCATAGGTTAGCTGAGGCATTCAGTCCAGTGTCCTCTGGGTCACTAAGGACAACATGATCCACAGCTACCTCCTCCCAGCCACGTACAAGTCCACGGGTTTCTTGGGACTGTAAATCATCCCTACAAGACTGCTGCTGCTGAGTGCCAGGCTCCACCTCCATGCTGACACAATCATCCTCGTCCTCCTCGTCCTCCTCATCCTCTTCCTGTGTGATGGGTGGGACAGCAGGAACACTGTCTGGATAAAGGGGGCCATGAAAGGCAAGGAAGTCCTCCTCTTTCTGCCTCAAGTTCCCTGTCCATTATTCCACGCAGCGTATGCTCCAACAGGTGGACAAGAGGTACAGTGTCACTGATGCATGCACTGTCACTGCTCACCATCCTTGTGGCCTCCTCAAATGGTGAAAGGACAGTGCATGCATCCCTGATCATGCCCTACTGGTGTGGTGAGAAAAAATTGAGCTCCCCTGACCCTGTCCTGGTGCCGTAGTCGCACAGGTACTCATTGATGGCTCTCTGCTGCGCGTGCAGCTGCTGCAGCATGGCCAATGTTGAGTTCCACCTGGTGGGCATGTCACATATAAGGCGGTTCTTGGGCAGGTTCAACTCCTTTTGGAGCTCAGCCAGCCGAGCACAGGCATTAAATGATCGGCGGAAATGCACACAGACTTTCCTGGCCTGCTTCAGGACATCCTGTAAGCCCGGGTACCTGCCCAAGAACCGCTGCACCACAAGGTTAAGGACATGAGCCACACAGGGCACATGGGTCAGTTGTCCCTGTCGGAGGGTGGAGAGGAGGTTGGTGCCATTGTCGCAAACCACCAATCCTGGCTTAAGCTGGCATGGCGTCAACCAACTCTCGGCCTGCCCTTGCAGAGCTGACAAAATATCTGCCCCAGTGTGGCTCCTGTCCCCCAAACAAACCAGCACAAGCACGGCATGGCATCGTTTTGCCTGCGTACTTGCGTAGTCCCTTGAACGCCTACGGAGCACCGCTGGTTCCGAGGACAGAGCACTGGAAGAGGCCATGGAGGAAGAAGAAGAGGAGGGGGTGGAGGAGAGAGGTGTGTCACAACCAGTAGTAGCATTTTCGAGGCGTGGTGGCAGAACAACCTCCAACACTACTGCACCTTGTCCTGCATCCTTCCCAGCTGCCAGAAGAGGGACCCAATGGGCCATGAAAGAAAGGTAACGTCCCTGTCCATGTCTGCTGGACCTGCTGGAGTCAGCGGTAATATGCACCTTACCGCTGACCGCCCTGTCCAGCAAGGCAAGGACATTGCCTTCCACATGCCGGTAGAGAGCAGGAATCGCCTTCCGTGAGAAAAAGTGACGGTTGGGAACCTGCCACTGAGGAACCGCACATTGCACAAACTCACGGAAGGGGGCAGAGTCTACCAACTGAAAAGGTAGCAGTTGAAGTGCTAGCAATTTAGCCAAGCTAGCATTTAACCGCTGGGCATGTGGATGGCTGGGAGTGAACTTTTTTCTACGGTCCAGCAGCTGGGGCAGGGAAATTTGCCTGCTACAATCGGACGTGGGTGTACTGCTAGCAGAGTGCCTGCAAGCACTTCGCTGTGACACACATATTTCTACACCTTCATTTCTCTCAGCACAGGTTTCAGAGAGGACTGAAGGTCTAGTGCGGTTGGAGATCCCAGCTGATGAGGAGCAAGGAGAGGTCCACTTTGTTCTTTGGTTTGGGTCTTTGAGGTAAGCTTGCCAATGCGTTGCATGGCAGGTCAACATATGTCTGGTCAAGCATGTGGTGCCCAAGCTGCTGATGTTTTGGCCACGCGGGATACACTTGAGACATATATTGCAAATAGCAGCGGTGCAATCTGATGCACTCATCTCAAAGGCCCACACCAAAAAACGTTTAGAATAACGTGCAGAGGCAGCGCCCTGCACAGGTGGAGCTCTGCGGTGTGATTCAGTCAGTGTGCTGCCCCTAAGCTGGCCCCTGGAGGGCATCCTGCCTCATTGGAGATGTGCCTCCTTCTCCTCTTCTCTCCTACCAGGCACCCACGTGGAGTCAGTGCCCTCATCATCCCCTACCTCTGCATCACTGGAGCAAACCTGGCAGTATGCTGCAGTTTGTGGAACATGACTGATTGCTGTCCTTCTTGAGCATCCCCTCTCTCTGCGCTCACGCCACTGCCTTTCTCTAGCTGAGTATCATCATCAGAGCCTACAAAACACTGGGCATCCTCCTGGACCATGTACCCAACACTGTGCTCAAAGAGTTCAGGAGACTCCTCAGGAGGACGTGGTGGGTCTAGGGAAGGAGTCACTGATGATGACATTGAGAGGAGGGAAGACGATGCTTTGGCAGCTGCTTTGCTAGTACCCTGAGCCTGGGTGAGAGAGGATGAGGAGGATGAAGAGGGCTTGGTCATCCACACTACCAAGTCTTCGGCATGATGCGGCTCAACACGTCCAGCTGCCGAAAATAAGGACAAGCGTGTCCCATGGCCATGTGCTGATGACGATGCACCGCGTCCACGACCAGCACTGTTGTCTCTAGACACAGAGCCTGCTTGCCCTCTTTTATTGGCTCGTGCCTGTCTGCCTCTCCTTGTTGGCCTTCCAGACATGGTAATGGCCTGCAGGGAGATGGGAAAAACAGAAATTGGGTAGTGTATATTGTGCTGGAGGCACAAAACACCCACTAACTCCTGCAGATGCCTTTATTATAGAACACCAGCAATAAAGGGCAGATACAGGTGTATATTGTGCTGTGCTGAAGGCACACAACACCCACTAACTCCTGCAGATGCCTTTATTATAGAACACCAGCAATAAAGGGTAGATATAGGTGTATACTGTGCTATGCTGGAGGCACAAAACACCCACTAACTCCTGCAGATGCCTTTATTATAGAACACCAGCAATAAAGGGTAGACCAACTATCTCCTGCAGATGGCTCAATTAAAGAAGAGCAATATAGGTAACTACAGATGTATACTGCGCTGGAGGCACACAACACAAATTAACTCCTGCAGATGGCAGATGGCTCAATTAGAGAACAGCAATGAAGGGTAGATACAGGTGTATTCTGCAGGGCAGGCACACAGACAACACCCAGTCACCCACTAACTCCTGCAGATGGCTCAACTAGAGAACTGCAACAAAGGGTAGATACAGGTGTATTCTGCAGTGCAGAAACACAGACAACACCCAGTTGCCCACTAACTCCTGCAGATGTCTTGATGGCTCAATTAGAGAACACTCAGAACAGCAATGAAGGGTAGATACAGATGTATTGTGCGGTGAAGGCACACACACAACATCCACTAACTCCTGCAGACGCCGGAACACTACACAAGGACGTCACGCTGGCAGCCTTATATAGTGTGGGGCGTGTATATGCCAACATATTCTGAAAATTTCAACTCATTTAGTAAATCACACCAAAAGTTATTCACATTAAACAATTTTTTTATAATCCTAAAACATTTAATGTGAACAGCTGAATGTAAAAAGAGCTTAATGTACCTAAACACCTCAATCAATTGCCCAAGCAAAGTTTTTAAATTCCTGAAACTATCCTAGAAGTTTCATGCATTTCAGTATTCCACAAGGCAAACTAGGGCCATTAAGCTTGTTTTTTGGGAGCTTCATTATTTACTCTATATTTCAAGTACTTCATAGTTTCATAGTTAGTAAGGTTGAATAAAGAAACCAGTCCATCCAGTTCAACCTGAGTGAGTGTCTACAATTGTCCCTATCCCTGTACACTCACATTGGTCCCTACCCTCACAGAGCCCATGATCCAAGGTCCCCATTCATATACTAGGGCCAATTTTGGACAGAAGCCAATTAACCTACCTGCATGCCTTTGGTTTGTGGGAGGAAACCAGAGTACCGGGAGGAAGCCCATGCAGGCACAGGGAGAACATGCAAACTCCAGGCAGGGAGTGCCGTGGTTGGGATTCGAACCAGCTGTTAGCTAGGTGAAAGTGCTAACCACTACACCACTGTGTTTAACATGGCTTAATGTAGACAAAAGAGCTTAGATGTTAACCAATTTCCCCCAAACGTCACACAATACATAAGTCTGTCTATGGTAACATATTCTGCAAATTTCAGATCATTTGGTAAATCCCACCAAAAGTTATTCACATTTAACCATTTTTTTACAATCCTTTTTTATGTCACAATGTAGAGTATAAGATTTCCTATCATTTAAGCCCAGTCTTGCCACAAAGAGTTAATCCGGCTCTGAGCAATCCTCTTTTATTGTTCAGTGAGATAAATCTTGACAAACAGCGAAAGCCTTTGTCATATCCTCCCCCTTGCTGTGAGTGACAGGTGATTTACATATCTCGTGCACTAGCCTAAGAGACATGCATTATTTTTTAATGCCCTCCCCCACTCCTTTATTCTGCTGCTATGCAAAGATTGGCTGTTCCACACCTCAGCATGATTTGGCAAGCTGAAGTCATGTGGGGACTTTTCTGGGTTTTGACTGGATGTTAGTCATCATAGCAGAAGTTCAGTGTAAGAAATACACAGGAGAAAATGCATGTTGATAAGGGGAGTGTAGATGTGGGCGGGGAGTCTACAGACATCATGACTTCACCCACTGAGCCCTGGAAAACAGACCCACCCACAGAATCTGCAGTTTTATGGGTCTCATAGCAGACAGAGGGGAGACATTTGACAGATAAGTATACATGCAGGAGGCGTGTATATCCTTCTAGATAACCAATATTGCAGTAGTTTAGAAAGGATGAGAGTGGGTTTACATCCACTTTAAGCTGTTCACGTTAAATATTTAAAAAGAATGTTTCATGTGAATAACTTCTGGTGTGATTTACCAAATATGCTAACATTTTTAGAATATGTTGGCATAAATAGTCTTCTATTGTGTGAAGTTAAGGGGAAATTGGTTAATAATTAAGCTCTTTTTTGTATGTTAAGCCACAATAAGCTCTCAAAAATAAGATTAATGTCCCTAGTTTGCCTTGCCTTGGCTGAAATGCATGAAACTTCTAGGAGAGGTTTGGGAAGTTAAAAATGTTGGCTGTGCGAAGTTTCAGAGCAATAGGTTGAGGTTTAGGCACTGTATTGCATGTTAAGCTACATTAAACCATTTTCACATTAAATGTTTTAGGATGTCCCTACTTAACCACTTCCCACCCGGTCAATAGCAGATTGATGTCCAGGAAGTGGTTCAGTTATCCTGACTGGGCGTGATATGACGTCCTTCAGGATAACAGCCGCCGTGCGCCCATGGGGCATGCAATCTGACACACCGCTCCACCAATCTCAGTAAAGAGCCTCCGGCGGAGGCTCTTTACCACGTGATCAGCTGCGTCCAATCATAGCTGATCACGATATAAACAGGAAAAGCCGCTGATCGGCTTTTCCTCACTTATGACTGAAAGAGCCAGTGACTCTCCTGACAGGGAGGGTCTGCCCCGCACTAGACCACCAGGGAAGCCGCCTGGACCACCAAGGAAGGGGGCAACATGTAGATGGCCAGGTATGTACGCCATGGCCATCCACATGTGCAAATAAATGTCCAATCTGTGCCAATCAGTGCCCACAAATGCCACCCATCAGTGTCATCAGTGCTACCCATCAGTGTACAGCAGTGCCACCTATCAGTGCCCATCTGTGCCCACCTATCAGTGCCCATCCGCGCCACCTATCAGTGCCGCCTATGAGTGCCCATCAGTGCTGCCTATGAGTGCCCATCAGTGCTATATACCAGTGCCACCTATCAGTGCCCACCTATCAGTTCCCATCCATGCCACCTATCAGTGGCACCGCTAAGTGCCCATCACTGCCGCCTGTGAGTACCCATCAGTGCCACCTATGAGTGCCCATCAGTGCCACCTCATTGGTGCCACCTCATTGATGCCCCTCAGTGCAGCCATATCAGTGCTTGTCATTGAAGAAGAAAACGTACTTATTTACAAAAAAATTTAACAGAAACAAAGAAAAACTTTTTTTTCTAAATTTTCGGTCTTTTTTCATTTGTAAAAAATAAAAATTGCAGAGGTGATCAAATACCACCAAAAGAGCTCTATTTGTGGGAACAAAATCATAAAAATGTGTTTGGGTACAGTGTAGCATGTCCGCGCAATTCAATTCATTCAAATTGCAACAGCGCTGAAAGCTGAAAATTGGTCTGCGCAGGAAGGTGTCTAAGCGCCTGGTATTGAAGTGGTTAAAGACCCTTATTATATCAGCATGGTGTTGGGCAGTTAACATTTACCACATTTGTATATGTGGACTTTAGTTGTGTTTGGTGTTATTAAAGATGTGAAGCGTGTTACTTTTTTGATTATTATTTGCACATTGTCATATTGTTTTTTTTTTTTTTTTGTATAATAAGTGTTTATTGAAATAGTAGAGACAAACGACAAACAATGAACAGAAAATAAATCAGTGGTACATACAGAATGGTACTGGTTACTTGAACATTTAATGGCCTCTAAGGGCCTGCTATACGTCCACCTGCATCTTATAGATACTACAGTATGTGCTCCATTATAGCTAACGTTTGGAAAGGTGAGATCATACCCCTGTGCATCTAATAAGGGTAGTAAAAGCAAGTGTAGCTTGTCTATGAAAGAGAAATGATTACTAGGCAGTAAAGTAGAGGGAAAGAGGAAGGGGGGGGAGGGGGGAAACAGAGAAGGGGGGTTGAGAGAGAGGGGAGGGGAACGGAGGCTTGCGTGTCAACACCTGGTAAAGAATATATCAGATATTTGAACCCGTACGACTAAATAATAAGCTTATAGCTCAGATGAAATGGTTCTTGTACAAAAGATGTTGTTATTTCAAGTTCAGGGGGGTGGTAGCAACATTAGGATCTTGTGTTAAGAGTCCTTTGTAATAGGAGGTGGTTTTAAATTCCAGCCACGGGATCCAAGTTATATGATGTCTTTGAGCGGTAGACCTGTTTTGGTGGTTAATGTCCTCCATGAGATGCACTTCTGCTACCTTTTGTAGCCAGCTTTTGATTGTTGGAACCCTAGGTTGTCCCCAAAGAGCAGATATCAATGCCTTTGCAGTGTTCAACAAGTGAGGAATGATCGAGCGTTTTATATGGGCCAACCAATGCTGTGGTGGCGTGGAAAAGAATGGTCCAAGGGTCGTTTGGGAAGGCTGGTGCCTGTGATCCAGTGTATAAGTTGGGTAATGGTGGCCCAAAACGGTCGGATTTTGGAGTGTCATATTGTTTTTATTCACCAATACAATAAAATAGTGATGCTCAGAGAGCAGGTGAAGAGGAATGAGCATGTTGTTCACGGGTCATTCATAACTCAACAAATCAATATGGAGAATCTATAAAATCTTCTTGAAGTTGATTCATATATATTGTGAGGTTGGGAGGGTTATAGCTCTAATCCTACTAGAATATTCACATATCGAGTGCAACCAGTCATTTGGGAGTGGAAGTTGAGCATCCAGATGTGGGAAGAAATATAAAAGGAGAATGAGGTTAGAAGACATAGGGAGAAGGGGGAAAGACCAAGAGAAGATATGATTAAACGGTCAGTCGTGGGTGGATGTCATGCGACGTTGACCGGTTTAAGGGCTTATACTGGGATGATGCCTACATACATCGTCCTATTATCATTTTCTTCAGCCGGTGGTGCTCTTTTTTTGTCTAAGTGATTTGAGTGGCTATACAGCCAATTGATCACTTCCACAGGTGGCGGAATGGGGTGACTCCTTACCACCATCGCCCATCAGGGAGCCGAGGACCACTTGGCATCACCAGCACTGAACCTAGAGAGAGGAACTGATGTTGTTCCTCCCTCTCTGTAAGGTGAGATACCGGCAGCAAAGAGGATTTTGACACTTTAAGTTTAGGTGTTTGCTGACCAGTGAAGATGCTAATTAGACCAACCTGTATCTGATTGGCTGCATTGGAGGCCAAAGGACAGATCTGGGGTCTAATAAACCCCAGATCTCTCCATAAAGAGAACCTGTCATGGCCCATGCTATCACAGGGGATGTTGTTCATCACTTATGAAAGCAATAAAATTGATTAAAAAAAATGAACACGAAAGTGTAAAAAAAGTTCAAAATTAAAAAAAAAAATAATTAAAGTGCCCCGTCCCCCCAAACGCATACATAAGTCCAGCATGAATTTTAAATCATTATCGCACCACACATGTGAGGTATCATTGTGAACATCAGAATGGGAGCAAATGCTAGCGCCAAACCTCCAATGCAACTGTAAACTGGTAACCTGTAATACAGGGAGTCTCAGCTGTTGTGAAAGATAAGTCCCATCATGCCTCTGCCTGAGGGAGTCGTGCTTGTAACTATCAGCCTTGCAATGCCTCATGGGACTTATAGTTTTGCAACAGCTGGAGGGCCACCACTTTTTTTGACCCCCTGCTGTAAAGGCTTTTAAAGCAGCGCTTATGGAGATTTTTAGGTACCGTAGTTCGGCACTATTCCACAGGCGTACGCAATTTTAAAGCATGACATATTTACTTTTTGTAATATAAACTTTTATATTTTTACCAAAAAATTTAGTATTATATTGGGTTTGTGTTCACATAATATTGGTTGTTTGTGTTAAAATTTATTACAATTTATTTTTTCAAAAAAAGTTTGCGTGTGAAAAAACGCTGCACAAATACTGTGACATGAACACCCATCATTTCATAATTTCATATTCATATACAGGGCCAGTGCTAGACTATTTTTGTGCCCTAGGCAAGACAAGCTACTCCCCCCCCAAAAAAATAAGACTTCTATACCTCTAAAATATAATTTCTCTACCTCTATAGGGTATAGAAAGGGCGCAAAATAGTCTAGCACTGGCCCTGTCTATAACTCCCCCCCCCCCCCCGTGATGTTTGTTGCCCCCCTCAGTAAACTGCCAGACACAGCAAGCATAGTGGGCAACATTTACAAATATTTTTTTATTGTTTTTTCGAGGACTGGGTGACAGCAGGCAGGGGACTGGGCGACAGCAGGGCAGGGGACTGGGCGACAGCAGGGCAGGGGACTGGGCGACAGCAGGACTGGGCGACAGCAGGGCAGAGGACTGGGCGACAGCAGGGCAGAGGACTGGGCGACAGCAGGGCAGAGGACTGGGCGACAGCAGGGCAGAGGACTGGGCGACAGCAGGGCAGAGGACTGGGTGACAGCAGAGCAGAGGACTAAAAGAAATTGAGTTGAAAATTGCTCTGCCCAATTTCTCACAGTGAGGACAGTGCTACAGGAAAAAACAGATACCATCTTGATCTTTGTCAGCTACCCGCACTTTTTGGCTGAACGGGTCTGCAGCTGGGGGAGCCAGAAGAGGGATCTGTCAGTGTACTGTGTGTGATAGTTCCCTCCGCCGTCCCCCTGCACGATCCCCGGCAGCAGACATTCCCTCTCCACCTCCAGTACACACTCCTGCAGACTCGCCAAACAGGGACGGCGGCTCCAGAGGTTACATCCAGCAGGGATGAGGAGGTGACAGGCCATGGCTGCGCCCTAGCGTCGGCCCTGTTCATATATATATATATACAAAGTATCTCACAAAAGTGAGTACACCCCTCACATTTTCATAAATATTTTATTATATCTTTTCATGTGACAACACTGAAGAAATTACACTTTGCTCCAATGTAAAGTAGTGAGTGTACAGCTTCTATAATTAATGTCTAAACTGCTGGCAACAAAAGTGAGTACACCCCTAAGTGAAAATGTCTGAATTGGGCCCATTTGACGCCACACACTGCATCAAATTGGTCTCTCCTAGAGATGATGCACAAGAAAGCCTGCATACAGTTTTCTGAAGAAAAGCAGAATGAGGACATTGCTTACTGGAACCACGTCCTGTGGTCAGATGAGACCAAGATAAAATTATTTGGTTTAGATGATGTGAAGCGTGTGTAGCGGCAACCAGGTGAGGAGTTCAAAGACAAGTGTGTCTTGCCTACAGTCAAGCATGGTGGTGGGAGTGTCATGGTCTGGGGCAGCTTGAGTGCTGCATGCACTGGGGAGCTAAAGTTCATTGAGGGAAACCATGAATGCCAACATGTACTGTGACATACTGAAGCAGAGCATGATCCCTCCCTTCAGAGACTGGGCTGCAGGGCAGTACTCCAACATAACGACCCCAAACACACCTCCAAGACAACCACTGCCTTGTTAAAGAAGCTGAGGGTAAAGGTGATGTACTGGCCAAGCATGTCTCCAGACTAGGGATGAGCCAAACACCCCCGGTTTGGTTCGCACCAGAACTTTCGAATGGACCGAAAATTTGTGCGAACTTTAGAACCCCATTGAAGTCTATGGGACTCGAACGTTCAAAATAAAAAGTGCTAATTTTAATGGCTAATATGCAAGATACTGTCCTAAAAAGGGTTTGGGGACCTGGCTCCTGTCCCAGGGGACATGGATCAATGCCTAAAATGTTTTTAAAAACTGACTTTTTTTCGGGAGCACAGATTTTAATGACGATTAAAGTGAAAAAAAAGTGAAATATTCCTTTAAATATCGTCTCTGGGGGGTGTCTATAGTATGCCTGTGAAGTGGCAAATGTTTCCCGTGTTTAGAACAGTCCCTGCACAAAATGACATTTAACGGAAAAAAAAGTCATTTAAAACTGCTTGCAGTTTTAATGTATCTGGTTCCGGCAATACGGATGAAAATCATTGAGAAAAATGGCATAGGTAGCCCCCCCTGCCCATTACCAGCCCCATGGGTCTTGTACGGATATTAAGGGGAACCCCGTACCCATATTAAAAAAAAGTAAAGGGGTGGGGCCCCCAGGTCCTATATACTCAGAACAGGAGTATACAGGCAGTGCAAACAAGACAGGGACTGTGTAGGTTTGTTGTGTTAAGTAAAATCTGTTTGTAATTTTGAATTGGTACATTTTTAAAGTTTAGCTCCAGTCAAAAAATCTATTTTTAAGCTTTTAGGAAAACATAGGGAAGGGTTATCTCCCCTGTATAATTTGTTTTGCCATCCACCTTTTTTCTTCTCACTTCTTGTTGTCTCCTTTCGTTTGCAAGTAGGAGACCTTGGTAATTGGATGTTTGAAAGTAGGGGTCTGCCCTATATGCTCTGCAGAAATGGGGGCCAAGGTGTTGGTGTTGCCACAACACTGTAAGCCCTCAAAGTGTCTCTTGGTGGGTGCTGGAGCGCCCTGCTGTGAACGATTATATCAAGAATTGTAATTGCATGCCATTGTTAAACAGTGGTAGAAAAATTGGGCCCGTGGTGGTGGTGGTGCTGGTGTCACAACACTATAAATCCTCACAGTTACTCTTGGTGGGCACAGGAACGGGCCCTGCTGTGAAATATTATATCAAGAATTGTAATTACATGCCCCTGTTAAACAGGGGCTGAAAAATTGGGCCTTAGGCACTGCTTGCTGGTGCCACAACATGGCAACCTCTCCCTGCATGCACTGTCACTGCTCACCATCCTTGTGACCTCCTCAAACGGTGACAGGACAGTGCATGCATCCCTGATCATGCCCCACTGGCGCGGTGAGAAAAAACCGAGCTCCCCTGACCCTGTCCTGGTGCCGTAGTCACACAGGTACTCATTGATGGCCCTCTGCTGCGTGTGCAGCCGCTGCAGCATGGCCAACATTGAGTTCCACCTGGTGGGCATGTCACATATAAGGCGGTTCTTGGGCAGGTTCAACTCCTTTTGGAGCTCAGCCAGCCGAGCACTGGCATTAAAGCGGAGGTCCACCCTAAAATGGACCTTCCGCTCATCGGATTCCTCCCCCCCTCCGGCGCCACAATTGGCACCTTTCAGGGGGGAGGGGGGTGCAGTTACCTGGATAATCCAGGTAACTGCACCCACTTCCGGGCTAGCTCTCTGCAGGAAAGGGGCGTACATTACGCCCCTTTCCGCAAGTGCCCGCCCCCTTCCGCAAGTGCCCCGCTGCCTGCTGGGAAACACACAGATCCCAGAGGCAGCGGGGACCGTCTTCATTGTGCAGCGCGGCTTGCGCATGCGCAGTAGGGAACCGGGAAATGAAGCCGAAAGGCTCCATTTCCTGATTCCCATACCCAAGATGGAGGCGGCAGCACTCGAGTGTCGATCTAGAGATCGGCTTCGGGTGCCGACATCGCGGGCGCGCTGGACAGGTAAGTGTCACTATTTTAAAAGTCAGCAGCTGCAGTATTTGTAGCTGCTAACTTAAAAAAAAAAAAAAATAAATCCCGGCGGACTCCCGCTTTAAATGATCGGCAAAAATGCACACAGACTTTCCTGGCCTGCTTCAGGACATCCTGTAAGCCCGGGTACCTGCCCAAGAACCGTTGCACCCTAGGTTAAGGACATGAGCCACACAGGGCACATGGGTCAGTTGTCCCTATCGGAAGGCAGAGAGGAGGTTGGTGCCATTGTCGCAAACCACCATTCCTGGCTTAAGCTGGCGTGGCTTCAACCACCTCTCGGCCTGCCCCTGCAGAGCTGACAAAATATCTGACCCAGTGTGGCTTCTGTCCCCCCAAACAAACCAGCGTAAGCATGGCATCGTTTTGCCTGCATACTTGTGTAGCCGCTTGAACGCCTACGGAGTACCGCTGGTTCTTAGGACAGAGCACTGGAAGAGGCCATAGAGGAAGAAGAAGAAGAAGAGGAGGGGGTGGAGGAGAGAGGTGTGTCACAACCAGTAGTAGCATTTTGGAGGCGTGGTGGTGGAACAACCTCCAACACTACTGCACCTTGTCCTGCATCCTTCCCAGCTGCCAGAGGAGTGACCCAATGGGCCGTGAAAGACAGGTAACATCCCTGTCTATGCCTGCTGGACCATGAGTCAGCAGTATTATGCACCTTACTGCTGACCGCCCTGTCCAGTGAGGCAAGGACATTGCCTTCCACACGCCGGTAGAGAACCGGAATTGCCTTCCGTGAGAAAATGTGGTGTTTGGGGACCTGCCACTGAGGAACCGCACATTGCACAAACTCACGGAAGGGGGCCGAGTCTACCAACTGAAAAGGCAGCAGTTGAAGTGCTAGCAATTTAGCCAAGCTAGCATTCAACCGCTGGGCATGTGGATGGCTGGGAGTGAACTTCTTTCTATGGTCCAGCAGCTGGGGCATGGAAATTTGCCTGCTACAATCGGACGTGGGTGTACTGCTAGCAGAGTGCCCGCAAGCACTTGGCTGTGACACACCTAATTCTACACCTTCATTCCTCTCAGTGCAGGTTTCAGAGAGGACTAAAGGTCTAGTGGGGTTGGAGATACCAGCTGATGAGGAGCAAGGAGATGTCCGC
The DNA here is from genome assembly GCF_037356315.1 of Lithobates pipiens. Taxonomy (NCBI): domain Eukaryota; kingdom Metazoa; phylum Chordata; class Amphibia; order Anura; family Ranidae; genus Lithobates; species Lithobates pipiens. Next base: position 611,405,905 of record NW_027507903.1, read on the forward strand.
TTTGTTCTTTGGTGTGGGTCTTTGAGGTACGCTTGCCAACGAGCTGCATGGCAGGTCAACATATGTCTGGTCAAGCATGTTGTGCCCAATCGGCTGTTTTTTTTGGCCACGGAGATACACTTGAGACATATGTTGCAAATAGCAGCGGTGCAATCTGATGCACTCGTCTCAAAAAAGGCCCACACCAAAGAACTTTTAGAATAACCCGCAGAGGCAACTCCCTGCACGGGCGGAGCTCTGCAGTGTGATTCAGTCGGTGTGCTGCCCCTAAGCTGGCCCACGGAGGGCATCCTGCCTCCTTGGAGATGTGCCTCCTCCTCCTCTCTCCTACCAGGCACCCACGAAGATGACTGCTAGATTGCTGTCCTTCTTGAGCATCCCCTCTCTCTGTGCTCATGCTACTGCCTTCCTCTAGCTGAGTATCATCATCAGAGCCTAAAAAACACTGGGCATCCTCCTGGAGCATGTACCCAACACTGTGCTCAAATAGTTCGGGGGACTCCTCAGGAGGACATGGTGGGTCTAGGGAAGGAGTGACTGATGATGACATTGAGACGAGGGAAGAGGATGTGTTGGCAGCTGCTTTGCTAGTACCCTGAGTCTGGTGAGAGAGGATGAAGAGGGCTTGGACTACCGAGTCTTCAGCATGATGCAGCTCAACACGTCCATCTGCCGAAAATAAGGACAAGCGTGTCCCAGGGCCACGTGCTGATGACGATGCACTGCGTCCACGACCATGGTAATGGCCTGCAGGGAGATGGGGAAAACCATCAATTGGGTAGTGTAAATTGTGCTGGAGGCACTCAACGCACACTAACTGCTGCAGATGCCTGTATGATAGAACACCAGCAATAAAGGGTAGATACAGGTGTATACTGTGCTGCGCTGGAGGCACACAACACCCACTAACTCCTGCAGATGGCTCTATTTGAGAACAGCAATAAAGGGTAGATACATGTGTATACTGCACTGGAGGCACACAACACCTACTAACTCCTGCAGATGCCTTTTTTATAGAACACCAGCAATTAAAGGGTAGATACAGGTGTATACTGTGCTGTGCTGGAGGCACAAACCACCCACTAACTCCTGCAGATGCCTTTATTATAGAACACCAGCAATAAAGGGTAGTGAAGAGGGTCAGCCTGGGGCAGGGTTAGGAGGGGGTTAATTGAAGAAGGCAGGTACTTCCCCTTCAGGCCTGCTTATTATCAGGTGTGCTGAAAGTGTCAGTGTGGAGTTGTTGAGTAGTCGAGAGAGACACAGCAGCACACTGTGTGGAAATGTCCATTGCTGGATGGTGTACCTGCTGGGTGAGCTTAAACCACAAAAAGACTGTAGCTGTGTTTGGAGCCATGAACTGTTACCTCTAAGCCTGTGTGCTGATGAACTGTGAGCTGTACCTTTGTGCACATCCATGTGATAAGACAAGTCTGTCTGGTTTTATGTTTTTTTTTGCTGAATAAAAGCCACTTTTATTTTACTGGACTGCCTCTGAGCCAGCACTTCACACTTCTGATCCCCTATAGTAGATACAGGTGTATACTGTGCTGTGCTGGAGTCACACAACACCCACTAACTCCTGCAGATGGCTGTATTAGAGAACACCAGCAATTAAAGGGTAGATACAGGTGTACACTGTGCTGTGCTGGAGGCACACAACACCCACTAACTCCTGCAGATGACTCTATTAGAGAACAGCAATAAAGGGTAGATACAGGTGTATACTGCGCTAGAAGCACACAACACCCATTAACTCCTGCGGATGGCTCTATTAGAGAACGGCAATAAAGGTAGATACAGGTGTATGCAGCACTGGAGGCACACAACACCCACTCACTCCTGCAGATGGCTCTATTAGAGAACAGCAATAAAGGTAGATACAGGTGTATACTGCGCTGGAAGCACACAACACCCACTAACTCCTGCAGATGGCTGTATTAGAGAACTACAGCAATAAAGGGTAGATACAGGTGTATACTGCGCTGGAGGCACACAACACCCACTAACTCCTGCAGATGGCTCAATTAGAGAACAGCAGTAAAGGGTAGATACAAGTGTATACTGCGCTGGAGGCACACAGCACCTACTAACTCTTGCAGACGCTGGAACACTACACAAGGCTGCCGCGCTGGTGGCCTTATATAGTGTGGGGCGTGTACTAAATAGCCTGAGCTATAGTTGGCCACAGGCATCCGGTGTCACGGTGCATGCTTAGCCAATCATGAGCCGACAATGCACTGAGATGGCGCAGTGCATTGTGGGCCGTGAGCGTCGCACGAATTTGGCGTGAAAGGCCCACAGAGTTCTGGCTTCGCCGAACGGGCAAACAGCCGGTGTTCGAGTCGAACACCAAGCTCATCCCTACTCCAGACATAAACTCTGTTGAGCATCTGTGGGGCATCCTCAAATGGAAGGTGGAGGAGGAGCGCAAGGTCTCTAACATCCACCAACTCCGTGATGTCGTCATGGAGGAGTGGAAGAGGACTACAGTGGCAACTTGTGAAGCTCTGGTGAACTCAATGCGAAGAGGGTTAAGGCAGTGCTGGAAAATAATGTTGGCCACACAAAATATTGACACTTTGGGCCCAATTTGGACATTTTCACTTTCACACTGTACTCACTTTTGTTGACAGTGTTGTAGACATTAATGGCTGTGTCTTGAGTTATTTTGAGGGGACAGCAAATTTACACTGTTATACAAGCTGTACACTCACTACTTTACAGCTTTATAGCAAAGTGTAATTTCTTCAGTGTTGTCACATGAAAAGATAGAATAAAATATTTACAAAAATGTGAGGGGTGAATTCGCTTTTGTGAGATTCTGTGTATATATATATATATATATATATATATATATATATATATATATATATATATATATAAAATGTGTTTGGGGGTCCTAAGTATTTTTCTAGCAAAAAATGTATTTTTTCTTGTATGTGAGAATTGTCAGAATAGGCCAGGTAGGCAAGTAGTTAAAGCAGAGTTCCACCCAAAAGTGTAACTTCTGCTTAAAGGTCTCCTGACCACCTGATGTACCACATTTTGGCATGTCATTTTTTTGGGGGGAGGGGGGGGAGGGGGGGAGTGGGTACCTAGTTTTGACAGTTCCGCTCACACCACCTAGGCTACTCCTCTTCTCCCTCCAATCTTCTGGGACACGTCACAGGTCCCAGAAAATTGCTCGACCATTCAGGACGTGCAGCGTGACTTGCACTTGCACAGTGTGCATCCACCTGTGACGCCACAAGCTGTCACAGCTGGGTGCCCACACGAGTGATGCCAGCGCTGGGGAGAGGCAAGGGAGAGAAACAAACCTTTGGGCAGCCTGCATCGCTGGACTGTGAGACAGGTGAGTGTGTTTAACCACTTAAGGACTGCCTCCTGCACATATACGTCGGCAGAATGGCACGAATGGGCACAATCACGTACCTGTACGTGGCTCTTTAAGTGCCCAGCCGTGGGTCACAAGCGCACCGCCGTCGGCGTGCTCGCGGACCCAATCGCCGCTGGTGTCCCGCAATCGGGTCACAGAGCTGAAGAATGAGGAGAGGTCTGTGTAAACAAACCTCTCCCCGTGCTTCCTACTGTGGCTGTCACCGATCGTCTGTTCCCTGTTATAGGGAAAGACAATCAGTGATGTCACATGCCAAGCCCCGCCACCAACAGTAAAAAAAAACACACATGTCACACATAACCCCTCCCCGCCCCCTAGTGGTTAACTCCTTCACTGCCAGTGTCATTTACACAGGAATTAGGGCATTTAAATAGCACTGATTGCTGTATAAATGACAATGGTCCCAAAAATGTGTCAAAATGTCCGATGTGTCCACCATAATGTAGCAGTCACAATAAAAATCACTGATCACCACCATTACTAGTATAAAAAAAAATTAATAAAAATGCTATAAAACTATCCCCTATTTTGTAAACGCTATAACTTTTGCGCAAACCAATCAATAATCGCTAATTGTGATTTTTTTTTTTACCAAAAATATGTAGAAGAATACGTATTGGCCTAAACTGAGGAAAAAAATTTTTTTTATATATTTTTGGGGGATATTTATTATAGCAAAAAGTAAAAAATATTGGATTTTTTTCAAAATAGTCGCTCTATTTTTCTTTATAGCGCAAAAAATAAAAACTGCAGAGGTGATCAAATATCGCCAAAAGAAAGCTCTATTTGTGGGAAAAAAAGGACGGCAATTTTGTCGCAGTCCTGCTAAAAATCAACACCATTGCTAGTAAAAAAAACAAAATTGAAAGTGCCTAAATCTATCCCCTATTTTGTAGACGCTATAACTTTTGTGCAAACCAATCAATATACGCTTATTATGATTTTTTTTTTTTACCAAGAATATGTAGAAGAATACATATCGGTCTAAACTGTTGAATACATTTGTTTTTTTATATATTTATTTTTGGATATGTATCATAGCAGAAAGTAAAAAAATATTGTTGTTTTTTTTTTTCAAAATTGTCAGGTTTTTTTTTATAATGCAAAAAATAGAAAAGCGCCAAGGTGATCGAATGGCCCCAAAAGAAAGCTCTATTTGTGGGAAAAAAAGGACATCAATTTTGGTTGGGTACAGCATCGCATGACCACGCAATTGTTAGTTAAAATAACACAGTGACATATCGCAAAAAATGGCCTGGTCATTAAGGGAGGTAAAACCTTCCAGAGGTGAAGTGGTTAAAGACAGTTTGCTTGCTATCGTGATGTTCTGATTGGCTACAGCTATCACATGGTATAAGACCACTGTGAAAGGCCTTGCACTATGTAATAACCTTGACTGATCACAATAGTAAGGAAGCTGCCAGTAACAGTTTTGCTTCCATGTTATCATGTGATCTCTATGATTGGTCAAGAGAAGGCAAGGCATAAGGGAATGACAATTCTGAAACCAGAAGAAACTAAATCATTGTCTAGGTTCATTCATGCATCACAGAGGAAATGGGGGAATGGTTGCTCCTCCATCTCCTCTGTAGGAAGTATTCTCAGTCACTTACCTTGGTACCTAGGTCCCTGCAATCGGCCGTAGGGGGGGTCTCTTCACAACAAGATTATGCAAAAGCATAGCTCTGAACTGTCCCTGATGTGGAACAATGTCCCTCTGTTCCCCCTTCCTCCTCATTTGTCCCTGATTTTGGTCTGATCTATATAGTTGTATATAAAATGCACCATTTATCTTTCAAAAAGATTTTCCTAAATCTTAACCTTGTATCCAACTTCTAAATTGCTGCATTTTTAAATGTCCTAAGCCAATGTAAAGCAATAGTAGTAGTAAAAAATGCACTTGTGGGTTTAATTAATCTTCTTTTTTGCGTAATTCTCATTTAAGGGGGTATGACAGAGGGTGTGTCCTATGCCTAAATAGTTAGGTCGTCTCTAGTTCGCATCTCAAAAAGCAAGAAAGAAAAAAAAAAGACATTTGAAAACAAAGTACCGGGATCTCCTAGAAAAAGTTTGGTATGGATTGTAAAAGTGACCCCATGAAAAGAAAATGGAGTGGGTTTCTACCCTAAAGATTCTTACCAAACCAAGACCATGTACCCTAATCTTAGAGTATCCCAGTGGATGTCATTGGCCAAATATAGACATGACCACATTTGGTCAATGATGTAATTTGGGTTCCTCATGACTTTCTTGACCAAACTATTTGATATTTTTTCGTCAATAAGTAATCAGGTGATGGAATTGGCCAAATAAAGACATGACCATTATGATGTCATCTGGGTTCCTCGTGACTTTGATGACCAAGTATGGTCATATCCATATTTGGTCATTGATGACAATCAAAATACTCGCCCCCCCCCCTTTTTTTTTCTTCTTTTTACAGAGAAAATTAAAACAGTCTTAGCCCTTGTACACACGGTCGGAGATTCCGACAACCAAATCCATCGGAGTAATTCCGACGGATTAATTCCGGAAGAGGTCCAGAAGTAATGTTGCATACACACGATCGGACTAAGTTGTCAGGAAAATCCGATTGTACATAACGTGATGACGTTATTACATTACGACGGGACTACGTTCAGGCTAGCAGCCAATAGCTTTGGTCTAGGAATTTGATCTGAGCATGCGTGGCACTTTGTCCGTCAGAGTAGGCTACACATGATCGGAGTATGTCCGATCTGAGAATTTTGTCTGAAAATTTTACCGGCAAGTTGGAAAAGTTGGTCCGTCGGATATTCCGATGGAAACAGTCCGATGCAGACCACACACAGTCGGAATATCCGACAAAAAACGGTCCGATAGGACACATTCCGTCAGAATCTCCGACTGTGTGTACAAGGGCTAAGTATAAGTAGTAGCATAACAAATACAGTATTTCAAAATATATTGATAGTTCACCAACAGGCTCAAACTTGGTCTATTATTACTACGTCTATAAACAACCATCATTTCAACTCTACTGTTATTTTTATCATAATAAACCCAAGATAATCAAACATAACAAAACCAACAAAAAAAATGGGGGAAGCCCCTCATTCCCATAGATGATGGGTCATCCGCCCGCACCCTCCCAATGTATACCAGAAGAGACCTCGCCCCCCCTCCTCCACGCCCAAGTAGCCCCTTCCCCTCTTCCGAATATACAAATACCTCCCATGAGGCCAAAGTTTCAGTAAATTGTTCTTTTCTGTCTAGGGTCGTAATCACTTGGTTTTCCTTTATCCCTATGCTTCTAACTTTATAAAGCCACAAGGTAATGGGAGGTGGTCGTGGATCACTCCAGCACAAAGAAATACAGGCTTTTGCTGTATTCACCATATGACAAATCACTGATTTTTTTTTATATTTCTGAAGCAGAATTTGTGAACAATGGAACAAGGAAAAATACGGATCTTCTGGGATCTTAAAATCGGTGAGTATTTGAGTGATCCTCTGTACTTCCTGTCAATAATGTCTAATCTCTGGGCATGACCAAAAGATATGTAGAAAAGTCCCCTGTCCCTTGCCACATCTCCAGCAGCAATCTGAGGCATCTGGAAAAAATGTGTTAAACACTGAAGGAGTATAGTACCAGCGTGTTAATAACTTATGGTTAGATTCCTGAATTTACGTACACCTAGATGATTTCAGCGAAAGATGTATAATATTCTGACACTCAGCTGCGTGAAGATCTTGTCAAGATCTCTCTCGCATTTGCTCAGGCCTGGCATTGTAAAGTCATCCGGAGGTGATACCAACATCGCATACATCTTAGAGATCGTGCTGGGAAGAAGCCCCCTCAAATTTTGTACGCGATCGTCTGTAACCCTCTGGAGATCCCATGGTTTCAAGATAGTTACGTACCTGCATCGCCTGCCAAAAATGTACCTCGAATTGTCCCCCCTGCTGCAACAGAGAGTCCATCGTTGGCCATGTATCAGAGGTCAAAAAATGTGAAGCTTGAAAACAGCCCTTCTCCTTAAGGTTCCTGAATGCTCCTGGCTCTAGGCCTGGAGGAAAATCTGGATTTCCCAAAATGGGAAATAAAGGTGACTGTTTGGTAGAGAACCTAGAGTTCTGGCTGATCTTAAAGCCTATTCGCAATGTAGGGCCTATGATGGGATGTAATTTAAGAGAGGCTGGTAAAGATGCATAGAACCATATAGCTCTATCCAAAGGAAATGGACTAACCTGTTGTTCAATGGACTTCCATAGTTTGCATTCTCCATGTCTGCACCAGTCTATTATTCTGCCAAGATGAGCTGTTTGATAATATTTCATCATATCTGGGGCCGCCACTCCACCTACCCTTTTGGGCAGTGTCAAAAGGTCTTTACTTATCCTTGGGCGTTTGCTAGCCCATATAAATTTCGTAAACAAGGCACGAATCTGACTGAAGTAGACCATGGGAATATCAATGTGTAATGCTTGCAAAAGATACAAAAATGTAGGCACCATATTCATCTTGATGATATTGCACAGGCCAAACCAAGAGTATATTCCTCGGTGCCATTTCTCTAACAATGCTCTTACCGAGCTAAAAAGCGGTGGAAAATTAATCGCAAAAGTGTCAACTAAATTTGATGGGATGTGAGTGCCCAAGTACTTTAACGCGGTTGGAGTCCATATAAACTTAAATTTAAGCTGTAGAGTGCTGCACACAGAATTGGCTAATGCAACTCCCATAGCCTCTGATTTAGTGTAATTTATTTTCAAGTTTGACAGGACTCCATACCGTTCAATCTCCCTCATGAGATTGGGTAATGACACATGTGGGTTGGGCATTGAAAAAAGTAGATCATCTGCATAAGCTGACACTTTGTACTTCTGACCTCCTATTTTTATCCCCCACCCCACCATAATCAAATTCCCCTCTGTAAACTCCATTAACCTTGTAAGGACTTTATCCAGAAAGCTTTCTTGGTGCGCATTAGGTGCATATATGGTAGCCAGAGTAACTTTTACTCTACCAATATGTCCTTTGAGAAAGAGGTATTTCCTGACAGACTCCATGGCAGCAACGTGTGGGTTAAGTCCCGCCTCCACTACCCATAGGACACTACTCCCATAAATCTTTGCTCCCTGCCCCTGGCCGTTCTTTTTTTGTCCTCCTCCGAAGGACCCAGAAGTGGTCTTCCTACCTGAAGATTTATCATCCCCACGATCGAGGTCGGCCGGTCTGCGACTCTGGGTCTGGAAAGTCGCATTACTCCGCTAAGCCCTAGCTATTAGCAGGGTATGGAGTGGGCAGTGGAAGAGGCGCTGTGAAGAAGCCCATGTCCTGGCCACTGGCAGGCAGGCTGCGCATTGGTCGGATAGCCAGCTATTAGCAGGTGACCTGTTTTGCCCCCTGGAAAGTCCGGTGTCATCTTACCTTATCTTCGGCCGAGTGATCGATCGTGGTGGGAGTGGTGAGAGGTTCTAAAAGTTCTTTATGGCAGCAGTTTTTGTATCTTATTATCTGTCTTCGTTTGTTTCTGTTTGTTTGTATGTGCAGGCATGGCGGCTGGTTCTTCCGCGTTCCAGCCGCCGTTCTACTTCCGGGTTTGCGTTTTCGGCTGTACTGCGCATGCGCGAACGCGGTTGAGATCGAGGCTTGGTTTCGCGCATGCGCGATAGCGGCAAATTGCCGCTGTTTCGCGCATGCGCACAGGCACGGCGGTGACATCACAGGGGCGGGCTATTTAAATGTGGAATTTGTCTGCAAGCTTTGGGAATGCTTGCGGGCTGTTGCGGTGACTTCCCCCTGCCTCTGTGTTGCATCCACTGGTAAGTGGCATTCTGGGATAGGGAGGCTATCCCTTCCCTGTCCCTTGCACTGATCCCTTGTCATCTTTTCAGCGCGTATGGATATCGCTGAGGACATGGATTCCTTACCGCCTGCTTGTGGCCAGCCCTCTCATAAAAGGTATTTCTAATGATCACCTGAAGGTCTGGTGGGGGAGGGGTATTTATCTGTTAGCTCTGTCCTGATGTCTTGTCTCTTGTGGTTTCTTGTCTTGTTCCTTTTTCAGCCCTTCCAGGTCAGAACAGCATCGCAGCTCTCATAGAGGGAGCGACTCCTCCAAGTCGCATCACCGGCACTCCTCTTCCAAATCTAAACATTATGGTTCCTCCTCAAGATCAGGACACCGTAGTGAAGAAAGATCGCACTCCTCGAGGACTCAATCTAGTCACTCAGCTAGTGCCTGTTGGGGGTGCAGAGCTCTTGTACCGGCAGGAAAATCTTTATGCGACCCTTGCTACGCCAAGGCTTCCAATGAAAGGGGTGACGCGGATCAACAACTTAAAACCCTGGTGGAAAAAGTTGTTAAGGAGTCCCTCAGAAATATTGAGGGCCAGTCCTATGTTCCCCCGGCAGAGCCGCCACTTTCTCCAGGAAGGGAGACTCAGCTGCAGGATACTTGGGAATCCTCTGCGCATAGCCACCCCTCAGCTGCCATATCTGACAGTGACTCTGATGAAAGTGATCCCTGTGTGGGCTTTGATTTCGCTCTACTGCCTCCTCTGGTCAGAGCTGTTAGAGAGACACTGAACTGGGAAGATTCTGTGGCTGCTCCTTCCAAACAAAGAAAATTCTTTAGGCAATTAAAGAAGGAACGGATTAATTTTCCTTTTATCTCTGAGCTAGGTGAGATTATCACAGATGAATGGGGCAAGGTGGAGAAGAAAAATTCCATGCTATCAAAGGTTTCGAAACTCTATCCTTTCAATGAAGAAGAGGTGAAGCATTTGGAGTCAGCGCCATTGGTAGACGCAGCAGTCATGCGGCTGGTGAAACATGTCACTCTTCCCTTAGAGGATACCGTGTCTTTTAAGGACGTTCTGGACAGACGAATTGATGCTGATTTGAAGAGAGTGTATCTCACAGCAGGAATGGCCTGTAAGCCAGCGCTAGCTCTGGCCGCTATGTCCAAAGCAATGGAGATATGGACAGATAGTGTAGATGAGACACTTAGAAATATCTCTGAAGATACAGCTAAGAGCTCGCCTATCCAAGAGCTTAGGCTGGCCTCCGCCTTTCTTGGGGAGGCCTCTATCGACATTATACGCCTGGTGGCTCGAGTGATGCTTTCTTCTGTTACGGCTAAACGGGCTCTTTGGCTCCGCCCCTGGCTGGCAGACCCAGCCTCAAAACAAGTATGGTGCCGCATCCCCTTTGAAGGGTCCTCCCTTTTCGGCAATAAGTTGGATGAGGCTATTACCCGAGCCACTGGTGGGAAGTCGGGGTTCCTCCCCCAGGACCGGCGTTTGCAAGCCCAGAGAAGGTCTTTTCCAAAGAGACAGTACCAGGAACGAGCCAGGGAAGCTCGCAGTTACAGACCAGGCCGTGAATTTTCCAGGTCCTGGAAATCAAGACAATCCTCTTTTAAAAAATCTACAAAAAGTGATTTGAAGGGAGAGAGGGAACCAACTAAATCCTTTTGAGGTTGGGCCCGCTCAGACAGGGCAGGTGGGGGCTCGTCTTTTCCACTTTCGCCATGTCTGGGCGGCCTCGATCCAAGACTTCTGGACCGTCAAGACCGTCTCCTCAGGTCATGTTTGGACCTTCAAGGAATCTCCCAGACTCAGATGGGTCCCCACCTCTCTCCCGGCCTCAGACGAAAAAAGGCTAATTCTTCTAGCCTACGTGGAATCTTTGTTGGCTCAAGGCGCCATTATCCATGTTCCAGTCATTCAGCGAGGCATGGGAATCTACTCTCCTTTGTTTATGGTCCGGAAAAAGAGCGGGGCCTGGAGGCCGGTCATAGATCTAACCCACTTGAACAGTTTTATCAAAAAAGAAAAATTCAAGATGGAGTCTTTATCCACAATTCAACAATCTGTCCAAGCAGGGGACTGGATGGTCTCCATAGACCTCAGGGACGCCTATTTTCATGTCCCAGTTGCAGAAAATTACCAGCAGTATCTCCGCTTCTCCGTGGGCGAAAGCCATTTTCAATTTACTTGCCTTCCCTTCGGGCTATCAACTTCTCCTCGTGTATTTTCAAAAGTATTGTTGGCAGTGGTAGCTCTTCTGAGAACCAAAGGGATTCGTCTACATCACTACCTAGATGACCTTCTGTTGTTGGCTCAAGACAAGGATCAACTTCTAGTACACAGAAAGCAGGTCATCTCCACCCTACAGGAATTCGGGTGGATCTTGAACTTGGAGAAGAGCCAGCTGGTCCCATCTCAGCGGCTGGTGTTCTTAGGGGCCCTATTCAACACTGTCAGAGGCACCATCTCATTACCAGAAGAGAAGTTGTCAGTGGTCAGGGACAGAATCCGTCCAGCCCTCTCTGCCTCTCATCTCCAGGCTCTCCAGTGCCTGAAAATTATAGGCACTATGGTAGCGACAATCCCGATGGTGAGGTGGTCACAGTGGAGGATGAGGCCCTTTCAGAAGGGTTTCCTTCATCAATGGTCAGGCAACAAAACCCAGCTGATTCGGATCACCTTATCCATGAGGAATTCCCTTCTGTGGTGGCTCCAACGGGAAAATCTCTGCAACTGCCATTCCATTCTCCCCATCTCATGGGTCACCATAACAACAGATGCCAGCAACAGGGGTTGGGGCGCCCACTGTCTGGCGGAAGTGGCTCAGGGCACCTGGATTCTCCCCTCCAGAGGGACGGTGTCGAACATCCTGGAGTTAAGGGCAGCCTTTCAAGCTCTGCTAGCCTTTCGGCATCTGATTTCAGGAGCCTCGGTCTCACTCAGGCTAGACAATACCACAGCAGTGGCGTACATAAGAAGGCAAGGGGGTACCCGAAGTCTATCCCTTCTCCAGGAGGTGGAACCGATCATGACCTGGGCTCAGAGGAACCTGAAGGATCTGACAGCATCTTATGTCCCAGGGATTCAGAACGTTCAGGCAGACTTTCTTTCCCGGATACTTCTGGACAACAACGAGTGGTCTCTCCACGAGGAAGTGTTCAACTGGATCCTGACAATGGGGCTCTCCCCAGAAGTCGACCTGTTTGCCTCCCCTTGCAACAAAAAACTGGAGAAGTATTATTCAAGGTACAGGGATCCTCAAGCCTACGGGGTGGATGCCTTGACAGAGAAATGGTGGTTCCACAAGGCCTATGCCTTTCCCCCAACTCCTATTATTCATCAGTTCCTGAGGAGACTCAGGTCAGAGTCAGCAGAAGTGATAGCCATAATTCCCTATTGGCCCAACAGACCCTGGTTTCCGCTTCTGATGCTCCTCAGTGTCAGGGATCCAATTCCTTTACCATCCAGGCCAGACCTTCCGTCCCAAGGGTCGAGATTACATCCTTGCCCGGATCACCTGCGCCTAAAGGCTTGGTTTTTGAAAGGGGACGGTTGAAGGCTTTAGGCTGTCCTGAAGAAGTCATTCCCACTCTTCTTAGTGCTCGAAGAAGCAGTACTAACCGGGTATATGAGAGAATTTGGGCGAAGTTTGCAGATCACTTGTCTTCAAGGTCCAGTTCCTGTAATACCCTGACAGTCCGGGACGTCTTAAGCTTCTTGCAATCAGGATTGGATATCTCCCTTTCGGTTAGTTCTCTCCGGGTCCAGGTTTCAGCAATTTCAGCTTTTTCTGGAGTCGCATGGGCCAATCATCCCTTGGTCCAACAATTCTTCAAAGGAGCAGTCAGGCTTAGGCCACAAAGGAAGCCTAGATTCCCCAAATGGGACCTTCCATTGGTTCTAGATTTCTTCTCTCAACTTGACAGAACGCTCTCAATCAGAGAATTAACCCTTAAAACCTCTTTTCTGGTAGCCATAACTTCGGCGAAGAGAATCTCCGAAATTCAGTCTCTAGGTACAAAGGAACCTTTTCTCACCTTCTTTCCAGATAGGGTGGTCCTAATTCCGATGTTGAGGACAAATCCCAAGGTGACCTCTGTTTTCCATGAAAACCAGGAAATCACTCTTCCTACCTTCAATTCTGCTGGAAGTCAAGATCCACATCCACTCGATTTGGGAGTTACTCTAAAACAATATCTGGATATTACAGCTTCTTTTCGTCAATCTGACTTCCTCTTCGTACTATTTAACGGGAAAAGTAGAGGCGCCAAGGCCTCCGTTAGATCCATCGCTGCTTGGGTGGTTCAGGCAATTCAATGGGCTTATAGAGAGAAGGGCTTGGCTCCTCCTGAGGCGGTTACAGCTCACTCTACCAGAAGTCTCTCAACCTCATGGGCGGCTTCGCGCCACGTTGCACCTGATGTAATCTGCAGAGCGGCCTCCTGGTCTTCTATTCATACTTTCATGTCTCACTATTGTGTTGAGCCAGCGTCTTTATCCTCTGTTGATTTTGGTTTGAAAGTCCTGTCGGCCGACAGTGTTAAATAAATCTTTTGTTCAGCATTTTTGCCCACCCGGGTGTGTTTGGCGAGTTATTTCCCACACGTTGCTGCCATGGAGTCTGTCAGGAAAATGGAAAATTCCTATCAAAATACTTACCGTAATTTTCCTTTCCTGATGGACTCCATGGCAGCAGGAGTTCCCTCCCAATTGGCTGGAGTAGGCTAGTTACCGAACACGGCCAGGGGCAGGGAGCAAAGATTTATGGGAGTAGTGTCCTATGGGTAGTGGAGGCGGGACTTAACCCACACGTTGCTGCCATGGAGTCCATCAGGAAAGGAAAATTACGGTAAGTATTTTGATAGGAATTTTCCATTATACCCCCTGTGTCAAGATATTTATTTAAAAGAGGGAAGACGACTTATATAATGCCATAATGCAAGGGGTGTTAGCCATGGCTCCCTATACTTGGAGAGACTTACAATGCGCAACAAAAAAAAAAGAAAAAGGGGTCTGGGGTTTGATCCCTCCACCTCAAAAAGGCCCAAATCCAGCACAGAGCCCCATGTTATACCTGCCCCTCTACATTGGGTGTTTACCCAGAGAACCTCTTGTATCTCATATGCCACACCACACATACTTCCCCATACAAATGTCTATTTATCTTTTTTACCCCTGAAATCTATTATTCTTCATTAGTGATGGACGAACTTCCGATGGGACGTTTCGCGAACGCAGACCGCGAACGAGGCCGACCGTTCGCGAAACCGAACATTCGCGGAGGGCCCCATTGACTTCAATGGGAGGCGAACTTCGCAAACCTTTAGGTCAAATTTGCAGCCACAAGATAATTATTAGCTTGGCAAACATAGTCCCACCACATGGCCAATGACATAACACATGTATGAGGTGAATTTGGGATCGATAACTACAAGCATTCTTTTTTTATATGGGAAATTGTTCTGACAATTCAGGACTGTGGAGCGCATGAAGGCAATGGAGGAGAGGGAAGGTCAGGGACCAGGGTAGGCAAAGAAGAGGGTGCAGGAGATGATCACCAGCAGCGTGACATACAGCAATGACACCTGCACTATGATAGAGTCACCTGAAAACAGCACCGTGATAGAGGGCACTGACATCAGCAGCGTGACATAAAGCATTAACACCAGCACCGTGACATACAGCATTGACAGCAACACCGTGATAGAGAGCACTGACATCAGCAGCGTGACATAAATCACTCACACCAGCACCGTGATATACAGCACTGACAGCAGCACCGTGATAGAGAGCACTGACATCAGAAGCGTGACATACAGCAATGACACCTGCACCGTGATAGAGTCATCTGACAACAGCACCGTGATAGAGGGCACTGACATCAGCAGCGTGACATAAAGCATTAACACCAGCACTGTGACATACAGCATTGACAGCAACACCGTGATAGAGAGCACTGACATCAGCACCGTGATATACAGCACTGACAGCAGCACCGTGATAGAGAGCACTGACATCAGAAGCGTGACATACATCACTGACATCAGCACCGTGATATACAGCACTGACATCAGCACCGTGATAGAGAGCACTGACATCAGAAGCGTGACATACAGCACTGACATCAGCACCGTGATATACAGCACTGACAGCAGCACCGTGATAGAGAGCACTGACATCAGAAGCGTGACATACAGCACTGACATCAGCACCGTGATATACAGCACTGACAACAGCACCGTGACAGAGAGCACTGACATCAGCAGCGTGACATTAAGCACTCACACCAGCACCGTGATATACAGCACTGACAGCAGCACCGTAAGCAGCCCCAGGAGGAAGTCAGCACAGCACAGGGATGGTGTGATCCCCTCATAATAAGAACCCCCAGGAGTAAGTCAGCACAGCACAGGGATGGTGTGATCCCCTCATAATAAGAACCCCCAGGAGGAAGTCAGCACAGAGATGGTGTGATCCCCTCATAATAAGAACCCCCAGGAGGAAGTCAGCACAGCACAGGGATGGTGTGATCCCCTCATAATAAGCAGGCCCAGGAGAAACTCAGCACAGCACAGGGATGGTGTGATCCCCTCATAATAAGAACCCCCAGGTGAAAATCAGCACAGCACAGGGATGGTGTGATCCCCTCATAATAAGAACCCCCAGGACGAAGTCAGCACAGCACAGGGATGGTGTGATCCCCTCATAATAAGCAGGCCCAGGAGAAACTCAGCACAGCACAGGGATGGTGTGATCCCCTCATAATAAGAACCCCCAGGAGGAAGTCAGCACAGGGATGGTGTGATCCCCTCATAATAAGAACCCCCAGGAGGAAGTCAGCACAGCACAGGGATGGTGTGATCCCCTCATAATAAGCAGGCCCAGGAGAAACTCAGCACAGCACAGGGATGGTGTGATCCCCTCATAATAAGAACCCCCAGGTGAAAATCAGCACAGCACAGGGATGGTGTGATCCCCTCATAATAAGAACCCCCAGGACGAAGTCAGCACAGCACAGGGATGGTGTGATCCCCTCATAATAAGCAGGCCCAGGAGAAACTCGGCACAGCACAGGGATGGTGTGATCCCCTCATAATAAGAACCCCCAGGTGAAAATCAGCACAGCACAGGGATGGTGTGATCCCCTCATAATAAGAACCCCCAGGACGAAGTCAGCACAGCACAGGGATGGTGTGATCCCCTCATAATAAGCAGGCCCAGGAGAAACTCAGCACAGCACAGGGATGGTGTGATCCCCTCATAATAAGAACCCCCAGGAGAAACTTAGCACAGAACAGGGATGGTGTGATCCCCTCATAATAAGAACCCCCAGGAGAAACTCAGCACAGCACAGGGATGGTGTGATCCCCTCATAATAAGAACCCCCAGGAGGAAGTCAGCACAGCACAGGGATGGTGTTATCCCCTCATAATAAGAACCCCCAGGACGAAGTCAGCACAGCACAGGGATGGTGTGATCCCCTCATAATAAGCAGGCCCAGGAGAAAATCAGCACAGCACAGGGATGGTCTATCTATTGTGGACCGATACCGGTCCTTACAGAACAGCAGACTGTACCTCACTCAACCCTATGTACTGTAGCACCCTTCACCAAGTTACCAGTCCTTATAAGGACCTTTGTGGACCAAGTAGGTTGTGTGTGACTGATTAGCAGACTGTACGTCAGTCCCTATACCGCTGAAGGACTGCTGCAGTATAGGGCAGCGGTCAGCAGTGGTGCACCTCAACCCTATCTATTGTGGACCGATACCAGTCCTTACAGAACGGCAGACTGTACCTCACTCAACTCTATGTACTGTAGCACCCTTCACCAAGTTACCAGTCCTTATAAGGACCTTTGTGGACCAAGTAGGTTGTGTGTGACTGATTAGCAGACTGTACGTCAGTCCCTATACTGCTGAAGGACTGCTCCAGTATAGGGCAGCGGTCAGCAGTGGTGCACCTCAACCCTATCTATTGTGGACCGATAGCGGTCCTTACAGAACAGCAGACTGTACCGCACTCAACCCTATGTACTGTAGCACCCTACACAGACCAAGTTACCAGTCCTGATAAAGAGCTTTGTGGAACAAGTGAGTTGTGAATGATTAGCAGACTGCAGCAGAAGGGCAGCAGTCAAGTATAATATTCTTTCTATATTTGGAAGAAAGAATATTATACGTGTACAAGCCTATTACCATACCACTGATACCAGTCCTGAAAAGAACCTTTGTGGAACTAATAGTAACAGCAACTCTTTAAACTGACCCTCACTGCCTGACACACTGCTTCCTTCCTGTCCCTATACAAACTGGCAAAACAGAGGAGACTGGAACAATTACTGGTTACTCGAATAGCTCTTTTGTGGACCTGATAGTAACAGCTAATGATGATGATGATGATGATGACTAATCTGGCTGTCCCTAAAATAGCAGCAGACACAGCGCTCTGTCCCTTTATCTAAACTGACAAAAGACACTCAGGCTGCTGCAAAAATCAGTAGCACAGCAATCCTATATACACCTAACACCTATACCAGTCCTGAAAAGAACTTTTGTGTACCAAATAGCTAGCGTTTTATCTGTCCCTGCTCCAAACAGCAACCTTTCCCTATAGTGACAGAAGAAAGAATGTAAAATGGCCGCCGGATCGGGTGTATTTATAAGTTAGGGGGAATGTCCAAGTGTCCATGTGCTGTCATGTCTCAACTGGCTGTCCTGTACCCCATGATGGATGTGTCATCATAGGTCAAAGTTCTTTTACACATTAAACACGTAAGTCCGCCGGGCGAACGACGCCAATAGTCCGCCGAACGAGCGGACCGCGAACGACCGAAATTCGCCACGAAACGACCGCCGGGCGAACCGTTCGGCCATCGCTATTCTTCATTCTAGAGAATAGGCCAATCCTCATTTCTCCCCCCTCCCACTCTCCACCTAAATTTCCTTCGCTACCATCCTGAATATCCACACATAAAATGGGGACACCATTCAGAGAAAAGGACAATGCTGCACACCCCGGAGAATTTTCAAAGAGGAAAATCCCCCATATGGGGTTTTCTTGGCATCAAATAATAAAATAAAAATGAAGGAATGAGAATAGACTTCAATTTTATTGGACAAAATATCAAACAAACTGAGTATTTTTTTAAATAATGAATGTGGGTGGATAATTGGTTAAAATAAGAGCTGTGGTACAGGAGATATAAACATTAAAGCACCAGCACAAGTGGGAACATTTGCAACATATAATAATGTACAATCGTCAAGTGCTACAATGATCGTAATACTGATGCGTTTCAACCTCGCCGAGTCTTCTTCAGAGGATTTGTACTCTGTAAAAGCAGTAGCATAAATTGAAGTGCATGCAAGAAAAACTACAAAATGTGATATAATACAATCTGATCACTATAACTGCATCATATTATCTTTATAATTACCACTTGCATGACTAGTGTAGTCTGAATGTTCCCCCTATATTAAACATTACCCATACCTTCCCCTATTAGAAACGAGACCACACCATAGGTTGGAGTAAACTGGCCACAACAGCCTTTATTAAACATAACTCAAAAATTCACTCCAATAACTTGAAATATGAAAATATATATAAATATATAAATATATATAAATATATAAATATAAATAACTTTATTAACATTAACCATATTAAATAACATTGACTGTCCATTCTGGTGATCTCTGACGGTGACCCCACTTAAGCCAATACCAAATCACTGCGGTACACCTGACCAACTTCCCAAAGGCCTCCACCTGTGACCGGTCGGAGACAACTTCCGCCAGTGAACATAACCGTATTCCTTCCAACGTTCAGGAATACCCAGAGGGGCCGATCGTTTGATGAGCCCCCCACACCCTCAGATCCCTTCTGAGTACCTGTCTACCATCAGAAACCACCAGAAAACACACCGCCAAACACCGGAAAACCTTCAGCTGCCGTGACAAACGACAAAACCTGCAAAAGAAGAAAAGACCAGCAACAACGACACAACAAAACAAAACACCTAACATTAGGGCGGGAGGGCGGGAAAAACTGCCTCCTCTGTGTAACTCTGGGATCCAAATGATCCTCTAAGCCCCACCCTTCCCTTTTATATGGCCCCTCCCCTGCACTAAACTTGCTTTGTGCAAACTTTCCTCTTAGCTCCACCCACAAATCTTAACCCTATGTGTCCCTCATGCACACTGTCATGTCCAGCACTCCTTATCATTGCATTCCTATCCGTGCTTCTCTTCATGTTGCACATTGTCTCCTGGACCTATATCATCAGGGTAGATTCCCTCATCAAATCCCACCAAAGACCCCCGGCCGGTAGGGCACACCAGTCGGGGGGGGGGGGGGGGCAGCAAACCGTCCAGGTGTGGCTTACGAGCAGTCACAGCATTAGGTTCCCAAAATACCAGGTGGGTAGCCGAGGGCAAGAGGCGCACCTGTGGTTGAGCATCAAATATCACCTACATCAGTCTCCTAATTAATATAGATATTGTCAATGTGATAGACATGGGTGTCTAAAATTAATACAAGCAAGAAGATGAATATGTATCCAGGAAAACCTAAGGGCTACATCTCTGAAGGAAAAAAATGGGGGGGGGGGGGACAGGGGAAGGTGAAGGAAAAAATGTGGGAAAAGAGAGGACGGAAGGAAAGGAAAGGAGAAGTTAGGAATGCATAGTGGAACAATGGGGGTGAGAGGGGAGTGTAGAAGGACATGGAAAAATTAAGTGAAAAGGAAGCCACATATGGGAAGGGAAAGAGGGGAATGACTGCATAGAATACTATAAGCACTATGACCAAAAACTAAAAGGCAAGTGTATAGTGCGAAATGTGTATGTGTGAAGAGGAAAAGGAACTAGCTAAATGCAATTGTCTGTGAGTGATGAGTGTGGTGATAAAAATGGACAATTAGGCCGCGTACACACGCGCGGACTGTTCGCCCAACCTTGTTCGGCAAACAGTTTGTCAAACAGTCCGCTCAAAATTTGCATGAGCGGACTTGCCCACACACGAGCGGACTGTTTGACGAACAAGGTTGGGCAAACAGTTCGCTCAACTTTTGAAATGAACGGACTCGCCCACGTAAGGAGGAGGCAAATCCGCCCATTTCGAGCGCGTGTACAGGTAGGCGGGGCCCGCGAAGGAGACGTCGCGGGCTCCGCCGCCTGGAATGGGCTTAAAGGGGAACCCCAACGCCGAAAAAAATCGGCGTGGGGGTTCCCCCCAAGTCCACACCAGACCCTTGTCCGAGCACGCTACCCGGCCGGCCAGGAAAGGGGGGCGAGCGAGCGCGCCCCCCCTCCTGAGCCGTACCAGGCCGCGTGCCCTCAACATGGGGGGTGCCTTGGGGAAGGGGGGGCCGCGCGGCCCCCCCACCCCAAAGCACCTTGTCCCCATGTTGATGAGGACAAGGGCCTCTTCCCGACAACCCTGGCCGTTGGTTGTCGGGGTCTGCGGGCGGGGGGCTTATCGGAATCCGGGAGCCCCCTTTAAGAAGGGGGCCCCCGGATACCGGCCCCCCACCCTATGTGAATGAGTATGGGGTACAATGTACCCCTACCCATTCACCTGTGAAATAAAGTACAAATAAAAACACAACACAGGGGGAAAAAATATTTTATTGCACAGCCGGGGGTCTTCCGTCTTCGGGGGTCTTCTCGCCGGACTCCTCCGCTATGTGTGTGTAGCTCTTTTGCCAGCGGAGGAGTCCGGCTTTCTTCCTCCCCGCCGCCGGCCTCTTCTCCCGACTTCGGGGGTCTTGTCCCCCTCTTCGGTTCTTCTGCCGGGCCACCGCGCCTGGTCCGGTGGCCCTGTCTTCTGTCGCCGTCTTCCGTTCTTCTGTCGCCGCCTTCGGTTCTTCTGCCGGGCCACCGCGCCTTCTTGTAGCTCTTTTACAGGCGGTGGCCCGGTCTTCTGTCGCCGTCGCCGCCTTCCGTTCGTGTTCTTCTTCTTGTTCTTGTTCTTCTCCAGGCGATGTTGACACGTCGCTCCCTCCGGCCGGAATGCCAGAGCCGCCCTGCGCTGTGACTTATATAGTGACAATGGGGCGGGGTCACATGGTATATGTCACATGGGTTGATGTCACATGGTGACCCCGCCCCCTTACGATGTCATAGTCCCCATGTGACATCAACCCATGTGACCAACCCATGTGACATATCCCATGTGACACCGCCCCATTGTCACTATATAAGTGACCGCACAGCGCGTCCCCGGCATTCCGGCCGGAGAGCTCGTCGAGTCAACATCTCCAGGAGAAGAACAAGAAGAAGAACACGAACGGAAGGCGGCGACGGCGACAGAAGACCGGGCCACCGCCTGTAAAAGAGCTACAAGAAGGCGCGGTGGCCCGGCAGAAGAACCGAAGGCGGCGACAGAAGAACGGAAGACGGCGACAGAAGACCGGGCCACCGGACCAGGCGCGGTGGCCCGGCAGAAGAACCGAAGAGGGGGACAAGACCCCCGAAGTCGGGAGAAGAGGCCGGCGGCGGGGAGGAAGAAAGCCGGACTCCTCCGCTGGCAAAAGAGCTACACACACATAGCGGAGGAGTCCGGCGAGAAGACCCCCGAAGACGGAAGACCCCCGGCTGTGCAATAAAATATTTTTTCCCCCTGTGTTGTGTTTTTATTTGTACTTTATTTCACAGGTGAATGGGTAGGGGTACATTGTACCCCATACTCATTCACATAGGGTGGGGGGCCGGTATCCGGGGGCCCCCTTCTTAAAGGGGGCTCCCGGATTCCGATAAGCCCCCCGCCCGCAGACCCCGACAACCAACGGCCAGGGTTGTCGGGAAGAGGCCCTTGTCCTCATCAACATGGGGACAAGGTGCTTTGGGGTGGGGGGGCCGCGCGGCCCCCCCTTCCCCAAGGCACCCCCCATGTTGAGGGCACGCGGCCTGGTACGGCTCAGGAGGGGGGGCGCGCTCGCTCGCCCCCCTTTCCTGGCCGGCCGGGTAGCGTGCTCGGACAAGGGTCTGGTGTGGACTTGGGGGGAACCCCCACGCCGATTTTTTTCGGCGTTGGGGTTCCCCTTTAAGCCCATTCCAGGCGGCGGAGCCCGCGACGTCTCCTTCGCGGGCCCCGCCTACCTGTACACGCGCTCGAAATGGGCGGACTTTCCGAGCGGGAACAGTCCGCTCATTTCGAAAGTACAGCGGACAAGCCCACACACGGGCGGACTGTTCGCTCAAACACAGTTTCAGCGGACAGTTTTTCGGAATTTCCGAAAGACATTGTCCGTCCAACTGTCCGCTGAAACTGTCCGCTGAAAGCCCACACACGAGCGGACTGTCCGCCCAAACACTGTTCAGCGGACAAGGTTGGGCGAACAGTCCGCCCGTGTGTACGCGGCCTTAAAGAACTTGCTGGTGCACAATGAGAAGAAACCAAAAAAAAGGGAGATTAAAGAGTTGTATAAAAGATACCTTAATTTTCGTGGATTATAATTTCCATATGCAGAGCTGCCAGTTTCTGTCTGTCCAGGTTGAGCACTGGGGATCATATGAGGTCCCCAAAGTCAAACAATAAATAGAGCCAACCTGCCTCCAATTGGCCAGTTAACTTCTCTACAGGTATGCTATATCTCCACCCCATCGCACCCCACCCGGTGGGAATAGTGTTGCAATAGTGGCACTATGCCAGTGAGTCCCGCAGCGTTCCGGAAGAGTTATTCCCGGCTCTACCGTAATTTCCGCCGCAATCGCGTGGTGCCGTGATGTCTCGCGCGACCGCACCCATTTTTGGTAAAAAATAATAACATTTTTTTTTCTTCTCCTTTGTTCCTTCCTTTTTCCATTTTACCCCCCACCCCCCTCCCCATATGTGGTTTCCTTTTCACTTCATTTTTCCATGTCCTTCTACACTCCCCTCTCACCCCCATTGTTCCACTATGCATTCCCCACTTCTCACTTCCTGTCCTTCCTCCCTCTCTTTCCCCACATTTTTTCCTTCCCCTTCCCCCGTCCCCCCCCCCCCCCTTTTTTTTTTTCCTTCAGAGATGTAGCCCTTAGGTTTTCCTGGATACATATTCATCTTCTTTCTTGTATTCATTTTTAGACACCCATGTCTATCACATTGACAATATCTATATTAATTAGGAGACTGATGCAGGTGATATTTGGTGCTCAACCACAGGTGCGCCTCTTGCCCTCGGCTACCCACCCGGGATTTTGGGAACCTAATGCTGTGACTCCTCGTAAGCCATGTCGGGATGGTTTGCTGTCCCCCCATGACTGGTGTGCCCTACCGGCTGGGGGTCTTTGGTGGGATCTGATGAGGGAATCTACTCTGATGATATAGGTCCAGGAGACACTGTGCAACGCGATGCAAGTGGTAATTATAAAGATAATATTATTTAGTTATAGTGATCAGATTTTATTATATCACATTTTGTGTTTTTTCTTGCATGTACTTCAATTTATGCTACTGCTTTTACAGCGTACAAATCCTCTGAAGAAGACCCAGTGGGGTCGAAACACGTCAGTATTACCATCATTGTAGCACTTGACTATTGTACATTATTATATGTTGCAAATGTTCCCACTTGCGCTGGTGCTTTAATGTTTATATCCTGTACCACAGCTCTTATTTTAACCAATTATCCCCCCACATTCATTATTTAAAAAATACTCACTTTTTTTTATATTTTGTCCAATAAAATTGAAGTCTATTCTTATTCCTTCGTAGCATTGTTTTCTTCTTTTTTTTATTATTTGCTGCCTAGAAAACCCCACATGGGGAATTTCCCTCTTTGACCATCTTGAATATCCTTACTCTATCCCCTTCACCCCCATGAATTATCCTCTTCCTAATCTAACCTCTTTCTTTCTACCTCCACAGAGGATCTTTTACCTCCTTTCCACCCCACCCCTCACATATTGAAAATCCTTCATGTTGCCTAAATTATACATTCATTACTTTTACTGCTATAATTTAACAGTCAAGAAAGGGAGCTCCAAAATACCAAATTACCGTATTTGCTATTTCCCCCTCTATAATCCATCCTCCTACTGTGCACGTGCCCGTAAACCAAAAAAAAATTAACCCATCTATTTATATTCAGAGGGTGGGGGGGGGGGGAACCTGTCAACAAGTATCCCTACTTCCACCCTTCTACCCACCCACCTATCCCAAAAAAAAAAAACAAACAAAAAAAAACCCTCCTCACCCCTCTAAACCGTTGAAGGAAATCTTGTATACCTTACATGTACACACGTGCCTCATAGAATCTCTAAAAGTGTCTACTAATTTATACCTCCCCTCCAAAAAGAAAGGAAGAAAAAAAATTCTAAATGAACTTTTCCTTCCCTCTACCTCCCCCCCTTTCCCCTCCCCCCATTTGTGTATCCCTTTATGCATCCCCATATCTTTTTTCAACCAAGAGCATTCATATGTGTACATAGTGTATATGCAAAAAAAAGAAAAGAAAGGGTGAACCTAAAATATAATAAATGTATATATAATAAATAAAATCTAATAAAATATAAGGTGAAGTGCATAGAATACATACCTTTCCATAGTGCCTAAACCCTTTCCCAAACCCACAATAACCCACCATTTATCACCTCCTAAGTGAAAAACTAACAATAATATAAATTTCTTTCCCCTTTTTCTCCTTTCTTTTTCTACCCTCCCCCCCCCCCCTTTTTTCTTTCCACACGTAGACATACAAAACACATAAGAAACATCCTATTGTGTGTAGCGGTAGTAGTAGTAGCTCGATAGTGTATCCAAAATAAACAGTGTCAATCAGTGGATCAGTTTGTTTAAAGATAAATATGTAGAACGTATGTACGGTATCTATTTTTATGTGTAACCTGTGGTATTACTAGTGGGCTTATTTCTTCCATACAAAACCCTCAGATTTACACCCTTCCCTCCTTATTAACAAAGTAAAATGTAAGGCATGGGTGAGGAATACCAAAAACAATTATACAGGAAACGAACAAAACTCTGGATAGCCACACTCCAGTTTGAGTAAAAAGTAAAAATACCTTTAATTCTTCAAATGAAAACACTCCATTTTACATGAAGCAAAGGGAAGAAGAAATTAGAACAAGATTGCTAACGCGTTTCACGCTAAAACCAGCACTTACTCATAGCATATTGGTCGATCAACCTGGAATTTTTGTTTTCTTTACCAAAAACAATTAGTTGGCTGCAAAAAAAAGGGGGGGGGGAACCCTGAGGGGACCCGTTCTTATAGTCCTATTTTAATTCATTTCTTTTCAATTCATATAACATATGACAATTCTAGGGGCTGTCTCTAAAAAAAAAAAAGGGGGGGGGGGTCCAAGTTACTTTTTTTCACTCAAGACTCGGATACTCCGGCTCTTTGATTATGGACCAGAAGCTGTCATTCGTAGTGATCAGTCATTGGGAGCAGACATGTTAGTGTGTCAATAAATAAATGTTCGCCAGCACACCATGGTGATAAGCCCCATACACACTATCAGATTTTCTGCTGAGTTTTCCCTTCAGATTTACCAAAACCATATAATATGAGGTCAAACCTTAAGAGTTTCAATGTGTATGCAATCAGGCAGTCCCTTCTACTACTTAGTTTTTGTATATCTGAAGGAAAAACTCAGCAGAAAATCTGATGAGAGTGACAGTGTGTATGGGGCTTTAGTGTGTAAGTGTGGTGCAGCTTGGAGTCAATAATTCACATAAGCAGGTACAATAAACTTGTACTGAACAAATGCAGCAAAAGTTCACAACGAACAGCCATCCAGCCAGAATGACAATGTCTGCTGAGAGGGGACTGAATAAAGCCTGGCAATCAGGAGAATGTCCAGGAAAGATGAGGCCCTACTCTTACCCTACTCCTCAGGGACCTTTCCCTAGCACTATTACCGTCCCTCACAGATGAGGTACCTGTCCCTACTCTGTCCACTTGCCAAAGTGTTGCAAATCCCAGGAACCAGGGCCTTAAAAAGGGCACTGCCTGACACAGGATGGCTGCTTGAGTCATGTGGGGTGGTAACATCCAATAGCATAGCCTCCCCAGAACCCAGTAAGCCATAGAGGAACTTGGTTCATACTGACTTCCTCTCCAATGCCGCAGAATGCCACCTGCCGTGGAGAAAGTAGACTTCACCTGCCTACAAATGGGTCATCTTTAATTTTGAAAGCTTGGTGGGCCAGAGTGTTTATTTACTAGTTGACCCTTTTAACTTTGTACCCCTTACTCATTTACATGGGGGAGGGGGGGCAGCTTCCATCTAGGGGGGACCCTATTGAAAGAAAAAAAAAAGGGGGGGGTAATTTGTTAACTCTCTCTTCAAATTGAGTGAGGTAGTTCAGAAACATACTTTGTTTTTTCTCCAAGCATTGAAACATTTAGTACATTGAGGTTGGAAATAGATTGTCCACCCGTGGACGTTGACAAGCAAAGTAAAGTTGTTCTGACATTTTGTTTTTTCTTTAGCAATGCAAATTTTATCATAGCCTGAATATAAATAATTAGTCACAGCTCTTGTTATAAAAAGCATTCTATTTCAGCAATAACTTTACAGAACAATGATTACAGCTTATTCAAATTAATCCGCCTGTGGTGTTGTCATCATTTACTCTTCCTCAATTAACTAGTGGCTGATTCAACAAGCTGGGGTTGGTTAAATAAAGAAGTAGAGACATTCACTTAAAGGCATAGTTCACCTTTACGAAAAACGTATTATGCATGTAAGAAGCATCTATTCAATCCATATAATAATCAATATAGGCTGTATATGTAACCAGGTACTGGCATAACGGTCCCCTTTAAAACGTCTAAGACTGCTCATGTAGAATCACCGGCTTAGACATGCCTGTTTGCTGACTCTCTATGGGTTAGTATCCCCCTCCCTTCATTGGGCAGCATGGTTACGGAGG
The DNA here is from genome assembly GCF_037356315.1 of Lithobates pipiens. Lineage (NCBI taxonomy): Eukaryota > Metazoa > Chordata > Amphibia > Anura > Ranidae > Lithobates > Lithobates pipiens. The sequence continues at coordinate 611,432,992 of NW_027507903.1, forward strand.
AGGAGGTGCTGCTGAAGAGGACCATGGGAGATGTAGTACTGCTTTAGAGTGGTGGTGTTGCCCTAATGCTAAAAAGACTACGGTTCCCAGGAGGTCAAGGTGCAAAGTCCAGGATAGTTGGCAGCGGGATGTCAAAGAGAGTATAGAGCTACGGGGTAGCATGTCCAGCCAACTGGGGTCTCTATGTAGCAGTTATCGCCAGCAGTATGGGAACATTACTGCACCTGCCACTCATCGGCCCCAGAACACTCAAGAGAAAGCAAGTGGGTTCACTGGTTATTAATGGCATCACCAGCAGTCCTCGTGCGGTTTTGCTGAAACGCAGGATGGGTGAGAGGGTTTTTAACCCATTGTTTACACTATATGTTAGGAACTGAGTCTCTCAACAGCCCATCATTGCCATGGTTCATGTCCACCACACATAACCTATCATAGACTGACATCTAAACCTCCACTTAGGATTATTCTACTCTTCTGAACTGACTCTGTACTGGATTGTTTACCCCCCTATCTTGATTACCTTGCTGTTCAATCGACCACTATAAAGCACACATGCCTTCAGTTGTACTTCAAACTGAATGCAGGCTGCATCCTCTATTCATCATTACTAGTACACCACGGTTAAGATGCCCCAACATTAGCCGGCAGAAGAAACCATCCAGAGACTGCCCCTCCCATTATACTCATGTATCGGCGGCTCCTGAAGAGCACGCGCTATGCATTTTTTAAAGTTAGTAATGCCTGAACTGCAGTTTGGTTTGGGTACAATTGTCTAAATTTAGACTTCAGCATCAGTCTGACTGGACTGTGAGAGGTTCAGCCTGGCCACCGGGGGCATTGTCTCTTCTGGCAGGCATGGAACCATGGTCTGGTTAGGTGCTTACGTTACTCTCTCTCAGAGCCCGCCCAGTGGGAGTGGCGCTCTCGGAGAGGGTATTTAAGATGCAAGCGTCACGTGTTTCGAAGTTCCGGTCCAGAATGATGTGCTGACTTCATGATCCTGGTCCTCTTGACCAGCCCCCAGGAAGGCTATGGCCTGGGGTGTGGATCCACCCGATTTTGATGTCTTGGGGCTGGCTAGCCCGATGCAAGGAAACTAAAGAAGGATTCTGAGGTGGTTGGGTCTAGGTATCATACGAGTGTTTTCAAGCTTAAGTCTCCCTACGTGTTCTACAACAACGTCTGTGGCAGAGACATTATCTTGTATGTTCTACAACAACGTCTGTGGCAAAGACTTGTTCCTGAGTAAGCACCTTGTTGGCTGCTAGGCCTTGTGAGAGAGGGACTATCCAACTTGAGTGATCATCCAGTTGCGAATGGCTATTCTCTGGATGCAGTCAAAGTAAGCAAGTTCTTTAACATTTTGACTTTGACACTAAGAGTACCTGAATTTCCTTTCCAACCCTCTTATCCCAATTTAAGAGACTGTTCATTATATAAGTTTTGCAAATAAAATCCATTCAAGTGTATCTGCATTTGGTCTCTCAAGTTACTGGGCCATTTACCACGGGACACATCTAGACGTGCAACAAGGAAAACAGAAGGTAACGGTAAGCCCAAATCTAACCAGCAGCTCCTTCGGGGGTTAGTGCTATACTCAATTTGCCTAAATTTCACCATCTGTGAACTATTTGTGGTTGTTAGGCCCGGTAATATCCTGCAAGCAGTCTTGGACCTAGCATAGTCATCCCAGTGCAATAGTGGGCAGTATACCTCTGGAGGTTTAGACTTTTCCACTGTCCTTGCTGCACCTTCAGTGACCAAGTTATTGTTTAAACTGACTTGGGAATATAGCAAAGGTGTAGGCCTGGACACCATCTCTGATTACCGAAGACGCTATAACTTTTGCCCAAACCAATCAATATACGCTTATTGCAATTTTTTTTACCAAAAATATGTAGAAGAATATATATTGGCCTAAACTTATGAAGACATTTGTTTTTTAAAAACATTTTTGGGGATATTTATTATAAGTAAAACATTGTGTTGTTTTTTTTTTTTCAAAATTATCGCTCTTTTTTTTTTTATAGTGCAAAAAATAAAGACTAGAGAGATGATCAAATACCACCAAAAGAAAGCTCTATCTGTGGGAAAAAAAGGATGTAAATTGTGTTTGGGTACAGCATCGAAAGACTGTGCAATTGTCAGTTAAAACTACGCAGTTCCATATCTCAAAAAAGGGCCTGCTCATTACTGAGGAGTTCCGCCTGCTAAAAAAAAATTAAAAAATAAAGTCAGCAGCTACAAATACTGTAGCTGCTGACTTTTAAATTAAGGACGCTTACCTGTCTAGGGAGCCCGCAATGTCCTCACCCGAAGCCGACCCATCCCTCAGCTCCGGGTGGATGCGTTGGCATCTTAAGTAAGGGAATCAGAAAGTGAAGCCTTGTGGTTTCACAGCCTGGCTCCCTACTGTGCATGCGTAAGTCTCGCTGCGCGTTCTGACTGGTCTCTGCTGTCTTCTGGGAGATACGCAGGTCCCAGGAGGGGCTAGATATGGCGTAGATCGCCGTGGATACTGCAGTGATCTTTCGCCAGAAGTGGGAGCAAATACCTGTATTAGACAGGTATCTGCTCCCCTCCCCCCCTGAAATGTGTCAAATGTGACACCGAGGGGGGGGGACACAATAAGCGGAAGTTCCATTTTGGGGTGGAACTCCGCTTTGAGCAGGAAAAACTTCCAATCTGTAAGTGGATAATAAATGCAGCAAAATGGCTAATCCCAAAATGTTGGCAGGTACAGGGGAGCCGAACAGTAATGCCGCGTACACACGATCGGACTGTGGATTTTTGTTCGGAGGTTGTTGGCTCAAACTTGTCTTGCATACACACGGTCACACAAATGTTGGCCAACAATTCCAAATGTGAGAACGTGGCGACGTACAAGACGTACAACGTGTTGAGAAAAAGGACGTTCACTAGCCAGTGCGGCTCCTTCTGCTTGATTCCGAGCATGCGTGAACTTTTATGCGACGGACTTGTGTACACACGATCGGACTTTCCAACAACAAAATTTTGTTGGCGGAAAATTTGAGAACCTTGTTGGTGGAAAGTCTGACAGCAAATGTTCGATGGAGCCTACACACGGTCGAACTTTCAGCCAACAAGCTCACATCCAAAATTTCCCTTCGGAAAATCCGACCATGTATACGCGGCTTAAGAGACTGGGTCAAGAGAGTAGAATATATTTATAATATGAAAGCATTGTATCATAGTAGAGAAGACAAAATGGAAACTTTTGCAGAAATATGTAAAGTATGGCTTAAATTCAAGAGTTCAAGGGAATATACTGAACTGGTGGGAGCATAAAGAGAGTTCAGGGGAGATTGAGAGGAGAGGAAGAAAGAAATTGATAGTTAAAAGAATATAAAATAAAAAAAGAGAAAGTTTTGTCTATACTGTATGTAGATGAATAGAGGGAAAGAGGGATAATCATAGGGGAGGGAGGTGTGGTAGGGACATTTTAAATTATGTTGTGAACGAGATTTAGATATTTATGTATTTGTATTTTGCAAAATTTAATAAATATAATAATAATAATAATAATAAAAAGACCAGCATCAGAGTACTCATTAAACTAGCAGCCCCTTCGGGGTGGTGCTACATATATACTGTATGCTACATACCCCATAGACGCACCACGAGCAGGACAATTACTGTATATAATATTACTACAGACTGTATATATACTACATACCCCATATACGCAGCATGATTAGGACCAACACACTGTATATAATAATACCACAGACTATATATATACTACATACCCCATAGACACAGCATGATTAGGACCAGTACACTGTATATAATAATACTACAGACTGTATATATACTACATACCCCATAGACACAGCATGATTAGGACCAGTACACTGTATATAATAATACTACAGACTGTATATATACTACATACCCCATAGACACAGCATGATTAGGACCAGTACACTGTATATAATAATACTACAGACTGTATATATACTACATACCCCATAGACACAGCATGATCAGGACCAGTACATTGTATATAATACTACAGACTGTATATATACTACATACCCCATAGACACAGCATGATTAGGACCAGTACACTGTATATAATAATACTACAGGCTGTATATACACTACATACCCCATAGACACAGCATGATTAGGACCAGTACACTCTATATAATAATACTACAAACTGTATGTACGCAACATACCCCATAGACACAGCATGATCAGGACCAGTAAGTACACTGTATATAATAATTCTACAGACTGTATATATTCTAAATACCCATCAGCAGGACCAGTACACTGTATATAATAATACAACAGACTGTATATATACTACATACCCCATAGACACAGCATGAGCAGGACCAGTACACTGTATATAATAATACCACACACTGTATAATACATACCCCATAGAGACCACATGAACAGGACCAGTACATTTTATATAATAATACCACACACTGTATACTACATACCCCATAGAGACCACATGATCAGGACCAGTACACTGTATATAATAATACTACAGATTGTATATATACTACATACCCCATAGACACAGCATGAGCAGGACCACTACGAGGGAAATCATGATTTGTAACTAAACTGAGAATAAGCTTTGCTGATTGAAGAGGAACCTACTGTATATTATTTAAATTCATTCAGCATGCACAGGAAGACTTTCATACCAGAAGACTTCTGCTTTTAGAGATCTCTCTGGAAAGTTATGTGAAGTGAAGTGAAGCAATTTTTTCAAATGTAACTGGCAGTAAGGAAATTGCGAATGCGATATGAAATTAGGATGCTTTACTAAAGTATACAGTATGTATTGTGACAGTGGCAGTCTCAAAAACCAGTATGTTATGGATGCGGTCTCAAAAACCAGTATGTTATGGATACAGTCTCAAATCCTATGACTTTTTTTTTTAACAGAAGAAAGTTTATTTAAACAACAAATCAGCATTACAGAACAATGATCAAAAGACATACTATTAATCACACAAGGGTTTCAGTAATAATCTGTATCTAGTAGGGGTCTTAGTCACCTATCGTGTGTCATTCATTCTAGAAATAGCTGAACAAAACCTAGCAATGGGTGATTGGGCTCACCAACATCATCTTCCAATTTCCCATACCCTCTTTTACAGTCAGAAGAAATTGAGGGGTGTATCAGCAGTGGGGGGGTTGAAACCAACAATGAGTAACCACATCAAACTGATATATTAGGTTAGCAACAATATGTATGGAACGGCAGTTTCTTGCAATTTTGTATGCCACATTTAGTATTAGACCAAAAAGTAGAAAGACCCCTAGTGGTGGACTTTTGAGGCACGTACAATAAGTAGAAATATATAAAGTATATAAAGAATTTATTACATTTGTAAATACCATAAAAGCAAGGTACTCACCCCTGAGGAAGGAGACGTGGGCGCTCCGAAACATGTAGGGTGTAAAAGTATCATAAATTATTGTACTGTACAATTTGTTGGTGACTATTCTGTCTAAAGCATTCCTTTTTGTTTTATGTTTTTATGGTATTTACAAATTTAATAAATTCTTTATATACTTTATATATTTCTACTTATTGTATGTGCCTCAAAAGTCCACCACTTTCTGCTTTTTGGTATATTAGGTTAGCTCTAGTCGTATCAACCACATGCATCTATCTACCCGGACCAGACCTTGTTGAATCTTCCTGGGCATTGCCTGCTTTTGTATGTGAGTCTGTATAAGGGCAGGGCTGAATTAACCAAAAGTCACTAGGAGACGAGCGTAGGCGGCTCTGCCAACATCCATCTCAAGAGTATTTCCCTTCTAGCATAAAACAAGGAGAATGTTATACATAATTTTGTATATCTGTCTCCCTCTACTGCCTCCAAGTGGCTTAATAGTGAAGTCAAGGGGTCTAATTGAATCCTTGTGCCACCTATGTCACCTAGGGTGGAGGCTATTGCCTCCCAATAGGGTTGAAGCAAGGGGCAGGACCAGACCATATGCCAGAATGACTTTGCCCCTGTTAACAGACCCAACCCTTTCCTTTTTGTTTAAGGATTTGAATGCTTACGTGTGGAATCTAACGCTGTAGAGGTACTATCATATTAAAGAAAAAAAGACCCTTTTGTTTGACAATGTCTCATTGAATAATATTTCCTCCACATCCCCTACTGCTTTGATACCATCGGATGTCTTTTCTTTTGATACTGGTTATATTGATGATTTGGATGATTCAACCTCTGATACTGAGTTGTTTTTTAATCTCTTCACACAACATCTAGCCATGTCCCTTCTAATTACTCATACATTGTTCAAGCCAAAATCTATTTTTAATCCTACACATGCAAAAGGCCTCTATATAAAGTATTTTAGTTTTATAGGGTTGTGTTTGCTGCCTTTCAAAAATTATGCCAGTCCTCCAATACCAACTATACTAATAACTTGATAACTTCTGAGATAGGCGCCCTTAAATCATTAATGGAAGCAGATGATTTGTTCATCAAATCGGCTGACGGGGGGGAATTGTTATACAAAACAAAATGGATTATATTAACAAGGCTAGGAGACTGTTGTCCGATTCCAGCACATATATGAAAATTAGTAAAGATCCCACCTCTGAATTTGAAAATGAGATTGACATTATGGTATCTGCTGCATTCCAACAAGGTATTATTAATATATTTGAGAAGTAATTTCTTTTTAAAAGTTTTTACCAAATTCCTTATTTTCATCATCTCCTGAAGATTCACAAGAATTTGAACAATCTCCCAGGCAGACCAATCGTGGCAGCTATGGAAAGCGTCACCACTGGTCTAAGCCTTTACATCGATTATTTCCTACAGCCTATGCCTATTGTCCATCAGCTGTAATTCTACATTAAGGATGGGACCCACATAATGGAACTTTTTTCTGCCTACAAGTGGAAGCCAATGTATATTTGGCTCTCACTTGATGTTAATTCTTTGTATACATCTATCCCTCATTCGTTTGGGCTAATGGTACTGGAACACTTTTTAGGCAAAGAGCCTCTGATTAATCCTCGTCAAGCCACTTTCATCTTAGACGCTGCCTCGTTTTGTTTGACACATAACTTTCAATTTCAATTTTGATGGAGATTTGTATGTGCAAACACGGGGTACGGCGATGGGAGCAAATTTTGCTCCCTCTTATGCAAATCTGGCGATGGGGTTCTGGGAGAATGCATACATACTACAAAATTATCATTTTGCACGCAATATTGTGTTCTTCAGTCGTTACTTCAATGATATTATCATTTAGAATACTACAATCAGAACCCCTATGAGTTGTCATTTACTTCAGTAAGCAATTCTGACATGTTATCTTTTCTGGATTTAGAATTAAAGTGGTTCTTCACCCTAAAGGGGAAGTTCCGCTAATCTGATCCCTCCCCCCTCCGGTGCCACAATCGGCACCTTTCAGGGGGAGGGGGGTGCAGATACCTGGATTATCCAGGTAACTGCACCCTCCTCCCCCTGACACCCCGCCCCCCCCCCATTGTGTTCTGGGAAACACACAGTTCCCAGGACACAGCGGGGACCAGTGGAGATGCGCAGCGCAACTCGCGCATGCGCAGTAGGGAACCGGACAGTGAAGCCGCAATGCTTCATTTCCCGATTCCCTGACAGAGGATGGTGGCGGGGGCAGCAGCGAGATGTGTGATCGCTCGTCATCTGCCGTCGACATCGCTGGACCCTGGGACAGGTAAGTGTGATTTTATTAAAAGTCAGCAGCTGCAATATTAGTAGCTGCTGGCTTTTAATATTTTTTTTTTTTAGGTGCAGAACCACTTTAACCACTTGAGGACCGCCGTATTGCCATTGTACGTCAGCACAATGGCACAGGCAGGCACAATCACGTACATCTACGTGATTGCCTTCCAGCGGGTGGGGGGTCCGATCGGACCCCCTCCCGCTGTTTACGGCGGTCCGATTCGGTCCAGGAGCGCTCCGTGATGAGGGGATGGCCGTTGGTTTTTGGCCACCCCCTCTGGATCGCTCCTGGCCAATGAGAAGCTTCCTCCCCTGTGTATTGTTTACACAGGAAGGAGGAAGTGATGTCATTCTCCTCGGGGCGGTCTTTTTGACCGGACTACGAGGAGAAGAGTAAAAGTAAGTGTGCACCAACACTACACTGACATGTAGGTACACACAGGCACACAAACCCCCCCGATCCCCCCCCCGATCACCCCCCGATCCCCCCCCCCGCCCCCCCTCCCCCCCCCAGTCACAGTGTCACTGATTGCATTGATCATTTCTTTACTGATCAATGCATTCAGTGTCAGTTGTGACAGTAAAAACTGTCAGGACAGTTAGTGTTAGGTCCAGGGTAGCCCCCTATCACCCCCCAATAAAGATTTAACCCCCTGATTGCCCCTAGAGTTAACCCTTTCACCCCCTTTTGCCAGTGTCACTAAGCGATCATTTTTCTGATCGCTGCATGTGTCGCTAGTGTCGCTAGGTAGCTAGTTATTTTTTTAGGTTCACCGCCAGGTTTTTATATCGCTAGGTACCCCGATATACTACCCAATAATGTTTTTAACCCCCTGATTGCCGCTAGTTAACCCTTTCACCCCCTTTTGCCAGTGTCACTAAGCGATCGTTTTTCTGATCGCTGCATTAGTGTCGCTACAGTCGCTAGGTAGCTAGTTATTTTTTTAGGTTCACCGCCAGGTTTTTATAGCGCTAGGTACCCCGATATACTACCCAATAATGTTTTTAACCCCCTGATTGCCGCTAGTTAACCCTTTCACCCCCTTTTGCCAGTGTCACTAAGCGATCATTTTTCTGATCGCTGCATGTGTCGCTAGGTAGCTATTTATTTTTTTAGGTTCACCGCCAGGTTTTTATATCGCTAGGTACCCCGATATACTACCCAATAATGGTTTTAACCCCCTGATTGCCGCTAGTTAACCCTTTCACCCCCTTTTGCCAGTGTCACTAAGCGATCGTTTTTCTGATCGCTGCATTAGTGTCGCTACAGTCGCTAGGTAGCTAGTTATTTTTTTAGGTTCACCGCCAGGTTTTTATAGCGCTAGGTACCCCGATATACTACCCAATAATGGTTTTAACCCCCTGATTTCCGCTAGTTAACCCTTTCACCCCCTTTTGCCAGTGTCACTAAGCGATAATTTTTCTGAACGCTGCATCAGTGTCGCTAGTGTCGCTAGGTAGCTAGTTATTTTTTTAGGCTCACCGCCAGGTTTTTATAGCGCTAGGTACCCCAATATACTACCCAATAATGGTTTTAACCCCCTGATTGCTGCTAGTTAACCCTTTCACCCCCTTTCACCAGCGATCACAGTATAAGTGTCACTGGTGACGCTGGTTAGCCAGTTAGTTATTTAGGTTCCCCGTCAGGTTTTTATATAGCGCCAGGGACCCCCATATACTACCTAATAAAAATTTGAACCCCCTGATTGCCCCTAGTTAACCCTTTCACCACTGATCACCGTATAAGTGTTACGGGTGACTCTGGTTAGTTTGTTTTTTATAGCATTTTATATTCAAATCCGGAAGGCAGTGCTTGGTTTTCGGGGTCCCGTACGTGGCTAGGCTCCCAAAAAGTCCCCCACATGTGGTATCCCCGTACTCGGGAGAAGCAGCAGAATTTATTTTGGGGTGTAATTTGACTTCTGCCCATAGCATGTGTGAGCAATATATCATTTAGTGACAACTTTGTGCAAAAAAAAAAAAAGTTTGTAATATTCCCGCAACTTTTGGCAAAATATAAAATATTCCATGGACTCAACATGCCTCTCAGTAAATAGCTTGGGGTGTCTACTTTCCAAAATGGGGTCATTTGGGGGGGTTTTGTGCTATTTTGGCATTTTATGGCCTTCGAAACTGTGATAGGTAGTGAGGAGTTAAATCAAAAATTTGCACCCTTAGAAATCCTGAAGGTGGTGATTGGTTTTCGGGGTGCCGTGCGCGACTAGACTCCCAAAAAGTCCCACACATGTGGTATCCCCGTACTCGGGAGAAGCAGCAGAATGTATTTTGGGGTGTCATTTCACATATGCCCATAGCATGTGTGAGCAATATATCATTTAGTGACAACTTGGTGCAAAAAAAAAAAAGTTTGTAATATTCCCGCAACTTGTGGCAAAATATAAAATATTCCATGGACTCAACATGCCTCTCAGTAAATAGCTTGGGGTGTCTACTTTCCAAAATGGGGTCATTTTGGGGGGTTTTGTGCTATTTTGGCATTTTATGGCCTTCGAAACTGTGATAGGTAGTGAGGAGTTAAATCAAAAATTTGCACCCTTAGAAATCCTGAAGGTGGTGATTGGTTTTCGGGGTGCCGTGCGCGACTAGACTCCCAAAAAGTCCCACACACGTGGTATCGCCATACTCGGGAGAAGTAGCGGAATATATTTTGGGGTGCAATTCCACATATAACCATGGCATGTGTGAGCAATATATCATTTAGTGACAACTTTTTGTAAATTTTTTTTTTTTTTTTTTTTTTTGTCATTATTCAATCCCTTAGGACAAAACAAATAAATATTCAATGGGCTCAACATACCCATCAGCAATTTCCTTGGGGTGTCTACTTTCCAAAATGGGGTCATTTGGGGGGGATTTGTACTGCCCTGCCATTTTAGCACCTCAAGAAATGAGATCGGCAGTCATAAATTAAAAGCTGTGTAAATTCCAGAAAATGTACTCTAGTTTGTAGACGCTATAACTTTTGCGCAAACCAAAAAATATACGCTTATTGACATTTTTTTTACTAAAGACATGTGGCTGAATAAATTTTGCCCTCAATGTATGACTAAAATTTAGTTTATTTTCGATTTTTCTTATAACAAAAAGAAGAAAATATCTTTTTTTTTCGAAATTTTCGCTCTTTTTCCATTTATATCGCAAAAAAAAAAAATCGCAGAGGCAATCAAATACCATCAAAAGAAAGCTCTATTTGTGGGAAGAAAAGGACGCAAATTTCGTTTGGGTGCAATATTGCATGACCGCGCAATTACCAGTTAAAGCAGCGCAGTGCGAAATTGCAAAAAGACCTCTGGTCCTTAAGGTGTTTATTGGTCCGGAGCTGAAGTGGTTAAGTCACGATGAAGCTACTTCAGCCATAATTTAAAAAAATTATGTTAAACCCACTTCAGGAAATTCTTATCTGCATCATAAGAGCTGTCACCTCCCGAGATGGATTGACAACATCCCAAAGGGCCAGTTCTGTAGACTTCGCCAGAAGTACACGAGAGAAAGTGACTCTATGGAAGAAAGCATATTACTTAAAAAGAAGTTCAAGGACAAAGATTATCCTATAGCTACTATTGATAAGGCCTGCGAACAGTTCCGAAAATCGAAACCCCCCAAAATACCTTGTGAACAACAAAATAGTTATACCCGACGTTTTACCACCACTTTTAATGTTCATTTTAAAAAGATGGAAATTTTTTTTAAAAATCATTGGGGTATCCTACTACAGGACCCACTCTTAAAACCTTTTATTCCAGAGCATCCTAGGGTCACATATCGTAGGGCACTCAATTTAAAATCCAAAATCGCACCCAGTAAAATTAGATCTAAATGTTCTTTGCCTGAAAAACCTATTTTAATACCATTGGTCGGAATGTTTAAGTGTCATAAACCTCAATGCAAAACATGCAAATATGTTAAACATGGAAAAAAGTCTTTCACGACTAAAGGAATTACTTACATGTTGAAAGACTTTTACAATTGTTCCTCAGATTATGTTGTATATGGACTAACTTGTCCATGCAGCCTGATATATGTAGGACGCACAATACGAGCTCTCCGGACTAGATTCGGAGAACACAGAAGATCTATCGAAAGCGATAAAGATCCGCATAGTGTACCTAGGCATTTTCTCCAAGCCCACCAACAGTCTACTGAGGGTCTGCAAGTGTGGGTTATTGAGCAGATTCCTAAATCCCTTCCAGCTGTAGAGCGTTTTAAAAGGCTCTGTTCTAGGGAAACCTTTTGGATATATGCTTTAGATGTTCTCTCTCCTGGGGGGTGGTTTTTACTGTACAGATAATGCGCATCTGCTTGTATGATTAATAGTACTAGTATTTCACCACATCTATACTTTTTGAACAGACAATGCGCACCAGCTTGCATGATTAATAGTATTAGGTTTTTTGAAGGTGCGCATTGGCGCATTGTCTTTGTGTATATTTGTATTTTTTGTGGTGTATGTGCGCCTATGCCTATAAAGCTTATGTCATATAGACGAATATTTGAATGTGTGTGCATTCATTTTGTCCATGCGCATGTGCGCTTAGGCGCTTATGGTGCTTATTGTTCTTATTCCTATATTGGCACGTATGTGCACATAAGCGCATACATGTAAATATCTATACCTATATTGGTTTTCCGAGAGCATGTTCTTTTTGTCTGAGGATCGCAATGCTTTGTGCCTATATCACTAGCACATTGTAAAATATATGTTTTCATTATATTTTTTATATTTTTATTATATTATATATTTTTATTTTATATATTTATATTTATATATATATAAAGGCCCATGAATTTTGGAATTTGTGCGAGGTTTCTTTGGCTTGGTGTATTAGGGCTTCCATCTCTGCAATTCTGGATACCCTCTGCAACCATGCTGCGATGCTAGGAGGGGTGGTTGATTTCCAGTGCATAGCGATGCAGAGTTTTGCTGCGTTAATTAAGTGATGCATGAGGGACTTCCTGTATTGTCTTTGGGGTAAAGAGGTGTGGTAAAGTAAGAATTGAGCTGGAGTAAACACTGGCGTGTATGTCGTGATTTTCACGATGAGACGGCTAACTTTGACCCAAAATGGCTGGATTTGGTTGCATTCCCACCAGATGTGCAAGAGAGTTCCCCTGGCTCCCTCACACCTTCAACAAGTGGGAGAGACCTAGGGATAACATTTGTGTAAACGATCGGGGGTTCTGTACCAACGTGAGTATATTTTGTAACCGTTTTCTTGTATCGATACATTTAATGAGCCTTTGTGTATATTTAGCCAAATATTATCCCAATCCTCTTGTGTCAATGTTATGTTTAGGTCTTGTTCCCATCTCTGGACGTAAGGGTTTTCCGATTTAGAGGGCGTGGGGGATAGCATGGTGTATAGTTGGGAGATGATATGTTTAACAGGGTCCCTGCTATTGCACATGGTTTCAAAAGGGGTGAAGTCTCTGCTCCATTGTTGTGGTGTGGATGTCTTAAGTAGAAAGTGACGGATTTGAAGAAACTGAAAGAACGATAATTCCCATTCGGGAAATGGGGATGGGAGGGTGGAGAAGGGGCTCAATTCCCCCTTTTTGAAGAAAGCTCCTGCCTTCCTAGCGTTGAACGCATTACCGAGAGTAGTTGGACAATTATGCAAGGCCAGAGGAAAATCTGGGTTTCCGTCCAATGGGGTCATTGGACCAGGAGTTTGAGCAATGCGTGTCTTCTGGCAGACACAACTAAAGGTGTGTATGGTTGGGCCTATTAGGGGGTGTTGTAAGGTTTCTAGTGGCGTGGATCGGATGTTGATCCAAGGTAAGTGGTGTAGTGGAATTGGCGAGAACGTACCCTCCAGTCTCACCCATGCTTTGATGTCAGCATGTACGTGCCAGTCGACTATTCTGGACTAGAGACATGCCCAGTAATACTTCTGTACGTCTGGTAGTCCTATTCCCCCTTGCCCAATGGGTTTTATCAAGGTATCCCACTTGATGCGGGGAGGCTTATCCGCCCACAGGAATTTTAAGCAAATACTTTTGTAAATGGAGAAAAACGCTGGGGGAAGTTTAATAGGAATTGTCTGTAGAAGATATAAGAGTCTGGGGAGGGCGTTCATTTTCAGAATTGCCGCTCTACCAAACCAGGAGAATGATTGTTTATGCCAGAGCTCGAGGTCCTGTCTGAGGGTGTTAAGAAGTGGTAAAAAGTTTCTGGGGTACAAGTCTCCCAATTTGGCCAGAAGCTATATACCCGGATAAGTGATGGAATGCGACTCCCAGCCAAAAGGAAAATTGGCTTTACAGAGGACAATATCTTCTGATAGAGTAACATTAAGGGCTTTAGATTTACCAAAGTTGATTTGGAGATTGGAAATTTCATTCAACGGGGAAAAGTCCTGTAGTAAGTTGGGTATTGTGGTGATCGGATCTGTGAGGAACAGGAGCACATCATCGGCGAATGCCGCTACTTTGTGTTGGATATCTTTGACCTGTACCCCTTTGATGGATGGATTTTCCTTGAGTCTTTGAAGCATTGGTTCCATAGTGAGGACGAAAAGTATGGGGGAGAGAGGACATCCCTGTCTGGTTCCGTTGGACAGGGAGAAGGCATCCGACAGGTGACAATTTATTTTGATTTTGGCCGATGGGGACGAATAAAGTGCTGTGATATATGCTAGGAGTTGTTCTCCGAATCCCACTGAGCATAAGGCCGCTAGCATGTAGTCCCAAGCCACTCTGTCGAATGCCTTCTCCGCGTCCAGGGAAAGGAAAAAGCCAGGGGTGTTGGGAGTTGTCATCCAGTAATGCATATTGATAGCTTTTATGGTGTTGTCGCGAGCCTCGCGTTTTGGGATGAAGCCTACTTGGTCTAGTGAGATTAAAGATGGTAAAAGGGGGAGTATGCGGTTCGCCAAGATTTTAGCATATAGTTTCAAGTCCACTTTGATTAAGGAGATGGGCCTGTAGTTGGGGACTAGGGCTGCATCCCTACCAGGTTTGGGAATAACTGAAATATGAGCTTCAAGGATGTCAGAGTGTTTGGTGGGATCAGTAGGTAGTGTATTGAAAAAGTTAAGTATAAATGGGCTCAAAGTTTCCGCAATCATTTTATAATACCCAGTAGATAATCCGTCTGGACCCAGGCTCTTGCCTGTTTTCAATTGTTTGAGGGCCATCATCATCTCCTCCCCTGTGAATGGAGAATATAGGCTTGCCGTCGTGTCGGGGGAGATGGGTTGTGGGCTGTAGTGTGCCAGAAAATCTAGTATTTTCTGTTGTCTGTCTTTGGCAGCGGTCTCGGTGTTTGGCGCTGGGATATTATAAAGATTCTTCTAAAAATGCCTAAATTGATTAGCAATATCAGTGGGAGTTACGTGCTTGTTTCCCTGTGGGTCTAGGATATGATGAATATTTGAAGAGGCTCGTTTCTTTTGGATTGCCCTCGCTAAATATTTGCTGGCTTTATTGCCGAATTCATAGAAAATTAGAAACCTAATTCTGTGGTCAGCTCTTCGCTTGCTAACTGGAGAGACTTGAGTGTGGATTCCGCGAGTGATTGCTTATGTTTGGTCTCAAGGGTATGTATGCGCTTGGATAAGTCGTAATTTGTTAACATTTTGAACATTGTCAGCGTCGGTTAATAGAGTCGTCTAAACGCCAGGTGAACAGTTTGTTAGGTGTCCATGGAAAGGAGATAGTAATCGCGATTGGGTGGTGGTCCAATAGAACCATAGGGTCTATAGACGCCGTCATAAGGGAATCTAAGTCATTCTGAGACATAAAAAAATAATCAATTCGCGTGTACTTGCGATGTGGGGGAGAGTAGAGCGTATAGTCTCTATCTCGTGGGTGGAGGGTGCGCCCTGTGTCGTGTAGAGTTAGCGTCTGCAACTGTGTTTTGATCGCACGTAATGCCCGATAGGTAATGGAAGACGTTCCTGAGGATGAGTCTACTGTTGGTGGAAGTGGTATATTGAAGTCTCCTCCAACTACCAGCATGCCCTGGCAGGAGGTGAGCTGTTGGATCGCATCACGAAAGAATGGGACTTGTAGCTTGTTCGGGGCTTACAAGTTGGCCAGAGTGACAGTCTCTGGTTGTGTAGTTTCCCTTTCAGAAATATATAACGGGCATTCGTATCAATTAGGGTATCTTGAATTTGAAGGGGACAGTGTTTGGAGATCAAAATTGAAACTCCTTTAGATTTGGCCTCCTCATTGGTGGCGTGGTAAGCGATCGGATAGTATAAGGATTTTAATTCAGGCATGTTGTGTGATTTGAAGTGAGTTTCCTGGAGTAAAACTATATCAGCTTTAGCTTTTTTAAGGAGTAGAAGGAGATCTTTTTTTCAGGTGTATTCAAACCCCTTATGTTCAGGGAGTATAGCTTGACCTGGGGGGACGAGATCGCAATGTCCTTGTGTGGCATAATGATATGCAGTGATCTCACTAAGCAGATAAATAAGGGTTAGATTTGTTTTGTGAAAAATTTAAAGGGTGAGAGGGAATAGGGAAGGGGCTAGGGGATAGAGTAAAAAAAAAAAAAAAATTTACTTCACTTGAAATTTACTTCACTGAGGTGTACAGCCCCCCCTTTAGTATTTCTAATGTTCGGTCGGGTACAGCGCCCAGATGGGGGCCACCCCTATTGTCGGGGGTATTCCCCACTGGGCCCCTGTGTGGGGGTTGGACAATACCGTTCGAAAGGAAACTAGAATGTGATTGAACAAAGAATCTACTTAGCGCCACCGCCCAACCATTTCCCTGATGTATATACTCATCAGATGACAGGGAGGCATTGAGTCACCATACATGTTAGAACTCGGTTTGTGAATCTGGCGAAAGACATGTAAACCATGGTACCAGGGTATCATGCTGGATACATATGCGTTCAGATAGACCACAACTCATGGTCTATTCAGACCAGTTATAGTCTATGCTATCACCTGCGGCTCTAGAGAGCCATAGGTTGGCAGTCATTCACCCTATAAATGATATTGTCTCGATATTTTAGAGGAAAGGGAACGTAAGTGTCATAGAGTATAGAACAAAAAAACTATATGTTCAACAAAACCTTGGCAGGCTGCAAACTGAAAGCAAGAACTGTTAAAAACATATTATAATCAAACCGATAAAGTGAACGTCTTAATCCCGTTTGTGAGTCTCATCATACATAGCATTTCTATTTCCAAGCTTGGGATAATTGGCTGAGTCTCCCTGTATGTCATATATCCCATTTCCCCCCATAGTCTAGCAGGCATCCATCAGACCCCTAAGGATAACTGGTGGGGTATTCTCATGTTAATACGGGCCTGAATAGTTGAGGCATAGTAGGTCCCTAGGGACAAGATATACATGCCCTCGTTCCCCACTTCAGTCATTAAGACTTGGAAAGTAAAGTACGTTTAATTCTAGGTTTCTACTACATTTTGATAGTATGTGCCCATAACGTGCCGTGTGTAGCGTTTGACAAGCAGGTCATAGGTCCACCACTCCTCTACATCTGATAGGGTCGTTGCTGACGTGTGGGTGTGACCAGTACGTTGTGTCCTCATGTATCTGCTAGTGAGTGAAATTGAGTACTACACATGATCCAGGAGGGGGTGCTGGAAGGCCCAAGTTGGTGCAAAGGTCCCTACATTATGGGCAGTGGAGGCCCAAGTCCTCTTTTCGGTATGAGCTTTGGGTTCTAAAGGATCAACACATCAAAAGAGATGTCTAGTAGAACGTGGTTGAGCAAAGTCAAACACATTAAAGTCTAAGGGTTGGGGCCTTCCAGCACTCCCTCGGTACATCCCCACCTCCCAATTATATTTATGCGTATAGTTGCAGATAGTAAACCTTAGTCAAGGTAGGTAAGTATCTAATGTGAAGGCACTTAAAACCTAGCAAAAACCTGATCCCATCTCTCCCAATATTGTCTATTTTATGTCAACTGGGTAATATTAGACTTATCCTCGATACCCCCATCTGGAGTTCGTGGGTCCTTAACTGCAACTTTACTAAGAGGAAGTCCTTGGTCGCTGCCCCCCGAATAGTCACCCTGCCAAACCTTACACTTTTTCCTGGAAGAGGCTCAGCAGCGGGGAGGCAGCTAGAGTCACATAAGTGGGGGATCTTCAGACTTGGGATTGTAACCAGTTATATGCCCGCTATATTTTGGGTCTTGAAAATCTATTGTGTATACATAGGGCTCCTGGTATCTCTACAGCAGGTTTGTAGGGAGGATGCAGAGAAAAGAGAGGAAAGAAATAGCGAGAAGTTGAAGGTTAAAAAGTGAGAGAAGAGGTAGAAGGGGGAATGTTCCTGGACTTAGCTGACGTAGAGGATCAATATCGTGGGGAGTGCCCCCGGGGGGGACCGGGGTCCCGTCTCGCTCTCCTGGATCTCGGTGAGTCGGTAGGGCTGCCATCCGTATAGGATTCTCTGCGAGATGCGTAGTGCCTGTTGCCCGATGGGGATCTATGTCTGCGATGTCTGGTGTTTTGGACGTCCATCGGTTCTTCCTGCGGTCTTCCCCTTCCCGGTTGCGCTCGGCTCCTGAACCCTGCATACCATGCCGGGATGTCTATGACTGGGATATCCATTGCCTCACAAAAGAGTGGGAGCTCCTCAGGAACCCTCAGTAATGCACTACGGCAGATAGACCGAAAGGGAACTTCCACTTGTACGGAATGCCTTTAGCACGTAGCGTATCCAACAGTGGCCGTAGATCCCTTCTGTGTTGAAGAGTAATTCCTGACAGGTCCTGGTAAATGTGAATTGATGCGCCCTCATGTTCTAGCTGTATCCTGTTCCGTGCCTTTCGTAGAATTTCCTCCTTCAGCTTATAATCCACAAGGCAACACACAACATCCCATGGGGGGTCAGTATCTCTCCCTTTGGGCCGTAAAGCTCTGTGAATTCTCTCTATAGCCACTGTAGGCTGCACTGGCTTATCTAGTAGGTTATTGAAAAGGCCTGTCACTGTCGCCTCTAACTGTTCTGCTTCCACAGATTTTTTTTATTATATTTATATATTTATAATTATATTAATATTATTATTATTATTATTAATGTCCCGCTTATGTTCCTCCCTTTTTCCCTTTATAAGTAGCTCCTTTACTGTAACTTTTTATGTCTGTTGAAAAAGGAGTGCGACTTGTGACGACAACAACCAAGTGTGCATGCTCTCAAAACACGTCCCTTTGAGATGATGTCATCATGCTGAGCCAGCCGCATCTTGCATTCCAAGCTTCGGCTTGAGGCCGCCTTCCGGAGCCGGCCATACCACCTGTCGGAAGTGTTATCAGCAATGATGTTTACAGCATGGACTTTGGGATACTCGTCATGACATTCAATATACTATTTCTGCTTTTTCTCACCTAAATGTGAGTGCTACAATTTTATATATTAAAGCTGTGTTTTAAAACTACTGCACCCAGAGGCGCATCTCTTCTTGTTTTTTTCTACAGCCTCAGAATATGGTTTCTATTCTACATTGATGGCAGCCCTGCATGCATCCCCTGGATTGAGTCCCTTTTCCACTTGACATCTTACATAGACGTTTTTAAAGTTTTATATGGACTTCTTTTCCAATATAGAACATAATTTAATTGCATTGTGCAAAAAATTGACTCTTGGATTAGTGCGCCTATATTTGTCACTACATATGTCAGAATGAGCCCATCTCCTGCCTGAACCTGGGCACATCGGATCCCGCTGGGGGTACATTGGGGCCAGTCTCTGCGGAGTGTAGTAAGCCATTGAGTGTATTTGCAGACAGGTATAAAATCATACAACAAAAAATACACATAAAAAAACAAAACAACCAGCCCCTACTGGGCAACTAATCATCCCACACCCCCACCCCGCCCATCTCCCCAAAACTTGGGAGGGCTTCCATCCCAAAACCCCAACTCAGCTCACCGGCTGCAAAGGGGGGACCTGTGCAAAAGGCGAGCCTCCCCTCTCCAGATCGTATCTTGGGGGCTGCGATTGAGCGGTCCACTTCTCAACTCTGCTATCCTCCGCTGGACATTGAGGAAGCTGGTGGGGGTATGGCACAGTCACAGAATGGAAGAAGTTATTCAAGTTCCCAGCAGCAGCTGAAATTGTGATCCAATTAGATATATTTGACCTGCAAAACGTGGGACAAAAGGGGCCCAGACATTGTTGAGGGGCCCAAAGCAGCTGCCCCTTGCGCCCTTTGTCATTGGGAGGCCTGAAACCAGTGGCAGCGGGAGCAGAGAGAAGCTTGGATAGACTGTATAGACACAAATAACAGTTGCTAAGGACCCCAGTAGGGCGACCAAAGGCCGCAATGATGTCATATGTAAAAGGGGCATGTCTACGTGTTTCAGGGCTAAGTCCCTTTCTCAAGCCACTTCTCTGAATATTTTGTTGAATTTACCTGTGATGGAACCAATCCCACACTCCGATTGAGTGCTCCCGTCAGTATACCGCTTCCTAAGTCTGAATATAGATATCAGATATTCCAACCGCTCATAAGCACAAAACAAGATGACACTTGCTTAGCTGCTCAACATGGACTGATTTATTAGAACCAAAAAGACAAGTATTTATAATACAGTAGAAGACTAAAACCTAACCTAATTAGCATGAGCTAATTATCTAATCATTGACCCAGACTTTTCAGGATAAGACTTTGTCTCCTAGCCCACTGACTGACTATTCAATACACATTACCATAAACATAAACACAGGGTTAATTTGCACAACCAACAATGTGTGGAATATTCTTAAAAACCAGACTAGACTCATTTACACAACAGACAGGTGGCTGGAGTTGATGACATTAGCATCTAACAGTTTGTGTCCCAACAGTGTGACTCAGTCTATTGCTAATATGGCAAATACATATCCAGAATCTGTATGTCTTGGGGGGGACATGGATCTGAATCCAAGTAACACCACCTCAGGAGTCCCCAGGCATACAGCTCACAAAGAGCACCGTTCCCCCAAATGCAAGGGCCCATAATCGCAAGGCAAGAGGCTCGCATTCTGTCACCCCCAACAGTCTCTGTCCCAGCTAGGTCTGTCACCATTCGGCAGGAGACTAACACAGGAAGTTAGTCAGTGATTCCAGTCCCCCAATGCCAGTATCCACACAGTACCCCAAACACATTGGTCCAAACAGAGTATTCCTCACCCAGCCAACCTCTGCCTCTCTCAGAGAGCATATCCGCCGCTGTGGGGAGGCCTGGACTGACCCTTCTCCCTCAAGTCTTTTCAGCCACTGGAGAGAAGACAGGGTGACTGCGCTCACTCCATCAAGTTGTTGGGGATCTGGGCCGACCGCCCAGAATCCCTGGGGTATACAAGTGGAGACTGAAATTCCATCCATCAATATCAACTCAAGCTGCAGTTGTGTGTAGGGGCCAGTAGCATTCTGTCCTGTTAGCACTTCAGCTGAGGACCCCACATCATCCACTCCAGCTGACTTTTGGGGAATCAGGCTGACTTCCCCGGCTCCCTGGAACTCTGCAGCCGTTACTAGTGCCGGGTAGAGATTGGTAGCACTCTGCCCGGTTGCCAGTGCTTCAGCTGAGTTGGTGTCATCATTCTGGGGCGCCATCTGCTGTTGGAACTCCCTTTCACTGGTATTGTCTCCCAGGTGCATAAACTCTTGTTGGGGAGGGAAAATGTCTGCTTCTCCTCCCTTCATCTCTGAAATCCACTGGGAGAGAGGGACCATCACCTTCTCACCTTGGGCCTCCGAAACTGCCACGGGTGTGGAGCAGGGGTCTGCAGTACTCTGTCCTGCTGCAAGTACTTGAGCAGGTGATACATAATCTATGACATCCTCTGATAAACAGTCCATTAAGCCCATAAATTCTGTAATCTGTGGCTGGAGAGATGGGCCAACTGCCCCAGCTCCCTGGAACTGCTCAGTTGCTGCCAGGGCTGGGCAGAGTTTGATAGCACTCTGCCCTGTTGCCAGCCCTTCTGCTGGGGGCTCCATATCATCCGCTTCAGCTAACTGTTGGGGCAAGAGGCTGGATTCCTCCACTCCCAAACTGTGTAGCTGCCATTGGGGAGGTGAGCTGGCTGCTTCCCTTTCCGTTCCCTCATCTGGCTGCTGGGATGACATGTCTGTGGTACTGTCTCCCAGGTGCACAGATCTTTCCTGGGAAGGAAAGACTGCTTTCTCCACCCTGGCCGATGGTTGAGGAGGGACAACCAACGTTTCCTCTCCCTTCTCCCCCTGTATCTGCTGCTGGGAAGTGATCACTACCTTCTCACCCTGAGCCTCGGAACTGCCACAGGTGTGGGGCAGAGGTCTTGGACCCTCTGTCCGGTGACCAGTGCTTCAGCTGGGGAAGTTCCTTGCAACTCCACAGATACTGCTGTTGGTGCTGGCCAGAGCACAGTGAAGTTTGGCGCTAATACCAGCTCTTCTGCTGGAGGCTCATCAGGTACTTCTTCCTCAGCATAAAAGTCTATCAAATCCCCTGTCACTGCAACTTGTGTCTGGGGATAGAGTTTCCCCATCTCCTGTCCGTGGAACCCAGAAGATGCTATTGGTGCTGAGCAGAGATTAGCAGAGCTTTGCCCTGTTGTCAGCACTTCAGGTTTGGGGACAACAATCTCCGGAGTTTCCATTGCGGATTCTCTGGCATTCTGCTGAACGTGTTCTAGCAGTTTCCTGTATGCCCTTTCCAGATGCTGTTCCTTCCTTAACAAATGGTCCAGATCAGGTTTAAGCTCTAAGATCCCTGCAAGACCGAGCATAGCCTCTCTATATTCTCGCAGGTCCTCAAGTCCTTCACCGCTCACAAGCACAAAACAAGACAACACTTGCTTAGCTGCTCAACATAGACTGATTTATTAGATCCAAAAAGATAAGTATTTATAATACAGTAGAAGACTAAAAACTAACGTAATTAGCATGAGCTAATTATCTAATCATTGACCCAGACTAGTTGTCTGCGAGATAAGACTTTTCAGACTAAGACTTTGTCTCCTAGCTCACTGACTGACTATTCAATACACATAACCATACACATAAACACAGGGTTAATTAGCACAACCAACAATGTGTGGAATATTCTTACAAGCCAGACAGGTGGCTGGAGTTGATGACATTAGCATCTAACAGTTTGTGTCCCAACAGTGTGATTCAGTCTATTGCTAATATGACAAATACATATCCAGAGTCTGTGTGTATTGGGGGGGACATGGATTTGAATCCAAGTAACACCACCTCAGGGGACCCCAGGCATACAGCTCACAAAGAGCACCGTTCCCCCAAATGCAAGGGCCCATAATCGCAAGGCAGAAGGCTTGCATTCTGTGCCCTCCAACAGCCTCTGTCCCAGCTAGGTCTGTCACATTACCTACCAGAAAGATTCACCCCGGTTGGTTATCCTTTGGAGGGACATCCAATTACTTATGTATGTGGGTATGTATGTGGGTGCATTGCCTTGTTTTTTCATGATTTTCCATACATACGGCACCAAGGCAGTGGCTCTTTATCTCCTGTGTTCTTCTTTTTTTTAATTTACTTCCCAAAGTTGGCCAGGTGATTTTGTTTTTTGACTTCCTCTAGATCAAACCTTAAGGACAGGGGTCTCCAAACTTTATAGACAAAAGGGCTAGTTTATGGTTTTCCAGACTTTAGAGGGCAGGACTGTGGCCATTGAGAGTAGAAATTGTCCTGGCATCAGTGGGACAATGCATCTTTGCGTCCTTGGTGTCAATAAGAGGGATAGTGCCCCATTGTTGGTGTCAGTTGGATAAATAGCGCCCAATCATTATTCCCAATGCTGGTGTCAGGGGGAGGAATAGTGTCCCAAAGTTGATGTCAGCGAGAGGACTAGTGTCTTTTATCAATGGAAGGAAGAGTGCCCAAAGGCAAGCAATAGGGCCACATTCAACCTCTGGGCTGCAGTTTGGAGACCACTGCCCTAGGAGGTTCAGTTTGATGGACATACACCTTTTTATGGACTTGATTGAAGGGTGACTAAATGACCAGGACTGGTTATGTGGTGGTCCATTTTTTATACCATATACATAAATGGTATACCATATGTACCCAATTCCCTGGCACATTCCCCTTTAAGGTGCATGTGTCCCTGGCACTGTTCTTGGCGCTTCAACTGTGCAAATGAGGAACCATCAGTTTCACTATGCAGATGCCAACCCATAATGGAGCCACTTTTTCTTCTTGGGGGCATCTCTCCAAGCTATGCATGCATACAGTGGTGTGAAAAAGTGTTTGCCCCCTTCCTCATTTCCTGTTCCTTTGCATGTTTGTCACACTTAAGTGTTTCGGAACATCAAACCAATTTAAACAATAGTCAAGGACAACACAAGTAAACACAAAATGCAATTTGTAAATGAAGGTGTTTGTTATTAAAGGTGAAAAAAAATCCAAACCATCATGGCCCTGTGTGAAAAAGTGATTGCCCTTTGTTAAAACATACTATAACTGTGGTTGTCCACACCTGAGTTCAATTTCTCTAGCCACACCCAGGCCTGATTATTGCCACACCTGGTCACAATCAAGGCATCACTTAAATAGGAGCTGCTTGACACAGTAAGGTCCACCAGAAGATCCTTAAAAGCTACACATCATGCCGAGACCCAAAGAAATTCAGGAACAATTGAGAAAGAAAGTAATTGAGATCTATCAGTCTGGAAAGGGTTATAAAGCCATTTCCAAAGCTTTGGGAATCCAGCGAACCACAGTGAGAGCCATTATCCACAAATGGCGAAGACATGGAACAGTGGTGAACCTTCCCAGGAGTGGCTGGCCACCCAAAATTACCCCAAGAGCGCAGCGACGACTCATCCAAGAGGTCACAAAAGACCCCACAACAACGTCCAAGGAACTACAGGCCTCACTTGCCTCAGTTAAGGTCAGCGTTCATGCCTCCACCATCAGGAAAAGACTGGGCAAAAATGGCCTGCATGGCAGAGTTCCAAGGAGAAAACCACTGCTGAGCAAAAAGAACATCAAAGCTCGTCTCAATTTCTCCACAACACATCTTGATGATCCCCAAGACTTTTGGGACAACATTCTGTGGACCGATGAAACAAAAGTGGAACTCTTTGGAAGGTGTGTGTCCAAGTATATTTGGCGTAGAAGGAACACTGCATTTCATAAAAAGAACATTATACCAACAGTAAAATATGGTGGTGGTAGTGTGATGGTCTGGGGCTGTTTTGCTGCTTCAGGACCTGGAAGACTTGCCGTGATAAAAGGAACTATGAATTCTGCTGTTTACCAAGAGATCCTGAAGGAGAATGTCCGACCATCTGTTCGTGTACTCAAGCTGAAACGAACTTGGGTTCTGCAGCAGGACAATGATCCTAAACACACCAGCAAGTCCACCACCGAATGGCTGAAGAAAAACAAAATGAAGACTTTGGAGTGGCCTAGCCAAAGTCCTGACCTGAATCCTATTGAGATGTTGTGGTATGACCTTAAAAAGGCCGTTCATGCTCGAAAACCCTCTAATGTAACTGAATTAGGACAATTCAGCAAAGATGAGTGGGCCAAAATTCCTCCAGGACGCTGTAAAAGCCTCATTGCACGTTATCGCAAACGCTTGGTTGCAGTTGTTGCTGCTAAGGGTGGCCCAACCAGTTATTAGGTTTAGAGGGCAATCACTTTTTCACACAGGGCCATGATGGTTTGGATTTTTTTTCACCTTTAATAATAAACACCTTCATTTACAAATTGCATTTTGTGTTTACTTGTGTTGTCCTTGACTATTGTTTAAATTGGTTTGATGTTCCGAAACACTTAAGTGTGACAAACATGCAAAGGAACAGGAAATGAGGAGGGGGGCAAACACTTTTTCACGCCACTGTATATTATATTGGTGCTTCTTATTTGAAATCTGTTTGTCTATGCCTCTTTTTCCAAAAGTCTCTGTTCAAATGTTTCTGAACAAAAATTGGGGCATGCTTTTATGGGTATGGCTACAAATGGGGGTATCGTTTTTGGATGGTGGGTGGGTAAAAGTTGGTTTGTCCCCAGATATCATTTTGAAAATCCTTTTAAAAACTTTAGAGTACGTAGCTCTGCAGGAGTTTTGACTTTCATAGAAAGTCAGGGCAAAGCGTTATACCATAGGCAAAATACGGATTCACTTTCATATGTTTAGAACTGTTAAGAGCTAAGTGGGACTGCAAACAATGCTGCATGCTCATCCTGTTTTTTCTTTTTTTCTTTATTGGTAAAATGGAGTAGAGGAGACGGGGACTTCCTCCCTAGAAAGCCTTTTGGAAAGATATAAAAAAAGACCCTAGAGTTCAGCAACACGACAAATCCCCAGTCCAGTTCTTTTTTTTCACTTCTTTTTCACATCTGCATAGAGAACCTCTGTATCGGGATCCGGAGAGCTCTCTGTCTTTTTCAGTGTAGAAGACGACGAGTGGTTGATAGTAGCATATACCAAATGTTCACCCTGTTGGGGTATCTAAATGAAAAGTATAGAGTAAATTATTTAAAGCCAGGCAATACATCTATTTTTCTGTGTTTTATTGAACCCCCCACCCACCTCCTTCTTAGTACTAGTGGTACTAAGCTAGACCTTTCAGTTTTCTTCTATGCTCCTTTAGTAAAGCCCCATACACACTATCAGTTTTTCTGCTGAGATTTTCCTTCAGATTTACCAAAACCATATAATATGAGGCCAAACCTTAGGAGTTTTAGTTTGTATGCAATCAGGCGGGCCCTTGTACTACATGTTTTTGGTAAACCTGAAGACAGGTTTCTGTTCCTTTAAAATAGATCATGCATCTTTAAATGGTGGACCACAGTGCGGACCCAGACCTAGTCACAGTCCTGTCTGGACCGTGGCTGCCACTTTTCAGCTGTGTGAGCTCTCCTGAGTCTCCTGCCCGGTCGCCACTGTCATCTTGTCATCTTCACAGCAGGTCGGGGGCAGGAGGTGCTGGAGACTGGGATGAAGAATGGGAGTCTTTTTAAATGAACAAATTAACAATCAGGTAATCACCCACTTATTAACATATTAAGTTGGGTGGCTATTCCGTTCTGCAGCTCCTCCAGCACTGCCTGCTGTGAGGATGACATCGGTGGCTGGGGGCAAGAGACTCAGTGTCAGGTGTCAGGTCACGTGAGACCAGGTGACAGTAGGGTGTCCCGGATTGCCCGGGATTGTCCCTTAATGCATATTTGTGTCCCTGGTCCCGGGCACCTTCATTCCGGGACAATACAGTGCCCTGGAATGAAAAAAAAACATACCGCCAGTCCACCACCCTGATAAACATTGCCGAAGCAGTCGAACAAACTGGTTGCTAGGGCGGCCCCTCCTCGCGTCTAGCAACCAGTGACGTCGGCTGATCTAGGCTATCCAGAGCTATCCCTGAGCTGAGCAGCGCGCCTCCGAGTCTACCCACCTCCTCTTCTCCGCCTCCAGCCGCAGCAGAGAGAGGGAGAGAGCAGATGAGCATTTTCTGTATCTCCTCCTCCTGACTCTAGTCCATGCTGCTGGTAATCCAGGATCCCCCCACGGCAGCCCGTGCCACTGTCCAGTGCCAGTGCCAGAGCTGACTACTCCCGCTGCATGCAGCTTATTGCCAGTCCAGCAGCCAACAGCCTGACTTCTCTCCTCCTGAGCCTCCTCCCACCCACAAGGGCCACAACCCGTCAGCCAAACTTCCAGGTTTGTACACTACTCACTCAGTAAAACTATTCCATGAGAATATGCATGCTTGCAATGAATCATATATTGCTTTTAACAATGTTCCTTTTAGAATCTGATACTGTATGTTCGTAACAATAAAATTTCCTGTTTTTTTTTCTATTTATTTTATTTCCTTTTTTTTTTACATATGTGTTTCTGTGTGGCAGAAAGTCTGGCTATCTATTTCAAATAGTGTGACCAGCTTGGTATCAGACCCCTTTCACACTGTGCCGCCCTGGGCATCGGCGCTAAAGCGGCACTATTTTTAGCGCCGCTTTACCGTTGTTTTAGTGGCGCTATTTGGCCGCTAGTGGGGTGGTTTTAACCCCCGCTAGTGGCCGAAAAAGGCTTAAAATGACCTGCAAAGCGCCGCCGCAGTGGCGCTTTGCTGGTGGTTCTCATTCAGATCAATGGGAAGGAGCGGTTTAAGAGCGGTGTATACACCCGCTCCTTCACTGCTCCAAAGATGCGGCTTACAGGAGTGGTTACCACTGTTTGCATTTTTTTTTCCAAAAATTGGCAAACAAAAGTATAAAAAAAATCTTTTTTTGGGCAGGCCTGGGTGCGGGTGGGGGAGGGGGGGGGGGCTGTCCCTGAATGGCAGTTTGGAAATGTGGTCAGCCTAGGTGACAGTTGTACTCCATAGGAGTCAGAACTGCACCGCTAAGGTAGTGGACTCTGGGACTGACTGCTAAGGATAGTACCCAGAGAGGTTCAGGAAGCAGGTCTACTGGATCACTAACACAGATCCCACTGGGAGCTAGAGCACAGATTCCCCAGGGTGCAGAGTCTAAGAGCCAGAAGGTGTTCACCAATGGTGAGAATAGACTGCTCTGCTCTAGGGTAGGGTGACCAGATGTCCCCGGTTTCAGGGGACAGTCCCCGGATTGAGGACACTGTCCCTGGACAAAGTCTGTCCCCGGTTTTGTCCCCGGATTTGACTTCAACAGGAGCTGGAGCAATTTTCAAAGACAGTCAGTGAAGAATAAAAAATAAAATCTGAATTACACACCCCCACTCCTACTAGCTTAGGGGGTGTATTTTTTCCTTTATCTGTGTCCCTTTCTGATGATGATGTGCTGGTCAGAGCGGATGGACTATTTCTTCAGTTTCCGGCACATGCCCATTCAGCTCCGCTCACATGTTCTTCTGCCTTGGCTCAAATCCCAGCCAGCTGCCTGCCTGATTATCTCCTTGCCTTCCCCAGCAGAGTCATTTTCCTCCGCTCCCCACCCAGTAGTAGCCAGGGCCCAGAAAATGAGACCTGAGAGGCTGTGAGGCCGGCGGAGGCGACGGGCAGAGAGAGGCAGCTGAGCTCATCTGATGAGCAGATCCAATCTTGGGGCTGCCAGTGCCTTCAAGGCTTCAACACAGGTGTGCTTTGGGGGTGTCTGTGAATAGACTACATTGCACTGTGTCTGTCTCTCTGGCATAATGGATGGTATCAGAACTAACAGGCAGCAGGCACTTATTAGTCAGAACTTAACAAAATCAGCACCCACTAGCCATGTTATGTGACACACTGTGACAGAGTCAGCCAGAGCCATGATAGAGTACCCGCTGCCTGTGAGTTATCATAATGCTGATGATCTTAACCAGCTGCCGATCACCTGATAGCAGATTTACTGTTACAGGGCAGTTGCACTGTGCAGGATCACTTATATAAGTGATCCTGCATTTCTGGGTATCACAGCCAATCAGCGGATCTGGCAGACTCGTCTAGTGGTCTGCCTATGTAAACAAGGCAGTTTGCCATTCTGTCAGTGTGGAAGACATTGATCCTGTGTTCCTGAAAAGCAGGTACAGGGATCCATGTCTTCCCTTATGTGGCTCTTTTGATGGCTACATCTGGCTCTCGCAATTCGCGGCCTTTCCTATAGGCTCAATCCGTGGATCGGCACACCACATGATCCGCGGATTGAGCCCATAGGAAAGGCCGCGGCTTTGGCCTAGCTCCGGAACCACGGCCATCTTGGTACACCCGGCGGCGGCCTAGGTGAGCGCTGACATCATCATCACCACCCGCCTCATCTGCTCCGGGATCTGCCTGCTAGTGATAAGCAAGCAGAGTCAGAAATATTACAGTGTGGGAGATGTGCATATTACAGTGGGGGAGATGACAATAGATATTACAGTGGGGGAGACATGGATATTACAGTGGGGGGAGACATGGATATTACAGGGGGGAGACGACGTGGATATTACAGTGGGGGAGATGACATAGATATTACAGTGGCGGAGACATGGATATTACAGTGGGGGAGATGACGTGGATAATACAGTGGGGGAGACGACATGGATATTATAGTGGGGGAGACGACATGGATATCACATTTGGCGAGACGACATGGATATTACAGTGGGGGAGATGATGATAATACAGTGGGGGATACGACGTGGATATTACAGTGGGCGAGACGACGTGGATATTACAGTAGGGGAGATGACGTGGATATTACAGTGGGGGGGAGACGTGGATATTACAGTGGGGGAGATGACGTGGAGATTACAGTGGGGGAGATGTGGATATTACAGTGGGGGGGGGCGTGGATATTACAATGGGGGAGATGACGTGGAGATTACAGTGGGCGAGACGATGTGGCTATTACAGTGAGGGAGATGACGTGGCTATTACAGTGAGGGAGACGACGTGGATATTACAGTGGGGGAGATGACGATAATACAGTGGGGAAGACAACAAGGATATTACAGTGGGGGAGACGACGTGGATATTACAGTGGGGGAGATGACATGGATATTACAGTGGGGGAGATGACGTGGATATTACAGTGGGGGGGGAGACGTGGATATTACAGTGGGGGGGAGACATGGATATTACAGTGGGGTAGTTGACGTGGATATTACAGTGGGGAGGGGGACGTGGATATTACAGTGGGGGGACGTGGATATTACAGTGGGGGGGGGCATGGATATTACAGTGGGGAAGATGACATGGATATTACAGTGGGGGAGACTACGTGGAGATTACAGTGGGGGAGACAACGTGGATATTACAGTGGGGGAGACAACATGGATATTACAGTGGGGAGACAATGTGGATATTACAGTGGGGGAGACGACGTGGCTATTACAGTGAGGGAGATGACGTGGATATTACAGTGGGGGAGACGACGTGGATATTACAGTGTGGGAGATGACGTGGCTATTACAGTGAGATAGACGGCGTGGATATTACAGTGGTGGAGACGACGTGGATATTACAGTGGGGGAGACGACGTGGATATTACAGTGGGGGAGACGACGATAATACAGTGGGGGATACGACGTGGATATTACAGTGGGGGAGACGATGTGGATATTACAGTGGGGGAGACGACGTGGATATTACAGTGGGGAGACGACGTGGATATTACAGTGGGGGAGATGACGTGGATATTACAGTGGGGGAGACGACGTGGATATTACAGTGGGGGAGATGACGTGGATATTACAGTGGGGGGGGACGTGGATATTACAGTGGGGGAGATGACGTGGCTATTACAGTGAGGGAGACAACATGGATATTACAGTGGGGGAGACGACGTGGATATTACAGTGGGGGAGATGACGATAATACAGTGGGGGAGATGACGATAATACAGTGGGGGAGTCAAAGTGGATATTACAGTGGGGGAGATGCCGTGGATATTACAGTGGAGGAGATGACGTGGATATTACAGTGGGGGAGATGACATGGCTATTACAATGAGGGAGATGACGTGGATATTACAGTGGGGGAGACGACGTGGATATTACAGTGTGGGAGATGATGTGGATATTACAGTGGGGGGGACGTGGATATTACAGTGGGGGGGACGTGGATATTACAGTGGGGGAGATGACGTGGCTATTACAGTGGGGGAGACGACGTGGATATTACAGTGGGGGAGATGGCGATAATACAGTGGGGGAGACGACGTGGATATTACAGTGGGGGAGACGACGTGGATATTACAGTGGGGGAGACGACGTGGATATTACAGTGGGGGAGACGTCGTGGATATTACAGTGGGGGAGACGACGTGGATATTACAGTGGGGGAGATGACGTGGATATTACAGTGGGGGGGGGGGGGCGTGGCTATTACAGTGAGGGAGATGACGTGGCTATTACAGTGAGGGAGACGACGTGGATATTACAGTGTGGGAGACGACGTGGATATTACAGTGGGGGAGATGACGATAATACAGTGGGGGAGACAACAAGGATATTACAGTGGGGAAGACGACGTGGATATTACAGTGGGGAAGACGACGTGGATATTACAGTGGGGGAGATGCTGTGGCTATTACAGTGGGGGAGATGACGTGGATATTACAGTGGGGGAGATGACGATAATACAGTGGGGGAGTCAATGTGGATATTACAGTGGGGGAGATGACGTGGATATTACAGTGGGGGAGATGGCGTAGATATTACAGTGGGGGAGATGACGATAATACAGTGGGGGAGTCAACGTGGATATTACAGTGGGGGAGATGGCGTAGATATTACAGTGGGGGAGATGGCGTAGATATTACAGTGGGGGAGATGGCGTGGATATTACAGTGGGGGAGACGATGTGGATATTACAGTGGGGGAAACGACGTGGATATTACAGTGGGGGGAGATGTGGATATTACAGTGAGGGAGATGTAGATATTACAGTGGGGGAGATGACAACATTACAGTTATAATTAGTCGAAATTAGTCGATTAAAAAAAAAGAACATTAAGACCAACCTACGATCACGTTTAACGGATGGAAGTCTCAACGCCTGCATGAAGCTTAACCTCACCACGTATAAACCAGACTACAAAGCCATCAGCAAAACCATGCAGCACCAGAAGTCGCATTAACGGTAAGAAGTACTTTTTTCATCATTGGTTAGCAACAGCATAACAACATTATTAAAAATAATTCAGAGGTCATGTCATGTTTGGAAACTTAGCCGTATTTCTTTGTTCTGTGATTTATCTCTTAATAAAGAACACCTGATTGTTTAATTCAGAGACTTATTGTACTTTAAAAGTGTTGGTCTTACATAAAATATGTGGCGTTCATGGCTCTCTCAGCCAAAAAGTTTCCCTACCCCTGCCCTAGATGTTATCCCCTTCCCAGCCAGTGTCATTAGTACAGGGACAGTGCATATTTTTAGCACTGAACACTGTATTAGTGTCACTGGTTCCCACAAAGTGTCAAAAGTGTCACTAATGCCGCGTACACACGAGTGAAATGTCCGACAGAAAAAGTATTTTCATCGGATATTCAGATCGTGTGTATGCCTCATCTGACTTTTTTTTTTTCTCGAAAATTCTGATGGACCTAGAAATAGAACATGTTTTAAATATTTCCAACGGAACCATTTCCTATCGGGAAAACCGCTCGTCTGTATGCTGTTCCGACGGACCAAAAATGGCGCATTCTCTGAAGAAAGTACGAGACAACAGCTATTGGCTACTGGCTGTTGAACTTCCTTTTCCTAGTCCTGTCATACGTGTTCTAGACGGTCGGACTTTGGTGTGATCGTGTGTAGGCAAGACATTTTCAGCGGAACTCCGTCGGAAAAACCTTCAGAGTTTATTCCGACGGGAAAACCAGACGTGTGTACGTGGCATTAGTAAGACATAACAAGACATTGAAGCAGTTTGGGGGCCCCTGGGATTGGGAAATTGAGTAGCGCTATTTTGGGAGACTGCTGTGTGGGAATACCCGTAATTTTCCAGAGTATGTGGAAGATTTTGTTCCATAAACCTCTGATTTCGGGGCATTCCCACCAAACATGCAGCATTGAACCTGTGTGTCCGCAATTTTGGAAGCACAGTGGAGAGGATAACAGGTATATTTTGGCTAGTCTCAACGGCACAAGATACCATCTTATTAGAACTTTCAGGTTTGCCTCTACTAGCGCTATATTCAAGATCCCTGGGAGGCTGAGTCAGATGCCTTTTGCCAATCTGTTAAGCTCCAGGTTTGTCCAAGGTCTTTCTCCTATTCAAGCATGAAGGGGGACCTTGAGTCTACTGTAGCAAATGCCAGATAGATCACGATAACCCCCCCCCCCCCCCCCCGCTCCATAGCTTGTCCACACCAAAGCTCATATTCCACGATAGCGAGTGGGTCAGGTTTTGTGGGCCATAATTTATGGATACCGTGGGAGATTTGGTGAAGTCAGTATCTTTCAGAAGTTGGCATCTCAAGTTTCCTATTTGTCCACTGCAATATCGCAGTCCCGCTATGAGTCACTGATTGCTGTCATTACTAGTAAAAACAAATATGTCCCACCTTACTCTAGGGTCTCACAGCTCACACTCACAGTAGACTACAGGAGAAGGAAGCAGCAGGCTGGAACAACAAGGATAGTTAAGGGATAAGGCAGAGGTCAGGGCGACTAGCAGGCAGGAACAACAGAAAACACATGCCAAAGGTTAGTAACAGAGACAAACGAAGAGCACACGGCAAGCAGGAAACAGGTAGCCAAACACACAATGAATACACAATGGTTGATCAGCACCGCTGTATTGCAGTGCACAGGTTAAAGTGGAAGTAAACCCATCGATTTAAACAGTTTCAAAAAATGGCATGCCGGGAATGCTAACTGCACATTGGCTGTGCTCTCAACCAAACTGTCAAACCAGTCAGTGGCTGGTGTCGAAACGGATCACATGTTCAGCACCGTGGCAACTGAAGATTAAACAGATGCAAAGATGGCAGCTTCCGTGGATGAAAATGATAAGAGAGTCTACTTCCACTTTAATATAGGGCTCCCTGATGGGGCCTGGGGTGGATCCATGCTTAGAGAGGTTATAAAAACAGCCAGGTGAGAGTGGCTGGCCTCTTTTTCTGAACACATGGAGGAGAGGTAAGCTGACAGAGAAAGATTACTGGATAACCATGACAATAGGAAGCGCAAGGAGGCTTACATTGAAAGGAGCACTGTGATGTGGAGGGGCAGTGCGATGTGGAGAGGTACTACTGTGACGTGGAGGTGTACCACTTTGATGTAAGGGGCACTGTGACATAAAGAGGAACTGTGTTATAAAGGGGCATTGTACCTAAGGGGCACCACTGTGATGTAAGGGTCACTGTGCTGTAAAAGGGCACTGTAATGTGAAGTGCACCGCAATGTAAAGGGGGACCAGGGAGCAGTGGTGAGCGGCCCATAAGGGACGCAGGGGCGCCACCCCCCCCTCCAAAGTTTTGTCCAATAGGAAACCTAATCATGGAATGGTTTATTTTTAAATAAATGATAATATGACGAACATCTTTTAACATCTTAAATTTAAAAAAATGTTAGACATATTATAATTTACTTAAAAATAACTTGTTCTATGTGTGTGCAGAGCACTGTGCGGGGCATCGGACTAATAGAAGTCTATTAGGTCTGCCAATTTTTAACAAGCACATTATTAGAGCCTGAGGCTCTAATTGGCTTGTTTTATGTTGTCCTCTGCGCCCCGAACCCTCCCACTTTTGATTTTAACAAATCTAAATTTGCCATCTCGTCACTTGCGGGGTCTGGCTTCTAGTCCCAGCCAATCAGGTTGAAGATTAGAAACATGGAAGCCATCCCTGGGTATCAGGGGAGCCTTGACAGCCCAAGCTGGAGGCTTTGTTTGCTGGTAAGGACCTAGAGGGCTTTGTTTGTGCCCCCCAATTTTTTTTTATCACAAGCCGCCACTGAGGAGACAGTAATGCAAAGGGGGAACTCTGATGTTAAGAGGGGTTGTGGTGTAAAGGGGGGGCTGAGGATACTGATGTAAAGACGGGACTGTGGTGTAAAGGGGGGGGCTGAGGATACTGATGTAAAGAGGGGGCTTTGGTGTAAAGGGGGCTATGATGTGAAGGTTAGGCTAAAGACACTAATGTACGGGGGGGGGGGCTGTGATGTTAAGAGGGATTGTGATGTAAAGGGGGGCTGAGGATACTGATGTAAAGAGGGGGCTGTGGTGTAAAGGGGGGGGCTGAGGATACTGATGTAAAGAGGGGGCTTTGGTGTAAAGGGGGCTATGATGTGAAGGTTAGGCTAAAGACACTAATGTATGGGGGGGGGGGGGCTGTGATTTTAAGAGGGGTTGTGATGTAAAGGGGGGCTGAGGATACTGATGTAAAGAGGGGGCTGTGGTGTAAAGGGGGGCTGAGGATACTGATGTAAAGAGGGGGCTGTGGTGTAAAGGGGGGCTGAGGATACTGATGTAAAGAGGGGGCTGTGGTGTAAAGGGGGTTATGATGTGAAGGTTAGGCTAAAGACACTAATGTACGGGGGTGGGCTGTGATGTGTTCTAATGCAAACATGGAATTCGGACCTCTGCCAAAAGAACATTATTCTGACTGGACCTCCAGACATTTTTAATCAAGACCCCTGTTTTGATTACTGTTACTCTCATAATTCTTTTTTTCTTTTCCTGTACTGGGGACAGTTCAAATTCTTCCATATTATGTAAAAAAAAAAAAAAAAAACTTTGGCCATAAGGTAAATTCTAAAATAACTTAAGTCACAAAAATAAAAGTATTAAAATGGGAAGGAATGGTCAGGACAAGTCTGATTATTGGAGGATAGTGGACTAAGTTCCCAGCACAGCTAGATAACTGACCATGCTGTGCTCTCATGCCTAGCGTGGTCAGTTTTTAATAGGAAAAGGGGGGACTGGAAGGAACAACATGGATTTCACACAATGGAAGCAATGCAAACAGAACAGGAGACTTTCTCATACAAGTACATGCTATAGCATGCACAGTTTAGGAATATGAAATGTTGGGTTTACATATTCTTTAACCCTGTATGCCTAATGCAGTCTTCCTCAGGGTTCTAGCTAGCTTTAGCATTAACCTGTAAGCCTAATGTAATCTTCCTCAGGCTGTATAGAGTCACTCATCGGCTATAAACCGATAAAACAGCTGAGATCAGTAGTTCTGAAAAAAATACTAGAGTTTACAGAAGTATGTTTTATGTGCAGGACAATAAAAATGATATACCGCATTTATCGGCATATAACACACACTTTTTTCTCCTGAAAATAGGGGGAAAATTGCAGGTGAGTGTTATACGCCGGCAGCGTACCTCGGAGGGGAAGGAGGGGGACGAGTGGGGCCAGAATTCACGAGCCGTCATCTCCTCTCCACTTGGCTCTCATGTCACACACACAGTCCCGCCTCCACCTCCGGCATTGGACCAGTGTTCTGTCTATCACAGGAGCTGGTCCAATGCCGATGGCGGAGGTGGGACTGTGTATGTGAATGCTGACTGAGAGCCGAGTAAACAGGAGATGACAGCTCAGTGATTTCCTGTGAGAGATGAGAGATGGCAAGCTGCATTTATGGGGGAGATGGGCACAGATCAGGCTGCAGGTGGGCACAGATCAGGCTGCAGATGGGCACAGATCAGGCTGCAGATGTGCACAGATAAGGCTGCAGATCAGGCTGCAGGTGGACACAGATCATGCTGCAGATCAGGTTGCAGATGGGCACAAATCAGCCTGCAGATCAGGCTGCAGATGGGCACAGATCAGGATGCAGATGAGCACAGATCAGGCTGCAGATCAGGCTGCAGATGGGCACAGATCAGGCTGCAGATCAGGCTGCAGATGGGCATAGATCAGGCTGCAGATGGACACAGATCAGGCTGCAGATGGGCACAGATCAGGCTGCAGATGGGCACAGATCAGGCTTCACTGAAGCTGCAGATGGGCACTAATCAGGCTGCATTGATGCTCACTGACCATTATTTTGCTTCAAAGTGGTTTATTTAAAGTTTTTTTCCCTAAAATGTCCCTCTTAAATATGGGTGCGTGTTAAACACAAATATGGTAATCATATAAAATATACTTATTATTATTATTATTATTATTATTATAATTATGACTACTACTATTATATGATTCTAATGATTACCAGACCACCTCCTCCATCACTTGCTCACTGTTGCTATGGAAGGGGTCAGAAGGCTGATAATTTACACTTAGGTCTTGAAATCTAAGATGTTACTCTTCTTCTTTCCAACAAATTGTATTTTCAGTACTAGTCCCCAGTAGTGCACTGACCAGGAATGAAGCTTGGATTGATCATGACTAGGGATGAGCCGAACACCCCCCGGTCGGTTCGCACCAGAACCTGCGAACAGACCTAAAATTCGCATGATCTTTAGAACCCTATTAAAGTCTATGGGACTCGAACATTCAAAATCAAAAGTGCAAATTTTAAAGGCTAATATGCAAGTTATTGTCATAAAAAGTGTTTAGGGACCTGGATCCTGCCCCAGGGGACATGGATCAATGCAAACATTTTTTTTTAAAAACAACAGTTTTTTTCAAGAGCAGTGATTTTAATAATGCTTAAAGTGAAACAATAAAAGGGTAATATTTACAATAAATGGTAGTGCTGCTCTATGATCAAACAACCACCCAATAAAAAAGTGCATATGTGCTAATAGTGCAAGAAATAGAGATAAAGTGCACCAAGAATAATCACTAGAGGCAAGAGACACTGAGAAAATCAACTCAGCTCTGCCCAAATAAAATGAATAAATACTATATTGAAGTGTACTATTCTTGCACTATTAGCACTATTAGCACATGCACACTTTATTATTGGGTGGTTGTTTGATCATAGCACAGCACTATCATTTATTGTATTTATCACACTTGGTACTGACCACATTTTAAGTGACGCAGGTGTTTTCATTTAGATTATTCCACGGTTATTCCATTATTGCGCTTTAGTATTTTTGTTTTATAAAAGTGTAATATTCCTTTAAATTTCGTACCTGGGGGGTGTGTATAGTATGCCTGTAAAGGGGCACATGTTTCCTGTGCTTAGAACTGTTCCTGCACAAAGTGTCATTTCTGCAGGAAAAAAAGTCATTTAAAAGCACTCGCGGCTATAATGAATTGTCGGCTCACCGTAATACAGAGAGCAGTCAGATCACCCATCGCTGGACCCCAGAGAAGAGATCACCCATCGCTGGATACCAAGAGTATATTACCACCGCTGGAATCTTTTTTTTATTTTTATTATTTTTAACCGGTTCCCGACCAGCGCATGCCGATGTACGTCAGCAGAATGGCACGGGCAGGCATATTGACATACAGGTACGTCCAATCTATAATGCCTCCCTGCCCTCGTGAGCACGCCGCCGGCGGCGCACTCGCGTGCTGGTCGGGACCCCTGTGAGTCCGGTCGCGAGTCCTGCGGTACCCGCGATCGTCTCATGGGGCGGCTGAACGAGGAAATGCCGTTGTAAACAGCATTTCCCCGTTCTGCCTAGCAACTAGTGACGCTGATCTCTGCTCCATGTGATTTGAGCAGAGATCAGTGTTCACTAAATTAAAGCCCAACCCCCCCACAGTTAGTAACACACCCCTAGGAACACTTAACCCCTACACCGCCACCCACTGGTTAGCCCCTTCACTGCCAGTGTCATTTACACAGGAATTACTGCATTTATATAGCAGCGATTGCTGTATAAATGACAATGGTCCCAAAAATGTGTCAAAAATGTCCGATGTGTGAACCAGCTAAAAGTATCTGTGGGGAGATGGGAGGAGCCGCTGACACGTAGCAGCCGCCGGAACGGCTCGCGTCTTCTTCCCCTGCCGCCCCCGCCCCATGCCTCCTGAATCGCCCGCTCTGCTCACTCGCCGTCAGCTGTTAGCCTCCACGAGGCTGAGCGGACGCTCCGGATGAAGACAGGAGAGAGAGCGAGCAGCGAGCAGAGAGCGCTCCCTCGTGAGGCAGAGACACAGCGGTAGGACGGCGGCCCTGTGCGGAGCTCTGCACCCCCCCCTCCCTTACCACGGAGTCGGCCTGACGGCACGGACCTTTCCACCCCTCATAGGTCGGTAAGGTTATGAATTAGATAATCAGTGACAGAGTGGAGGAGCAGCGATAGGTGAGCAATTTGTGTGGATGAAAGGAGGGGAGATGGACAGCTGGATATTTTGTCACCATCATTGACTAGAAACTATTACTGTAATGATTTTTCTTGGAAAGCGGTAAGGTGCATATATATATAAGCTTGCTAATGACTGCTGTTAACGTGACACCCACTACTAGACCACCAGATTGTTACCAACACTGCCTGATCAGCTGGACATAAACCCTGCAGGGGGAGGAGTGGTGAGAGGTGAATGGATGGACATCTGAAGGACAGATAATTAGCAATGTTGTGCGGAGTTTTTCTTTTTTTTTCTTCTACATACAAGTCTCATATAGAGGTATAAAATAGCGGTGTGGATTTGCGCTCATTTTACAACTGTCTGTCCTTCCGCCCATTATTTGTCCAGCACTCCTTGACAGCAACTTTGCGGGCAGATACAGGTGGCGAGTGCTTGAGTTAACTTATGGCCTATATCTGCGGCTAAAAAAAAAAAAAAAAAAAGAGGGAGAATCCTGGGCGACGAGTTGGACTGGTGCCCTCTGCCCGTTAACTGTACTGTCATTGCCCGCTGGCATACTGGTACAAGGGATTGAGGTACCCCGCCCCCAGAAAGTGACGTATTCAATCCGTACCCCACAAGAGGTATAGGAAAGGGGAAGGCCCTGGTTCTTGGAGGTAATCTGTTACAAAAGGAGAATGCCGGGGAAGACAAATAAAAGGGGGGGAACGGGGCCTGCTAGCCCTGGGGGGATACAACAATATTTGGTGGGGGAGACAAGTACGATGGAAAGCAGCCAGGAAACCCCCAGCCAGAAGACATTAAGAAAATCAGTTGCGGGCATTAGTAAAACTATGGACACGGGAGAAGGGCGGGGAGTGGAAAAGCCTAAGGACTTATGCCCAACTCGCACCAGGATGGAGGGGTAAGCTCCCGAGATGAAGACAAGGTCAAAAGAAGGGAAGAATTGGGGAGAAAAGGAGAGGCCTCCCCCCAACCCAAAACCCAACCCGAATTAGAAGGAGCCCCAGTGTTGGCAGAGCCACAAGTGAGCCTGAGTACGCTGAGAGAGATATTTACAGAGCCATTGACTAAGGTTGAAACGTCACTTAAATCCGATATAGCTGGGATAAAGGCAGATATTGGCCGAGTACTAGGTAGGGTGGAAGAGATGGAGGAAAGAATGAATGGGTATGAACAGAATATGAGGGACCTAAGAGAACAAGTGAAATCAGTCCAAAAAATAAACAGATCGATCCTATATAAAATCGAGGACCAAGAAAATCGTGGAAAAAGGAAAAACTTAAGGATAAAAGGTCTAGAAGAAAAATTTAAAAACGAAGAGCTCCCTAGGGTGATGCAGGACTTGTTCAATCCCATTCTAAGTAGGGCGGAGGATGAAAAATTAAAAATAGACAGAGTACATCGAGTCGCGGGATACCGGGCCCAAGTCACAGAAAAACCAAGAGACGTAATAATCAGATTTCATTTTTATGAGGAAAAAGCGTTAGTATTGGAGAATATCCAAAGGATGGATAAAATTTTGTTTCAGGAGTCGGAGTTACAGATATTCTCGGATCTGGCAGGGGAAACATTGAGGAGAAGAAGGCTCCTTAAACCCCTGACAGATCTGATGAGGTCATTAAATGTGCCCTATCAATGGGGATTTCCAGCATGTCTTAGGGGAAGGAGAGACGGCCGCTCCGCAGTATTAAGGTTTCCAGAGGACTTAACAGACTTCTGCAATAGGTTAGAAATCCCCCCACCAGCACTACCAGGATGGGAGGAGGGGCTGGGGAAGGAAGGAATTAGCGGGGTTATGCAGTGGTCTCGGGCCGGGGACAGGGGGGGAGGGACGGGGTGTAATTACCATCACTGGGGGGCGAGGGGGAGGTGGGCTGTGGGGGGGGGAGCGCGAGCACGTTGATAGGCTGTGAATGAGGCAGTCCTCTCAAAGAATGCTAGGCGTGAAAAAGGTGACCGGTGGGTCACCGGGACGCCTAAGCGAGGAACAAAAATGGAAATTGTTCACTCCTCTGAACGGAGGAGGGGGGGGGGGGAAGGGGGAGGGTGGGTGGGGGCTGGAGGGGGGAAGGAGGTGGGGGGGTGGGATAGGGGGTAATCTCTCTCTCAAACAGGGTTTATGCACTCTCTCTCGCGCTCTCTCGTCTCCCCCTCCTCTCTCTCCCCATGCAGACCTCCGACGGGGGGGGTGGATGTTGCCCCCCCCTGGCGGGGCGGGGGGAGAGAGGAGGGGGAGGGATGGAGTGAGATATGACAAGGTTGAAATTGATAACATATAACATGAGGGGTATAAGTACTCCCCAAAAAAATTCAGAGTAAATAAGGAGTTAGAATTGTATGGGGCGAATGTGATCTGTTTGCAGGAAACACATATCTCACATGAGGTTAAAGGGAGATTGACGTCTTGGAGGTTCCCAACATGGTTCTACGGCGACTCTACAACATGTTACGCTAGGGGGGTAGCAATAGGCTTTGAGAGAAGTGTCAGGTTCGAAGTTGAGAAACAAATGGCCGACCCGGAAGGGAGATTTTTGTTCATAAGGGGAAGAATGTTGGATGGAGTATACACCTTTGCGAACATATATTCCCCAAACAGGGACCCAGATAAATTTTTAAGGAAGGTCCTGGACCTATTAGCAGAGTTCAGAAAAGGTAAATTGATAGTGGCGGGGGATCTGAATATGTGCGTTGACCCTCGGGTGGACTCCTCAGCGGGATCCCCTCGATGGTCGGAGCTCAGATATAAAAAAATAAAAGCTCTGCTCTCAGAATTTCAGTTAGTTGATGCTTGGAGGATTAAACATCCGAATAGCAGAGACTATACTTTCTACTCATCGGTGCACGGAACATTCACCCGAATTGATTATGTTCTGACTGAACATCAAATGCTCCCAGCACTCAAAGATACAGTAATAAAATCTATTTCCTTGTCCGACCATGCCCCAGTCATGGCACAGCTGGAGCTGGTAACGGACCAGGCCAAAAGAGAGACATGGAGATTAAATGAAGTGATGATACAGGACCCAGAGACTAGAAGTAGAATTGAAACAGAGTTAGAAGAGTTCTTTATAAGAAATGACTCCCCAGAGGTTACGAGGAGTACGATATGGGAGACCCATAAAGCATTTATACGAGGAATCTTAATAAGCATTGGGACAGGGAAAAAAAAGGAAATAGGGAAAAGGCTACAAGATTTAAATAAGGAGATTTGGGAATTGGAGCAACAAACAAGACCAAAAAGGATCCCAGATAAAGTAGAGCTGAAAGATAAGAAGCTAGAATTAGAAGGACTCTTGGAGAAGGAAAGGGTCCGAGTTAACCACTGGGCAGAGAGCATAAGATATCAGGAGGGGAACAAACCCGGGAAATGGTTAGCGAGAGTAGTGCGGGAGAGAAGAAATGCGTCCTTCATATCAAAAATAAAAAATGAAAAGGGGGAAATGAAGCACTCCACTCCTGAAATAGCGACGGTTTTTCATGGCTATTATAGCGAGTTATATAAGGTAGGACAGGGAAAGGAGAAAAGTAGAAACAAGGAGGATACCATCGAGTACCTAAAAGGGATAGATCTCCCTACAGTCCCGGAGGATGAGTTGGAAAGGCTAGAGGCACCGGTAACGGTAGATGAGGTGGT
Source organism: Lithobates pipiens (assembly GCF_037356315.1). NCBI lineage: Eukaryota > Metazoa > Chordata > Amphibia > Anura > Ranidae > Lithobates > Lithobates pipiens. The sequence goes on from NW_027507903.1 coordinate 611,475,872, forward strand.
GAGGGCAATAAGGGGAATGGCAATTGGGAAGAGTCCAGGCCCGCATGGGTTTCCAATCCTATATTATACAAAGTTCGAAAAGATACTGGCGCCCAAATTATGTGAGTATATGAACGCAGTCGCAGAAGGGGAAGATTTGAGGGAAAAAGCATTGATGGCTTATATCACTTTGATATTAAAGGAGGGGAAGGACCCAACAACCCCTGGGAGTTACAGACCAATCTCTCTTCTGAATACGGACGTGAAGATATTCTCAAAAGTGATAGCAGAAAGACTGAAACCATTATTACCCCAATGGGTCCATAGTGACCAAACGGGGTTTGTTACGGGTAGGGAGGGGAGGGATAATTGCCTTAAAACCCTAATGCTGATACATGGGGTGGAAAGCAGCGGATCCCCAGTCGCCCTGTTATCTGTGGATGCTGAAAAAGCATTTGACAGGGTAGACTGGGGCTTCAAGTTTGAGACCTTAGGACATTTGGGGCTAAAAGAAAAAACATTGCGATGGATAAAAGCATTTTACTCCCACCCGATGGCAAAAATTAAAATTAACGGTAACCTCTCCCCGGTAGTTAAGTTATATAATGGAACTAGATTGGGGTGCCCCCTGTCACCAATGCTGTTTGTATTGGCCTTGGAACCCTTGCTGGCCTCTATCAGGAAAAATGGCGACATAAGGGGGGTGAGAATAGGCGGAGAGGAGTATAAGGTGTCTGCGTATGCAGATGACATATTATTCTATGCTTCAGAACTTAGGGTGACTCTGCCAAACATAATTAAGGAGATCCACAGATATGGGAAGTTGACAAATTTTAAGATCAATATGTCAAAAACTGAAATTTTGAACATAACAGTACCAAAAAAGAACAAGAGGAACTCCAGAGGTCCTTCCCCTTTATCTGGTGTAGGGGAGAGCTTAGGTACTTGAGCGTTAGAATCACACCCACATTGTCATCTATATATGCAGCCAATTATACAGATATATTAAATAGGGTTAAAGAATGTATCAAAAGCATGAGACATAAACCCTTGTCATTGATAGGGAGAGTTAACACGTTAAAAATGTTTATCTTACCAAAATTGACATATGTGTTCCAAATGATCCCAATAAAAGTTCCGCAGGAGTTCTTTGCGAAACTTAAAACCCTAACTTTAAAATATATATGGGGACGTAGGAGTCCCAGGATTTCTTATGCGACTCTAGAAAGGGGGAAAGTAGGAGGGGGATTAGCGGCCCCGAACTTCAGAAGATATTACCAGGCAGCAGTAATCTCACGAGTGGCGGATTGGGTGTATGACAAAGGGGATAAAGGGTGGGTAAATATAGAGAAAACACAAAGCGGAGTTAATCTAGGAAAAAGGATTTGGATACCACGGGATTATCGTGATTTGGGGAGTAGCACCAACCCACTGACTATTAATTTGTTTAAAATATGGGATAAAGTGGGAGAATTAAATCATTGGCAGTATAATTCACCTTTGATTTCTTTATTGGACACAAGTTTTTTTAAACCAGGGAAGGAGGAATTTGTTTACTTTACCAGATGGGCAAAAAAGGATGATATTTTGCTGAAAGATGTGATGAATGGGGACAGATTTTGCACTTTAGGAGAAATAAGACAAAGATGGGGATGTAGGAAATTAGATAGTTGGAGATATGCACAAATTAAACACTTAGTTCAGACCCTACCTCGGCCACTTCGGGGGGAAGGAGATCTTAGACCAATGGAGAGAATGCTTTCAGACTCGAGCTGCAAAAAAAAAAGTATGTCCAAAATTTATAAAATTCTAGAGGAGGAAAAGGAACCAGGGGAACCGGCATTCCTGAAAAAATGGGAAGAAGAATTGGGTATTCTGGGGCATAAGGAACGTAGAAAGAAGATTTTAAGAATAGCAGGTACAATATCTAAGGATAATATGTCGGTGGAGATGTCATTTAAATTAATGGCAAGATGGTATATCGTCCCACAAAGAGCGCATAAGAGGAGGGCGGACATATCAGCATTATGCTGGAGGGCCTGCGACAAGGTGGGAACTTTTGCACACATCTGGTGGGAGTGCGGAAAGATTGGTCCATATTGGGAGAAAATAATAGAAAACATCTACCGGATAACAGGGGAACAGGTAAAGAAGGAGCCGTGGACATGTCTGTTCCATGATACTGACAAAACATTAGGGGAATATAAAAACTCATTGATTCCTCATTTATTGATTGCCGCAAAAAGCCTGATCCCAAAGAGATGGGGCACTCTCGAACCCCCATCTACGAGGGAATGGTTAGGTAAAATAGAGCGGTTAAGATCAATGGAGGTATCAATATCTAGAAGAGAGGACCAAGTGGAAACTTATTACAGTAAATGGGGAAAATGGTTGGAGTTCAAGAAAACAAGGGAATATCTCAGAATGAGTGGACCCGAGGAGAGGTGAGGGGGGGAGCGGGAGACAGAGACTGAGAGAGAGAGGGGAGGGGGTGAGGGATCGGGGGGGGGGGGGATGGGGTTATATAAGGAAATGGAATAGGAAGTATATTTTTGTAACACATTTATTTTTCAAAACCTTAACAAAATAAAGAAAGAACAAAATAGAGGAAAATGTTGAAAAAAAAAAAAAAAAAAAAAAGGACTGCATGTGATGTGAAAGTAGCACTGCCAACAGGCAAAATGGTGGCGATAAGTAGAAGGGAACTAAAGCAATAAGGGCGCAAAGCTTGCCACAACTTGTTGATGAGAGATTACGGCGTGCTAAGAAAATTAAAAAAAAAAAAAAAAAAATGTCCGATGTGTCCGCCATAATGTCGCAGTCACAATAAAAATGCTGATCGCCGCCATTACTAGTAAAAAAAAAATATTAATAAAAATGCCATAAAACTATCCCCTATTTTGTAAACGCTATAACTTTTGCGCAAACCAATCAATAATCGCTTATTGCGATTTTTTTTACCAAAAATATGTAGAAGATTACTTATCGGCCTAAACTCATTGAAAAAAATGTTTTTTTTATATATTTTTGGGGGATATTTATTATAACAAAAAGTTAAAAAAAATGTGTTTTTTTTTAAATTGTCGCTCTATTTTTGTTTATAGCGCAAAAAATATAAACTGCAGGGGTGATCAAATACCACCAAAAGAAAGCTCTATTTGTGGGAAAAAAAGGACGTCAATTTTGTTTGGGAGCCATGTCGCACGACCGCGCAATTGTCAGTTAAAGATACACAGTGCCGAATTGCAAAAAGTGGTCTGGTCTTTGACCAGCAAAATGGTCCGGGGCTGAAGTGGTTAATAAAGGACTTTTCCCAACGGTGTCTGTGTGTTTTTTAACAATTTTTTACACTTTCTTTGTGAAATGCTAAGGGTACAATGTACCCATTACCATTTCAAACAGGGGGGGTGGGATCTGGGGGTCCCCTTGTTAAAGGGGGCTTCCAGATTCTGATAAGCCCCCCGCCACCAGCCAGGGTTGTGGGGATGAGGCCCTTGTACCCATCAACATAGGGACATGTTGCTTTGAGGGGTCACAGACCCCCAAAGCATCCTCCTAATGTTGAGGGCATGTGGTCTGGTATAATTCAGGAGGGGGGAGCTCTCTTGTCCTCCTGCCAGGTTGCATGCTCGGATAAAGGGTCTGGTATGGATTTTTTGGGGGGAACTCCACGCCCTTTTTTTTTTAATTTGGCGTGGAGTTCCCCTTAAAATCTATACCAGACCTGAAGGGTCTGGTATGGATATTTGGGGGGAACCCCACATATTTTTTTTTTTGTAATTTGATGCAGGGTTCCCAATAATATACATACCAGACCTGAAGTAATTGAATTGGGGGGGAACTCATCACATTTTTTTTTTATCAATGACTTTCAATGACTGTTCTCTGTATTAGGGGAAGGCGACAATTCATTATAGCCGCGAGTGCTTTTAAATTACTTTTTTTCCTGCAGAAATTTCACTTTGTGCAGGGACAATTCTAAACACGGGAAACATGCGCCCGTTTACAGGCATACTATACACCCCCCCCAGGTACGAAATTTAAAAGAATATTATACTTTTATTATTTCACATTAAGCATTATTAAAATCACTGCTCCTGAAAAAACTGCAGTTTTTAAAACTTTTTTTTGCATTGATACATGTCCCCTGGGGCCGGACCCAGGTCCCCCAAACACTTTTTTTGACAATAACTTTCATATAAGCCTTTAAAATTAGCACTTTAGATTTCTCCCATAGACTTTTACAGGGTGTTCCGCAGCTTTTCGAATTTGTTGCGAACACCCCAAATTGTTCGCTGTTCGGCGAACGGGCGAACAGCCAATGTGATTTCTTGCGATGTTGTGTCAACATCACAAGGAAGAAGAGAAGAAGGCGACAGCGACAGAAGACCGGGCCAACGCTAGTAAAGGAGCTGGAAGAAGAAAGCGAAGACCCGAAGAGGGGGACAAGACCCCGAAGTCGGAAGAAGACCCCCGGATGGCAGCGGTGACGACTAAGAAGAAAGCTGGCCTCCACCGCTAATAAAAGAGCTAGCAAAAGAGCAGAAGATAGCGGAGGAGTCCGGCGAGAAGACCCCCCAAGACGGAAGACCACCGGAGATGTCTAATAAATTATTTAAAAACTTGTGTTTTTTTTTATTTACACATTTTTTCACCAGGTGAATGGGTAGGGGTACATCGTACCCCATACTCATTCACATAGGGTGGGGGAGCCGGTATTTGGGGGCCTCCTTATTAAAGGGGGCTCCCGGATTTCTTTAGGCTCCACGCCCGCAGACCCCGACAACCAACAGCCAGGGTTGTCGGGAAGAGGACCTTGTCCTCATCAACATTGGGACAAGGTGCTTTGGGGTGGGGGGGCCACAGGGCCCCCCTTCCCCAAACCACCCCCCATGTTGAGGGCACGTGGCCTGGTACAGCTCAGGAGGGAGGGCTCTCTCTCGTCCCCAACCCCTTTCCTGACCGGCCAGGCTATGTGCTCGGATAAGGGTCTGATATGGACCCCCACACCATTTTTTGGGCGTAGGGCTCCCCCTTTAAGTTCATACCAGGTGACGGGGCCAGCGAGGTGTCAATCTCGCTGATGGAGGCGGCAACATTCACTTCCTGCGCTAGTCCCGTCTACCTGGAGCCAGGTTCAAAATGAACTGACTTTTCTGCATGTGTGGGCAAGTCCGTTCATTTCAAAAGTCCGGCAGGCTCCCACCATAGTCCGGCGGTTTGTCCGCCGGATAGTCCGATCGTGTGTACGCGGCATAAGAGTAATAAAAAAACATAGACTAGCAAACTTAAATGGACTGGACCAAAAATAAAAAATAAGAACTCCAGCTAACACTACAGGAGATGTCTAATGACATGTTTCCATTGATACAAAAAGTAGCACTTAGAAGTATAGTAGAAGTACACATATTTATTGGCTTTTGTGTGCATTGAATTAAACAGTTGACCTACTTTTATATCCTCTGGCTTCTCTGTAGTTTCAGGAAAAGTGTCCCTAAAAAACAAAGGTAATTAGTGGTAGTTGGATAGATATTCATACATTTATATTGAAGATAGATAGATAGATAATATAAATATTATAATATAATGGATAGACATACCCAGAGTTAGGCGGCTTGTTACCTATATGAGGAAACAACAATAATTACAGTTATTTACTATGTAACCACTTCACCTCTGGAAAGTTACACCCCCTTCACGACCAGACCATTTTTTTGCTATGCAATACTGTGCTACTTTAACTGGTAATTGGTTGATAACGCAACGCTGTACCCAAATTAAATTTATATATATTTTTTTCACACAGATAGAGCTTTCTTTTTGGTGGTATTTTATCACCAGTGTTTTTATTTTTTAGTATATAAAATTTAAAAAAACAGACATTTTGAAAAAAAAAAACTGTATTTTTTACTTTCTTTTATAAAATATCCAATAAAAATCGAATTTCTTCAAAAATTTAGGATAAAATATAATCTGCTACAAGTCTTTGGTAAAAAAAAAAAAAATCCAATAGTATATTGATTGGTTTGTGTGAAAGTTATAGCGTCTACAAATGATGTTACATATACTGAAATTGTTATTTATTTATTTTTTTATACTTGTAATGGCGGTGATCAGTGACTTCCAGACACTAACTGACTGATGCTGACATCACCAGTGACACTAACACAGTGATCAAAGCTAATACTATACACTGTCACTGTGCTAATGACACTGGCTGGGAAGAAGTTAACATTTCGGGGCTATCAAGGAGTTAACTTTGTGTATAACAAGTGTGTAATGTGTGCTGCTTTTTATTAAATATGTGTTTGTTCCTCCTCCTTGTTTTGCAGATTGAAGAAACAAAGAGATCATTCCCTCCATATACAGCCCTGTGTTGTTTATCAACACAAGGCTCTGGGTTGTGATTGGGCAGTCGGTAAGTGGTTAAAGTGGTTGTAAACCCTTACAACACACTTTGACCTACATGTAAGCCTAGATTAAGGCTTACCTGTAGGTCCAAGAAATATCTCCTAAACCTACACGGTTTAGGAGATATTTACCGAAAGACAGGCACCGCTGTCTACGGCGCATTTTTAGGTTTAAGCACAGTGGCGGCCCATCCAAAGAGAGGGCACGGCCCCTTCCTATCTATGTGTCCAACCCCCTAATCTACATGCAGGGCACGGGACACATGGATTTAAATAGGGTTTTTTTTAAGCACATGATTAGAGCCTGAGGCTCTAATTGTCTTCAAAAAAGGGTGGGCTCAGGGCACAGAGCTATTGTCACACCCAGTTGTGTGACAATAGCGAATTAATATTCGCTATTGTCTTCCTGATTCTCCTCCCAGTCAATCAAACAATTCCTGAGATCCGATTGGCCAGGAAGTCTTAGGACTCCTGGCCAATCGGGTCTCAGTCAGGACCCACCTCCTGTTCAGCCTGGAGGAGAAGCAATAACCCCGAAGTGAGGAACTGCAGCCCGGATCCATGTCTGCTTTATCTGACACCTTCCTAACGTAAGGAGGCCTCTGATCACTGCTGCATTCCCGTCTATCTCCTGCGGGGGTAATTGATGCATTCCCATTCGTCTTTAACAGAGGGGATCGCTGCATTCCCATCTGTCTCCCACAGAGGGGTGGGCATTGGTTTGCTGCCCCCCCCCCCCCCCCCCCAAAAAAATATTGAGCACCAGCTGCCACTATTTAAGCCTCCACCAGGTTACTTTTTGCTGTCTTTTCTTTTAGCTTTGACTAGAGTAGAAAAAGGTTGAAGCCCACAGCAGGTTAGATTTTGCTGTCTTTTTCCTATTGGGAAAAATTTTCATAGATAAGAATCAGGAAATCTCAGAAATTAGAGGAATTCTCCCCGAAACATGTATCCCCATTGGAAGGTTTCATCTCAGCTCCTGTTCTGGAGACAATTTTGTAATTTTGTGTTTACCTTAATTTTTTTTTTCTTGGTAACAATGATCATTAATACAAATATAGGAATGAATGTTCCCATAAAGAACACAGACAGCAAAAAAAATTGACAGAGAATCTAACCTTTGCCGAAAATATCCAAAACTAAAAAAGGTTTTGCCTTGAGATAAACTTGAATGGTTTGCGACTGTCTCTTCTTACTCTGCTCCCCAGTGTCCCCACCAATTTCCCTTTAGCTGTTTAAAGCATATTAACAAGTACCCACCATACGTATGTTACAGCTAAATTTAAGATCAATGCATACTTCCAGAATATTATGTTGTTATTATGTTGTTATATATTATGTTGTTATACTGTATATACCTGTGACAGACCCAAGTGGGACAGGGGCCTCCTACCCACTGATTGTGGCCCATGGAGAAGACTCGGGATTTTGTCTGCTTCTTTCGGGCACAGCATGGTAAAGAGCTCAGTTCAGCCTCTGATCCCATGGAGAGAGCAGATCATTCTTTAATGGTTGGACAACAACATGATGAATGATGAGAGCAAGGCTTGGATTAATTCTCTGAATAAGAATAATAAAGCTTCCCATCTGGAGTGGATGGAAAGGTGTAATATTAATCCTGTACAGGTTAATGGACAGAAGAAGTATGGTGGACCTCCTGCAAACTGAGTTGGAGAAGCTTCACTTGGGACAGTAATATTCATCAAGACTATCCCACAGGAAATCTATGAAAATAAATTAATTCCACTTAATTGGACTTTATCAGACTGCTGGAACATTGTTTGTCTTCTGATGACTTGCCTGGTGGACAGATTACACAAGTTTGTGTCTTCCCTATTGAGTGCCTCCTAACCGTGTATTCCCATTGTTAATTGATTTACCTATTGTTTTTGTCTGGGTATCTATTTGAAATAAGATTAATATTGTGACCACTTTACCTTGTTATGGAACCACTGCATGTGTTTATGCTTATTATAATTTATAATGTACTATGTATCCAGGGTTGTGGGCTGGGTGCTGGACCATCTGGTCACCTAGGCTGGTTTAAGTAGCTAGTTGTTAATTAGTTCATGTTAATTAGATCACTGTCAGCTATTAGTTGGATTAGCATACTGCTTATGTTGGCTGTTCTGTACCTATGTAAATTATATTCCGGTATACATTTTCCTTTGCATATATAATAATGTGACTAGGCCTTCACCTGATCTGCTTGCTATGCAACCTGTGTGATTTTACAATAAAGTTACTTCCAGTTCCAGAGCACCTAAGCTAGTGTCGCCTAGTCTTGGGTGCTCAGCAACAACACCCGGTTCCTGGGTCCAGACTGGAGGAAGCTATATCTTGACAGAAGCACCCAAGCTGGGTGCTGGATGATTCCATCACAATACCCCCCACCCTTTTGTTCTAAAAATCTTGATAGTGTTCGTTGAGCAACAACATAGTTACCTTATATTGCATTTTTCTAATTGTTTCCTTCTTCCAAAATTTACACCAGTAAAGAAATATTATTTTTAAAGAAATTATTGTTACTTGTTTTGAATACCACTTGCTGCTAAAAAACCCCTGAGGGATCTTCCATTCAAATAAATTTACACCATTTTCCTTCAGTAAAACTTAATTTTTTTCTAGAAAACCTTTTATTTATGATAATGTGCCGTTCTCTCTATATTTACAAATGTAGATTTACCTCTTGTTTTTATCCAGCAGATGACCAACACAATGAAGATGACCAGGAAGACAACGACCACGCCCAGTACAATTGGGAATATTGAGGTGGAGTTGCCTGTAATTTGAAAGATACATGCAGTTAATGAGATACCATAAGAGTATTTACGAGTAATTTTATTAATCAACTGTACATTTGTACATTAAAACCAAAGGACAAATTCTGAAAGGACAGATCCTCATATGACCCTTGTTATCCACAGGCACATCTTTAACTGCTTGCTGCCCGCCCACCGTCAAATGACGGCGGTGCAGTTCTCGTTCTGGGGTGACGTCATGTGACGGCATCCCAGAACGGCCACTCTCGTGTCATTGCACGGCGCGACCCCGATCTCTGTAAAGAGCCATGTCCGCAGCTCTTTAACCATGTGATCAGCTGTGTCCAATCACAGCCGGTCACATGTAAACAAGGGAGTGCCGGTAATCAGCTCTCCTCACCTCACACTGACAGAGTGTGAGCAGAGGAGAGCCGATCAGCGGGATCTCCTCACAGGGGGACATGTAGGAATGTAATCAGGGAACTGATCATCAGTGCCCTGATTACAATAGTGCAATACACTGTCACCAATCAGTGCTCAACATTTCCCACCAATGCCAGCTATCAGTGCCCACCAGTGGCAGCAATCAGTGCCCACCACTGCCCACAAGTGCCACCAATCAGAGCCCATTAGCGATGCCAGTTAGTGATGGCAATCTGTGCCACCTGTCAATGCCCATCAGTGTAGCCCATCAGTGCCACCCATCAATGCCCATCAGTGCCCACCAGTGCCGCCTATTAGTGCCCACCAGTGCCATCTAACAGTGCCCATTAATCAACCTATCAGTGCTTATCAGTGCCACATATCATTGCCACCTATCAGTTCCCATAAGTGCGGCATATTAGTGCCTCCTCATCAAAACCACCTAATCAATCCCCATAAGTGCTGCCTCATCAGTGCCCATAAGTGCCACCCCATTAATGCCCACCAGTTCAGCCTATGAGTGCCCATCAGTGCCGCCTCATCAGCGCACATCAGTGAAAGTGAGAAATGTACTTAGTTACAAAATTTACTGACAGAAAAAAGTAAAAAAAAATTTTCTTCTAAATTTTTGGTCTTTTTTTGGTAAAAAATAAAACACCCAGCAGTGATTAAATACCACCAAAAGAAAGCTCTATTTGTGTGAAGAAAACTATTAAAATAATTGTTTAGGTACATTGTAGCATGACGGCGCAATTATCATTCAAAGTGCGACAGCGCTGAAAGCTGAAAAATGGCCTGGGCAGGAAGGGGAGTAAGTGCCCGGTAGGCAAGTGGTTCATTAGCTGGAAAAGTCGCCATCTCTGGAATTGCTGTAAATTTTGTGGTTGCACATATGGTGAAATTCCAGTGAATTTTGTTCTATAATTTTGCCTGGCAGCACTTGTAAGGCAAATTTTGAAATAAAAGCAAGGAAGGCATTAAACAAAGCCCAATTGCTCCATGCACTGGATTTACTATATTAGCAAGTCAAGGCACTATGATGTTTACACCGTCATTACCCCTGATTGCTGTATAATAAACCTTTATCAAGCCAGGAAAGTTTCTTCCTTCTCTCCGGCTTTTCACTAATAAATGGCTTTGTTTTGTCAAATACCAATGATTTATTTAATCCAGTTTGAAACGATCACAAGATTATCGTATAGTGACTCATTCATGTCTTCATTTTACATTTTTGGTGTGTAATCAATGGATTTATGTGTATATTACAGACCATTTATAAAGATGTAACATCTTTTAAATGGCCTGCAGAGTAATATGGACACTGAGCTATTGAAGTGGTTCTAAACCCAGGAGCCTGCAGTAACTATATCTGGCCTGTAACAGTACACAGAACATAGACATGCAAATATCGTTTTTGGTCCCGCTCCCGGTTCCTGGGCCCCTCTCTGCCCTCTCCCTGGGCTGTGGACTTCAAGCAAGATCTCTCGTGGGCCTATTTGACTGGCCTTTCAGATACTTCACCCCTTCCTCAGCACTGTAGGCCAGGACCTCTTGCCATGCCGCCTGGATCTCTTAGCAACCTTCAAGCACAACACTTTGGAGGCCATCTTTACAGCCGTTTTTGGTAAATATGGTTATATTCTGGCAATACATATGTTGATGTTACATATATATTGTTGTTCAAATGTATGTTCTCTCTATTATATTCCTTACTCCTTTTCCCCCAGAAGAAGACCTCTACTACTAATGGTTGAAACGCGTCAGTGTTTTTAGTATGATTATACCATACTATATGTGTTTTATGTACACTTATGACTGCATTACCATGATGTATATACAATGGCTTCAGTTACAGTGCTAATGTTTTAACACAATCTATATTGTATGACATTTTTTTAATCAAAATTAATATTTTTCTACCTTTATTCCAATTTTTTGGCTGCAGTTAGGGGTGAGCTTTATGTTCAAGTCAAACTCATGTTTGACTCGAACATTGACTCGCCCCACCCTCCGTTATTTAGGAAGTGTCAGAAGAATCGAAGTGTCACACTCCCACAACCACCGGGCAAGGGTTGTGGGGACGAGGCCCTTCTCCCCATCAACATGGGGACAAGGTGCTTTAAGGTGCTACCTCAAAGCACCCTCTCAATATTGAAGGCATGTGGCCTGGTATGGTTCAGGAGGGGGGCGCTCTCTCCCCCCCCCCTCTTTTCCTGCTGCCTGCCAGGTTGCTTGCTCGGATAAGGGTCTGGTATGGATTTTTGGGGGGACCCCACGCCATTTATTTTTTTAATTTTGGTGCAGGGTTCCCCTGTGGGGAAATCCCCATGCCATTTTTATCAATGAACTGTTATGTGTATTGTCGAACCCGACAATACATTGTAGCTGCGAGTAGTTTTAAATATTTTTTTTTTTTCCTTTAGAAACACGTCAGACTGTACTAAATACGGGAAACATTCGCCCCTTTACAGGCATACTATAGACACCACCCAGGTACGAAATTTAAAGGAATATTTTACTTTTATTGTTTCACTTTAAGCATTATTAAAATCACTGCTCCCGAAAAAACTGCATTAATACATGTCCCCTGGGGCAGGACCCAGGTCCCCCAAACACTTTTTATGACAATACCATGCATATAAGCCTTTAAAATTAGCACTTTTGATTATTCATGTTCGTGTCCCATAGACTTTAACGGTGTTCGAACAAATTTTTTGCCTGTTCGCATGTTCTGGTTCGTCTCATCCCTAGCTGCAGTACAAAACTCCAAGGAGAAACTTCTCCTTCTATAATATGTGTCACTATTTTGTTGGGATGAAATTATAGATTAATTTACATATGCACTTTATCATATGACTTACTGTATTTGTTACTGGTTTATTTGTATCTATTTTTTGCACTTTATATTTATTCTCAGTAATTATCAGTGAGCCCACAGCGCAGCCTCATCATTACCAAATTACAGGCATACCCCACTTTTAAGTACACAATGGGGTTTATGTGTATCTCATTATCTGCTAGGATCAGCTGACCAGGTGCTTTCTGCAGTAGGTTCTGTTACCTTTAATTAGGTAGTTAACTGCGCGGGAGTATCATCATTAAATATTTAAAGGGTAATTGTACTTTTTGATATTTACAGTCAATGCATACCTCTAATTCTTAAACGTGTTCCAGCACCATCCTCTAAAATTGTCCTTATTGAGCTCAAAATTTTTTCGTTAGCAAAGCATTTTCTTATGATCACTCGGCAGTAGAAGGTGGTGTTATCTGGACCATGGAAGTCTTCCAGGAGAAGATTGGAGCCATCCACCAGTCTGGTCTTGCCCTTGTAATCCGGGTGAATGTAGTCCGGGTTTGGGTGGTAGACATAGTCCTCTCTTGGGTCTCCGATCATCCAGTAGACTTCTGTCCTTAATATACCGCTCTTCTGTTGTACAGTGAAGCTGCAATTGATTGTCGTATGACGATGGAATTCAGTATCCTCTGACTGGATGATGTTTAAGGAATTTGTTTTACCTAATAGATAAGAACAAACGTTATTAGTGACCCTTGTGCAGTGTTCAGTTAAAGGATATCTAAGCCTTTTTTTTTTTCAAACTACATCAGGAAAAGTATTACATTTCTGTCATAATATCAATATACACTTATTGTGATTTTTTTTTTTTTTTTTTTACCAAAAATATGTAGAAGAATATTTATTGGCCTAAACTGAGAAAAAAAATTTTTTTATTTTTTTTTTAAATTTGGTATATTTATTATAGAGGCCCCAGCTAAAGACCTGTTGTCGATACGCGTCGGAACAGCATTTCTATGTGTTCTACATTGCTTTTAGATGTTTTTATCGATTTTTGTGATCACTTTTATACTCTGTAACTTGCATATCATTGCAAGATTTTTTATATTTGAATAAACCATTCCTGGTTGACCTGCACCATATGGAGCCCTCTTCTATTTTTCCTTCCATTTTTGGGTTCTGCTGATCACTTACTCACCTCTACTTCCTGGATTGTCCTGGACCCATCTGGCCTCGTGGTGCCTATTGCCTGTCGTTTATACGATTTGGAGCTGTACATCCTTCATTGCATCCAGCGTGAAGTCTCCCAGAACGGAGGATTTTCAAGCTTGTTTAACTCACTGTCATATGGTATTTGGGTCCACCATTTCCGTCAAGGGTACCTCACCTTTTCTATGTGAACCTGCACAAGTATCCATAGGCATATCATCCAGTTTATCGGGAGTACACATCCCAGCCCATTTAGGAATGGGGGAATAACATCTCTCTCCACTCCTTATGGACTTGGCTTCTTTGGACTGTGATCCAGCACACTATTTTGTTGTACTCAGTACATTCTGAATCACTTTCACAGATTTATTTGATTTTATCATTGTGTATTGATATTTTCCACGTGTATATTTTCACAAGCACTAAAACTTTGGTATCTGCCTTCGTTTTTGATATTTACATTATTACACAATATTTAGCTCTACACATTATCTTTGCACATTACTTTGAACTTTGTTTGAGTGTTAGCTGCTTTTTTGTATACACATTCATTTTATTTTTGGTTTAGCGCAGTATTTCCCCTCCCCATTTTCAAAAAAGTAAAAGATATTGTGTTTTTCTTTTTCAAAATTGTCGCTCTTCTTTTGTTTATAGTGCAAAAAATTAAAACCGTAGAGGTGATCAAATACCACCAAAAGAAAGCTCTATTTGTGGTAAATAAAAGTACATCAATTTTGTGGGTACAGCGTCGCACCACCACGCAGTTGTCAGTTAAAGCAACGCAGTACCGAATCACAAAAAATGGCCTGGTCATTGAGCAGCCAAATCTTCCGGGGCTAAAGTGGTTATGAACATGACTTCCACCACTGTCTGCCCCAACTTCTATAATCAAAACCTGGTTAGCTAGTCTGCCCCCTAGTGGGGATGGATTTGCATCCAGGACAAACATTGCAGATATGTAATAAATCATTTTCTATATTAAGTTGCGCTATGCTCTCATGTGAGTGAATACTAGCAATAAACCTTAATAATGCTAAATTATATATATATATATATATATATATAAAGTGACTCCTTACATAAATAAAAATTGATTGATTAATTGATTAGATCATGTTTTAAATATTCCGCTGTTTTAAAGTGATTTTAAAACTGTGAAATTAACACACGATACACCCAAGATTCGTGGTTAAAAGAGATAAAAAGACCTCCACCTCTGCACACACTGCTGCTTACCGACTCCAAATGATCTCCTATTACAGGAGACCACACTCGCTTGTGACTTAATACCCAGCCTGGGCCATTTAAGAGATGGAACGGTGATCCCAGCCTCTTCACAGAATGTGATCTTTCAGGGGCACATGTTACCCATTGATCCCCAAAAAGACATAAAAACTTCAATAGTGTAAAATCCTAGGCTACCTTATTTAAATAAAAAAGCATTGCACTTACAGTTAAAACAATAAAATATTGCAGTATAAATGAGCCCTCGATAGCAGCCCGTCACACCGGGATCTGCATGAATGAGGTTACGTCAGCACGTCTCTCCTTCCTAAGCGTTTCGTCACACATCGTCCTGGGGACTGTTGAATGCCACTATGTGTTAACCCAGGGACAACACATCACCGGACAGGAATTTGAATCATCTCTCACTCCATCCAAAATCAACGAGGCTGTATTCAGAGCTCACTCACCGTCAGTCTTATTCACACAAGAAAGGAAACACGCTTCTTTTCTTGTGTGAATAAGATTGATGGTGAGTGAGCTCTGAATACAGACATGGTGGGATCAGTGGGCAACACATGCCCCTGAAAGATTACATTCTGTGAAGATGCTGGGATACCGTTCCATCTCTAAAAAGGCCCAGGCTGGGTGTTAAGTCACAAGCGAGTGTGGTTTCCTGTAATAGGAGATCATTTGGAGTCGGTAAGCAGCAGTGTGTGCAGAGGTGGAGGTCTTTATCTTTTTTAACCACGAATCTTGGGTGTATCGTGTGTTCATTTCATGTTTTGAAAATCAGCTTAAAATAGTTGACGATTTAAAACATGATCTAATCAATTAATCAATCAATTTTTATTTATGTACGGAGTCACTTTATACGTATATAATTTAGCATTATTAAAGTGGTTGTAAACCCTTACAACCAACTTTGACCTACAGGTTAGCCTAGATTAAGGCTTACCTGTAGGTCCACGAAATATCTCTTAAACCTACACGGTTTAGGAGATATTTACCCGAAGACAGCCACCACTGTCTACGGCGCATGTGCCTTAGACAGCTGCCAGTGCGCAGGCGCACTGGCAGGCTGCAGATCGCGGTGATATACCGCGAGTGTCGGCTCCCGTGCGCATGTGTGGAAGTGACGTCATCGCTGCTGAATCATAGCACCGGAGCAGCGAGACCCGGAAGTCACTCCGGGATCCATGTCAGCGGTGGACATGAAGACGGAGGACCGCTTCAGGGGCTTCGTTCTCAGGTAAGTTATTCATAATGAGCTAGTATGCTATGCATACTAGCTCATTATGCCTTTGCCTTACAGGGTGTGGTTTTTTTTCTGTTTTTTTTTAGCCTTTACTTCCTCTTTAAGATTTGTTGCTAGTAGTCACTCACATGAGAGCATAGCGCAACTTCATATATAAAGTTATTCATTTTGTACATATCTCACAGGAAGTTGCAGCTTTGCTTTCTGAAAAAACACACCTATTTATGTTTTATCCATTCACTTATTCACTTGTTCTTCTTGTCTGATACGCACAAAATAAAATTAAAATTACTGTGCTTATCTCAAAGGAAGTTGCAGCTTTGTTTTCTAAAAAGCAAACATATTTATGTTTCATCCATTCACTTATTCACTTGCTCTTTTTGTCTGATAAGTGCAGTCATTTTAATTTTATTCTATGTCATAAATAATAAAAATAGGAATAAGTAATAATGGTAATCTTGCTAATAATTAAGTCTTTTTTATACATATTTACAGTAGAACTATAATTCATTTTATTCCATTTTACTTTACATATGTTATCATCTTTGCTTTACATTTAATACATAAAAAAAGGATTCACAGAGCACTACTGGTTAGCTAAAGAGACAGCCTAGCTGTGAGCTTGATTTACTTAAACTGAAGGGTGCAAAATCTGGTGCAGCTCTGCATGGAAACCAATCAGCTTCCAGGTTTTATTGTCAAAGTTTAATTGAACAAGCTGAAGTTAGAAGCTGATTGGTTTCTATGCAGGGCTGCATCAGATTTTGCACTCTATAGTTTTAGTAAGGCCCCTTTCACACTGGGGCGGTAGCTGCGGTGGCGGTAAAACTACGCTATTTTTAGCGCCGCTTTACCAACATTTTATCGGAGGTATTCAGCCACTAGCGGTTTTAACCCCTGCTAGCGGCCGAAAAAGAGTTAAAACCGCCCACAAAGTGCAAATGCAGCGTCGCTTTGCCGATGGTATAGCCGCGCTGCCCCATTGATTTCACCGCTCCAAAGATGCTGCTTGCAGGAGTTTTTCTTAACATCCTGCTAGCGCACCACTCCAGTGTGAAAGCCCTCCGGCTTGCATTCTGGAGACACAGCAGCAGCTGTTTTAGGGCACGTTACAGGTGCTATTTTTAGAGCTGTAGTGCCTGCAAAGTGCCCCAGTGTGAAAAGGGCCTAAATCAACCCCTCTGACTTTAAAGGTCCATACACACGATATGAAAATCAGAAGTAAAATTACTTCTGACAAACAATCTACCATTTTTCGGATTGTTAGTACGGTGCTTTTGACAGCTGATTACGATTTTTCGTCAGACAAAAGCTGGATGTGCAGACTATAACATTTTTGTCAGATGTGAACTCATCTTCCGATCTTCGTTTAATTGGTGCAGTTTTCATATGAAAAAAAATCATAAGAGCAAGACTACGCATGCTCAGAAATGAAAGAATACATACAAAACTATTCAACACATGACATCACTTCTGAAGTTGAATCCTGTCGTACAAGAAATTTTTGTATGGTGAGTAACCTCTTCCCTTTCGACATGAGACTAGCATGCAACAAAAAATGGACGAACGGTCATCCGAAAATCTGATCGTGTACTTGTATCCTCAGATAGAACTATAGAGAAGGAGGCCAGCAAGGTGAGGAGTCACTGCTCTGATTTACTTGTGTGTGTAAATTTCAGCTTTAGCTACTGAGCCCTGTAAGCAACTGAATTTTTATAACATTAGATAAGGAGAGACTGGAAAGTAAAAGTTCACATTTAACTAATTAAAAAAAGTATATGTGTGTGTGTGTATATATATATATATATATATATATATATATATATATATATATATATATATATAATTTATGATTTTTTGCCCATTTTTCAGAGATTATGAATGATAACACTAAAACATTTCTTTCACTCATGGTTAGTGGTTGATTCTAAATGTCTTCAGCCAATCAACTGTGTTTACTCTTTTTAAATCATAATTGCACAGGAAACTACCCAAATTACCCTGATCAAAAGTTTACATACCCTGGTGATTTTGACCTGATAACATGCACACAAGTGGACACACAGGAGTTTGAATGGCTATTAAAGGTAACCATCCTCACCTGTGATCTGTTTGCTTGTAATTAGTGTGTGTGTATAAAAGGTCAATGAGTTTCTGGACTCCTGACAGACCCTTGTATCTTTCATCCAATGCTGCACTGACGTTTCTGGATTCTGAGTCATGGGGAAAGCAAAATAATTGTCAAAGGATCTGTGGGAAAATGTAGTTGAACTGTATAAAACAGGAAAGGGATATAAAAATATACCCAAGGAATTGAGAATGCCAATCAGCAGTGTTCATATTCTAATCAAGAAGTGGGAAATGAGGGGTTCTGTTGGTCAGGTAGACCAACTGAAATTTCAGCCACAACTGCCAGGAAAATTATTTAGGATGCAAAGAAAAACCCACAAATAACTTCAGGTGAAATACAGGACTCTTTGAAAACATGTGGTGTGGCTGTTTCAAGTTGCACAATAAGGAGGCACTTGAAGAAAGATGGGTTGCATGGTCGAGTCGAAGAAAGCCATTACTACGCAAATGCCACAAAGTATCCCACTTACAATATGCCATACAGCACAGAGACAAGCCTCAAACCTTCTGGCACAAAGTCATTTTGTAGTGATGAGACCAAAATTGAGATTTTTGGCCACAACCATAAACGCTACATTCGGAGAGAAGTCAACAAGGCCTACAATGAAAGGTACACCATTCCTACTGTGAAACATGGAGATGGATCGCTGATGTTTTGGGGATCTGTGAGCTACAAAGGCACAGGAAATTTGGTCAAAATTGATGGCAAGATGAATGCAGTATGTTATCAAAAAAGACTGGAGGAACATTTGCATTCATCAGCCAGGAAACTGCGCATGGGATGTACTTGGACATTCCAACATGACAATGATCCAAAACACAAGGCCAAGTCAACATGTCATTGGCTACAGCAGAATAAAGTGAAGATTCTGGAGTGGCCATCTCAGTCTCCTGACCTCAATATCATTGATCCACTCTGGGGAGAAATCTAATGTGCAGTTCATGCAAGACAGCCCAAGAATTTACAGGAACTGAAGGCTTTTTGCCAAGAGGAACGGGCAGCTTTACCATCTGAGAAGATAAAGAGCCTCATCCACAAATACCACAAAAGCTGTCATTAATGTTAAAGGGGGCAATACACAGTATTAAGAACTGGGGTATGTAAACTTTTGATCAGGGTCATTTGGGTAGTTTTTGTTGTGATTCTGATTTAAAAAGAGTAAACACAGTTGATTGATAATAAATGGCTTCAGCCAAACACTAACCATGAGTGAAAGAAAAGTTTTTGTGTTATCCTTTATATTCTCTGAATAATGGCCAAGAAATCATAAATTCTACCAGGGTGTGTAAACTTATGCACACAAGTGTGTGTGTGTACTTATGTGTATATATATATATATATATATATATATATATATATATACAGACTGTGTCACTTTCACTTTAAAAAATGAACAACAATAGCATTAAAAATTACATAAAAATGTACCTATAATTTGAAGATCCGGTCCAGGATGGTTAGATGATGTTTTTCCCTTACTTGTAGAAGTTTCTATTTCCCACCAATAGGATCCTTGGTGTTTCCGATTCACTTGATTTATTTTGAAGGATAAAATAGAATCCTTGAACAAGCAGCTTTGTGTAGGTGTCCCCGGTCCTATACGGCAGGCAGTAATGTTGGGTAAAGTATTTCCATTCCTAATTTTAATATGACTGAGAAGCGTCACATTTTCTCCAGGAGAAGCAAAGATAACTGGAATGGTCTCCACACCGGGTTCACGTTCACCTGACAGATTCAACAAAACTATATAAATATAGGGCAACGTACAGAACAAAAACAGCAACTTCTACTGGAATGTTATTATATTGAATTTGAAGGTTAACTCATTAAAGGGATTGTGATTTCAGAAGGTTTTTTATCTTAATGTATACTATGCATTAAGATAAAAAGCCTTTTGTGTGCAGCAGCCCCCCTCAGCCCCCCTAATATTTACCTGAGCTCCCTCTAGATCCAGTGATGTTGCACAAGGCACTCGGCTGGCTGGGACTCCCCTCCTCGTTGGCTGAGTCAGCATCACAGCGCCATTGGCTCCAACTGCTGTCAATCAAAGTCAGTCAGCCAATGAGGAGAGGGGGTGGGGCCAGGCCATGCGGCTCCATGTCTGAATGGACACATGGAGCTGTGGCTTGGCTTGGGTGCCCCCATAGTAAGCTGCTTGCTGTAGGGGAACTCAACAGGGGGGAGGGGCTAGGAGGGCTGTGAGGGACCCAAGAAGAGGAGGATCAGGGCTGCTCTGTGCAAAACCAACTGCACAGAGAAGGTAAGTATAACATGTTTGTCATTTTTAAATTAAAAAAAGAGACTTTGTAATCACTTTAATGCCTTCTCCCCAATGCCCCTTTAAGTGGGCTTTAATGAGGGGAGGTGGCGTTGCATCTATATCATGTGACAGATGTGATTGGCCATCTCCCAGCGATATATTGCTTTTTTTTTTCACTTTTGCATTGGTACATGAGGGCACTCTCCAGCTTCCCATGCCTTTTTGTTTAACAAAAGCCTCTTTATTAGACCTACAAATCACCAAAATTTAAAAATTTGACCCCGCCCCATAGTTATCAATTGAGTTTGTTGAGTTTGCGCCTTTAGTGGCAGTATAAGTGGCAGTTAGTGGCAGTATGTCAGCTAAAGGAGATGTAAACCCTCAAGGTTTTTAACCTTAATGCATTCAATATTAAAATTATATTAAAATATATTTACATAAATTGCACCAAGTAAATAAATTAATGAATACATGAATAAAAAAATAACAAATTAACCCGCAATTTGTAGCAAATTAAAGTCCCTACATATGTGCATGCACAATGAATAAGTGAATATATACAATTTAAAAACAAATGGGGATAGATTTTGGACTTTGACCATCAAATTTAACATTTATTTTTTAATGTTATATAGTCACTTATTCATTGTTCATGCCCTTATGCAATTTATTCACATCCACAAGTCATGGCCTTGTTACATAATTTTAGTACTTGTAACTAATATCTCTCCAATGTTACGCAGATCGTAATTAATGTTCCATTTGTAAGGCAAGCTAATAAAAAGTTTTTTTTTTTTTTTTAAAACAGTGTGTGGGGGGGGGGGGGCTCCAAGAGAAAGGGAGGGGGGTCTGGTGTTGGGCATTAAAAAGCTTGTTCTTGCCTTACCTTTCACCAAAACTAGAGTGCCCCATGCATCCTGCCATTCCTCCGCCTTTTGGATGCCTTCAAATTTGAGTTTCAAACGTAAACAATAATTTTTAGCACCATCAGAAGCTAGTAAATTTTTTATAGTTATGGTTGCATTTCTGTGGTCTAGATCCACATGCACATTTATCCTTTCCTGGTGGTTGGAGGACATCATGGAGGTTTCTGTTTTGTTGTAAATTTCATCATTTTCACGTCCACAATAATTTCTATCGGCTGACGCTCTCACTGCGACATTTACAGACTTGATTTTGTTTTTCTTTACTGGAAATGCAATCTGGCAGGGAATTGTTATTTCTCCTCCAACTAAAGATTCCATTCTTGTAGGCTGATCAATGCAGTGTTGTCCAGAAGTATTATGGATCCTGTCTATGAAAAGAACACATTGGGATTATCGCTCAGGTGGGAAGAAGCAGAAGAGCTCATATTTTCAAAGGTGGACATTTGCATTAAAATACATACAATCTCCATCCTACTACTGGACATTTCCATCCCCCTCCAGACCCACAGACTGCTATCCCGACAGACTGGCTGACTACAATTTCGCTAAACCAGCTTTGCAGAGACCTTCACCTCTCAGGTAGAACACACAGACCACTCATGTTATTTGAGGACCTCTGCAATCTAGCTCAAACCCCGACACACTTTATCGTTAATTTACAAAGACATCCAAACTCGATTATATGACGCTCTCCCCGCATACACGAGTAAATGGTCTAGAGACCTGAATATAGAGATCTCCCCAACACAGTGGTCTACCTCCTTTACTCACACGCATCACTCGTCCAGGTCAGGGTTTACCCAAGAGAAGAACTACAAATTGCTGTCGAGATGGTACAGGGTTCCGGTCTCGGTACACAGGATGTTCCCATCAACCACAAACCTATGTTGGCGATGTCTCGGAGCGCAGGGATCCTACATCCAAATTTGGTGGGACTGTGACAAGGTTCGTCCATTTTGGGATAAGATCTTCGAGATTTATAATGAAGTATATCAGACTTCGTTACCTCCTTCGCCTTTGTCTGCTCTCCTATCCATCCTTCCTAGGACAATTCGGTCCCAGAAGAGTAGTCTTTTGAGATTCTTTCTCTCAGCAGCTCGTCATGCCATTTCCTTATACTGGAAGAAGGACTCCACCCCCCCTATTTCTAAGTGGGTGGATATCCTTAATGATATAATGCGCATGGAGGAATTGCAGGCGAAGGCGGACGATACTTATGATAGGTTCACCATGCTGTGGTCCATCTGGCAACACCATTCTCAGACGGAACTGTTTCTTAATAATCTTAAGATCTCCTAAGCAAACTTACCGCCAAGATTGGGCGGAGAATGGTGATGTCGCAATGGCCACAAGTGACACTGGAAGGTGGAACTTGGTTGTTTCTGCCTCTTAGTTGGGCATTTATGGTGTATCTTATACCAACAACAATGGTACATATCCTGCACATACCCTTTCCGTTAAATGCATTTGCTGTGCTCTCCCCCTTTCTCCCCCCCCCTTTTTCTTTCTTTTTCTCCCCCCTTTCTTGCTGTATTCACCTCCCCCCCCCCCCCCCCCCTGTCTTCTTGTGCCTACCAATGTGCCTTATATGATGTTATTGGTGACAGAAATGATATAGTTGCCTGTTTTCTTGTATGTTATTTTACACTACCTGGCATATAATAAAAATATATCCAACCCTAAAATGCATACAATCCAATAAGAGCACCAAACATATGTATCTCCAAGAGTCCAAGGTAATTAATGAAAGCTGAAAACTGATCCATACCAGAGTAAGTGCTTATAAAAATCGCAACTAAAACAGCAGGGGAAAAGGTATGGTATTGGTCTGAGCGAATGAACGCCCTAAACACCAGAGAACAAAGGTGGGGACACATATAAAAAACATGAATGCCATGGCAAGTAAATCTAAGAATATATATGTGAATATAACCATGAAAGTAATAATTTGGGGGTTTAAAGGTCAAAAAAGTAATTGACCTGTGTTCTGGATGTATATGGTCCTATGCTTCGCAAATATATTGACCATCCAGGAAAAATGAGCTAAGCACACAAAGGAAACATCACATCAACACTTACCAAGAAAGATAATGGATTAAAGCATCCCCTGGATAGTGGTAGAGACCACCCTGCTGAGTAGTAGTCTGGTCGCCCACCCTGATTCAGGACCCCAAACTCCATAGCTTTTGTTTAAGCTCTATGCTGTTCACACTAAAGCTCTGGTGCACTTGTTTCAATAAATTCTCTCTCTCTTTGCCATGCCCCCATTATCTAATGTACTCTTCAACCCACTGCTCCCAGACAGCCTATCCCACTCCATATGGCCCCCTGGGCACAGGCTGGCCTATTTCAAGGACTCCATTTTGTCCACCCAGCCACACGTAAATTCTGAACCTTCGCTAACTTCCAGTCTAAATACCAACTCCCCAAAAATTTGCACTACTCTTATCTCCAAATAAGTCATTATCTGTTGACTTTCTCCTCTACCCTTATTTTATCTAAACCAGTGATGGCAAACCTTGGCACTCCAGATGTTTTGGAACTACATTTCCCATGATGCTCAAGCACTCTGCAGTGTAGTTGAGCATCATGGGAAATGTAGTTCCAAAACATCTGGAGTGCCAGGGTTCGCCATCACCGATCTAAACCAATGATCTTTGAACTCATCTGCTCCCAGGGCCCCCATCAAACGCGATTAATCTCAGATTTTTTTACCAAATACTTCAGGACTCATCCCCACTTTCAGATGAACTTCACACTTACATGCAAAAATCACCCAAAAGCCTATCTCTCTCCCTCAGTGGGGCAGGATCTGGTCCTCCACCTCCAAGATATCCCGATGTATGGCGCAGAGAGAGTCAGCACTCAAAATACTCTTCTTCTGGTATAGAACATCAGAAATCTTAAACTGTTATGATCCCTATATGTCCCCTCTTTGTTGGAGATGTGGTAAGACCAGAGGTGCTCATTACCATATATTCTGGCAATGTGAGTTAATAACACCTTTCTGGTCCATGGTGATGTCCCTGATCCAACGACTATTTGAGTCTCCTCTCTCATTGGACCCGCTACATCTCCTCCTTGGCCTCCCCTTCCCAGATTTGGGGAAAATTCAAACAAATTAGCCTCATACATTTTATTAGCAGCTAAGAGCGTTATCCCAATGTGTTGGTTGAACCCCACCCCCCCCCCCCCCCCCGGAACAGCTTCTCAATGTCATTGCCGAAATTCGAAGAATGGAGCATATGACTGCACTGGTGGCGGATACTGTTGATAGGTTCGATGGTGTCTGGGAGTTATGGGAGAAATCTGAATATGGTTCTCCCCCTGATCCTATCTGGTTCACATTCATCCTTACACCCCCGTACCTCCCTGACATAGCTCCCCTTTATACTTTTGCATCCCTTGTTGACTTCTGGGTACCACCCATATTACTATCCCCTCACCCAATGGTATACATTTTTATGTTGTTCAAAATTGCTATATACTCCCAGCTGTAATCCAGAGAAATATTGTTATAGCCCTTAACTGGTCTGCATTATACAGCTCTTTTTATGGAAACACATCTATTTTCAACCTGGATGCCTGTCATTTTTTTTTCATTTTGTTTGTTCTTCATTTCTTGTTTGAATCATTCTAGCTCCTGCCGAGCTTACTGTGCTGCATTTGTAAGGTGAAAATATTTAATAAGAATACGATTATAAAAAATAAATAAAAAGCCTTCTGTGTGCAGCAGCCCCCCTCAGCTTCTCTAATACTTACCTGAGCACCCACTCAATACAGCAATGTCCATGAGTGCCTTGGCCATCCGGGAGTCTCCCTCCTGATTGGTTGAGTGGCACCATTGGCTCCGACTGCTGTCAATAAAAGTCAATTAGCCAATGAGGAGATAGAGGGGGCAGGGCTGAACCTTGGCTCTATGTCTGAATGGATACACGTTGCTGCGGCTCAGCTCAGCTGCCCCCATAGCAAGCTGCTTGCTGTGGGGGGGGACTAAACAGGAGGGAGGGGACAGGAGCGCTGACAAGGGACCCAAGAAGAAGAGGGTCTGGGCTGCTCTGTGCAAAACGTTTATACAGAGCAGGTAAGTATGACATGTTTGTTATTTTCATCCAAAAAAATTACTTTAGTATCACTTTAAGATCAGTCAAAGTTTTTAAGCACTTCAGCCCCGGACCATTTGGCTGGCCAAAGACCAGAGCACTTTTTTGGGATTCGGGACTGCGTTGATTTAACTGACAATTGCATGGTCAAGAGATGTGGCTCCCAAACATAATTGACGTCCTTTTTTCCCCACAAATAGAGCTTTCTTTTGGTGGTATTTGATCACCTCTGTGTTTTTTATTTTTTGCGCTATAAACAAAAAAAGCGACAATTTTGAAAAAAAACTGATTTTCTTTTTACTTTTTGCTATAATGAATATTAATCTATAGGGTTGTATACAAAATTCACTTTTTATCTATCAAAAAAGTGTTTTCCAGCGCTAAACCTTTCATCTGATTTCTAAATTGCTTGTAAATTCCAAAAGCCAAAATAAAGGAATAGCAGTGGTTTAACCAATTAGTTTTTTGTACAATTCTCCTTTAAGGGGGCATGTCAAGGGGTGTGTCCTATGCCTGCATACTTTTGCTGATAGGTGTCCCTCATTCCCATCTCAAAAAGTTGGGAGGTATGGCATAATACCTGGGGGGGGGCAACCTAGTACCAGGGGCGGACTGACCATTCGGCCACTCGGGCACTGCCTGAGGGCCCCAGGCCACTAAGGGGCCCCATCAGGGTTGCCAGTCTCAGTAAAACCAGGGACAGTATGTAAGATTTTATTTTATATCTGTCTCTGAAATGTCCCTTACCGACATCCTTTTGGTCTAAAAATCCAGAGATTATAGCTGCTCCACCTCTCCAGTACCTTCTCAGCCAATTGAAACATGTCTGTGTATACTGTGTGATTGTATACTGTGTGGCCCCATAATTTCTGATTGCCTGGGGGCCCCATAATCTCCTATTGCCCGGGGGCCCCATGAGTTGTCAGTCCACCTCTGTCTAGTACGAGTAGGCCTGCTTGCCTTATGAGAAAGGGGGCTGCTATAGGTAAAGAACACAGAGTCAGCTATAGTGCCTGACCATCAATGCTAGGGGTAGGTGTGACAGAGTGTATTGGCCCCAGAAATGCACTGGCTTTAATTTGCTATGAATAAATGTTATCATTAAAAATTTAGGTTCTTAGACCTTTTTTGGCACTCTCATTGGATTGTATGTATATGGACTCTCATTTCGGGGTTCTTTCCCTGTTAATGAAGAGAGTTCTTGTTTTGTTGAGTGCCATACTGGAACCAGTATGCCCAGGGACAATTTTAGTGACCCTTAGAAAATCTGAATCCAGCATCCAGTTTGTACTTGTGTTTGCTTTAACCACTCCCTTACCGCACTATAGCCAAAAGACGGCTACAGCGTGGCTCTGTTGTTCCAGGAAGGACGTCCTCCCAGAACCATACCCCAAACGCCCTCTGGGGCGCGCATCCGGTGCACTCTATGATCGCTGTGTCCTTCAGGCTGTGATTGGACACAGGTGATCACAGATAATGGTAAAGGGCCAATCGCAGCTGCTGTTTACCATGTGATCAGCTGTGTCCAATCACAGCTGATCACAATGTAAACAGACTTGACAGTTATCAGCAGTGCTTTCTTCACACACAGTGACAGCTTGAGGAAAGCAGAGCCAGTAACCGGCCAATGTCACAGGGAACATGTACACAGATAATCAGGGCACTGATAATCAGTGCCCTCGCATTTCACATTTTTAATGCAAGGCTAAAAATAAATAAAAAAGAAAATGTGTACATATTAACGGCTTAAAAAAAAATCTGCAGAAAAATAACAGTTACGGGGAGAAGAGGAAGGAGTTAATAGGTGCAATCAAAGTTAACTAAGGGTTAAGAAGGGGTTACATAGGAATATAAATTTCCTTTTTTTACTGGTGCGATTGCTTTAAATATCATATGCAGATCAAAGGTCAAAGTAATAATTCTGCAAATTAGTCATAGACTTATTGTCAAGGTCATTAAAATAAAGGCATCAAAGACTGCTGGGCACACAAGTGTTACCCATGAATGCCCCAGGAAAATGATGTACATACATATACAGGTAGGTCACACAGAAAAAAAAAACCTCTGTATGGTGCTCAATAGCTCAGAGACAAATTTACACAGAAAACTGAATAAATTAGAGCTATGCCTATTCTCGCTTCCCTGCCTGAACTGCAGAAGCTTTTAACTCAAGAGAGAGTCAGAAAGCAAACAGACCCAGCTCTATGTTAAAGCGGAGTTCCACCCAAAAGTGGACCCGCTGATTTGTCTCCTCTCCCCCTCCGGTGCCACATTTGGCACCTATCGACGTGGGGGAAGCAGATACCTGTCTTTGATAGTTATCCTGTTCCCACTTCCGGGATTCCGAGCTGTGGCCCATAATGTCACCGCTCAGTTCCCTCCTCCTCCTTCCCCTGCTGCTGGGCAAGAAGGAGAGAGGGGTGGAGCCTCGGGCATGTGCAGATGTAAGGCCACACTGCTGGGCTCCCTTACCTGCAATGGCGGAGGCAGCACCTGACCAGCTGATGGAAACATCAGCTGCGGTTCTGACATCGCTGGACTTTAGGACAGGTAAGGCCGCGTACACACGCGGGGACTGTCTGCCGAAACTAAGTTCGTCAAACAGTCCGCTCAAACTTTTGAATGAACGAACACGCCCACACACGGCACTTTTTGAGCGGACAAATACGGCAAACTTTGTTCGTCGTACTAAGTCCGCGCAACTTTTGAAATGAACGGACTCGCCCACACACGAGGCAACAGTCCGCTCATTTCGAGCGCGTGTGCAGGTAGGCAGGGCCCGCGACGGAGACGTCGCGGGCTCCGCCGCCCGGAATGTACTTAAAGGGGAACCCCAACACCGAAAAAAATCGGCGTGGGGGTCCCCCCAAAGTCCACAACAGACCCTTGTCCGAGCACGCTACCCGGCCAGCCAGGAAAGGGGGGCGAGCGAGCGCGCCCCCCCTCCCGAGCCGTACCAGGCCGCGTGCCCTCAACATGGGGGGTGCCTTGGGGAAGGGGGGGCCGCGCGGCCCCCCCACCCCAAAGCACCTTGTCCCCATGTTGATGAGGACAAGGGCCTCTTCCCGACAACCCTGGCCGTTGGTTGTCGGGGTCTGCGGGCGGGGGGCTTATCGGAATCCGGGAGCCCCCTTTAATAAGGGGGCCCCCGGATACCGGCCCCCCACCCTATGTGAATGAGTATGGGGTACAATGTACCCCTACCCATTCACCTGTAAAATAAAAGTACCCAAAAAAAAACACAACACACGAGATAAAATATTTTATTGCACAGCTCCGGGGGTCTTCTCGCCGGACTCCTCCGCTATCTTCTTGTAGCTCTTTTGCTAGCGGAGGAGTCCGGCTTTCTTCCTCCCCGCCGCCGGCCTCTTCTCCCGACTTCGGGGGTCTTGTCCCCCTCTTCGGTTCTTCTGCCGGGCCACCGCGCCTTCTTATAGCTCTTTTACAGGCGGTGGCCCGGTCTTCTGTCGCCGCCGCCTTCCGTTCTTCTGCCGGGCCACCGCGCCTTCTTATAGCTCTTTTGCAGGCGGTGGCCCGGTCTTCTGTCGCCGCTGTCGCCTTCCGTTCTTCTTCTTGTTCTTCTTCTTCTTCTTCTCCAGGAGATGTTGACACGTCGCTCTCTCCGGCCGGAATACCAGAGCCGCGCTGTGCGGCCACTTATATAGTGACAATGGGGCGGTGTCACATGGTATATGTCACATGGGTTGGTCACATGGGTTGATGTCACATGGGGACTATGACATCGTAAGGGGGCGGGGTCACCATGTGACCAACCCATGTGACATATACCATGTGACACCGCCCCATTGTCACTATATAAGTGGCCGCACAGCGCGGCTCTGGCATTCCGGCCGGAGAGAGCGACGTGTCAACATCTCCTGGAGAAGAAGAAGAAGAAGAACAAGAAGAAGAACGGAAGGCGACAGCGGCGACAGAAGACCGGGCCACCGCCTGCAAAAGAGCTATAAGAAGGCGCGGTGGCCCGGCAGAAGAACGGAAGGCGGCGGCGACAGAAGACCGGGCCACCGCCTGTAAAAGAGCTATAAGAAGGCGCGGTGGCCCGGCAGAAGAACCGAAGAGGGGGACAAGACCCCCGAAGTCGGGAGAAGAGGCCGGCGGCGGGGAGGAAGAAAGCCGGAATCCTCCGCTAGCAAAAGAGCTACAAGAAGATAGCGGAGGAGTCCGGCGAGAAGACCCCCGAAGACGGAAGACCCCCGGAGCTGTGCAATAAAGTATTTTATCTCGTGTGTTGTGGTTTTTTTTGTACTTTTATTTTACAGGTGAATGGGTAGGGGTACATTGTACCCCATACTCATTCACATAGGGTGGGGGGCCGGTATCCGGGGGCCCCCTTATTAAAGGGGGCTCCTGGATTCCGATAAGCCCCCCGCCCGCAGACCCCGACAACCAACGGCCAGGGTTGTCGGGAAGAGGCCCTTGTCCTCATCAACATGGGGACAAGGTGCTTTGGGGTGGGGGGGCCGCGCGGCCCCCCCCTTCCCCAAGGCACCCCCCATGTTGAGGGCACGCGACCTGGTACGGCTCGGGAGGGGGGGCACGCTCGCTCGCCCCCCTTTCCTGGCCGGCCGGGTAGCGTGCTCGGACAAGGGTCTGTTGTGGACTTGGGGGGGACCCCCACGCCGATTTTTTTCGGCGTTGGGGTTCCCCTTTAAGTCCATACCAGGCGGCGGGGCCCGCGACGTCTCCTTCGCGGGCCCCGCCTACCTGGAGATGCGCTCGAAATGAGCAGACTTTCCTCCGAGCGGGAACAGTTTGCTCATTTCGAAAGTGGCCTACACACGGGCGGACTGTCCGCTCAAACCAAGTTTCAGCAGACAGTTTTTCGGAATTTCCGAAAAACTTTGTTCGTCAAACTGTCCGCTGAAACTGTCCGCTGAAGCCCCACACACGAGCGGACTGTCCGCTGAAACACTGTTCAGCGGACAAAGTTGAGCGAACAGTCCGCCCGTGTGTACGCGGCCTAAGTGTCCTACTATTAAAAGCCAGCAGCTGCAGTATGTGCAGTATGTTGCAGCGGTGGGCGGACCTCCGCTTTAAAGTGGGTGTCTCTCCTTGGAGTTTTCAGCTGTGTTTGGACTATATTACATCAATGAGTCAGAGTACATCCACAGTTAGAATTACCTCTGGCAAACTTTAAAGAGCACAAACATTCAGTATTATTTTTGAGGTTTATGATATTTGAGAAGGTTCTGTGGGATCATATAAGGTCGCGTACACACGGGCGGATTGTCTGGCCAACTAAGTTCGTCAGACAATCCGACAGACAATCCGTCCTACTTTTGAATGAACGGACTTGACCACACACGATGAGCAGACAGTCCGCCGAAAGCTTGCGCGATGACGTGTACGGCACGTATGACGGGACTAGAAATTCGATGTCCAATACACTGCAATGCAACCTTCGGCGTGTAAATCCTTTCTGAGCATGCGCCATACTTAGTCCGTCCAACTTGCCTACACACGAGCGGACTGTCCGCTGAAACCAAGTTTGGACGGACAAAATTACGGAAATTCCGAAAGACTTAGTCCGCCAGACTGTCCGCTGAAAAAGTCCGCTGAAGCCCACACACGAGCGGATTGTCCGCTGAAACACGTTTCAGCGGACTAAGTTGGGCAGAAAATCAGCCCGTGTGTACACGGCCTAAGAGGTAATAGGGAACTAAAATTGAAGCCTAGAGATTGTGGTAGATTGTTAGTCTAGAAACCCTTCAACCAAAAGCTTTAATTATTAATATTATTATACAGGATTTATATAGCGCCAACAGTTTACCCAGCGCTTTACAATATAACATGTTGATTTTTATTAACATTTATTTACTTAATACGTTGTAGTAATTTATTTGTATACTTTTTTCACTTAGGAATTTTCAGTTTTGAATTTTTTGTTTTGAATTTTTTGTTTTGTTATTTTTTTTTTCAAACCATACATTTATGAGCATTATCATTTGTACTTTGATTAACATTTAATTAATTAAATTAATTAACATTAACATTTGATTAAGCTGAGATTGATTACAGGTGGTTTCACTAATTAACTTTGCATGTGATATCATTATTAGATAAGCGTTTCGTTTCATTCCGAATCAAAATTCGACTACATTTTTTGATAAGCAGAATCACAATAGGAACAAATTTAAACAAATCTGAAATAAATGATAATGAAACTAAATTTCATTTGAATTTGAATCTAATTCTAATTTGAAATCAAAACAAATTTGAAAACAAATTCAAATTTGAATTTTTTTTTTTTTTTCAAATGTAAACATGTTGCTGACTATTGCTGATTTCCTTCAAAAACTGTGTGCAAGTGTACCTAAAAGAATTTATGCTGTTTTGAATCCAAAGGGTATTCAAATAGTGATTTAGTTTAGACCTTTCTTCTGTTCACTCACATTTTTTAAATTGATAAAAATAAACAAGTAATATTTACAGTATACTACATACCCCATAGGCACCGCATGAGCAGAACCAGCACACTGTATATAATAAATACTACAGAATATACAGTGGATATACAAAGTCTACACACCCCTGTTAAAATGTCAGGTTTCTGTGATATAAAAAAAAAGAGACAAAGATAAATAATTTCAGAACTTTTTCCACCTTTAATATGACCTATAAACTGTACAACTCAATTGAAAAACAAACTGAAATCTTTTAAGAGGGGGATTAAAAATAAAAAAATACAATATTGTGGTATCCACTGTATATATACTACATACTCCGTAGACACAGCTTGAACAGGACCAATACACTGTATATAATGATACTACAGACTGTATATACACTATATACCCCAAAGACACAACATGAACAGGACCAGTACACTGTATATAATAATACTACAGACTGTATATACACTGCATAGCCCATAGAAACAGCATTATCAGGACCAGTACACTGTATATAATGATACTACAGACTGTATATATACTACATACCCCATAGACACAGCATGAGCAGGACCAGCACACTGTATATAATAATACTACAGACTGTATATGTACTACATACCCCATAGGCACAGCATGATCAGGACCAGTACACTGTATATAATAATACTACAGACTGTATATATACTACATACCCCATAGACACAGCATGAGCAGGATCAGTACACAGGACATCATGGCTGCTATCCAAAATTAAGAAAAGTTTTGCTTTTTATGAGCCATTCAAAGAGGAACTTATATTGCAAAAATATCTACAGTAGGCATGGGAAGAAGATCACACATCTGGACTTCCCATTTTTCTAATTTTACAGACAATATGCAAATGGCATTTGCCTCCTGCCTTCTTTTTTTAAAAGAAAAAATGCCACAAAGACCCAAAAGGTCCCCCAAAATACAGACTAAGGGTCTGTGTGCTGTTTTTATTTTTTAAGGACGGTGGCAATTAAGTTTTATTTGGCAGCAATTTACACTGTGGCATTTCTTTCTTTGTAAATGTCACTATTGTCATAGAACATCACACTAAAATAATACCAAATCCTCTGAATATAATATGGATTTTAAGGGGGTAGCTCACTCATAAAGAACAAGAAAAGATGTGTGAAGTCTCCCTCATTATCCCTGTCATACACGTAATCCAAGCATGCATTATAGTTGACCAGGAAAGGGAAGGGGGGTGTAGTGAGTGTGCACCACCCAGCTCCAGAGCCATACCAGGCCACATGCCAAAGGGAGTACCCTGCTATGGGGGCCCCACGATAGACTACCTTGTCCCCATAATGATGAAGGCAAGGGCCTCATGCCCACAACCCTGGCCTATATATCCCTTTTAATGATAAGGAGGTTCCAAGATACAGACTACCCCCCATGTGAATGAGTAAGGGGTACATAGTACGCATACAAACCTATAGGTGTGGTGTCCCTTTAAATAATATTTCAAATTTAAAGACATACCAAATATACAGTATGATAAACACAGTACATACATATTGATAACATACAGTGATAAATGTGCTGACAAAAAAAAAGTGCAAAAGTCCACTTAAACTCACAGTCCTGTAATGAGTTAAAGCGATTGTAAATGATCACCGTGTAAAACAATCCATTACATTTAAAATAGAAATGAAAGGCAAAATTGTTGTGTATAGATATAAATAAAACCATCATAGGAGGGGCGCATGCGTGAAGCTCACCGTGATGGACGCTCCTCACTAGAGCTCCGCATTCCTCGCCGTGCTTCCGGGACTTAATCCGCTCACCGAAGCGAGATCTCAGCCTCCTATATACCGGGACCGCAGCAGACAACAGTTGCGCTGATCCGGTGATGGTTCTCACCGGCCACCGAGGCAAATCGAAGCCTAAACCTATCAAAGAGGCGTTCGCCCGGGCCTCCTCCAAGATGGCGGCGAAAGCTCAAGCTCAGGCACAGCAGCGTGACAGCCCCTCACACTCAGCGGAATTGCACAGCGACGAGGAAGTGGATGATATCCCTGCCCAAGGTGATTTTACTACCATGTCCGCCTCAGGTATGTCGCAATTTGATTTCTTACTACACATGGAAACCATGCTCAAAAAAGCCCTTAAGTCGACCTCTGACCAAATCACTAATAAGCTGACACGAGAGATCAGGGAACTTGGTCAGAGGACCGCGGATCTAGAGACCCGGGCTGACGATATGGAGCTCACTCTCCGTGAACACGCACAAGAACAACTGGCGCTGCGAGAGGAGAATGCCATGCTGCTCTCCCGTCTCGAGGACGCAGAGAATCACTCCCGTAGGTCGAACCTGCGCCTCCGGGGCATTCCGGAGTCGGTAGATGACCTCCAGGCATTTACACTGGCCTTATTCCAAGAACTCTCTCCTGCAATTCCAGTGGAACGTTTAGAGTTTGACAGGATCCATAGGGCCCTCACTCGCCGTCAGGCGGATGGGCCCCCCCGTGATATAATTATCAAGTTCCACTTTTTCAGAACAAAGGAACAACTCCTTGCTCGCAATAAAGACAATCTTGCCTTCCAGGGACACTCTTACCAATTATTTACAGATTTGGCCCCCCTCACTATAGCTAAACGCCGTGCCATGAAACCGCAGCTGCAAATCCTCACCCAGCATCAAATTAAATATACCTGGCATTTCCCTTTTGCCCTACAATTTTTCCACAAAGGACAGCAACACATTGCTTCTTCACCTGAAGCCCTTCAGAATTTATTGGAATCTCTTCATTTGACTCCCCCGGTTCAACACTCGGACACTGTCCTCCCACGCACCCCTTACGTGGCTACCCCTAAAAGAGACATTTGCGAACTCCCGACTCCATCTGCAATTCGAAAGGGTACCCCTCTGCGCACTACTGCAGCAAGTTTTCGTACCCCGTTGAACTGCTGGCGGTTGGCTACAATACTCTCTTCGCTCCCCTGGAGGGCTCCTGGAACCTGCTTACTCCCAGTGTTGGATTTTGAAAAGTTGCAAGTTTCTACTGATGTCCGGAGATTATTTTTTGTTGTTTATAGTCCTCATATAATAACATAGTATCCATGTTGACTATCTTCTTCCCTATCCTCCCCTTTCCCTTTCCCCCTTTTTCTTTCCCATGCTCCCCCTCCCTTTACCTCTCCCCCCCATTCCCTTCCCTCCTGTCTCATTCCCTTCCCCCTCTCCCTCCCTCTTTCCCTCCTAGGAGGGACCCCTATGCGTACAGTATTTGACGTATTTATGACTGCTTGATAATTTTATTTGTTCAATTGATATGGTTACTTAGATGGCTATACAAAATTATCTCGAACTTGTTCTTACCTATTTCTTGGTGCACGGCGGGGGACTGTCACTGCCCCCCCCCCCCCTACAGTTCAGTACACCCTCTGCCTGACCTGATTTTGGGCTGGGGAGACGGTGTACACCCTTGTAGGGCGTTATTGGTCTGACTTGTTTCAGTTAGATGGTTCATGTATACGCCTTACGTGTATTTCTTCTCTTACTTCATCTCTTTCCTTTTTCTCTTCACACCTTTACCTCTTTCTCCCCTTCTTTCCTTCTCTGCCCCCCTTCCCGGGCGACCCGTGCGACCCCTAGGTTATATAAGCTCACCTCCCTCCCTGAGCGAATATGGCCCCCCTGAACATCCTGTCATTGAATGTTAAAGGGCTTAACTCCCCTAGCAAGAGAGTCAAAGCATTTCGCTCCTTTGCGTCCTTGAGGGCAAGTATAGTTGCGCTTCAAGAGACCCATTTCTCCTCACATAATACCCCTAAATCATTTACCTATAAGTACCCGCAAGTCTATACCGCCTCGGCGGCGACTAAGCAGAGGGGAGTTTTGCTAGCTTTACACCGCTCTCTGCCCTTTACCCTTGTCTCTGAAATTAAGGATCCGGAGGGCCGTTATATAATTTTGGTTGGCCTTCTTCAAGACACAGAGGTTACCCTCGTTTCTTATTATGCCCCGAATAAAAACCCTGTTCCTTTTTTTTCCCACCTTTTCCAAACAATCAAGACCCACTCTAGAGGCACCTTGCTAGTATGTGGTGACTCTAACATGGTAATCCACCCTCATTTAGACAGGTCTCCTTACTCCCTGGAACAGTGTTCACCTTCGTCTCATTTTCGCTCTTTGTTACAGCAGGCCTCCCTTCTTGATTCCTGGAGAGAATGCAATCCGGTAAGGAAAAATTTCATGTTTTATTCTAATCCCCATAATTCATTTTCCAGGATTAATCACATATTCGTACCAGTTACATCCTCCCCCATACTTCTCCAATCCCATATACACCCAATCCCCTGGTCTGATCATTGCGCTGTCATCACTACAATTTCCTCTCTGATCCCTCAGTCTACAGATAGGACATGGAGTATCAGTGATAAACATCTCGCTACTCAATCATTCTATTTAGATATCCAAGCTGCCCTAACTTATTATATTCAAAATAACGCTACGCCGGGTATATCCCCGATCCTCCTCTGGGAGGCGCATAAGCCTGTGATTAGAGGTAAATGTATTTCAATCGCCACTCACCTTAAGAGGGATAAACTTCTGAAAACTCAACACTTAGAGGCCAACTATAACAAGTACCTATTACAGTTTCAAGCTTCCCCGACAGCCGCCAATAGATCGATCATGGACAAAGCTAGATTAGAACTAGACCTACTCCTGGCGGAAGCAGCTGATAAAGCTATCCGTAGCTCCAAACATAACATCTATGTTAAGGCCAATAAGCCTGACTCTTTCTTAGCCTTACGCCTTAGGAACCCAGAGCGTTCATTTAAACCTATCCAGTTGAAGGTCGGTAAAAACACTCTCACCAGCAACCCGGTTAAAATAGTGTCTGAGTTCGGCAAAAAACTAGCTAAATTATATGAATCTACCACCCCCTGCCCCAGGAAAATGGCCGATTCCCTATTTCAAGATCTTCAGATCCCCTCCCTATCTAACACTAGCCGGGACATTATGGATTCCCCGATCACCTCGCAGGAAATACTTTATGCCATTCAGACCTTGAAACCACATAAACGTCCGGGCCCAGATGGTCTTTCTAATTCGTACTACAAAAAATTTGCTGATATTCTGGCCCCCCTACTGGCAAGTACCTTTAACGCTATTCTTAAGGATGGTTCCTTCGGTAGAGACACGTTGACTGCAATCATTTCAATGATCCCTAAACCCAATAGTGATAATACTCTTTGGTCTAATTACAGGTCTATATCCCTTTTAAATACCGATATTAAGTTATTAGCCAAGGTACTTGCCCTACGTCTCAATCAGTTCATAGGCAACCTGGTCCATAAAGATCAAGTGGGTTTTATCCCTAGAAGACAATCTAGCGACAATATTCGCCGAGTTGTCCTTTTGCAGCATATTGCCAGGTCCCGCAAAATCCCAATGCATCTCCTTTCATTAGACATTCGAAAAGCTTTTGATACCCTATCTTGGCCGTACCTGCAATATATTCTACAGCGTTGGGGCTTCGGGCCGCACTTCTTGCAATGGGTACAGACCCTTTACACCCACCAAGCGTACGTTAAATACTCAGGCTTTGCATCTGATAGATTCCCTATCCAACGTGGTACCAGACAGGGTTGTCCCCTCTCACCGCTAATCTTTGCCCTAGCCATAGAGCCCCTTGCGGCCTTAATTAGAACAGACCCCAATATCAAAGGCCTGGACATTGCTTCTATGTCGCATAAGCTTTGTCTATTCGCTGACGACGCCCTTCTGTTCATTACCTCTCCCCACACTACACTGCCGAACCTCTTTCACCTTTTGGATAAATTCGCTCGAATTTCTGGGCTAGAAGTAAATCAAACTAAGTCGCGAGCCCTCAACGTGTCTCTGCCCTTGGAAACATTTCAGAATTTGCGGAGTAATTATCCCTTTCAATGGTCCACATCCTCTATTCCATACCTGGGCGTTAAGCTTACTAGTGACCCAGCCCAATTGTTTCATGCTAATTATCTCCCCGCGCTACGTAGTCTCACATCCCTTATGTCCTCCTGGCAACCACTCTGTGTTTCCTGGCTAGGTAGGATCGCGGCCGTGAAAATGACGCTACTACCCAAGTTGCTTTACCTTTTCAGAGTACTCCCGGTCGCGATCCAGAGTCGGATTTTTAAGTACATTTGGGGGTCAACAAGGCCTAGAGTCTCTAGACAGACCCTGTTTCGCCATAGGATGCAAGGTGGTCTGGGTGTACCCAACCTCAGGCTTTACTTCTACGCAGCGCAATTGGCTCAATTGGCCCTATATCATGCAAACATTGAGACGCCTTTGTGGGTTAGTCTTGAGATTGTAGATGCCCACCCCCTGATTGTATCTAATTTGCTATGGCTACCATCTCCATTGAGGAAGTCACTTAGTAACCCTGTCACTCGATTCTCAGTGGGATTGTGGGACAAGATAAAGGCTACTTATAAATTACAATCACCTCACTCCCCTCTGCTTTCCTTTATTGGACACCCAAGTTTCGCCCCCGCTTACTTGGACCCCACGCTGTTTGATGCCTGGTCCCAGAGAGGCCTTACTAGAGTGTGCGACCTAGTATCGGGTAATGCAATCAAAAAGTTTCCTGTCTTACAAGCTATTACCAAGCTTCCTTCCAAAGAATGTTTCCGATACCTTCAAATAGCCCATTTTGTCCACTCGGTCACTAAATCATGCACTGCCCTAGATCGATTAACCCCTTTTGAGACGATTTGCAAATCAGACCCACATTCTCCTGGCATCATATCCTGTCTCTACTCCTATCTTTCCTCCTCCCAATACTCCCTCCCGCTATACACTAACTCTTGGTCCCAAGATCTCTCCCTTACCCTTGTATCAGAGGACTGGGAGAGGGTTTGGCTTAATACTAAAATTGCCACACAGAATATAATCGCAGCCGAGGCCAATTATATTAATGCGCTGGTACCTGGTCCCAGCTCAGATATCTAAATTTGTGCCGAATTATTCCCCAAATTGTTTTCGTGGTTGTAATGAGCTTGGCACTCACCGCCATATATGGTGGACCTGCCCTTTGGTGGCAGAATTCTGGAGGCAAATTTTTGATATCCTATCCAGGCTCCTGCAATGCACCCTACCGCCTGACCCAGCAATTGCTCTGCTAAATTTAGTACCCTGCAAGTTTAGCCGATCCCAGACAAGGCTCCTTTTGCAAGTGATGACAGCGGCGAAGCAGACTATTGCAAAGGCCTGGAAGTCTGCAACTCTGCATGTCACTGAAGTTAAAAACCGGGTCACCCAGGCCATGATCCACAGCAAAATTGAAGCAACTATTTTAGATAAACTCCCACTTCACAGTAGGATTTGGCAACCTTGGGTGGATCATTTCCTACCCCCAAATTTTGATTCCCATCTCTTAGTCCCATAGTCTTAATAGTGGTTCTTACCTAGGGATGCCCCTTTCTCATTAGAACCCCTGGGGAAGCCGGGTCGCCCATTATCTCCTCCTTGCCTTCTTCTCCCCCCCTCATGCCCCCTTATTCTCTTTCATTCCTGTACTTTTTCTTGCCTCTGCCTTCTCTCCCTTCTTTCTCTTTCTATTTTGTTGGTTGACTTCATTAGTCTTCATTATGTTTTCTTTTGTAATTATATTATAGTAGGGTAAAAAACTCTTTGTGTGGTTTCTACTCCCCAGTCTTGGGAACGATACACCCTACTGGGGGACCTCCTGTTGGTAGGACTCCCCTCTTAGTTTATCTTAGATCCTAGGTAGTAGGGATGAGCTTCGTGTTCGAGTCAAACATACGTTCGACTCGAACATTGGCTGTTCGTCCGTTCGGCGAAGTCCGAACATTTTGGTCCGTTCGCGCCAAATTCATGTGGCGCTCACGGCCCACAATGCACTGCGATGGCGCAGTGCATTGCTGGCTCATGATTGGCCAAGCATGCACTGTGACCCCGCATGCTTGGCCAATCGCAGCGCCAGCAGCGAGGAGAGCCATGATTGGCCACAGGCACGCCCCACACTATATAAGGCCGCCAGCGCGGCGGCCTTGTGTAGTGTGTTGGCGTCTGAAGCAGTGGGTGTTCTGTGTACCTTCAACACAGTACACACCGATCGTTTTTCGGCCGATTTTCGATCTTGCTGTTGTGTAGTGGTTATTGTCCGCAGTATACACCGCTATATTCACCTCACCTATATAGCTAGTGATCTATCTTATATATATAATAGAGCTTGCAGTCAGTAGTGTTAGGAGATAGTGCGTGCTGTCTGCGTGCTCTGTACCCAGTACATACCGCTATATCCACCTACATAGCTCTTCTCTATTTGAGCCCACTTGCCATCTGCAGGAGTTATTGGAAGTTGTGTGTGCCTCCAGCACAGCACAGTATACATCTGTATATACCCCTTTATCTCTGGTGTTCTATAATAAAGGCATCTGCAGGAGTTAGTGGGTGTTCTGTGTACCTTCAACACAGTACACACCGATCCTTTTCGGACGATTTTCGATCTTGCTGCTGTGTAGTGGTTGTTGTCTGTGTGCCCTGACCGCAGTATACACCGCTATATTCACCTCACCTATATAGCTAGTGATCTATCTTTTATAATAGAGCTTGCAGTCAGTAGTGTTAGGAGATAGTGGGTGTTGTGTGCCTCTAGCACAATATACACTACCCAACTGCTTTTTTACCCAACTCCCTTCAGGCCATTACCATGTCTGGAAGGCCAGCAAGGAGAGGCAGACAGGCGCGAGCCGATAAAAGAGGGCAAGCAGGCTCTGTGTCTAGAGACAACAGTGCTGGTCGTGGACGCGGTGCTTTGTCATCAGCACGTGGCCATGGGACACGCTTGTCCTTCTTTTCGGCAGCTGGACATGTTGAACTGCAACATGCCAACGACTTGGTAGAGTGGATGACCAAGCCCTCTTCATCCTCCTCATCCTCTCTCACCCAGTCTCAGGGTACTAGCAAAGCAGCTGCCAACGCATCGTCTTCCCTCCTCTCAATGTCATCATCAGTGACTCCTTCCCTAGACCCACCACGTCCTCCTGAGGAGTCTCCTGAACTCTTTGAGCACAGTGTTGGGTACATGCCCCAGGAGGATGCCCAGTGTTTTGTGGGCTCTGATGATGACACTCAGCTAGAGGAAGGCAGTAGCGTGAGTGCATCAGATCTGCCTTTTTTGAGACGAGTGCATCAGATCGCACCGCTGCTATTTGCAACATATGTCTCAAGCGTATCTCACGTGGCCAAAACATCAGCCGCTTGGGCACCACATGCTTGACCAGACATATGTTGACCTGCCATGCAGCTCGTTGGCAAGCGTACCTCAAAGACCCACACCAAAGAACAAAGCGGACCTCTCCTTGCTCCTCATCAGCTGGCATCTCCAACCCCACTAGACCTTCAGTCCTCTCTGAAACCTGCTCTGAGAGAAATGAAGGTGTAGAATTAGGTGTGTCACAGCCAAGTGCTTCCGGGAACTCTGCTAGCGGTACACCCACGTCCGATTATAGCAGGCAAATGTCCCTGCCCCAGCTGCTGGACCGGCGAAAGAAGTTCACTCCCAGCCATCCACATGCCCAGCGGTTGAATGCTAGCTTGGCTAAATTGCTAGCACTTCAACTGCTGCCTTTTCAGTTGGTAGACTCGGCCCCCTTCCGTGAGTTTGTACAATGTGCGGTTCCTCAGTGGCAGGTCCCCAAACGCCACTTTTTCTCACGGAAGGCGATTCCGGCTCTCTACCGGCATGTGGAAGGCAATGTCCTTGCCTCGCTGGACAGGGCGGTCAGCGGTAAGGTGCATATTACCGCTGACTCATGGTCCAGCAGGCATGGACAGGGACGTTACCTGTCTTTCACGGCCCATTGGGTCACTCTTCTGGCAGCTGGGAAGGATGCAGGACAAGGTGCAGTAGTGTTGGAGGTTGTTCCGCCACCACGCCTCCAAAATGCTACTATTGGTTGTGACACACCTCTCTCCTCCACCCCCTCCTCTTCTTCTTCCTCCATGGCCTCTTCCAGTGCTCTGTCCTCAGAACCAGCGGTGCTCCGTAGGCGTTCCAGGGGCTACGCAAGTATGCAGGCAAAACGATGCCATGCCGTGCTTGCGCTGGTTTGTTTGGGGGACAGGAGTCACACTGGGGCGGATGTTTTGTCAGCTCTGCAGGGGCAGGCCGAGAGGTGGTTGACGCCATGCCAGCTTAAGCCAGGAATGGTGGTTTGCGACAATGGCACCAACCTCCTCTCCGCCCTCCGACAGGGACAACTGACCCATGTGCCCTGTGTAGCTCACGTCCTTAACCTGGTGGTGCAGCGGTTCTTGGGCAGGTACCCCGGCTTACAGGATGTCCTGAAGCAGGCCAGGAAAGTCTGTGTGCATTTCCGCCGATCATTTAATGCCTGTGCTCGGCTGGCTGAGCTCCAAAAGGAGTTGAACCTGCCCAAGTACCGCCTTATATGTGATATGCCCACCAGATGGAACTCAACATTGGCCATGCTGCAGCGGCTGCACATGCAGCAGAGGGCCATCAATGAGTACCTGTGCGACTACGGCACCAGGACAGGGTCAGGGGAGCTCGGTTTTTTCTCACCACGCCAGTGGGGCATGATCAGGGATGCATGCACTGTCCTGTCACCGTTTGAGGAGGCCACAAGGATGGTGAGCAGTGACAGTGCATGCATCAGTGACACTGTACCTCTTGTCCACCTCTTGGAGCATACGCTGCGTGGAATAATGGACAGGGCACTTGAGGCAGAGCAGAGGCAGGAAGAGGAGGACTTCCTTGCCTCTCAAGGCCCCCTTTATCCAGACAGTGTTCCTGCTGTGCCACCCATCACACAGGAAGAGGATGAGGAGGAGGAAGAGGAGGAGGAGGATGATTGTGTCAGCATGGAGGTGGAGGCTGGCACTCAGCATCAGCATCAGCAGCAGCAGCAGCAGTCTTGTAGGGATGATTTACAGTCCCAAGAAACACGTGGACTTGTACGTGGCTGGGAGGAGGTAGCTGCGGATCATGTTGTCCTTAGTGACCCAGAGGACTCCGGACCGAATGCCTCAGCTAACCTACGCTGCATGGCCTCCCTGATCCTGCAAAGCCTGCGGAAGGATCCTCGTATTCTTCGGATCAAGGAGAGGGACCATTACTGGCTGGCCACTCTCCTTGATCCACGGTACAAGGGTAAGGTTGCCGACCTTATCTTGCCATCGCAGAGGGAGCAGAGGATGAGACATCTCCGGGAGGCCTTGCAGAAAGGTCTGTGCAACGCGTTCCCAGAGACTGGGAGGTTACAAACTCCTGGTCCTGGACAACGTGTTGCTGAGGCATCGGTCAGAAGGAGCGGTGGAGAAGGTGGCCGTCTGACTGATGCTTTCAGACAATTTTTTAGTCCGCAGCCCCAAGGTATGATCGGTTCCAGCAACCATCGCCAGCGTCTGATTTACATGGTGCAGGAATACCTAGGGGCAAGGTCAGACTTGGACACCTTTCCCACCAAAAATCCTCTGGCTTACTGGGTCTTGAGGATGGATCAGTGGCCAGAGCTTGCACAGTATGCAATTGAGCTACTGGCCTGTCCTGCATCCAGCGTTCTTTCGGAACGCACCTTCAGTGCTGCTGGTGGCTTTGTTACCGATCACAGGGTGCGCCTGTCCACCGAATCAGTTGATCGACTGACCTTCATCAAGATGAATCAGTCTTGGATCACCCACAGCTACCAAGCACCTGAAGCTGATGTAAAAGAATATTTTTTTTTAAAATATCACATCCCTTCAAGACTGCCTATGCTGATGCAGAGTGACTGTCCTGTTATGTTGATTGTCTATCCTCTTCCTCCTCCGCTGATATGTTGGAAGAACATTTCTGGTTCTGGTTGATGCCATCAGCCCAATTTTTCTGCCCTTGTTTAACAGGGGCGTTTAATTACAATTTTTGATGCAATGCTTTGCAGCAGGGCTAATTCCTGCAATAAAACTAGAGTATATGGCAGAGGTTGCAGTGTGGTGGCACCAGCACCAGTGCCTAAGGCCCAATTTTTCTGCCCCTGTTTAACAGGGGCGTTTAATTGCAATTTTTGATGCAATGCTTTGCAGCAGGGCTATTTCCTGCAATAAAACTAGAGTATATGGCAGAGGTTGCAGTGTAGTGGCACCAGCACCAGTGCCTAAGGCCCAATTTTTCTGCCCCTG
Organism: Lithobates pipiens; assembly: GCF_037356315.1. Classification (NCBI taxonomy): domain Eukaryota; kingdom Metazoa; phylum Chordata; class Amphibia; order Anura; family Ranidae; genus Lithobates; species Lithobates pipiens. Next base: position 611,519,939 of record NW_027507903.1, read on the forward strand.
TTTAACAGGGGCGTTTAAGTACAATTTTTGATGCAATGCTTTGCAGCAGGGCTAATTCCTGCAATAAAACTAGAGTATATGGAAGAGGTTGCAGTGTGGTGGCACCAGCAGCAGTGCCTAAGGCCAAATTTTTCTGCCCCTGTTTAACACGGACATGTAATTACAATTCTTGATATAATATTTCACAGGAGGGCCCCTTCCTGTGCCCACCCAGAGTAACGGTGAGGACTTATAGTGTTGTGGCACCAGCACCACAACCACCAAAGGTCAATTTTTCTACCACTGTTCAACAATGGCATGTAATTACAATTCTTGATATAATCGTTCACAGCAGGGCGCTCCAGCGCCCACCAAGAGTCACTTTGAGGGCTTACAATGTTGTGGCGAAACCAACACCTTGTTCCGCCATTTCTGCAGAGCATATAGGGCAGGCCCCTACTTTCAAACATCCAATTTACAAACATCTCCTACTTGCAAACGGAAGGAGACAACAGCAAGTGAGATGAAAAAAGATGGACGACAAAACAAATTATACAGGGGTGATAACCCTTCCCTATGTTTTCCAAAAAGCTTAAAAATAGTTTTTTTGACTGGAGCTACACTTTAAAAATGTACCAGTTGAAAATTACAAACAGATTCAACTTAACACAACAAACCTACACAGTCCCTGTCTTGTTTGCACCGCCTGTATACTGCTGTTCTGAGTATATAGGGCCTGGGGGCCACATGCATTTCCTTTTTTTAATATGGGTACAGGGTTTCCCTTAGTATGCGTACAAGACCCAAATAGGCTGGTAATGGGCAGGGAGGGCTACCCATGCCATTTTTCTCAATGATTTTCAACCATATTGCAGGAACCAGATATCACATTAAAACCACAAGCAGTTTTAAATGGTGTTATTTCCGTTTAATGTCATTTTGTGCAGGGACTGTTCTAAACACGGGAAACACGTGGCACTTCACAGGCATACTACAGACACCCCCCAGGCACCATATTTAAAGGAATATTTCACTTTTTTTTTCACTTTAATCATCATTAAAATCAGTGCTCCCGCCAAAACGGCCATTTTTAAAAACATTTTAGGCATTGACCCATGTCCCCTGGGGCAGGAGCCAGGTCCCCAAACCCTTTTTAGGACAGTATCTTGCATATTAGCCGTTAACATTAGCACTTTTCATTTCGAACGTTCGAGTCCCATAGACTTCAATGGGGTTCTAAAGTTCGTTCGAATTTGGGGTCCGTTCGAAAGTTCTGGTGCGAACCGAACCGGGGGGTGTTCGGCTCATCCCTACTAGGTAGAAATGTTTGTTATTATGTTTTGGTGGAGCCGTTGGATCTTGGACGTTCTCACTCACTCTACTTTGCTCCCAGCGTTAGCCTCGTACTGTTAACATTGGCTGTATGATGTTGCTGTGACTGCTCACTAATGTACGATGTTCTATGTTTGTATACAGCTGTCTTTTATACTTTAATAAAATATTTGAAAAGAAATAAAACCATTATAAATCCTTTTTTTCCCCTTTCTTCTAAGGCCGCGTACACACGGGCGGATTGTCTGCCCAACTAAGTTCGTCAGACAATCCGACAGACAGTCCGTCCAACTTTTGAATGAACGGACTTGACCACACACGATGAACAGACAGTCCGCTGAAAGCTTGCGCGATGACGTGTACAGCACGTACGAAGGGACTAGAAATACGACGTCCAATACACTGCAATGCAACCTTCGGCGTGTAAATCCTTTCTGAGCATGCGCCATACTTAGTCCGTCCAACTTGCCTACACACGAGCGGACTGTCCGCTGAAACCAAGTTTGGACGGACAAAATTACGGAAATTCCGAAAGACCTAAGCCCCATACACACTATCAGATTTTCTGCTGATTTTTGTCTTCAGATTTACCAAAACCATGTAGTGCAAGGGCCTGCCTAATTGCATACACATTGAAACTCCTAAGGTTTGACCTCATATTATATGGTTTTGGTAAATCTGAAGGAAAAAATCTGCAGAAAATCTGATAGTGTGTATGGGGCTTTAGTCCGTCAGACTGTCCGCTGAAAAAGTCCGCTGAAGCCCACACACGAGCGGATTGTCCGCTGAAACACGTTTCAGCGGACTAAGTTGGGCAGACAATCCGCCCGTGTGTACGCGGCCTAAGTGTTTACATTCCCTCTGTTCTCAGCTGCATATGAGCTGGGGGGAGGAGAAGCAGCAACACACTGAGCTTCCCAGTGAAAGGCTGGGCAGGGGTGGCGTGCCAGGAAAAGCCTGATTTTTGGAGGACGGCAGGCTGAGTTCCCAGAGAACTGACCAAGTGTGCCCCCTGCTTAGTGTGTTCAGTTTTTAAATAGGGAAGCAGAGGGACTGACAGGGATACCAGAGATTTCACACAAAGGAAGCAATACAAAGAGAACAGGATAATTTATTATACAAGTACATGGTACAGCAGACACATACCAGGAATATGAATTGTTGGGGTAACAAACACTTTAACTACAGGTGCCAGCAATCCTTATTGTGATCCCTGTGCTCCTTCACCAACACAGATCACTTACTAGCTCTTTTCTCCTTTTTTGTGGAAATCTGGCCCTCCTCATTTTAGCAAAAAGATAATGTTCAGACCCGGGACTCAAGGTGGTTTAGACAGCCCTGATTTACAGAAGTATTTCCTTGCAGCACTTCTTACACATGCCTGCAACTGGGTAATTTCTGATGACACCAACTCCTCAGTAGTTCTGGAAGTAGGGTACCTAGGCTCCTACAAAACCCTACGTCTTCTCGCATACTGAGGCCCACAAGCCCCATTTTAACTCACTTTATCTATGGAGGCGGTGCTCAAGGCCTGGCGTTCCACTCTATCGACAGGCACTTCAGTCAATCCTCAGTAGTCACCCCCAAACGCCACTTTGGTTTAACACAACTCATTCGAAATTTCACTCTGTTCCAGATCCGATAGTTTGGGCATCCAAGGGCATTAAGACACTTGCACATATTTGCACCGACGGAGATCTGACTAAATTTGACAATCTCAAACACCACATTGGTCTGCCCAACACTTACATTTTCGGATACTTACAACACCGTAACGCCTACTGTTCTCAATTATACAAAAATACTTAGCCCTTGTACACACGGTCGGACATTTCAACAACCAAATCCGTCGGATTTTGTCCGTCGGATTCTGTCCGTCAGATCTTGTCCGAAACTGTTGCATACACACGGTCGGACTAAGTTGTCGAAAAATCCGATCATTCAGAACGTGATGACATAATTTCGTTACGATGGGACTACGTTCAGGCTAGTAGCCAATAGCTTTGATGTAGGAATTTGATCTGAGCATGCGTGGCACTTGGTCCGATCAAAATTCTCTACACATGATCGGAGTATGTCCGATCAAACCAGTTGGTCGGAAAATATTTCCAACAAGTTGGAAAATTGGGTCCGATGGATATTCCGACGGAATCAGTCCGATGCATACCACACACAGTCGGATTATCCAACAACACGGTCCGATAGGACACATTCCGACGGATTCTCCGACCGTGTGTACAAGGGCTTAGAGTTGACTCCTTGTGTTGTACAGGACTCTCCAGCCTTCTGTGCACGTTGGCATGAAACATCTTCACTTTGCATGTCAGACAGTTGCCCCTGACATTGATAATGAGGATTGGGAGGATTTGTGGGACTAACCCTTTTCCCAACTGGTAGCCTGTCGAGATAAACTGTTACAATTCAAAGTGTTGCAGAAGAATTTATTTGACAACATACAAACTTCATAAAATATATCCATGGGCTTCTTCCCAGTGTTGGAGATATACAGCCGAGACTGCCATAATTTTTTCTGGACCTGCCCGAACATCAAAATCTCCAAGGTTACCGCATTTATCGCGCAGCTCATCACACTGTTAAGATCCCTGAGTGTTGATGTATGTATGTTTGGGCTGTTGAGCGTATTGATCCCCCATCGGGCACTTAGGATTATCAGTGTCCTGGTTATCATTGCAGTCCCAACAGTGTCCACCAGTGCTGCCAATCAGTGACCATTGGTGCTGCCTATCAGTGCTCATCAGTGCCTATCAGTGTCCATCAGTGCCGTCTATCAGTTCCCATCAGTGCCGCCTATCAGTGCCGTCTATCAGAGCCCATCAGTGCCACCTATCAAAGCCTATCAGTGCTGCCTATCAATGCCCATCAATGCTGCCTATCAGTGCAGCCTCATCAGTGCCACCTATCAATGTCCATCAGTGCCATCTATCAGTGCCGCCTCATCAGTGCCCATCAGTGCTGCCTCATCAGCACACATAAGTGCTGCCTCATCAGCGCACATCAGTGAAGGAAAAAAATACCTGTTCGCAAAATTTCATAACAAACTATGAAAAATATTTTTTCCCCAAATGTTTGGTCTTTTTTCGTTTGTTTAGCAAACAATATCAAACCCAGTGGTGATTAAATGCCACCAAAAGAAAGCTCTATTTGTGTGATAAAAATTCCATATGGGTACAGTGTTGCATGACCGTGCAATAATCAGTTAAATTGTGACAGTGCTTAAAGATGAAAATTGGCCTGGGCAGGAAGGGGGTGAAAGTGCCCAGTAGGCAAGTGGTTAAAGTAGAATTCTAAGGAGGCCCCATTCTAAAATTTTGGAAAGTCCTGGTAAATGAGGCGATACCCCTTTATAAAACAACCTATGTGTCTCGTGGGTGTTCTCAAACCTTCAACAAGGTGTGGTACCTATAGCTCGATTCTCCATCCACGGCCACATAACACATCGTACTGTAGCCACAGGGTTTTTGTCCTTTTAATGGCTTCAGACTTAGACCCCTTTCACACCACACTGCCCATAGCGTGGGCGATACAACGCCACTATTTTTGCAGCGGATTTGCTGCACATTTCGGCCCCTAGCGGGGCGCTTTCACCCCCCCGCTAGCGGCCGAGAAAGGGTTAAAATCGCCGGCGGTATTACAGCGCTGCCCCATTGATTTTAATGGGGAGCAGCGGTGGAGGAGCGGTAAACACACGGCTCCTTCACTGCTCCAAAGAAGCTGCTGGCAGGACGTTTCCCTGATGTCCTGCCAGCGCACCGATGTAGTGTGAAAGCCCTCAGGGCTTTCACACTACATACAATGGTGCAGCTTTTTTAGGGCAGATTGCAGGCGCTATTTCTAACGCTATAGCGCCTGCAAAATGCCCTGGTGTGAAAGGGGTCTAAAGGTGGACTGAGACACCCTAGTGGTTACCTGGGAAATTAATGTGATATATCCACTAAAGTTTGAAATGTATTGCACTGTGGGTATCGGGGACAGAGGCTTTTTTAACTTCCTTCATTTCAAATATCGTTTTCCTTGCTGCGTACTCCTTCTTTTGCCGCTGAGTGGGGATTATTTAGAGATGTTTTTTTATTTTTATTTTTTTGTTTACCCCATGCCAAGGATTGCCCAGAGGCTCTGTTTAGTATTATTTACTTTAAAAAAAAAATAAAAAAAAAATAAAAAGAACCCTGACAGGACAGCCCTGTCCTGTCAGCTGGGAAGTAATCAATTTTATTTCCTCTCAAAGCAAGGAATAAAATCCATTACTTCCCCTAGTGAATGTTTCACACAAAGTACACATAAACACCAGCTAGGCACATATTTAACCATTTGATCACCCCTGATGTTAACCTCTTCCCAGCCATTGCCATTACTACAGTGACAGTTCATATTATTAGCTCTGATCACTGTGTGTTGAACCAGCTGATGCCGCCCGCTATTTAGCCCATGTATACTAGGCTTTAGGGAGATTATGCTATAACAAATGTTACAGAAAATTGCCGCAATGCATTTATTTTCATTATCTGAGGAAAATGCAGATTTATCATTTGGAAAAAATTTCACTTCTGCATCACGGAATAATTGAACAAAGGAGTACAGAATACACTGGGGTTGATTTACTAAAACTGGAAAATACAAAATCTGGTGCATAGAAACCAATCCACTTCCAGGTCTTATTGCCAAAGCTTAATTGAACAGGCTGAAGTTAGAAGCTGATTGGCTACCATGCACCAGATTCTCAGTGCTCCAGCTTTAGTAAATCTCCCCCAGTGTGCCTAGAATTTCCTAGGAAAACATAATGGTTCCACAGATGGTCTGTTTGCCTGGGTAATTGAGGCCAAATCTAAAAATGACCCTTCTGCTGAAAGATTAAAAAAAAATGATGTGAGTGTGAGACTTTTTGGATCTTTACACTCAATACCCTATACCCATGGGTCTAAAAGCTCATTTACACTTGCTTCCACTTCAACACACATTAAAGCATCTAGCGCTTCAACATGCTTTTTAAAAAAAAATGTAATGCTTTGGTGGTGCATCAATGATGCTTTGGTGGTCGGTTTTTGAAGCTTTAACCACCTGCTGACCAACCGCCATCATTATACTACAGCGGGTTGGCTTGTTCCTGCAAATTGCCTTAGTTCTACGTCGGCATCTTTAAGAGCGCTAGTAGGTGCGCATCCGCTACACGGTGGGGGACCTGCGGCGCGTGGCAGGCGGCCACGATGTCTGCCAGCCACCCGTGATCATGGGGCATGAGACCAGAATGAGGATCTGTGTATGTAAACAGACAGATCCTCATTCTGACAGGGGAGGAGAGACAGATCTGCTGTTCCTAGTGATCAGGAAGAGCGATATGTCTCCTCCTCCAGGCAGTCCCATCACCCCACAGTTGAAAACACACATGAGGGAACACATTTAACCCCTTGATCGCCACCCTAGTTAACCCTTTGCCTGCCAGTGACATACATATTGGCCTAAACTGATGAAGACATTTTTTTTTTTTACATATTTTGGGGGGGTATTTATTATAGCAAGAATTTTTTTTTTTTAATTGTTCTTTAATTGGTCTTTTTTTTGTTTATCATGCAAAAAATAAAAAAAACTGCAGAGGTGATCAAATACAACCAAAAGAAAGCTCAATTTTAGAGGGAAAAAAGTATGCCAATTTTGTTTGGGTACAATGTCGTACAATTGTAAGTTAGAATGACGCAGTGGCATATCGTAAAAAATAGCCTGGTCATTAAGGGGGGAAATCTTTCGGTCTATAAGTGGTTAATGAAGCTTGGCAGATGCCCTGCGTGTGTTGATATCTCATACCTGCAAAACTTCAAAAACAAAGTGAAGCTGAATTAAAGCCTCTCAAAAGCTGCAGGTACTGTAAGCGAGCGTTGTCATAGACTTCTATGGAGGCTTTGAAGATGCTTTGAAGCAACACTAAAGCGACATGGTGTATAACTTTTAAAGCTTTGCAAACACAAGGTGTAAACAGGAATGTAAACCATCCATTTTATTTAGTGACAGGGGTTTTGACTAGCATTCGGAGTGCTTTAAAAAAGCATGTCCAATGCCATGTTTGAAGCAAGTGTAAATGACCCCTAAGTGTAAATGACCCCTAAGTGTAAATGAGCCCTAAATGAGGAGATCGAAATGAATACTATTAACAGTTATACAGACAGTTCCTCCATCAGTATCTATGTTCTCCTCTATGTTCAGGTACATATTCACAGAATGCAGATTGGCTTTTTGCTCCTATTCCTTTGATGTTTTGACAATATGCTGTTTTTTTTAAAATAACAATTGTATCTTTTTGTTTGCTACTCCTGATACTTTGTTTCTTTTGATAATTTTGTGTCTAGTGCTCCTAGTTTGTTATTGTTCCATTCCCTGTGCTGGCCGTCTATATTAACGGACTCACTTTACTGTTACTCCAGCAGTGTGAGCACTGATAGCTCATCAACCACAGAGGTAAGTACAACGGAGACCGAATCGGGGAGGGAGGAGGGATATGGTGTAAGTTCACCTTTTCATTTTTTTCTGAAAAGGTGAACTAACCCTTTAACCACTTCTCTCCTTCACAATAGCACAAGATAAAACAAGTCAGACCATAATGTACTTTGCATAAAACAATTTTTATTTAGGACAATTAAAAGCACTGCCATTTTAATGTGCACTCCAGTGTGCACCTGCTCATCAATATAATAATCAAGCTTCTCAGATGATCACCGACAGCTCAGCCCTACACATTACATCAAAAGACTTCATCAGGGGCAGGGAGCTGCAGTCACTCACTTCTAGCTTTATGGTTACAGACAACACAAACACTTCCCCAGAATCTCCACTGCTGTCGGTCTCTTATTATTATATTGTAACAAACTTACAGTAAAATACTGAAAAAAATATTAAGGCATTCTATGGATGAAGGTAAAAAAACTTCAGTGTGCAGCTTCTCCCTCGGCCATCCCTAATACTTACCTGAGCCCCATCTTGATCTAGCAATGTTCACGAGACCCGAGGCTTTCCTGGGTCACTCCCTCCTGATCGGCTGAGAGAGACAAGATCAGGGGGGTGGGGTTGAGCCACGCTCTTTGTGTCTTATGGACGCAGAGAGATGGCTCGGGAGCCAGCACATGAGGGTCCCCAAAGCAAGCAGCTTGCTATGGTGGCACTCAGCAAGGGGGAGGGGCCCAGAGCACCAGCAAGGGACCTGAGCAGAATAGGATGGTGGGTGCTCTGTGCAAAACTATTACACAGAGCAGGTAAGTATGACATTAGACCATACAATGTGCTTCGTCTACCAAGATAGAAAAAGCTTTAGCAGCTCTGCAATAATAAATATCAAACATAAAGTCATATGATTCCTTTCAGCGGAGTGAGTCCAAAAAGGCTAATTTGTCGTGTCATATAGGGCAGGAAAAGATGATCATAGTTTCTTCAAAGATCCCATCACCACACTCCCTATAGTTGTTACACTCACCAGATCTAAGTATAAATCACGCCTTAGAATGAACCACTTTGTCCAGCTGGAATCCTCCTCTGATCAGCTGCAACCGGTATCCACTACACCTTAAAGGGTTACCAAACCCTCGTTTTTTTTGTTGTTTTTTTTTAAATAACAAAGATATCATACTTACCTCCACCATTCAGTTCATTTTGCACAGCGTGGCCACGATCCTCATCTTCTGGGTTCTCCCGGCGGCACTCATGGCTCCTCCCCGCATCGTGAAACCACCTATGAGAGGCGCTCTCCTTGGGGGTCCCATGCGGGCATGCTCCCGAGTCCAGCATTTTAAGCCCCTCTTTACACACAGGGAACCCCACCCACTGGAATCTGATGTATAAGGAACCTCCCCTCGTCAGAAGTACTCAGCAATGGATCTCAAAGTCCCACAAATCCCCTGTAGCTAACCTCTCTTTTTGAAAAAAATGGCTGTGTTGCTGTCATGCTGGTTCTCTGGCTTCAGTGCATTCCAAGTTACTTACCCAGGACAAGTATGCAGGGCAGGTGTTCTGACTTGACCGATCCAGAATACTTTTTTTGTACAAATGTTAAAATCAGCACTTTTTTGCTATAAATTACTGCAACCTCCCCAGAAACTGCATATTTATTGAAAGAAGAGACCCTGGAGCATAAAATGGTGGTAGTTGCATTTTTTTTTGTCACGCAATATTTGTTATTTATTAAATACTTTTTTTCAGGAAAGAAAATACTAAAATAAATGTTATAAAGGACCACAATATTATTATTATTATTGTTACAATTATTATTTTGTTAAGTTATAAAAAACTGGCTACATCAAGTAAAAAGAATTACGCCTGTCCGAGAAATTGCAATAAAATTGCAATAAAAATGTAATAAAAATAACTTTGGTACCCAAAATTTCCATAGACGATATTTTAAAAGCCTTTACAGGTTATCAGTTTAGAGTCAACCAAGAATAATGGTGCTAGAATTATCGCTCTCACTCTGAAATTCGCAATGATGCCTCACATGTGTTGATATTTACATACAAATGCTCGCCCCATGCTGTAAGTTTGATATGTGGTGTGTACTGGGCTGATGAAGATGCTTTACATTTTTAAAATTATTTTTATTAATTTTATATATTTTTTTTTCTTTTACACTTTTTTTTTTTTACTTTAATGCTAATACATGGGGTCTAACAAGCGCTCTCATAGCATGGGTGTGTAAAGGGTCATCTTTATGGAGACATTGGGAGTCTATTAGACCCCCAATGTCTCCTTTGTCCTCCATTGCAGCTAATCAAGGACAGATTGTGCTTGAATAGCTACATATTCAGCTACACTAGCAAAGAAATTACAGCTTTTACCCCAGAATTTAAATTATTTTAATACACGCTGCTTCTGGGGTCATTAATTGCACTCTGAGAGCCCCATAAAAATGAGGAGCCCACTTTGAGAGGCCTATAAAATCGATGGGACAGTTCTAGAGTTGCCTTGGTCTCATTTATTGGAAAGCCCTTAGCTGGCTGTTGAAGCTGGTACCAAACACAATGCTGCAGCAGCCATGAGTCTAATTTAACCACTTGTCGACCATGCCATTTATAAATGTACCTTAGTAGACAAGTGGTTAAAAGTGGTCATCGTTGGCCATTTATATTTTGTGACTGGGATGAATAGTGAGGATACAGTACATGGCCAAATGTTTGTGGATATCCCTTCAAATTCCCAGTGACCGGCACTATTAATGCAGCATTTGGGGAAGGTCCTTTTCTGTTCCAGCATAATAAGATCAGTGGTTTGATGAGACATGGTGTGATGAGTTTACCGTGAAAGAATGGCAGTGTCCTGCACAGAGCCCTGACCTCAACCCTACTGATCACTTTTGGGATGAATTGGAACGCCAAACGTAAGCCAGGTCTGCTCATCTAACATTGGTACCCGACCTCACAAATGTTCTTTTAGCTGAATGGGAACACATTTTTACAGAACCACTCCAAAATCTAGTGAAAAGTCTTCCCAGAAAAGTGAAGGTTGTTATACAATATGGGGACCAACAACATCCTAATGGTCTTGGGATGGGAAGTTTAACAAGCTCATATAGGTGGGATAGATATATAGATAGATAGATAGATAGATAGATAGATAGATAGATAGATAGATAGATAGATAGTGTGGCACAGCGATTGGGGTCATGTTAACCCAAAATTCTCAATGTTCCAGGGGGTTTGCTTTTTTTGATAGGAAGGTAAAAGTGGGCCAACAAGCCCTAAATGAAAATATTTTGCCTGGACTGTACTTGCTAATGAGGGCTAAATTTTAGCTGTACCACCCCATTAGACGAGTAGATAGTCCAAAAAGGATAGCCCAAAAAAAGCAACTAAAATAGCAGGCACTTGAGTAACAGGTCATGTAATGATAAATCTGAAGAAACAAAAAAAAAAGAGGCTGCTCAATCATCATATGAACTTAATGGGATGGAGATCACTCAGAACAGCTGCATTGCCAGTAAACTACACTGCCGTGCTCCATATCCTGGTCCTAGAAAGTGGGATAGTGCATAATAATGTGGTCCCAACACAGGATGTTATCCCAGAGCCGCTGGAGTCTCGCAATGGAGATGGAAAGGAACTAGAAGTGACATGGTCATCCGACCGGATAAGTTATCTCAACCTAGCGGTAGAACCAAAATGGAGGATGATACAGCCTCAGGATTAGGGATGAGCCGAACACCCCCGGTTCGGTGCGCACCAGAACTTTCGAACGGACCCCAAATTCGTACGAATGTTAGAACCCCATTGAAGTCTATGGGACTCGAACGCTCGAAATTAAAAGTGCTAATTTTAACGGCTAATATCCAAAATACTGTCCTAAAAAGGGTTTGGGGACCTGACTCCTGCCCCAGGGGACATGGGTCAATGCAAAAAAAGTTTTAAAAAATGGCCGTTTTGGCGGGAGCACTGATTTTAATGACGATTAAGGTGAAAAAAAAAAGTGAAATATTCCTTTAAATATGGTGCCTGGGGGGTGTCTGTAGTATGCCTGTGAAGTGCCACGTGTTTCCCGTGTTTAGAACAGTCACTGCACAAAATGACATTTAACGGAAATAACGTCATTTAAAACTGCTTGTGGTTTTAATGTTATATCTGGTTCCTGCAATATGGTTGAAAATCATTGAGGAAAAATGGCATGGGTAGCCCTCCCTGCCCATTACCAGCCCCTTTGGGTCTTGTACGCATATTAAGGGGAACCCTGTACCCATATTAAAAAAAGGAAATGCGTGTGGCCCCCAGGCCCTATATACTCAGAACAGCAGTATACAGGCGGTGCAAACAAGACAGGGACTGTGTAGGTTTGTTGTGTTAAGTTGAGTCTGTTTGTAATTTTCAACTGGTACATTTTTAAAGTGTAGCTCCAGTCAAAAAAAACTATTTTTAAGCTTTTTGGAAAACATAGGGAAGGGTTATCACCCCTGTATAATTTGTTTTGTTGTACATCTTTTTTCATCTCACTTGCTGTTGTCTCCTTCCGTTTGCAAGTAGGAGATGTTTGTAAGTTGGATGTTTGAAAGTAGGGGCCTGCCCTATATGCTCTGCAGAAATGGCGGAACAAGGTGTTGGTTTTGCCACAACATTGTAAGCCCTCAAAGTGACTCTTGGTGGGCGCTGGAGCGCCCTGCTGTGAACGATTATATCAAGAATTGTAATTACATGCCATTGTTGAACAGTGGTAGAAAAATTGACCTTTGGTGGTTGTGGTGCTGGTGCCACAACACTATAAGTCCTCACCGTTACTCTGGGTGGGCACAGGAACAGGCCCTCCTGTGAAATATTATATCAAGAATAGTAATTACATGTCCCTGTTAAACAGGGGCAGAAAAATTGGGCCTTAGGCACTGGTGCTGGTGCCACCACACTGCAACCTCTCCCATATACTCTAGTTTTAGTGCAGGAATTAGCCCTGCTGCAAAGCATTGCATCAAAAATTGTAATTAAACGCCCCTGTTAAACAGGGGCAGAAAAATTGGGCCTTAGGCACTGGTGCTGGTGCCACCACACTGCAACCTCTCCCATATACTCTAGTTGCAGTGCAGGAATTAGCCCTGCTGCAAAGCATTGCATCAAAAATTGTAATTAAACGCCCCTGTTAAACAGGGGCAGAAAAATTGGGCCTTAGGCACTGGTGCTGGTGCCACCACACTGCAACCTCTCCCATATACTCTAGTTGTAGTGCAGGAATTAGCCCTGCTGCAAAGCATTGCATCAAAAATTGTAATTAAACGCCCCTGTTAAACAGGGGCTGAAAAATTGGGCTGATGGCATCACCCAGAACCAGAAATGTTCTTCCAACATATCAGCGGAGGAGGAAGAGGATAGACAATCAACATAACAGAACAGTCACTCAGCATCAGCATAGGCAGTCTTGAAGCAATGTGATATTTAAAAAAAAATTATTCGGTTACATTAGCTTCAGGTGCTTGGTAGCTGTGGGTTATCCAAGACTGATTCATCTTGATGAAGGTCAGTCGATCAACTGATTCGGTGGACAGGCACACCCTGTGATCGGTAACAAAGCCACCAGCAGCACTGAAGAGGCGTTCCGAAAGAACGCTGGATGCAGGGCAGGCCAGTAGCTCAATTGCATACTGTGCAAGCTCTGGCCAGTGATCCATCCTCAAGACCCAGTAAGCCAGAGGATTTTCGGTGGGAAAGGTGTCCAAGTCTGACCTTGCCCCTAGGTATTCCTGCACCATGTAAATCAGACGCTGGCGATGGTTGCTGGAACTGATCATACCTTGGGGCTGCGGACTAAAAAATTGTCTGAAAGCATCGGTCAGACGGCCACCTTCTCCACTGCTCCTTCTGACCGATGCCACAGCAACAGGTTGTCCAGGACCAGGAGTTTGTAACCTCCCAGTCTCTGGGAACGCGTTGCACAGACCTTTCTGCAAGGCCTCCCGGAGATGTCTCATCCTCTGCTCCCTCTGCGATGGCAAGATAAGGTCGGCAACCTTACCCTTGTATCGTGGATCAAGGAGAGTGGCCAGCCAGTAATGGTCCCTCTCCTTGATCCGAAGAATACGAGGATCCTTCCGCAGACTTTGCAGGATCAGGGAGGCATGCAGCGTATGTTAGCTGAGGCATTCGGTCCGGAGTCCTCTGGGTCAGTAAGGACAACATGATCCGCAGCTACCTCCTTCCAACCATGTACAAGTCCACGTGTTTCTTGGGACTGTAAATCATCCCTACAAGACTGCTGCTGCTGCTGATGCTGAGTGCCAGCCTCCACCTCCATGCTGACACAATCATCCTCCTCCTCCTCCTCATCCTCTTCCTGTGTGATGGGTGGCACAGCAGGAACACTGTCTGGATAAAGGGGGCCTTGAGAGGCAAGGAAGTCCTCCTCTTCCTGCCTCTGTTCTGCCTCAAGTGCCCTGTCCATTATTCCATGCAGCGTATGCTCCAAGAGGTGGACAAGAGGTACAGTGTCACTGATGCATGCACTGTCACTGCTCACCATCCGTGTGGCCTCCTCAATCAGTGACAGGACAGTGCATGCATCCCTGATCATGCCCCACTGGCGTGGTGAGAAAAAACTGAGCTCCCCTGACCCTGTCCTGGTGGCCGTAGTCGCACAGGTACTCATTGATGGCCCTCTGCTGCGTGTGCAACCGCTGCAGCATGGCCAATGTTGAGTTCCACCTGGTGGGCATGTCACATATAAGGCGGTACTTGGGCAGGTTCAACTCCTTTTGGAGCTCAGCCAGCCGAGCACAGGCATTAAATGATTGGCGGAAATGCACACAGACTTTCCTGGCCTGTTTCAGGACATCCTGTAAGCCCGGGTACCTGCCCAAGAACCGCTGCACCACCAGGTTAAGGACGTGAGCTACACAGGGCACATGGGTCAGTTATCCCTGTCGGAGGGCGGAGAGGAGGTTGGTGCCATTGTCTCAAACCACCATTCCTGGCTTAAGCTGGCGTGGCGTCAACCACCTCTTGGCCTGCCCCTGCAGAACTGACAAAACATCAGCCCCAGTGTGGCTCCTGTCCCCCAAACAAACCAGCGCAAGCACGGCATGGCATTGTTTTGCCTGCGTACTTGCATAGCCCCTGGAATGCCTACGGAGCACCGCTGGTTCTGAGGACAGAGCACTGGAAGAGGCCATGGAGGAAGAAGAAGAGGAGGGAGTGCAGGAGAGAGGTGTGTCACAACCAATAGTAGCCTTTTGGAGGCGTGGTGGCGCAACAACCTCCAACACTACTGCACCTTGTCCTGCATCCTTCCCAGCTGCCAGAAGAGTGACCCAATGGGCCGTGAAAGACAGGTAACGCCCCTGTCCATGCTTGCTGGACCATGAGTCAGCGGTAATATGTTTCTTACCGCTGACCACCCTGTCCAGCGAGGCAAGGACATTACCTTCCACATGCCGGTAGAGAGCCGGAATCGCCTTCCGTGAGAAAAAGTGGCGTTTGGGGACCTGCCACTGAGGAACCACACATTGTACAAACTCACGGAAGGGGGCCGAGTCTACCAACTGAAAAGGCAGCAGTTGAAGTGCTAGCAATTTAGCCAAGCTAGCATTCAACCGCTGGGCATGTGGATGGCTGGGAGTGAACTTCTTTCACCGGTCCAGCAGCTGGGGCAGGGACATTTGCCTGCTATAATCGGATGTGGGTGTACTGCTAGCAGAGTGCCCGGAAGCACTTGGCTGTGACACACCTAATTCTACACCTTCATTCCTCTCAGAGCAGGTTTTAGAGAGGACTGAAGGTCTAGTGGGGTTGGAGATCCCAGCTGATGAGGAGCAAGGAGAGGTCCGCTTTGTTCTTTGGTGTGGGTCTTTGAGGTACGCTTGCCAACGAGCTGCATGGCAGGTCAACATATGTCTGGTCAAGCATGTGGTGCCCAAGCGGCTGATGTTTTGGCCACACGAGATACGCTTGAAAATTGCAAATAGCAGTTGTGCGATCTGATGCACTCGTCTGAAAAAAGCCCACACCAAAGAACTTTTAGAATAACGCGCAGAAGCAGCGCCCTGCACAGGCAGAGCTCTGCGGTGTGATTCAGTCGGTGTGCTGCCCCTAAGCTGGCCCCCGGGGGCCATCCTGCCTCGTTGGACATGTGCCTCCTCCTCCTCCTCCTCCTCCTCTCTCCTACCAAGAACCCACGTGGAGTCAGTGCCCTCATCATCCCCTCCCTCTTCATCGCTGTAGCAAACCTGGCAGTATGCTGCAGCTTGTGGAACATGACTGCCAGATTGCTGTCCTTCTTGAGCATCCCCTCTCTCTGCATTCACGCTACTGCCTTCCTCTAGCTGAGTATCATCATCAGAGCCTACAAAACACTGGGCATCCTCCTGGAGCATGTACCCAACACTGTGCTCAAAGAGTTCAGGAAACTCCTCAGGAGGACGTGGTGGGTCTAGGGAAGGAGTCACTGATGATGACATTGAGAGGAGGGAAGACGATGCGTTGGCAGCTGCTTTGCTAGTACCCTGAGACTGGGTGAGAGAGGATGAGGAGGATGAAGAGGGCTTGGTCATCCACTCTACCAAGTCGTTGGCATGTTCCGGCTCAACATGTCCAGCTGCCGAAAAGAAGGACAATCGTGTCCCATGGCCACGTGCTGATGATGACGATGCACCGCGTCCACAACCAGCACTGTTGTCTCTAGACACAGAGCCTGCTTGCCCTCTTTTATCGGCTCGCGCCTGTCTGCCTCTCCTTGCTGGCCTTCCAGACATGGTAATGGCCTGAAGGGAGTTGGGAAAAACAGCAATTGGGTAGTGTATATTGTGCTGGAGGCACACACAACTTCCACTAACTCCTGCAGATGGCAGATGGCTCAAATAGAGAAGAGCTATGTAGGTGGATATAGCTCCTACCGCTGACTGCAAGCTCTACTTAAAACGTGCAAGATAGTTTGCTATATAGGTGGATATAGCGGTGTATACTGGGTTCAGAGCACGCAGACAGCACGCACAAGCTCCTAACACTGACTACAAGCTCTATTTAAAACGAGCAAGATAGTTTGCTATATAGGTGGATATAGCGGTATATACTGGGTTTAGAGCGCGCAGACAGCACGCACAAGCTCCTACCGCTGACTACAAGCTCTATTTAAAACGAGCAAGATAGTTTGCTATATAGGTGGATATAGCGGTGTATACTGGGTTCAGAGCACGCAGACAGCACGCACAAGCTCCTACCGCTGACTGCAAGCTCTATTTAAAACGAGCAAGATAGTTTGCTATATAGGTGGATATAGCGGTGTATACTGGGTTCAGAGCACGCAGACAGCACGCACAAGCTCCTAACACTGACTGCAAGCTCTACTATAAAATATAGATACATCGCTAGCTATATAGGTGAATATAGCGGTGTATACTGTGGTCAGGGCACACAGACAACAACCACTACAGAAGAGCAAGAACGAAAAATCAGCCGATGATGATCGGTGTATACTGTGTTGAAGGTACACAGAACACCCACTAACTGCTTCAGACGCCAACACACTACACAAGCCCGCCGCACTGGCGGCCTTATATAGTGTGGGGCGTGTACTACACAGCCTGAGCTATGATTGGCCACAGGCATCCTGCCTGTGGCCAATCATGGCTCTCCTCGCTGCCGGCGCTGTGATTGGCCAAGCATGCGGGGTCACAGTGCATGCTTGGCCAATCATGAGCCAGCAATGCACTGCGCCATCGCAGTGCATTGTGGGCCGTGAGCGCCACACGAATTTGGCGCGAACGGCCCATAACGTTCAGAATTCGCCGAACGCACGAACAGCCGATGTTTGAGTCGAACGTATGTTCGACTCGAACACGAAGCTCATCCCTACTCGGGATATGGAGCACAGCAGCTGTTCTAAGTGAGTCCTTCTTACAATGGTTGGCTATTTATTTTGTCACCTATGTGTACCAATTTGACATTCTTTATTGGGATTAATAAACTGGTGGATTTTAATGATTCCTTCTGAATTGCCTGATTATCTTCTATGCCAGTGGTCTCCAATCTGCAGCCTGGGAGCCAGACGTGGCCCTTTTGCTTGCTTTTATCTGGCCCCTGGATCACTTATTCATTCACAGACAACCAGTGAAGGGGCACAGTTCCTCCACATGAAACCAATGGGGCCCGATGACACCAATGGTGGGGCACAATTCATCTCGTTGAAAGATGAGGCATTGTTTACTTCAAATTATGCATTTTCTACTCCTGGTGGCCACGGATGACCCCCCCTTCCCCCCCAAATTCTGAACAACTGTAAACTGGCCCTATGTTTAGAAAATTTGGAGACCCCTGTTCTATGCTAAACATTACACAATGCGGACCCTCATTTTTGTTTTTATATGTTTCAGATAGATATCTAGATAGATAGATAGCAATATATAGCACCTAAAATTCACTTTTTGATGTTGGTATAATGCAATGATAAATGTCTTGCCACCACTACCTTATTAAGAGAGCTGCTATTAATAATATTACCCAAAACGTATTTCACATTCTTAAATATACATGTAGATCACAGTATGTGGTGTGGACTAAGTGCACTCTTGCAAAAAAAGTAGGGGATGCACATAATATCAAAAAAGGAAAATAAATTCATAAGAAGGATTCGAAAAAGCTGAATTGGGCGTGGGGATCCCAGACATTTCTTGGATCATACAGAAAGAGAGTGGATATTCAGGTTGAGGACATTATACCCATAAGGCCTGAATGTGGATTTTAATATTAAATATTAATTGTGTCTGATTAGAGTAGAAGTCACTGTAAGGATCTAGCATGCTAAAAGAACTGGACATACAGTAGGTAATCACAATTATTTTTAGGCATTTTTAATAAGGCTGAGGTATTAGGCTCGGTCTCACCAATGCAAATTGGATGGGGATTACACAGCATCCAATTCACAGATCATTTTAAAATCTATTAGTTTGAATGAATCTGCTCCGCATTGTCCACAAAATGTGTGCGTTTTCTAGGCATTGCGGTGCAAATTACATAATTACATAGTAAGGTTGAATAAAGACACCAGTCCATCCAGTTCAACCTGAGTGAGTGTCTACAATTGTCCCTATCCCTGTACATTGCACACTCACATCAGTCTCTACCCTCAAGGAACCCACAATCCAAGGTCCCCATTCATATACTAGGGCCAATTTTGGACAGAAGCCAATTAACCTACCTGCATGTCTTTGGGGTGTGGGAGGAAACCAGAGTACCCGGAGGAAACCCACGCAGGCACAGGGAGAACATGAAAACTCCAGGCAGGTAGTGTCTTTGCAGGCACATAATCTTCTACGGGAAGGCATCTGATTTGCAGATGTGTTCTCCTCCTTCTCACTACACATCCCCCCCTCACAGGTCAGCTGAGCCGCAGCTACAATGGAATAGCTGCTTTTTCTCTTTGCAGAGAACCTGGAGCTGGAATTCGCACATATGTGAACCCAGCCTCATGCCTCGTACACATGATCAGACTTTCCGCCATCAAAACCGTGTATTTTTGTTCGAAGGTTGTTGGCTCAAACTTGTCTTGCATACACACGGTCACACAAATGTTGGCCAACAATTATGAAAGTGGGAACGTTCTGACATACAACACGTATGACGAGCCGAGAACAACAGCGTTTTGTTGGTGGAGAATTTGAGAACCTGCTTTCAAACATTTGTTGGCGGAAAATCCGACAATAAATATTCGATGGAGCATACACACGGTCGGATTTTCCAACAACAAGCTCACATCCAACATTTCCCGTCGGAATATCCGACCATGTGTACGTGGCATTAGAGTTAACTAGCCCTCTAGAAGCATAGCCTATCTACTATAATTATTATTTCTCTGCTAGAATTGGAAGTATGGGCAAAAAAATTGTTTATGAATTAGGTATGTTTCCTGGGTTCCTTTGGGGCTATGCACATTGGGAGCAGCAGCTGTACCTGTACAGCCACTGTGCCTCAATTGACAGCTGTTAATGCTTACATGGGGATGCCCAGAAAACATGCACATTCCCATGGAGGTAAACACATCCCTAACGCAAAACACAGGTGCATACACCCAATGTGTATGAGGTCCTTCCATAAAAGAATAAAAATTGTAAAAATGGATCCTAAAATGTAAATAATTGAGCACTTTCCTTTTTACTGTTCAAATCCCACCTATATATGTTTAATAAATCGCCACGCAAGAGAGTGGTCTGGATTTTAGGAACAGTATGACCTGAAATTTTAAGCTATTTGAGGTCTCACTGAGGGAGCGAGAAAAAGCACTGATTGCAGTGATATTGTGATGTATATTGCCATAGTTTGGAAAAGTCCCTTTTCTGTTCCATCAGGACTGAGCTCCTATGTACAAAGCTAGCACATAGTTTGATGAGTTTGGTAGAGGAACTTCAGTAGCCTTCCCTAACCTCTACCCTATTGAACACCTTCAGGATGAATTGGAACATGTGAGCCAGGTCTTTTTGTCCAACATCATTATTACATGAGCTCACAAATGCTCTTTTGGCCAAATAAGAAACATTTCCACAAAAAACTTCAAGATCGGGGGGCGTGGCTACTGCGCTGCTGGATGGAAGCTCGCTAACACAGCTCTGCTCCAGCAACGGGAACCGAGCAACACAGAAGTGACACCGCTAACCCAAAAGACCGCCACAGACCGTCTAAAGCTCCTGCTTCGCTTACAAGATGACCCGCAAAAGGAAAGGTGCAGTGGTACCGAAGAAACTTGATGATTTCTTCAGACAGGCGGGCCGCGATCCGAGACAAGATGGCGCCGGCGTTGGAGCTCTGTCTCCTTCCTCCTCAAGTTCCTCTCACTCCGCAGCGTCCAGCCCTGGAACACATGATGCCGAGGCTCGTCGCTCCCCAGATGCCTCCACGCCACTCTCCCAAAGCCCTGCCAAATCCAAACCATGCATGGCTGTGGACAACATACAGATAAGCACATGTCAGGACTCCCTGGAGGACACTAGGGAACTGATTGATCCTTTTACAATGTTCCTCACCACAGATAAGCCTGTGTCAGATACAGTGTTGAAGGACATGCTTGTCTCACTCCACACTTCCATGCATGCTGACATGTTAAAGTGCATTAACAACTTTAAAACAGAAGTGGGTGATTTAGGCAGGAGAGTGGATCACATCGAAGTTAAAATGGGGGAGTTTTCGGCCTTGCATAACACTCTGATTGATGTTCATAGCGATCATGCAGATGAAATCACATGGCTCAAAGCTAAAGTTGCAGACCTCAAAGATAGGTCAAGAAGAAACAATGAATGAATGAATGAATGAAATACTTATATAGCGCACAATGCGAACTGAATCGCCTCTAGGCGCTGTGGCGAGCCTTGATCATCTGCTAAAAGAGGAAGGTCTTGAGTTTTTTCCTAAAAGCCAGGTGATTTTCTTCCAGGCGGATGTTGATTGGTAGAGCATTCCATAGCAGAGGCCCTTGGACAGCGAATCTCCGATCACCCTTGGATTTATACCGGGCTTTGGGCACGAGGAGGAGGTTTTTGTTGGCTGATCGAAGACTGCGGTTTGGTGTGTAATGATTTATTTTCTCCATTAGGTATTGCGGAGCTTCTCTATGCACGCATTTGTGGGTGAGGCAAAGGGTCTTGAACGTGATCCGATTTTTTACGGTTAGCCAATGTAAGCTCCTCAGTGAAGGAGAAATGGATTCCCAGGGTTTTTTCCCTGTTATCAGCCTTGCCGCCGTGTTTTGGATCAGTTGTAATCGCGCAAGTTGATATTGTGGTAATCCTATGTAAAGCGAGTTTGCGTAGTCCAGTCCTGAATTAATGATTGTTCCAACTACCACTGCTTTGTCATTCTTTGGGATAAAAGGGATGAGTCTGCGAAGCATGCGCAGTAGATGGTGAGATCGACTGACTACAGATCCTATTTGCGCATCCATTGACATTTGTGCGTCTAAAATAACCCCGAGACTCTTCGCTTTGGTCTTTGGGGAGATAGTCTGCCCAAAGACGGTTGGTGGAGACCAGGAGGTTTTGGTTGCGGGCTTATGATTTGGGTGTAAGATAAGAAGCTCTGTCTTTGATTGGTTCAGCTGGAGGGAGTTGGTGGTCATCCAGTCCTCTATTGATTTGAGGCAGTTTTCAAGTTGTTGTTGGTGATCTTTTTTTCCATTGATCCGGAAATAAAGTTGCGTGTCGTCAGCGTAAGAGTGGAAGCAGAGATCTGAGCATCTGATGATTTGAAGGAGTGGGCGAATGTAAATGTTGAAGAGAACGGGTGACAACGGAGAGCCTTGAGGGACTCCGCAGATGACTGCCCGAGTTTCGGAGAGGAATTTTCCTAGTTTCACTGTCTGTGACCGATTTCCTAGGAAGGACGCGAACCAATGGAGATCTATGTCTTGGACTCCGGCTACTTCTGTGAGGCGGACGAGTAGAGTATTGTGATCTACTGTATCAAACGCTGCACTTAGGTCTAGCAGTACGAGGAGACACGGCTCTCCGTCATCTGCTGCTTCGAGGGCGTCATCCCAAATCTTGAGGAGAGCTGTTTCTGTTCCATGACCCGGGCGGAAACCTGATTGCAGCGGGTCCAGGAGTTTGTGAGTATCCAGGTGAAGTTGTAGCTGATGTACTACAGCTTTCTCCATGATCTTAGAAATGGTGTTGAGGCTTGTAATCGGCCTACGGTTGTTTGGATCCTGAGGGTCCAGGTTTGGTTTCTTGAGTAGAGGTTTGACAATGCCTTGTTTGAGGATGCTGGGAACAATCCCTTCGTGGAATGATCGGTTTATGAGGTGGGTTATGGTTGGAGCCACGATGTCGGAGCATTCTTTCAGTAGTTTTGTGGGGATGATGTCAATAGGTGAGGTACTGTCACGCAGTTTACTAATGATGTTTTTTGCGGTGTCTACGGTAATTGGGGATAGTGAAAATTTTGGCGGTTGCGGTATGTTGGTGCGGACATCCTCTTTATGTATTTGCTGGCTGAGGTTGGATGTTTTCTTCTGACAAATTGTTTCCCTGATGGTTTTGACTTTATCGATGAAAAAATCCGACAGTTTGTCACAGTAATCCTGGGATTCGCTTTCTGGGGGTTCTAGGCACACCGGATTCATTGATTGATTAACCAGTTTAAACAGTTCCCGTGGTTGGTTTGCGGCCGTTGAGATTGTATATGAGAAGTGGTCCTTTTTGGCTTTGAAGATTGCTTTCCGATAATTCTCTGTCAGACCTTTGTAGTTAAATAGGTTTTCCTCGGTGGGATTTCTTCTCCATGTTCTTTCCACTCTTCTGCGTTCTTGCTTTAGTACGGAGAGGGAGCTATTAAACCATCCAGCATTTTTCTTCCTGATGAGAGCCCTGCGTTTTGGTGCTACCGAGTCTGCTGATTGCAGTAATGCCTTGTTCAGGGAGTTGAGTGTTTCCTCCGTAGAGTGGTTTAAGGTTATTGTAGATATTTTTTTGGACAGAGTGGTTTTGAAGGCTTCGGAGTACAGTTTTTTATGCGATCTGGTCCAGTGCGTTGTTACAGGTTTCCGTTTTGCGTTGGTGATGTTGGTAGCGATTTTGAATTTGATGGCGTGGTGATCCGTCCATGGCAGAGTTATGTTGTCAAGTATGTTGACGTCGATGTTCTGTTTGAAAATGAGGTCCAGGGTGTGTCCTGACCCATGCGTGGGAGTCTTTATCAGTTGCTGTAGACCCAGTTCTTCTAGTTGATTGATGCAGGCAGTCGCGATGGGGTCTTTAGGCTCGTTTGCCCAAAGGTTGAAATCTCCGAGTGCCAGGAAATTTTAGAATTTTAGGGTGTGCATTGCAAAGGATTCCGTGAGGGGTGAAAGAAGATTGGACTTTGGTCCCGGTGGTCTGTAGCACAGTAGAATATGAGTGGTGTCATGGGGTGTTGGTTGAAAATGTAGCGTCAGGGTTTCCATAAAAGACACTGGGTTCTGAGATGATGGTTTAGTGAGATCAAGGTGACCTTTAAAGATCACTGCTAGGCCTCCTCCTTTTTTCCCTATCCGGTGTTCGTTTATGATCCTGTAGTTTTCCGGCACCAATTCGGTGAGGATGGTGTTGCAGTCAGAGGTTAACCAGCTTTCGGTGATGAAGAGGCAGTCTACATTGTTCTCGATGATGAAGTCGTGTACTTCCAGTCTATGTTTGACTGCAGACCTGGCGTTAATCAAGGCGCAATCTAATTGTAGTGGTCGAGTAGATGTCTTCCTGTGGTTGGGAGCTGGTTGTCGTCCGGTTTTTAATAGTTGTTCTCTTTGAAGTATTTTTTGTATGGAAGATGGCAATGTGGTGTTGATGTTCCTTAGTCTGTGCAGAACTTCAGCTGAGTATTTGAAGTAGCACATGGTTTGTGGATGCTGTTGATGGTACTATGGGCCTAAGATGATGATCCTGATCAGGGTATTGATCCTGAGGTGGGGCTAGGTATCAGACTTGCCGCCGTGCTTGAGGCTATTAGCGCGCAAGTTGATCAGGGGATGCCTATATGGATGCGGAAGGAGTTGTTGTATTCGGTTGCTGGCTGTTCCAGCTGCCTTCACTTAAGGTTGAGGTCTCCGCTTAGAAAAGAAGTCTGGCTGTGATCTGGAATAGTCGTCCTAGGATAGCGTAAAAAATGGAAAGGAGGCCGGAGGTAGGGGTATGCTAACCTATGGTTGTTCCAGAGGAAGGCGAAAAACCCCCTGACAGTAGCAGCCAAATGCACCAGTGCGGCAAAAATTCCTTCCTGACCCCCGTAGGCGGTCGGACGGAGTCCCTGGAACAATCACTGGGGGGGGGGGGGGAGTGGAGGTGCGAGCTTACCTGGCTGCGGTTGTCCCCTTTAAACACTCTGGTTCGGGTGAATCTGGCTTGCTGTCAGCCTGATGTTTCTGGAAAGCTGTCTGGTTGCCCCTTGCAGTGGGATCTTTAAAATGGAGGTAGGATAGAGGTTAGAGACTCCTGTCTTAACTCCTGCTTTCAACTCCTGGTTATTAACTCTCCACTTTAGTTCAAAAAATCCACTTGTGTTCAGAAAATCCACATGCAAGCCACAATCAGGGAGCAAGCTCAAGGGGGAGTTTGTATAACTACCTTTATACACCTGTGAGCAATTAAGCCCTCCCCTAATTTGGCAGGAAGAAAGAGGGGAAAAAAAAAATGCTGTTTAAAAAGTCTCAGAAAAAAAGGTCTTTTAAAAACTGCTAGCAAATGTATCAAATAAAGGAGGGGAGAAAATAAAACACCCCCAAAAACAACACTTGCAAGCAGAAGCAGTCAAGCAGAAGCAGTCAACGCACAACTCCTGGTTATTAACTCTCCACTTTAGTTCAAAAAATCCACTTGTGTTCAGAAAATCCACATGCAAGCCACAATCAGGGAGCAAGCTCAAGGGGGAGTTTGTATAACTACCTTTATACACCTGTGAGCAATTAAGCCCTCCCCTAATTTGGCAGGAAGAAAGAGGGGAAAAAAAAAAATGCTGTTTAAAAAGTCTCAGAAAAAAAGGTCTTTTAAAAACTGCTAGCAAATGTATCAAATAAAGGAGGGGAGAAAATAAAACACCCCCAAAAACAACACTTGCAAGCAGAAGCAGTCAAGCAGAAGCAGTCAAAGCACAACTCCTGGTTATTAACTCTCCACTTTAGTTCAAAAAATCCACTTGTGTTCACTTGTGTTCACTTGTGTTCACAAAATCCACATGCAAGCCACAATCAGGGAATGTAAAAATAAGGGGGGTCCCTGAGGTTGTTCTCCCAGCACAACTCCAGAAATACGCCCAAGACCTGATGAAAGTTTACCTGCCCTTCTTACCAGAATCTGAGATGCAGGTGGACCGCATTCATAGACTGCCAAAGCCATCACATCTCCCTGACAATATACCTCGTGATGTTTTGATGAGAGTGCATTTTTATCAAACCAAAGAGCAACTTATGTCTGCCTTTTGTAAGCATCAGCACCCTCCAGAGGAATATGCGCATATCCAGCTCTTTGCGGACCTCTCTCAATTCACAATGCAGACATGCAAATCCCTCCTTCCTGTGACTGAAGCCCGTTGGAGATACCCTGTGAATCTGACTATGACACATGACGACACCACCACCGTAGTCACCTCTCTGGAAGAAGGTCTCGCACTTCTACGCTCTCTGGATATTCTCCTTGCTCAATCGGATGAGGGACCTTCCCCCCCAGCACCTGCCCATCTTCAGCAGGCGTGGCAAATGGTGTGGAAAAAGAAAAGACCTAAGAAGCGTAACTCTTAATTAATCAGTTCTAAATTTGGGTGACTCAGACAGGATAAGTTCCTGATGCACTATGGAGCTCCCAGTGCGAAGTTTTCCCCTCTGAAGTTATGGGCAGACGTACTGCCCTCAGGTCCATGCTTGAATCTACTTTTTTTACTGAACTCTCTTTTTTTTAGATTTTACCTGTTTCTCTTCCCCTTCCCTTTTTCACCCTTTTCACCTCCGATCTGATCTGCACACTCAAGATCTTGTCAGGACTAGAGAAGATGATGTACCACTATCAACACCAGCATGGAGGCCCCCAGCAAGAGACATCAACACATGTTTAAAGGTACTGTCAATGTCTAACCTAACGGTACACCCATGGCACTTAATATTGTATCTTTTAATGTTAATGGCCTAAACCATCCAGCCAAAGGGGTATCTGTCTGGAAAGAGGCACTCAAACTCCAGGCAGATGTCCTCTGCATTCAAGGGACTCATTTGCAAATTGACAACACGCCCATGTTTTGTCACAAGCAATTTCCACATATCTTCTTAGCCTCTGCTCCTACGAAACAGAAGGGAGTGCTTATCACCATTAAAGACTCGGTAGTCTTCACTCCGAAAGAAACACATGCTGACCCTGATGGTCGATACTTATATTACTTGGCGAACTGAATAATAAACCCTTCACCATTGTGAACTAATATGCCCCTAACTCTCATCAATTTCGTTTCCTGCAAAGACTTTTTCGCAAAGTTAATACCATCCAATGTTGATCCTTGGTAATCTGTGGCGATCATAATTTGCCGCCAGACTATTCTATCGATATGACCTCCAAAGCTAAACATCCACCTCCTTCTCTTCAACCTCTCCTAAATTCAGAAGATATTTATGATGTCTGGAGATGCCACCATGCAAATGAACACGACTACACGTACCATTCTTCTAGGCATAACTACATTTTTGGCCCAGAGACTCAGAGCAGCCAGAACTAAATCCAGAATCCCATATTTAATTCATCCCCCGGGCAACAAAAAAATAACCAATCCCAAAGAAATTGCGAACTCCTTCGCTAAATACTATGCCTCCCTTTATAACTTAGAGAATGATCCGGACACCCCTCAACCAACTATCGAAAATATACAATAATTTCTGACAAAGATTCAACTCCCTTCCCTTACACCTGAACAATTCACAACTCTGAATTCCCCCATTACAGAGCCTGAGATTCAGAAAATCATAAAGACCCTCCCCTTGGGAAAATCATCAGGCCTGGATGGGCTACCAAACGAGTACTATAGGACCTTCCAAGATAACCTGACCCCAATTCTACAAACTGTTTATACAGCCGAAGTGTCTTCCACCTTGTTTCCCTCAGAGATGCTTAAAGCATATGTGGTTACAATCCCAAAACCGGGGAAGGAACTTGTATCCCCAGCCAACTTCAGACCAATTTCGGTACTCAACACTGATGTGAAGTTGTATGCTAAGATTCTCGCACATACACTGCTCCCGATCCTTCCATCCCTGATCAGGCCTGACCAATCTGGCTTTACCCCAGGGAGATAGGCCTCTGATGCCACAAGGCGAGTTATTAACCCCCCTAGTGGTAATCCCGAGTTTGGCTCGGGTTGGGATTTTACTGACAGGAGCGGTAACCCCGAGCCAGACTCGGGATCGCATCGCTGGATGCAGGGGAGGAAACAGGGAGAGTTACTTACCTTGTCCCCTGGATCTAGCGATGTCCTCCGCGCTGTGTGATCGAGTTGTCCTCCGCTCGATTCAAAGTGCCGAATGCCGCCGAGCTCTGTTCCCTGCGACGTTACGGCGCACAGGAGCGGAGAACGGCGGCAAATTCAAAAAAGTAAAAACACACAAAACACACACAGCACTGTAATCTTACAGATTACAGTACTGTATTAAAAAATACACACCCCCTTTGTCCCTAGTGGCCTGTGCAATGCCCTGCATGCACTTTTATATTATAAATACTGTTTTTTCTGCCTGAAATTTGGAGATTATCCATAGCAACCAAAAAGTGTCCCTTTTTCAGTGTTTTAGGATTTGATTACATTACTGAATAATTTTTATTATTCTTTATTATATTATAAATTTTATCATACCCGGGATGTCTGCTAGACTCTGGTTTGAACAGATTTAAGAGAGTTATTCCTAAGAATTACAGGACTACAATATAAAACGCCAAATTTCCATGCAAAATAATTGTACCTAAATCCAGACTGAATCATACCACCAGGGAGGTTAATATTATGCAATATGCATAGTCCTGTCGGGTGCCTTCTCTGCTCCTGTCTTTGGATGCGGAGAAGGCATTCGACAGGATTCACTAGGGATATATGAGGCTTTTTTTTACAAAAAATTGGATTCTCTGGTCCTCTTTTCAGCTATAATGGCTCTCTACTCATCTCCTTGTGCCCAGGTATATTCGTCTAACTTACTTTCAAACACGTTTACCATATCCAACGGCACAAGGCAAGGCTGCCCTCTGTCCCCCTCAATTTTTAATCTCCTTATTGAGCCATTGGCGGAGAGAATTAGAACTCACCCTAATATATCTGGACTTTCCCTATCAGATGGGTCACATGTTATAAATTTATTCGCAGATGACATTATCTTGTTTCTGATGTCACCAGAAATGTCCTTACTACATGAACACGACACTCTTAAAGAATTCAGTAATATATATATATATATATATATATATATATATATATATATATATATATATTGTAGAGGGTCAGCCTGGGGCAGGGTTAAGAGGGGGTTAATTGAAGAAGGCCAGAACTAAATTCAGAATCCCATATTTAATTCATCCCCGGACAAAAAAAAATAACCAATCCCAAAGAAATTGTGAACTCCTTCGCTAAATACTATGCCTCCCTTTATAATTTAGAGAATGATCCAGACACCCCTCAACCAACTATCGAAAATATACAATCATTTCTGACAAAGATTCAACTCCCTTCCCTTACACTTGAACAACTCACAACTCTGAATTCCCCCATTACAGAGCCTGAGATCCAGAAAATCATAAAGACCCTCCCCTTGGGAAAATTACCAGGCCCAGAAGGGCTACCAAACAAGTACTACAGGACATTACAAGATAACTTGACCCCAATTCTACAAACTGTTTATACAGCCGAAGTGTCCTCCACCTTGTTTTCCTCAGAGATGCTTAAAGCATATGTGGTTACAATCCCAAAACTGGGGAAGGAACTTGTATCCCCAGCCAACTTCAGACCAATTTTGGTACTCAACACTGATGTGAAGTTGTATGCTAAGATCCTCGCACATAGACTGCTCCCGATCCTTCCTTCCCTGATCAGGCCTGACCATTCCGGCTTTACCCCAGGGAGACAGGCCCCTGATGCCACAAGGCGAGTCATTAATATTATGCAATATGCGGAGTCCTGTCGGGTGCCTTCTCTGCTTCTGTCTTTGGATGCGGAGAAGGCGTTCAACAGGATTCACTGGGGATATATGAGGCTTACGTTACAGAAATTCGGATTCTCTGGTCCTCTTTTCAGCTATAATGGCTCTCTTCTCATCTCCTTGTGCCCAGGTATATTCGTCCAACTTACTTTCAAACACGTTTACCATATCCAACAGCACAAGGCAAGGCTGCCCTCTGTCCCCCTCAATTTTTAATCTCCTTATTGAGCCATTGGTGGAGAGAATTAGAACTGACCGAAATATATCTGGACTTTCCCTATCAGATAGGTCACATGTTATAAATTTATTCGCAGATGACATTATCTTGTTTCTGACGTCACCAGAAATGTCCTTACTACATGCACACGACACTCTTAAAGAGTGAGAGAGTGAGAGAGATAAAAGTAATTTATCTTATTAAAAAGTTAACTGTACCAAATCACTCATTCTAGATTTGGGCCTCCCCCCATTCCTCAGTAATAAGCTACAGAGGAGCTTTCCTTATACGTGGAGCAGGGACAGTATATCACGCCTTGGTATAA
The DNA here is from genome assembly GCF_037356315.1 of Lithobates pipiens. Classification (NCBI taxonomy): domain Eukaryota; kingdom Metazoa; phylum Chordata; class Amphibia; order Anura; family Ranidae; genus Lithobates; species Lithobates pipiens. The sequence goes on from NW_027507903.1 coordinate 611,549,914, forward strand.
AATTGACGGCAAAAATACATCATTTAGCAGAAGCGAACTACACGCCTTTACTGGACAAACTCACTAAAGAAGCTAACAGATTAGCTAAGACTGAGCTGACCTGGGCTGGCCGCTTAGCCACATTTAAAATGCTAATATTACCTCAGATTCTGTATGTCTTTCGAACTCTCCCAATCCTCCTACATAGGAAACATCTCAATTCATCTGTAGATCCAAAAGGCCGAGATGGGCTAAAGCTCTACTAGTCAAGCATAGATCAGCAGGGGGTATGGGATTAGTGGATATACAGGACTACTATTAAGCCTCCATCCTCACACAAATTAAAAACTGGCTCGACCAAACTCCAGATACTCTCTGGTGCAATATTGAACACGTTTTAAGTCCAACTAAAAACCTAAAGACACTTCTATTCCTCAACACTTTACAACAAATCTCCATAAACAATGGTGGCCTGGAGAGAACTGCGCAAACTACCACTTACAGCTTCTAGCTTAGTAGACATTCCCATCCCCATACAGACTCTTACCCAGGCAATCCCTAATCTCTCTATCACTCTATCACTGATTGGCAAGAGAAAGGAATCTGCCTTCTTGCAGACCTTTACAATAAAGGTACTATTATACCCTTCGATATCCTTCAAAACAAATTCAATCTAACGCCCAATGACAAATATAAGTACAACCAAATTTCCCACTTCCTTGGATCTATTAAATCTCATCACATATTTCTCCCAAAAGAAGTTTGGCAGTTTTATAACACTGTTCTCTCCCCCCGTAAGGGTATCTCCCTATTCTATAATTTATTCCAACAAAAGTTAAAATTTATCAAAACCCACCCATGACATTAGCAACCTACTCCATATGTTTTGGGGATGTAAACATATCACCAGTTATTGGAATTCTGTCTTCCGGTCAATCTCCAGCATCACAGGAATTATAACAAACCCCCATCCAGGCAATATTGAATATAGGCATCGATGCCTTCCCTCCAGAATATAGAATAGTTGTCACACATGTTCTTTTGGTAGCTCGCTCCTTAATAACAAGACATTGGAAGATGGATAAAGCTCCCAATGCGTCAGGGGTATTTACTACTACTCAGATCCATTTTATGTTTGAGTCACTACTAGCTAGCAGAAGTGGTAACAAAAACAGTTTGATAATAAATGGAAAGCATGGACAAATAGGTATAAACCAGGTAACTGGCCCCTCTTCTCTCTTGACTGTTTAAGCTTAGCATACCCTATTCATCTTTCATCTTACGCCAATGCAGATCAGACCAGACACTCCCAATGCCCAATCCCCCTCCATCCCCACCTCCCTATATACAATTTTTTCCTCTCTTCTACTGTTTTTTTTTGTGCGTATACATACAATGCCAAACTGTAATCAATAACCAACGATGGGACTCATACCACCTTCGAGGACATATTCATCTCAATGGCAGTTAGGAGTATAGCATGGTAAAGTGTACCTGAAATGAAGAGGCTCACACTAATCCAACTCAATATTTGATCCTCGGAATTGGAGAATATTTCTGTTCAACACAATTGATTGTATGTATGCTCTTTGTTATCTGCTCTTATTTCTTTATTTGATTGTCATCATTGATAAAAATTGTAACATGAAAATTTTCAATACAAATGAATTGAAAAAAAATAAGATCTTGTGAAAAGTCTTTCCAGAAGAGTGGAGGCTGTTATGGTTACATAGTGGGGGCCAATTCTGCAATAGCCATGGTCTTGGAATGGGACATCCAACAAGCATAGGGGCAATGGTTATATGATCAAAAGCTTTTGGCTAGATAAATGAGATATACTTTCCTGCACTTAAAGGTCACTCTGTTGATGTCATCAGTTTTTGTTCACATAGATGGCAGCCAGTATTGAAAGTAAGAGAAATAGGAAGGCTTTGAGCCCAACATAAGCTGCAAGTATTGTTTCCCCTGTAGGACGCAATGTATTCCCTGTAAGATAGAAACAAAAATGAATGTCAGGCAGCATAAAGATATTCATAAGCTTAAATAATGTAACATAACTCACCATCACTACTTTATCAAATTTTAAATTGATTCCTCCTCACTATGCCTGGTTGCCCATAGCCAACTTCTTTGATGCTCCATTAGTGGCAGACACTCCGATGTCATCACATACAACGCAGGACCAGCAGTCCTAAATTGTATGTGAGGACATGTTGGGCTGACCACATTGGAGGGAAGAGGAAAGCTCCAAATTTCAGGGGCGCAAGGGAGAAATTAAGTTTAATTGCTTTTTAATGTTACCCTAGACAAAAAAAATTGAATTTATCCCTAGCAGTGCAAGAGCAGTGCCCCCACAGCAAGGATAACTTTAGATTGTTTTTTAGAGTTCAGTTCAAACAAATCAAACATTATTTAACCATTTTATCAGCACACACATCTATGGACTAGAATCATTTTTATGTTTTTTAGCCATGGGTCTATTATTTGGTCACAAACTCTGTTGCTGCTTAATATATTTTTAGAGTGTGTGAGTGTGTGTGGGTGGGGTTGTAAGTTCTTGTTTTTCAAACTTCCTTTACAGACCAAACTATCCAGCAAAACTGTCAGCTAGAGTGTTCAGATAAAGCATTTAACACTTACAGGGGTACTTTAAATGATCACCTTTTATTCATTTAGTTAAAACTTTTATGCTTTGTACTGGGGATATTTACTTTTTGGGCTATCTGGAACCTATTTTCCACCATACAGTTCTTTCTCTCCCTGAGGGCCTTTGACATCGTATAACATGCTTTATTTGTTAGACTCCATAAGCTTTGTAAGTCTATTATACATTGACTTTGAGAACTTCTTTATGGGCATGGATGTATTTTTATATTTTTATGCATATTTGTATAAGCATTATAACTCTGTTCTTCAGGGGCAAACCCCTGAAGAAGATAATTTAGGTTGAAACGTGTCAGTGCCTTTTGGAAGTACAACCAGAAAATACTGCTATATGGTGTACTCTTTTTTTTTTTTTTATCCACTGTTTACTGAAAATATGTCTATAGGGGATATTTTTAATAGTTCAAAATAAAAATATAATTTTAATTTATTTTTATGTGCTACTTTCCTTTGGTGTCACAAGGCCCCGGTCCTTTCTATTCCCCATTCCCCATTTGAATTCCTCTTCTAGGAAATCAATCATCCTTTTTCATTTTTATGCCTGTTTATATTGCAATATGTTTACATTTCATATGTAATGAATTTTTTTTAATAATGAAAAATGTTAATGCAAAAAGAAACGGCTGATAAGAGTCAAAGACTACCGCAAATGAATCCTACTACCTACGAATAAATCCAAATGAATACTGTACATATTAATTCATTATGTTATTAAGTCAAATTTAATTCCACATTTCCAAAAGACTTTCGTGGGCCGTGTACATACAACTTAAATGAATGGTCAACCCCAATACAAAAAGAATCTATAAGAATATTCAGGCTATGCTCACAAAAAATAAAAATAAAATGAACGGATCCACATGAATTTTGTTCATTCGTTATGTTGTTATGTTATTTTGGATGCTTCAAACATTAACAAAGGGCCCAAACTATCGCATTATGTCAACTGTATGAAACAAATGAATATGAATGAATTTGTGTTTTCGTTAAAGTTTATTTTTTGGATTCATTACTATTGTGATTTGGATAAATCCAAATCAGCAAATCATGTAAATGTCTTCTGAATTTCGAAAAAATGAATTGCACATGTTTATGGCTCACTGCACTCAGAAGTAGCCGGCTGACAGTTACCAGCAGGTCAGGCTGCGAATGGGAGACATAAAACACCTCTGCTCTGAAACGATGTCTGGGATAAGTTTCATTCTTATGGGGTTGTTTACATTTTCCCCTCCTCACACGTTGGTTTCTAGAAACGGCAAATGGCTGCTAAATCTAAGCCCTGCATCACAGAGGGCGGTCACATGTTACACCATATATATATAAGTTTAGTATATGCAGGAGAGGAGTATGGAGTGTATGGTGAAGGGAAGTATGTGCAGGTGAGTAGTGTGGAGTGTATGGAGGTGGGTAGTATGTGTAGAAAAGGAGCGCAGAGTGTATGGAGGTGGGTAGTATGTGTAGAAGAGAAGTATGGAGTGTATGGATGTGGGTAGTATGTGTAGAAGAGAAGTATGGAGTGTATGGATGTGGGTAGTATGTGTAGAAGAGGAGTGCGGAGTGTATGGCGGTAGGTATTATGTGTAGAAGAGGAGTATGGAGTGTATGGGGGTGGGTAGTATGTGCAGGAGAGTAGTGCGGAGTGTTTGGAGGTGGGTAGTATGTGTAGAAGAGGAGTATGGAGTGTATGGAATTGGATAAAGGGAAGTTTCTGGACAGCCACACTCAAAATAAAATACGGTTTAGGAGATATTTACCTGAAGACATCCACCGCTGTCTACGGCGCATGCGCCGTAGACAGCGGCGCGCAGGCGCACTGGGTAAGCCGCAGATCGCGGCGATATGCCGCGAGTGTCGGCTCCCGTGCGCATGCACGGGGGGGATGTCATCGCTGCTCCGGCGAATCACAGCGCCGGAGCAGCAAGACCCACAGAGACCCACCAAGGAGATGGACGCTCGGAACTATAGGGGACAGCGATGACTTTGCTGGCTCCTGTGTCAGGTAAGTGACACATAATGGGCTACTATGCGATGCACAGTAGTCCATTATGCTTTACCTTTGCAGGGAATCAAAGAGGAAGTAAACCCATCAGGGTTTACTTCCTCTTGATAGCACAGTGTGTACCTGGCAGGAAGAGGTACGTTTTTTAAAAGGCTATCTGTATATATTTAAAGGTTAATTGTACTTTTTGATATTTACAGTCAATGAATACCTCTAATTCTTAAACGTGTTCCAGCACCATCCTCTAAGATTGTCCCTATTAAGCGAAAATATTTTTCTGGAGGAAAGCATTTTCTTATGATCACTCGGCAGTAGAAGGTGGTGTAATCTGGACCATGGAAGTCTTCCAGGAGAAGATTGGAGCCATCCACCAGTCTGGTCTTGCCCTTGTAATCCGGGTGTATGTAGTCCGGGTTTGGGTGGTAGACATAGTCCTCTCTTGGGTCTCCGATCATCCAGTAGACTTCTGTCCTTAATATACTGCTCTTATCTTCTACAGTGAAGCTGCAAATGATTGTGGTGTGATGATGGAATTCAGTATCCTCTGACTGGATGATGTTTAAGGAATTTGTTTTATCTAACAGATAAGAACAAACGTTATTAGTGACCCTTGTGCAGTGTTCAGTTAAAGGATATGTAAGGCTGGTTTATTTTAAAACTACATCAGGAAAAGTATTACATTTCTGTCATCATTTTATTTCTGCCCGTGTCTACTCTGGGCAAATGTACCTAATCTTCACATAGTGAGAGGAAATCCTCTTTTAGGCTCCACACCTGGGTGTTTGCGATGGCGGGCAGAATCGATTCCAAAACGCTGTGGGAAAACGACAAATCGCACAATGCGTGTTAACCACTTTAAGACCGGCCCTCTTTTTTAGATGTGGTGTGTACAAGTTACAAAATATATATATTTTTTTTGCTAGAAAATGACTTAGAACCCCCAAACATTATACATTTTTCTTCTAACATCCTAAAGAATAAAATGGCGGTCGTTGCAATACATTCTGTCACACCGTAATTGCGCAGCGGTCTTACAAGCAAACTTTTTTTTTTTAGTCACTTTTTTAAATTAAAAAATAAGACAACAGTAAAGTTAGCCCAATTTCTTTTATGCTGTAAAAGATAATATTACGCCGAGTAAATTGATACCCAACATGTCACGCTTCAAAATTGTGCCCGCTCGTGGAATGGTGACAAACTTTTACCCTTAAAAATCTCCATAGGCGAAGTTTAAAAATTCTACCGGTTGCATGTTTTGTGTTACAGAGGAGGTCTAGGGCTAGAATGATTGCTTTTGTTCTACCGATCGCGGCGATACCTCACATGTGTGATTTTAACAGCGTTTTCATATGCGGGCGCTACTCACATATGCGTTCACTTCTGCGCATGAGCTCGTCGGGATGGGGTGCGTTTAAAATGTTTTGTTTTTTTCTTATTTATTTTACCTTTTATTTTTCATTTTTATACTGTTTTAAAAAAAAATTTATCACTTTTATTCCTATTACAAGGAATGCAAACATCCCTTGTAATAGAAAAAAGCATGACAAGTCCTCTTAAATACGAGTTCTGGGGTCAAAAATACCTCAGATTTCATATTTACACTAAAATGCAATAATAATAAAAAATGTAATTTAGAAAAATTAAAAAAATAAAAAGGCCCATTAAGAGTTATGGGCAGAAGTGACGTTATGACATTGCATCCGCCCTACAGTGCCATGGAGACAGGTGGGGACCATCTTCCCCTCACTTGTCTCCATGTCAGCCCAGGGAACAGAACGTTCTCCTCCACTGCTCCCGACGGCTCCGGTAAGCGGTGGAGGGCACCGGATCTCAGCGAGGGGCCCTCTCCTGCCACCGATAAAATTGATCTTGCTGCGAATCTGCCGCAGAGACCACTTTTATCTTGTACTGGACCGCCGGCCAAACACAGGGATACCGGGGTTATGGCAGCTAGCTGCTGCCATAATGATATCCGTCCCCAAAGTAGGGACGTACATCGACATGCGGCAGTCTGGTTAAGGTGTTTTCATCTTCATTGGCACCTTAACGTGGGTGCAATTTTGTCTGCGATTCTGCCGCAATTGTCGCACAAGCTGCAATCATGTCAAACCACAACACGTGAAGCTCCTGCTCCTTTTTTGAGTGTCAACTATTGTTTTCTGCCAGTGGGGAGCCTTCCCTGCCAGCAAAACACAATGATCACTGCTAGTGGCTATAGTCACCGACAGTGATCGTATGCAAAACATCTGATAGATGGATCAACTTCAGTACAACCAGCCTGCCCATAGGTTAATCAAATCTCAGCCAGTGCCTTCTGAACCAGCTGAGGTTTGATCCATCTATAGCTGGCTTTTCATGGACAACTGTATAATTTTAGATTTCCCATCATTTCCTGCCTCAGGGATAACAGCCACAAGGTCAAATAGAGAGGGTGGATCTCCCCAACAAGGACAAAGACAGCAATAGACACCCAACTCATCTCCATCATTAGGATCTCTGGTGAAGACCAGACAACCTCTTGGACACTCTCACCTTCGCTCTTTGCTTCCAGAACAGCCGCCGCAGTTATACTGTCTCCCCTGCCGTCGTAGCTGTACATCGGCCCATTAAGATGCCTCCGGTGGCGCGCTTGCCCAAAGTGTGTCCCCGAAGCCAATGCGAGTGCCCGGCCGGCAGGTGCGATGAACACCGGGCACCCACGATTGCTCGTTACAGAACGAGAATAGGGATGTGTGTGTGCAAACACACAAATCCCGGTTCTTTCAGGGGAGGAGAGACAGATTGTGTGTTCATACTAAGTATGAACACCGATCTCTCTCCTCCCCTAGTCAATTCCATCCCCCCTACAGTTAGGACACACCTAGGGAACACATTGCCAGTTATATAGTAATCAGTGAATTTTTATAGCACTGATCGCAGTATAATTGTCAATGGTCCCAAAAATGTGTCAAACGTGTCCTATTTGTCTGCCATCACAGTCCCGATAAAAATTGCAGATCCCCGCCATTATTAGTAAATATTATAATAAAAATGCTATAAATCTATTCCCTATTTTGTAGACGCTATATCTTTTATGTAAACCAATCAATATACGCTTATTGTGATTTTTTTTTTTACCAAAAATATGTAGAAGAATACATATCAGCCTAAACTGAGGAAAAAATTATTTTTTTAGTAAAAGATATTGTTTGTTTTTTATCATAATTGTTGCTAAAAACCGAGGTGATTAAATACCACCAAAAGAAAGCTTTTTTTTTGTGGAGGAAAAAAAGAACATCAGTTTTGTTTGGGTACAGCATTGCATGACCACGCAATTGTCAGTTAAAGCGATGCAGTGCCGTATCGCAAAAAATGGCCTTGTCACTGAGCAGCCAAATCTTTCGGGGCTGAAGTTGTTAGGTAGGCACTCTGAACTCCCTGTGTCTCTTCCACGACTTCCACCACTGTTTGCCCCAAATTCTATAATCAAAACCTGGTTTGGTAGTCTGCCCCCTAGTGGGGATGGATTCGCATTGCAGATATGTAATAAATAATATCAATTGGAATAAGTAATAATGATAATTTTGCTATAAAATTAAGTAATTTTTATAAGTATTTACAGTAGAATTAAAATTCATTTTATTCCATTTTACTTTGCATATTTTATAATTTTTTCTCTACATTTAATACATGACAAAGGATTCACAGAGTACTACTGGTTAGCTAAAGAGACAGCCTAGCTGTAGTCATGTCCTTTCAGACACTGTGGGTTTTATTTACTTAAAGGGGAAGTAAACCCTCTAAAAGAAAAAAACACCCTGCAGGACAAAGGCATAATGACCTAGTATGCATAGCATACTAGCTCATTATGAGTTACTTACCTCAAATTGAAGCCCCCGAAGCAACCCTCGTTCACCTCCTCCGTCGCTGCCATGATACCCGGAGGGACTTCGTCAGACAAAGGGTGGATGTGCAGACTATAACATTTTTGTCGGATGTGAACTCAACATCCGATCTTCGTATCTTCGTGGTTTTCGTATGAAAAAATCGTAAGAGCAAGACTACGCATGTTCAGAAACTAAGCAATACATACAAAACTATTCAGCACATGGCGTCACTTCTGACGTTGAATTCTATCGTACGAGAAATTTTGTATGGTGAGTAACCTCTTCACTTTTGACATGAGACTAGCATGCCACAAAAAATGGATGAACGGTCATCCAAAAAATCTGATTGTGTGTACGAAGTTTAACTGTAACCTCAGACAGAACTGTAGAGAAGGAGCAAGGTGAGGAGTCACTGCTCTGATTTACTTGTGTGTGTAAATTTCAGCTTTAGCTACTGAGCCCTGTAAGCAACTGAATTTTATAACATTAGATAACAAGAAACTGGAAAGTAAAATTTCACATTTAACCAATTAAAAAAACTATATATATATATATATATATATATATATATATATATATATATATATATATATATATATATATATATATATATACATATACAAACTGTGTCACTTTCCCTTTAAAAAATGAACAACAATAAATTATGCATTTAAAATTACATAAAAATGTACCTAGAATTTGAAGATCCGGTCCAGGATGGTTAGATGATGTTTTTCCATTACTTGTAGAAGTTTCTATTTCCCACCAATAGGATCCTTGGTGTTTATGATTCACTTGATTTATTTTGAAGGATAAAATAGAATCCTTGAACAAGCAGCTTTGTGTAGGTGTCCCCGGTCCTATATGGCAGGCAGTAATGTTGGGTAAAGTATTTTCATTTCTAATTCTAATACGACTGAGAAGCGTCACATTTTCTCCAGGAGAAGCAAAGACAACCGGAATCGTCTCCACACCGGGTTCATGTTCACCTGACAGATTCAACAAAATTATATAAATATAGGGCAAAGTACAGAACAAAAACAGCAACTCATTAAAAGGGTTGTAAATTCAGAAGGTTTTTTTATCTTAATGTATACTATACATTAATACCAATTAATACACAATATGAAAATTCTCGTACGACAGAATTCAACTTCAGAAGTGACGTCATGTGTTGAATAGTTTTGTATGTATTCTTTCGTTTCTGAGCATGCATAGTCTTGCTCTTATGATTCTTTTTGGATGAAAAATGTACCAATTGGTTAACCCCTTCATAACCAAGGTCGAAACAAACTTTACCGACCAAGTCTAATTTTGCAACCTTGGCATGTGTTATTATTACACAGGATTTATATAGCGTGAGCGAGTGACTTGTATAGCGCTACCTATGCGAACTGAATCGCCTCAGGGCGCTTTCTTGCCACCAGAGTCCATCTGCGGCTCTTACCCCGTAAGGTCCTGACACGCGCCAACAGTTTGTGCAGCACTTTACAACATGAGGACACTTACAGTACAATTCAGTACAGGAGGAATCAGAGGGCCCTGATCCTTATTGCCGCGTTTTTTCCGACGGAATTCTGCTCAAGCTTAGCTTGCATACACATGGTCAAACAAAAGTTCACTGAAGTTTTGACCGTCAAGAACACGGTGACGTACAACACTACGAAGAGCCGAGAAAATTAAGTTCAATGCTTCCGAGCATTCGTCGAAGTGTTTCTGAGCATGCGTAGGAATTTTGTGCATTGGATTTGGTACAGACGATCGGAATTTGCGATCAAACCTTTTTGCAATCGAAAACCTGCTCTCAATCTTTTGCCAGTGGGAATTCGGCCAGCAAAAGTCCGATGGAGCATACACACGGTCGCATTTTCCGACCAAAAGCTCTCTTCTGTCTTTTGCTGGCCGAATTTGCGATCGTGTTTACGCGGCATTAGAGTTTACAATCTAGAAGGGAGGGTCAAGTGGAACAAAAGGAAATAACTGTACATAGCATCACAACAACTTTGTGTATCTAGGTGCAGATTGGGCTTTCATTTTGTGGTAAATGATAATGGATATTTCCTATTTTTTTTATTATAAAAAAACTGTCCCAAAATAGTAAAAGAAAACTTAAAAAATGAACCAACACCAAAAATTCTCCTACTTCCAACAATAATACCACATACAGTGCCTTAGAAAAGTATTCACCCCCTTGGCATTTGTCATGTTTTGTTGCCTCACAACCTGCAATTAACATGGATTGTTTGAGGATTTGCATCATTTCATTCACAGAACATGCACACAACTTTGGAGATTATTTTTTTAATTGTGAAGCAAACAACAAATAGGACAAAATAACAGAAAAAGTCAATGTGCATAACTATTCACCCCCTAAAGTCAATACTTTGTAGAGCCACCTTTTGCGGCTATCACAGCGCCAAGTCACTTTGGATAAGTCTCTATGAGCTTGCCACATCTTACCACTGGGATTTTTGCCCATTCCTCCTTGCAAAAGTGCTCCAGCTCCTTCAAGTTGCATGGTTTGTGCTTGTGAACAGCAATCTTTAAGTCTGACCACAGATTTTCTATTGGATTGAGGTCTGAGCTTTAACTAGGCCATTCCAACACATTTACATGTTTCCCCTTAAACCACTCAATTGTTTCTTTAGCAGTGTGTTTGGGGTCATTTTCCTGCTGGAAGGTGAACCTCCATCCTAGTCTCAAATCACACACAGAGTGGTACAGGTTTTTCTCAAGAATATCCCTGTATTTAGCACCAGCCATCATTCCCTCAACCCTGACCAGTTTCCCAGTCCCGACTGCTGAAAAACATCCCCACAGCATGATACTGACACCACCATGTTTCACTGGGATGGTGTTCTTTGGATGATGTGATGTGTTGGGTTTGCACTAGACATAGCATTTTCTTTGCTGGCACAAAGTTACATTTTAGTCTCATCAGACCAGAGCACCTTCCTCCATACATTTTCACGTCTCCCACATGCCTTTTTGCAAACTCAAAATGTGCCATTTTGTTTTTTGCTCTGAGGGGGGGCTGCTGCACACAGAAGTTTTATTTTTTATTTTAATGCATAGAATTCACCTTCTGCCTTTAGAGCCGCTTGAAGTGCTGTCTGATTAATCAAACATATATGTATTAAAATAAATGTACATAAATTGCACCAAGTGAATAAATTAATAAATACATGAATAAAAAATAACAAATTAACCCACAATTTGTACTTACATAAGTGCATGAACAATGAATAAGTGAATATATACAATTTAAAAATAAATGGGGATAGATTTTGGACTTTGACCATCAAATTGAGTACTGTCCATGATACTTTTTTATTTTTACTAACATACAATTTTTCAGGACAAGCTTTAGGGGTATGCCCCCTTCTTCAAGATCCAAGCACTACTGATTTACAATTTTTTAAGTAGAATGTTAAAAAAAAACAAAAAAACACGCATCTCTGAGGAAAAGGAGAGAGAGAAAAAAAATAGAGAAAAACAAACATGTACAATTCAATGGTAATAAAGATAGCAGCAGAGTTAGAGAGATAAGACAGAGGGAGAGCTATAGAATGGGGGAGGGGGGATGCTAGTCACAGAGGGGGTTGTAAAACTTTAGTATAATGGGTAAGGAAACCAATATCTAAATTCAGGCTATTTTTTGTGTCAAAAATAATTTATCATTCTTAGTTCAAGTGTTTTCCTTTCCTGGATAGTTCTGAAATTGCCTTTAAGAACTAAAACATTGAGGTCTTCTATAGTGTGGTCTGGTTGTGAGAAGTGATGTCCACAGGTGTGCATATACTGTCTTCTTTATGTTCCTTGATGGTATGTCTGTGCAAATTCATCCTCGCTTGCAACGTCTGTCTTGTTTCACCAACATAAGATCCTTTGCTGCACCTTTTTCATTGGATGATGTACACAACATTTGCTGGAGGTACAGTTGTAAGATCCCATGATATTGAAGGTCCCATTTGTGTGTGTGACACATTTGGATAGATTATTCTGGTTGCATAGTTTGCAGTGCTTTTTTATTGCAGGGTTTTCTTCCATTATTTGTGACTTCATAATCAGAGTGAAGTTTCCTGCTGATTAGTTTGTGTCTGAGGTTGGGTGGTTTTCTGAAAGCCAATAATGGGGGTTGTTGGAATATTCCTTTCAGAGTTTCATCCTCTGTTATAATGGGTTGTAAATCTTTGATTGTCTTTTTGATCCCTTCTAGTGCTGGGTTGTATGTGGTGACTACATGTACTCGTTATTTGTTTATTTCTCTGTGTATTGGAGGAGATTTTCTATTCAGGTTTTCAAGGCCGTGTTTATGCTGTTGTTGATGGTTTTGTCTTTGTAACATTTCTTGTGGAAGGAGTCTGCCAGTGTTCTGAGATGTTTATCTCTGTCTCCTGGGTCTGAACATATTCGGTGGTATCTGATGGCCTGGCTGTGTATGATGGCCCGTTTAGTGTGTTGGGCAGTGGCGGCCCGCCCATAGGGGGCGCCCGGGCGCCGCCCCCCCTCTCCCTAGGTGTAAAAAAAAAAAAAAAGTTAAAAAAAAAAAAAAAAAAAAAAAAAAGTTAAAAAAAAGTTAAAAAAAAAACGGGCCCTTTAAGACATTAAAAAAAAAAAAAAAAAATGTCATTTAACAATTTAACATAGTGTACTGTGGCGCCGGTCACAGTGCACTATGAGAAGCGCCACGTCCATGCAATCACAAGATTGCATTCATGGCGCTTCTTTTGCGGGTTAAAAACCCGCCTTGCGGCGCACAGCAGAACGCCGACTAGCTTCCGCCCGTAAAATCACTGTGATTCTACGGGCGGGAGCATTGTCACTCTTAGACAGGCAGTCACTTCCGGCTTTCGGCTGCTTCACGAAACCCGGAAGTGACGTAGGCAGCTCCGTTCCTTAGCCCGAGCGGAGCTGCCAGACAGTGAGAGGTGAGTCACCGCATAAAGGCTTTCTAGCCTCTACTTTGTGGAGAATGTTCGTGCATTTAGCTGAATGAATGCAAAAAGCTTTCACAGCCAGAAAGGTTTCCCCAGGCCAGGCGACTTTTGCCGTGGCCAATCAGAGAATGAGCTCTGAAGGGGGAACTCCACCCCAAATTTCAGAAAAAAAATTTGACGTGGGTTCCCCCTCCGAGAGCATACCAGGCCCTTAGGTCTGGTATGGATTCCAAGGGGAATCCCCTACGCCGAAAAAACGGCGTGGGGTTCCCCCCCAGATCCACACCAGACCCTTATCCGAGCACGCTACCTGGCCGGCCAGGAAAGGGGGTGGGGACGAGCAGGCGGCCCCCCCCCTCCTGAGCCGTACCAGGCCGCGTGCCCTCAACATGGGGGGTGCCTTGGGGGAGGGGGGGCGTGCGGCCCCCCCACCCCAAAGCACCTTGTCCCCATGTTGATGAGGACAAGGGCCTCTTCCCGACAACCCTGGCCGTTGGCTGTCGGGGTCTGCGGGCGGGGGGCTTATCGGAATCCGGGAGCCCCCTTTAATAAGGGGGCCCCCGGATACCGGCCCCCCACCCTATGTGAATGAGTATGGGGTACAATGTACCCCTACCCATTCACCTGTGAAAAAAAGTACAAAAAAAAAACACAACACAGGGTTAAAATATTTTATTGCACAGCTCCGGGGGTCTTCCGTCTTCGGGGGTCTTCTCGCCGGACTCCTCAACTATCTTCTTGTAGCTCTTTTACTAGCGGAGGAGTCCGGCTTTCTTCCTCGCCCGCCGGCCTCTTCTCCCGACTTCGGGGGTCTTGTCCCCCTCTTCAGTTCTTCTGCCGGGCCACCGCGCCTTCTTATAGCTCTTTTACAGGCGGTGGCCCGGTCTTCTGCTGCCGCCGCCGCCGCCGCCGCCCGTTCTTCTTCTTCTTCTTCTTCTTCTTCTCCTTCTTCTCCAGGAGATGTTGCCTCGACGATCTCCCTGGCCGGAATGCCAGGGACGCGCTGTGCTGCCACTTATATAGGGACAATGGGGCGGTGTCACATGGGTTGATGTCACATGGGTTGGTCACATGGGTTGATGACATCAACCCATGTGACCAACCCATGTGACATCAACCCATGTGACACCGCCCCATTGTCCCTATATAAGTGGCAGCACAGCGCGTCCCTGGCATTCCGGCCAGGGAGATCGTCGAGGCAACATCTCCTGGAGAAGAAGGAGAAGAAGAAGAAGAAGAAGAAGAAGAAGAAGAACGGGCGGCGGCGGCGGCGGCGGCGGCAGAAGACCGGGCCACCGCCTGTAAAAGAGCTATAAGAAGGCGCGGTGGCCCGGCAGAAGAACCGAAGAGGGGGACAAGACCCCCGAAGTCAGGAGAAGAGGCCGGCGGCGGGGAGGAAGAAAGCCGGGCTCCTCCGCTAGTAAAAGAGCTACAAGAAGATAGCGGAGGAGTCCGGCGAGAAGACCCCCGAAGACGGAAGACCCCCGGAGCTGTGCAATAAAATATTTTAACCCTGTGTTGTGTTTTTTTTTGTACTTTTTTTCACAGGTGAATGGGTAGGGGTACATTGTACCCCATACTCATTCACATAGGGTGGGGGGGGCCGGTATCCGGGGGCCCCCTTATTAAAGGGGGCTCCCGGATTCCGATAAGCCCCCCGCCCGCAGACCCCGACAACCAACGGCCAGGGTTGTCGGGAAGAGGCCCTTGTCCTCATCAACATGGGGACAAGGTGCTTTGGGGTGGGGGGGCCGCACGCCCCCCTCCCCCAAGGCACCCCCCCCCCATGTTGAGGGCACGCGGCCTGGTACGGCTCAGGAGGGGGGGGGCCGCCTGCTCGTCCCCACCCCCTTTCCTGGCCGGCCGGGTAGCGTGCTCGGATAAGGGTCTGGTGTGGATCTGGGGGGGAACCCCACGCCGTTTTTTCGGCGTAGGGGGTTCCCCTTGGAATCCATACCAGACCTAAGGGCCTGGTATGCTCTCGGAGGGGGAACCCACGTCAAATTTTTTTTCCGATTACATAAGGGGCGTGTTTTATGAGAAGTGGGAGGGGCCAAAATGGTGGGCGGGGTCATGATGGGCGGGGTCTGGCGCCCCCCCATCCAAAAACTTCACCAGCCGCCACTGGTGTTGGGGGTGAAAACTGGAACTGTGAAGATACCTGTATCGGTCAGTCGGTTTTCTGTATATCAACGTGTGAAGCTTGTGATCCCTGATGTATACTGTGCTGTCAGGGATAATGGCCTGAATTTAGATATTGGCTTCCTTAACCATTATACTAAAGTTTTACAACCCCCCTCTGTGACTAGCACCCCCCTCCCCCATTCTATAGCTCTCCCTTTGTCTTATCTCACTAACTCTGCTGCTATCTTTATTACCATTGAATTGTATGTGTATGTGTGTATGTGTTTGTTTTTCTCTCTTTTTTTTCTCTCTGATGAGATGTGTTTTGTTTTTGTTTTTTACATTTTGCTTAAAAATTTGTAAATCAGTACTGCTTGGACCTTGAAGAAGGGGACATACCCCAAAAGCTTGTCCTGAAAAAGTGTATGTTAGTGCAAATAAAACAAGTATCACGGACAGTACTCAATTTTCTCTGTCACAATTGCACTAATACGGCTACAATCACATCAACCATCAAATTGAACATTTGTTTTTTTTAATGTTATATACTCACTTATTCATTGTTCATGCCCTTATGCAATTTATTCACGTTAGGTCATGGCCTTGTTACATAATTTTAGTACTTGTAACCAATATCTCTCCAATGTTACGTAGATGGTAATCAATGTTCCATTTGTATGGCAAGCTAATAAAAAGTAAAAAAAAACAGTGTGGGGGGGGGGGGGGGCTCCAAGGGAAAGGGGGGGGGTCTGGTGTTGGGCATTAAAAAGCTTGTTCTTGTCTTACCTTTCACCCAAACTAGAGTGCCCCGTGGATCCTGCCATTCCTCCACCTTTTGGATGCCTTCAAATTTGAGTTTCAAACGTAAACAATAATTTTTAACATCATCCGAAGCTATTACATTTTTTATAGTTATGGTTGCATTTCTGTGGTGTAGATCCACACGCACATTTATCCTTTCCTGGTGGTTGGAGGACATTATGGAGGTTTCTGTTTTGTTGTAAATTTCACCATTTTCATTTCCGCAATAATTTCTATCACCTGATGCTCTCACTGCGACATTTACAGACTTGATTTTGTTTTTCTTTACTGGAAAGGCAATCTGGCAGGGAATTGTTATTTCTCCTCCAACTAAAGATTCCATTCTTGTAGGCTGATCAATGCAGTGTTGTCCAGATGTTTTATGGATCCTGTCTATGAAAAGAACACATTGGGATTATCACTGAGGTGGGAAGAAGCAGAAGAGCTCATATTTTCAAAGATGGACATTTGTGTTAAAATACATACAATCCAATAAGAGCACCAAACAAGAGTCCAAGGTAATTTAACCACTTGCCGACCAGCCCCATTATACTGCGGCAGGTTGGCACGTTCCTGCGAGCCATTGTAGCTACGCACGAGCTCCTGTAAGCAGGGTGCCGATGCTCGTGGCCGACGGTTGCGATGAGCTATACGAGCGATAGTGGGCACAAGAGGCAGAACAGAGACGTGTGTGTGTGTGTGTGTGTGTGTGTGTGTAAACATACAAATCCCTGTTCTGTTCTCTGAGGAGAGACAGATCATGAGTTCCTAATAGCTAGGAACAACGATCTGTCATTTCCTCTAGTCAGTCTCTTCCCCTACAGTTAGAACAGACAGTCAGGGAACACACTTAACCCCTTGATTGCCCCCTAGTGTTAACCCCTTCCCTGCCAGTGACATTTATACAATAAAACCAATCTATATACTCTCATTGCGATTTTTATTACCAAAAATAGGTAGAAGAATACATATCAGCCTAAACTGAAGAAAAAAACTAGCTTTTAAAAAAAAAAAAAATCTTATTTCTTATTGATCCCATATCTCACTACAAAGAGGACTTGTCATGTCATATTTCTATTACAAGGGATGTTTACATTCCTTGTAATAGAAATAAAAGCGATAAAAAAAAATATGGTGGAAAAAAAAATGTCAAGCTAAAATAAATAAAGTAAAATGAACAATAATTTTAAATTTTTTTTTAAAGCCCCCTGTGCCCGTGTGCTCACACGCAGAAGCAAATGCATACGTAAGTCCTGCCCATATATGAAAACGGTGTTAAAACCACACATGTGAGGTATCACTGCGAACGTTAGAGCGAGAGCAATAATTTTGGCTCTAGACTTCCTCTGTAACTAAAAAGATGTAACCAGTAAAAAATGTTAAAGTGTCGCCTAAGGGGATTTTTAAGTAACGAAGTTTGGCGCCATTCCACGAGCGTGTGCAATTTTGAAGCGTGACATGTTAGGTATCTATTTACTTGGTGTAACTTCATCTTTCACATTATGCATAAACATTGGGCTAACTTTACTGTTTTTTTTTTTAAAGCACAAAACTGTTTTTTTTTTCCCAAAAAGAACACTGCGCAAATACCGAGCGCGATAAAATGACTGCCATTGTATTTTCTAGGGCCTTTGCTAAAAAAAAAAATGTTTGGGGTTCTAAGTCATTTTCTAGCTAAAAAATTATGATTTTTACACGTAGGAGAGAAATGTCAGAATTGGCCTGGTAAGCAAGTGGTTTTAAACAAAATTTTGTTTGAACGTGAATCTAATTGTAATTTGAAATCAAAAAGAATTTGAAATTTTTTTTTTGAAATGTGAACATATTGATGCTGACGATTTCTGATATCCTTCAAAAACTGTGTGCAAGTGTACCTAAAAGAATTTATGATGTTTTGAAGACAAAGGGTATTCAAATATTGGCCCTAGACCTCCCCTGTATATTTAGACTTTTCTTCTATTCACTCACTCTGCATTTTTTACATTGATAAAAATAAACAAGTAATATATACTGTATACTACATACCCCATAGACACAGCCTGATCAGGACTTGTACACTGTATATAATAATACTATAGATTGTATATATATACTACATACCCCACAGACACAGCATGAACGGGACCAGCACACTGTATATAATAATACTACAGACTGTATATATACTACATACCCCATAGACACAGCATGATCAGGACCAGTACACTGTATATAATAATACTACAGACTGTATATATACTACATACCCCATAGACACAGCATGAGCAGGACCAGTACACTGTATATAATAATACCACAGACTGTATATACACTACATATCACATAGACACAGCATGAGTAGGACCAGTACACTCTATATAATAATACTACAGAATGTATATACACTACATACCCCATAGACACAGCATGATCAGGACCAATACACTGTATATAATAATACCATAGACTGTATATACACTACATACCCCATAGACACAGCATGAGCAGGACCAACACACTGTATATAATAATACTAAAGACTGTATATATACTACATACCCCATAGACACAGCATGAGCATGACCAGTACACAGGACATCATGGCTGCTATCTAAAATCAAGAACATTTTTGCTGATTATGAGCCATCCAAAGAGGAACTTATATTGCAAAAAATATCTACAGTGGGCATGAAAAGAAGATCACACATCTGGACTTTACATTTTTCTAATTTTACCGACAAAATGCAAATGACATTTGTCTCCTGCCTTCTTTTTTTAAAAGAAAAAATGCCACAAAGACCCAAAAGGTCCCCCAAAATACAGACTAAGGGTCTGTGTGCTGTTTTTATTTTTTATTAAGTTTTTATTAAGTTTTATTAAGTTTATTAAGTTTTATTTGGCAGCAATTTACACTGTGACATTTCTTTCTTTGTAAATGTCACTATTGTCATAGAACATCACACTAAAATAATACCAAATCCTCTGAATATAATATGGATTTTAAGGGGGTAGCTCACTCATAAAGAACAAGAAAAGATGTGTGAAGTCTCCCTCATAATCCCTGTCATACATGTAATCCAAAAATGCATTATAGTTGACCAGGAAAAAGGGGGGGGGGGGGGCGGGTGTAGTGAGTGTGCACCACCCAGCTCCAGAGCCATACCAAGCCACATGCCAAAGGGAGTACCCTGCTACGGGGGCCCCACAATAGAGTACCTTGTCCCCATAATGATGAAGGCAAGGGCCTCATGCCTACAAACCTGGTCTATATTTGTGGGTATGGGCAGGAGCCTTATCAGAATCTGGAAGTCCCTTTTAATAATAAGGGGGTCCCAAGATACAGACTACCCCCCATGTGAATGAGTAAGGGGTACATAGTATGCATACAAACCTATAGGTGTGGTGTCCCTTTAACCAGTTGCCGACCGCCGCACGCCGATGTACGTCGGTACAATGGCACGGGCAGGCATAAGGACATACATGTACGTCCCTTGCCTCCCGCGGGTCGGGGGCCCGATCGGGCCCCCGCCCGGTGCCTGCGGCGGTCGGTATTCGTACGGGAGCGATCCCGGACGAGGGGACGGCCATTCATTCATGGCCACCCCCTCGCGATCGCTCCCGACGAATAGAAATCCCCGGTGACATCACTTCCTCTCCTGTAATGTAAACACAGGAGAGGAAGTGATGTAATCTCTCCTCCGTGTCGGTATTTTTCGTTCCGACACGGAGGAGAGTGGATCAGTAAGTTGCACCAACACTCTACACACACAGTAGAACATGCCAGGCACACTCACACCCCCCCTTTACCCCCCGATCACCCCCCCAATTACCCCTGCCCCAGAGTCACAGTGACACCAATGTCATTTTTTTTTTTTTTTTTTTTTTTTTTGCATTGGTGTCATTTGTGACTGTAATAACTGTTAGGGCAGTTAGAGTTAGCCCCCTTTAGTTCTAATGTACCCCCCTAACCCCCCCAATAAAGGTTTAACCCCGTGATCACCCCCCGTCGCCAGTGTCACTAAGGCTGGGTTCACATTGCAGCGGTTTATGAGAACGAATGTGATTCGCACCGCACTGCAGTGCAAATCACATCCGATCTCTGTGCGATTCGAGTTCAGCCATTCGCCGCACCCGCCACACCCGCCGCACCCGCCGCAAATTCGCACGGGACCCTTTTTTTGGCCCGCAGCAGAATCGGATCGCATGGGTGTTCACACCATGCGATCCGAGTTTGCAGATCGCACTGCGATATGCGAACTGATCTGGGGGTGTCAGTAACATTTCACTGACACTCCCAGCAGTTCGCATAGGGCAGTGTGAACTGCCGCCGGGAGGCATGCGATGCGGGAACCCGCCGCGGATTCGCGGCGTTTCCGCATCGCTCCAGTGTGAACCCAGCCTAATAAGCGATCATTTTTCTGATCGCCGTATTAGTGTCACAGGTGACGCTAGTTAGGCAGGTAGGTATTTAGGTTCGCCGCAGCTTTTTATAGCGCCAGGGACCCCCATATACTACCGCATAAAGCCCCCTGATTGCCCCCTAGTTAACCCTTTCACCAGTGATCACCATATAACTGTTACAGGTGACGGTTGGTTAGTTATTTTTTTATAGTTTCAGGGCACCCGCCATTTATTACCTAATAAAGGTTTAACCCCCTGATCACCCGGCGGGTGTCATTTGTGACTAATAACTGTTAGGGCAGTTAGGGTTAGCCCCCTTTAGTTCTAAGGTACCCCCCTAACCCCCCCCAATAAAGGTTTAACCCCGTGATCACCCCCCGTCGCCAGTGTCACTAAGGCTGGGTTCACATTGCAGCGGTTTATGAGAACGGATGTGATTCGCACCGCACTGCAGTGCAAATCACATCCGATCTCTGTGCGATTCGAGTTCAGCCATTCGCCGCACCCGCCGCACCCGCCGCAAATTCGCACGGGACCCTTTTTTTGGCCCGCAGCAGAATCGGATCACATGGGTGTTCACACCATGCGATCCGAGTTTGCAGATCGCACTGCGATATGCGAACTGATCTGGGGGTGTCAGTAACATTTCACTGACACTCCCAGCAGTTCGCATAGGGCAGTGTGAACTGCCGCCGGGAGGCATGCAATGCGGGAACCCGCCGCGCATTCGTGGCGTTCCCGCATCGCTCCAGTGTGAACCCAGCCTAATAAGCGATCGTTTTTCTGATCGCTGTATTAGTGTCACAGGTGACGCTAGTTAGGCAGGTAGGTATTTAGGTTCGCTGCAGCTTTTTATAGCGCCAGGGACCCCCATATACTACCGCATAAAGCCCCCTAATTGCCCCCTAGTTAACCCTTTCACCAGTGATCACCATATAACTGTTACAGGTGACGCTGGTTGGTTAGTTATTTTTTCATAGTTTCAGGGCACCCGCCATTTATTACCTAGTCTCACTAGTGTACCCCTAAATTTAGGGGTGTCTACTTTCCAAAATGGGGTCATTTGGGGGGGGTTTGTGCCATCTTGGCATTTTATGGCCTTCAAAACTGTAACGCCCTTAGAAAGCCTGAAGGCGGTGCTTGGTTTTCGGGGCCCCGTACGCGGCTAGGCTCCCAAAAAGTCCCACATATGTGGTATCCCCATACTCAGGAGAAGCAGCAGAATTTATTTTGGGGTGTCATTTCACATATGCCCATGGCATGCGTGAGCAATATATCATTTAGTGACAACTTTGTGAAAAAAAAAAAAAAAAAAAAAAAGTTTGTAATTTTCCCGCAACTTGTGGCAAAATATAAAATATTCCATGGACTCAACATGCCTCTCAGCAAATAGCTTGGGGTGTCTACTTTCTAAAATGGGGTCATTTGTGGGGGTTTTGTGCCATCTTGGCATTTTATGGCCTTCAAAACTGTAATAGGTAGTGAGAAGTGAACTCAAAAATTTACGCCCTTAGAAAGCCTGAAGGCGGTGCTTGGTTTTCGGGGCCCCGTACGCGGCTAGGCTCCCAAAAAGTCCCACATATGTGGTATCCTCGTACTCAGGAGAAGCAGCAGAATTTATTTTGGGGTGTCATTTCACATATGCCCATGGCATGCATGAGCAATATATCATTTAGTGACAACTTTGTTAAAAAAAAAAAAAAAAAGTTTGTAATTTTCCCGCAACTTGTGGCAAAATATAAAATATTCCATGAACTCAACATGCCTCTCAGCAAATAGCTTGGGGTGTCTACTTTCTAAAATGGGGTCATTTGTGGGGGTTTTGTGCCATCTTGGCATTTTATGGCCTTCAAAACTGTAATAGGTAGTGAGAAGTGAACTCAAAAATTTACGCCCTTAGAAAGCCTGAAGGCGGTGCTTGGTTTTCGGGGCCCCGTACGCGGCTAGGCTCCCAAAAAGTCCCACATATGTGGTATCCCCATACTCAGGAGAAGCAGCAGAATTTATTTTGGGGTGTCATTTCACATACGCCCATAGCATGTGTGAGCAATATATCATTTAGTGACAACTTTGTGTAAAAAAAAAAAAAATATTTTTTTTTGTCATTATTCAATCGCTTGAGGCAAAAAAATAAAATATTCAATGGGCTCAACATGCCTCTTATCAATTTCCTTAGGGGGTCTACTTTCCAAAATGGGGTCATTTGGGGGGGTTTTGTACTGCCCTGCCAGTTTAGCACCTCAAGAAATGAGATAGGCAGTCGTAAACTAAAAGCTGCGTAAATTCCAGAAAACGTACCTTAGTTTGTAGATGTGACAACTTTTGCGCAAACCAATAAATATACAATTATTGACTTTTTTTTTACCAAAGACATGTGGCTGAATACATTTTGGCCTAAATGTATGACTAAAATTGAGTTTATTGGATTTTTCTAATAACAAAAAGTAGAAAATATCATTTTTTTTCAAAATTTGCGGTCTTTTTACGTTTATATCGCAAAAAATAAAAATCGCAGAGGCAATCAAATACCATCAAAAGAAAGCTCTATTTGTGGGAAGAAAAGGACGCAAATTTTGTTTGGGTACAACATTGCATGACCGCGCAATTACCAGTTAAAGCAGCGCAGTGCCAAAGTGTAAAAAGACCTCTGGTCATTTACCAGCAAAATGGTCCGGTCTGAAAGTGGTTAAATAATATTTCAAATTTAAAGACATACTAAACATACAGTATGATAAACACAGTACATACATATTGATAACATACAGTGATAAATGTGCCCACAAAAAAAAAAAAAAAGTGCAAAAGTCAACTTAAAATCACAGTCCTGTGATGAGTTAAAGTGATTGTAAATGATTGTAAATTATCACCGTGTAAAACAATCCTTAGGATTTAAAACAGAAATGAAAGGCAAAACTGTTGTGTATAGCTATAAATAAAACCATTATAAATCTTTTTTTTCCCTTTTTTCTAAGTGATCACATTCCCTCTGTTCTCAGCTGCATATGAGCTGGGGGGGAGGAGAAGCAGCAGCACACTGAGCTTCCCAGTGAAAGGCTGGCAGGGGAGACGTGCCAGGAAAAGCCTGATTATTGGAGGAGAGCAGGCTGACACCAACTCCTCAGTAGTTCTGGAAGTAGGGCACCTAGGCTCCTACAAAACCCTACGTCTTCTCCCATACTGAGGCCCTCGAGCCCCATTTTCTAGGGAGGCCAGGGCCAGATTAACATAGGGGCTATTGGAGCTGTAGCTCCAGGCCCCTTACCTTTAAGTGGATGTAAACCCGATTTTTTTATTTATTTTTTTGATGTCATAATATAGAGTATACGATTTCCTATCATTTGAGCCCAGTCTTGCCACAAAGAGTTAATCCAGCTCTGAGCAATCCACTTTTATTGTTCAGTGAGATAAATCTTGACAAACAGAGAAAAACTTTGTCAAATCCTCCCCCTTTCTGTGAGTGACAGGTGATTTACATATCTCGTGCACTAGCCTAAGAGACATGCATTATTTTTTAATTCCCTCCCCCACTACTTTCTTCTGCTGCTCTGCCAGGATTGGCTGTTCCACACCTCAGCATGATTTGGCATGCTGAAATCATGTGGGGACTTTTCTGGGTTTTGACTGGATGTTAGTGATCATAGCAGAAGTTCAGTGTAAGAAATACACAGGAGAAAATGCATGTTGATAAGGGAAGTGTAGAGGTGGGCGGGAGTCTGACATCACGACTCCACCCACTGCGCCCTGGAAAACAGACCCACCCACAAAATCTGCAGTTTTTCGGGTCTCATAGCAGACAGAGGGGAGACATTTGACAGATAAGCATACATGCAGGAGATGTGTATATTCTTCTAGATAACCAATATTGCAGTAGTTTAGAAAGGATGAGAGTGGGTTTACATCCACTTTAAGATAGGCCCATTGGTAAAAAAAATAAAAAAAAAATAAAAGATTGACTTCAAGGGTCGTGGCTCAGCGACTGGGAGGGGGTAGCTGAATACCTACCCCACCACTGGTCAAGATTTGGGGCTCCCATCATCTATAATTCCTGAGATACAGGGCTCCTTGTGCAGCCTGTCAGAAGCTACATACAGAGCGGCCAGTTTAAATACAAGCTGGAACACTCTGCAGCAGACTGAGAGGATGAGTTCACAGTGCCTCTCCTCACTTCTCATCAGAGGCACTGAGCTCAATGGACAGCTTGGAGTCTGCAGAGTTTGACAGGCAGCACCACCTGTCAAACTCACCTATTGGTTTCAATGAGGCCATTCTGCAACTGCAAGCCAAACTCGCTCGCAGTAGCAGCATTGTCCAACAATGTAAACCTACCATTCAGCAGTGTAAAAAAAAAAAAACCCTCATGAACGCTTGTCAGCTGCTGCTATACCACTCGTCGAAAAGCAATCCACCACAGAACACTTTTCAGAGGGCAGTAAGCAGAACCACAAATGTGAAAGAAACTTGAAACACATCATCCATTTCACACTCACCAGCAACCAGGTCACTCCCCAGCCACCTCCCATGTTAGCCACCTCCCTTCAACTTATATCAGAGGTGAGAATTTCCCAACCTTCAGATGACTGACCCGACTCCAAAAAAAAAACACTCCCAGTTAATCCCCCCACCCACCCACTGATTGATATCCCTCCATGACCACCTCACACCCCCCTGCTGACAGACCTCTCTCTCCAGCTTGTCCCCACACACCTTCTCACCTGCTGACCTGTGGATGAGGGAATCACTCTCACAGTGTTATTGTGTTCTGCCAGTGGGGAGCCTTCCCTACCCACACAATACAATGATCAGTGTTGCTAACTATAGCTGGCAGTACTGATTGTTTTGGGAAATACCTGACAGGCTGATTGTACTCAAGTCGATTAATAGATTGACTTGTGTACAACCAGCTAGCCCATACATAGATCAACTATGGCTGGTCTCTGCTTAATTGGCTTAATTTCAATTCATGTATGGCCCACTTACCCACTACACAGTCCCTAAATATCCTTGCACAAGCCTTTACATTTTCCTTCCCAGATTTCTTCATCCTCCACACCTGTACATAGTGCTCACTATCATACCCTCCACACTTCTCTCCTGTACATACTGCCCACTGTCATACCCTCCACTCTTCTCTCCTATACATAGTGCTCATTGTCATACCCTCCACTCTCCTGTCCTATACATAGTGTCCACTGTCATACCCTCCACACTTCTCTCCTATAAATAGTGCCCAATGTCATACCCTCCACACTACTCTCCCGTACATAGTGCCTGCTGTCATAACCTCCACATTCCTCTCCTGTACATACTGCTCACTTTCATACCCTTCACGATTCTCTTCTATACATAGTGCCCGCTGTCATACCCTCCACAATCCTGTCCTATACATAGTGCCCACTGTCATACCCTTCACACCTTTCTCCTATACATAGTGCCCACTGTCATACCCTCAACACTTCTTTCCTGTACATAGTGCCTGCTGTCATAACCTCCACATTCCTCTCCTGTACATACTGCTCCCTGTCATACCCTCTACACTTCTATCCTATACATAGTGCCTGCTGTCATACACTTCTCTTCTGTACATGCTGCCCACTGTCATACCCTCCAAATTCCTCTCCTGTACATACTGATCACTGTCATACCCTCCACACCCCTCTCCTGTACATACTGCCCACTGTCATACCCGTTACACTCCTCTCCTGTACATACTGCCCACTGTCATACCCTTCACACTCCTCTCATGTACATACTGCCAACTGTCTTTCTTTCCACACTCCTCTCCTGTACATACTGCCCCATAATACCTTGCACACTTCTCTCCTGTGAATACTGCTCCTATCATACCCTCCACACTCCTCTCCTGTACATACTGCCCACATAATACTCTCCACACTCCTCTCCTGTACATACTGCCCACTAGCATACACTCTACACTAGTCTCCTGTACATAGTGCTCACTGCCATACTCTCGATAGTCCTCTCCTGTACATAGTGCCCACTGCCATATCCTCCACACTCCTCTCCTGTACACAGTGCCCACTGTTTTACCCTCCACATTTCTCTCCCTCACCTGCACATACTTCCCACTTTTGTACAATCCATACTCCTCCCCTATGCCTCTTACCCACAAAAACAGTTCTTTAAAATTATATTGAATATCCTCAATGTTACCAGCTCTAGAATGGACACACTTTTTCTAGTTAAACTAAAGGAAATCTTTTTTAGTCCTCATATTTGTTCTGCATGTTATTAGTACTCATTTAATTTTGTGATTACTACCGTGATGTATAGAGGAACATAGGAGATGTCAGCTGCTCTAAATATACCACTGGTAAAAAAAGTGTCCCTGAAAATATTTTTGAAATGTTGGCAACTATGCACTTGGGCACTGCACAGGGGCCACAGGGTCACTAGGGGGCTCCATGGGAGGCTCCCAGGATCCTGTGATATTAAAGCAGTAATAAACTTTGCTAACATTAGTACTTTTTGGAGGCCCTGAGGTAGGTTATGCCATAATGTACTAGTATTCACAGCATATTAGCAAATTAGGGTACACTTACTTGTCAGACTGAGCCCTCCAGCGATGCACTGTGATCGATTCAGCGGGTCCTGGGCTCTTCCATCTTCACCCGGTCTTCCTTCCGGGTTCTGTGCCTTGCCTTGGCCGGGCTGCGTTGTTGTCACTCCCACGCATGCTCATGCTCTCTCTTATCCCCCCTCTCATCCTCCCTCCCTTACCCCTCACCCCTCTCTCATCCTCTGTCTCTCTCTCTCTCTCATCCTCCCTCTCGCTATTTAATTTAATTTGTTATAACAAAACATTGTTTGCATTTTTATTTTTTTTTATAAAAAGCCCCACCAAAATCCTCAGCACCAGGGCAATGATGTTTTCAATCTGGGCCCTGATGGAGGCGGTGCTCGAGGCCGGGCATTCCATTCTATCAACAGACACTTCAGTCAATCCTCAGTAGTCACCCCCATACGCCACTTTGGTTTAACACAACTCATTAGGAATTTCACTCCATTCCAGATCAGATAGTTTGGGCATCCAAGGGCATTAAAGCGGGAGTCCACCGGGACTCCGCGTTTTTTTTTTTTTTTTTTAAAAGCCAGCAGCTACAAATACTGCAGCTGCTGACTTTTAAATAGTGACACTTACCTGTCCAGCGCGCCCGCGATGTCGGCACCCGAAGCCGATCGCTCGCTCGGCTGCCGGGTCCCACCGCCATCTTGGGTATGGGAATCAGGAAATGGAGCCTTTCGGCTTCATTTCCCGGTTCCCTACTGCGCATGCGCGAGCCGCGCGGCGCAATCCGGACGGTCCCCGCTGCCTCTGGGAGCTGTGTTTTTCCCAGCAGGCAGCGGGGCACTTGCTGAAGGGGGCGGGCGCTTGCGGAACGGGGCGTAACGTACGCCCCGTTCCGCAGAGAGCTAGCCCGGAAGTGGGTGCAGTTACCTGGATTATCCAGGTAACTGCACCCCCCTCCCCCCTGAAAGGTGCCGATTGTGGCGCCGGAGGGGGGGGGGATTCCGATGAGCGGAGGTCCATTTTAGGGTGGACCTCCGCTTTAAGACACTTGCACATATTTGCACTAATGGAGATCTGACTAAATTTGACAATATGAAACACCACATTGGTCTGCCCAACACTTACTTTTTCGGGATACTTACTTAATACGTTTCCCCAGCAACTGGGTCTAAACTCTGACTCTGTTCTTTCCTTTTCTCTCCTTCACGATAGCACAAGATAAAACAAATCAGACCATAATATACTTTGCATACAACAATTTTTATTTAGAACAATTAAGCACTGACATTTTAATGCGCACTCCAGTGAGCACCCGCTCATCAATATAATAATCAAGCTTCTCAGATGATCACCTACAGCTCAGCCCTACACATTACATCAAAAGACTTCATCAGGGGCAGGGGGCTGTAGTCACTCACTTCTAGTGTTATGGTTACAGACAACACAAACCCAGAATCTCCACTGCTGCCGGTCTCTTATTATTATATTGTAACAAACTTACAGTAAAATACTGAATTAATGTTATAAAGGCATTCTATGCACGAAGGTAAAAAAAAACTTCAGTGTGCAGCTTCCCCCTCTGACCCATCTAATCACCATCTTTTTTTAAAATCAAAAAGGTTTTTATTGCTCTTGAAACACAATACATCATCATATATACATGTCATGAAATTCTGCATCCTCATCACTTTATCAGTTACCCAGACATGAGCCACATTGCGGTATATATACGTACGTAAGAGAGTACAATTTGTTATAGAGGTATATGAAACCATGGATTCCTTTGTTCCCCTCCTTATTCCCATCAACATAGCCCTTCGTTCTTCTAATAGTGTCTCAGTAGTCTTAGCATCTCCACCTCTACCCAGCGACCAATCTGTTGCCCCCCCTAAGCGCATCTTTTACAGACCTCTAAGCAGTCTCATCTGTACCAGTTCTCTAGGGCTTATACCTGGCGTGTCCAGCCACGCATCCCACAGCCTGTCAAATTTCCCCGCATTCGCTCTATGCTGGTATATATATTTCTCCATGATGAGAGTGGTGCCCATATGCTGAATCCATGCTTTGACCGTCGGCGGTGTGGCCGATTTCCAGCTCAGAACTATTGTCTTTCTGGCTTGAAATAGTGCTCTGGCAAAAGCCATCCTTTTCGTCTCCTCTGGGATTGCTTCCCCCAACACCCCCAGGAGACACCCCAGGGGCTCGAGGGGAACCTGAGTTTGGAACACTCTATTAAGCATGGCCAGCACCCCCGACCAGTACCTATGGAGTTTGGGGCAACTCCACAGGAGATGTATTAGGTCGCCTGGTACTGTCCTACACTTGCCACACATCGGACCTGGCAATTTGCCCATTTTATGCACTTTAACTGGAGTGTAGTGCTCTCTCAACAGGATGTACAATTGGGATATTTTTTTGCGCTACGTTTAATGAGCAGTTATTGACAGCCTGAAGGGCCTCCTCTGCTGAGATGGGGCCCAGATCTGCCTCCCACTGAGAAGCTGCCCTCATGGGGTGCCCTTCTAAAAATGAAGAGACCAGCATAAGGTAGCACTGGTATATAATCCCCTTTGTGTCTGCTGCATTTTGTAATATGTGAAAAATAGGGGTAGGGGACTGTACCCAATCTACCACGACACCCTGAGACTGAACTGCGTGGCGCAGTTGTAGGTAATAAAAGAGCATATTAGAAGGTAGTGCATACTTAGATTGCATGTCTGTAAACTATAACAACTTCCCATCCTGAAAGATGTGTTTAAGATGAGTGATGCCTAGGAGGCGCCACCTGGGACCCTGCTGGAGTTTGACTAATTACTCATATGAGTTGTTCCCCCATATTAGGCTATACTCAGTGTACCCCATGACATTTTTCAGTTAATTGACCTTTTTCCATACTTTCTGAAGAAGCGTGTATGTGGGCATTTGTTTGTTAGGCCGTTGGAAGGCCTGCGACTCCAACCCCTTTGGTACCGATTCCGCTCCTGTGCCAATCAGCAGAAGTTTTAGCTGACGAGCCCTCAGGAGACGGAGCCATAGCTCCTATCAGATGCTGCAAGTAGTATACCCAAGGGTTGGGGAGTGCAAGGCCTCCCCCCTCCTTTGGATATTGTAACTGTTCCAGTTTGATCCTGGGGGGTTTCGTATGCCATAGTAGTAGCCTGAATAGGGAATTAACCACTCAAAATATTTTCAATGGGGCAACTATTGGTGTGTTATGCAGTTGAGGCATCAGAATAATTTTGATAAGGTTTATTAATCTTAATAGACATCTTAAGTCTATTCCATATGTTTATTTTATCCCTGAACTCGGACAATAAAGGGTATATGCTTAGCTTATTGTAGTCAGTCAGCTTTGGGGATATATTTCCGCCTAGGTATTTAAAGGAGTCCACTACGGGGACAGGGCAGGGAAGGTACGGATGCAGACCCTGTGACCCATCCAGAAACATCAGTGCAGACTTGGACCAGTTGATAGTAAGGCCCAAATAATGGCCGAAGTCTACGAAAAGGGACATTACTCGAGACAATGAAGTGTCCACATCCTCCAAAAAGAGGAGCATGTCATCGGCGTAAAGCATTATCTTCTCGTGCAAATTGCCATACCGAAATCCCTTGTTGGCATTCCCTCACCTGTACAGCAAGAGGCTCAATAGCCAGTGGAAAAAGCAGGGGAGACAGGGTACACCCCTGCCTAATTCCCCTGCCCAGTGCAAAGGCATGTGACATCCTATCCGCCATGCGTATGGTAGCCTGTGGAGAGGCATACAGCAACCGCACCCACGCAACAAATCTAGGACCAAACCCAAACTTGGACAGCACCGCCCAGAAATATCACCAGCTGACACTATCGAATGTCTTATTGGTGTCAAGAGACAACAGTGCTCCCTGACCAGCCACATCCCTTGGGGTCTGCATATTTAAAAAAAACGTCTAAGGTTGGTCGTGGTAGATTTGTGCGGCATAAAGCCCGCCTGGTCTGGGTGTATAATAGACAGAATGATCTTGTTTATCCTCTTGGCCAATACCTTGGCCAGCAATTTCACGTCACTTTGAAGTAATGAAATAGGTCTGTAGGATCCCGGATCCACCGGGTCCTTTCCCGGCTTAAGTAGCAATATGATATTTGCCTAATCATACTGTATGGCAGTCACCCTGATTTGAAGGATGAGTTAAAAACCTCCAGCAGCCTAGGCAGAATCACCTCATCATACTGGGTGTAGACCTCCATTGGGATCCCATCTTCACCCGGTGCCTTACAAGTAGGAAAGGAGGCAGCCGCCTCGCAAAGCTCATCAAGCCGAAGTGGAGCCTCCAGCTCCATGCATGCCTGACGGGTCAGCACCGGTAGGGGTATCGTATCTAAGTATCCCTGCAATGCCTCGCCTGAATAATCCGCACCTGGTTTATACAGCATAAAAGGAAGCTAGTTCAGTAAGTATCTATTCAGGGTCATTCACCAGTCTCCCAGTGGAACATCGAATGGCTCCTATGGCTGGGGAAGCTTGTTGGGATTTTGCAATTCTAGCCAACAAACGGCCGGTCTTTTCCCCCTCCTCGTAAAAGGCCTGCTTAGGAAAAAAACTTTTTTGTTCCGCCGAGGAGGATCTCAAATGGTCCAGGGAGTCCTGGGCCGATATTCACGCCTCTCTCGCAGAATCTAAAGGGTCTGTGACATATAATAATTCAAGCTGCCGCACCTGGTCTCCCACCTGCTCCAAAAGGGGCTGAAGAGTTATGTTTTATAGCTGTGTTCTCAGATATGAACGTGCCTCTGAGGCATGCCTTAAAGGCATCCCATGACGTTGTGACCTCTGGGTGTGATAGGTTATTTTGAAAATATTGTTCTATTTGTCCCTCCACTCTGTCATGAGAAGTAAAGAGCTTCAGCCAAAAGGCGTTAAGTTTCCAGGGGGCTCTCGGCAGTTGCACCACCGGACGAGTGACCAGATGCACTCCAGTGGAGAGTGATCTGATACCCCCCTGGGAAAATACTCTGCCCCAGTGACCATACTTATAATATGTGGAGACCCGACACAGAGATCAATGCATGAAAGTGTGCCAATGCGTTTTAGAAAAGCAGGAGAACTGTTTAGATAGTGGGTTTTTTGCTCGCCAGACATCTGTCCAGCCCACCTCCCGCAGCAGTGGGCTCAGAATAGTGCCCTTGCCACCCAGCGGGGGCTGGACTGGAGGATACCTGTCCATTCTTGGGTCTAAGTAGCCATTAAAGTCACCCATAATCATGGTGGGAACATCAGGTTTGTCAACCAAGTACGACAGCAGAATCTGCAGTATTTCTCTTGAGAATGGGGGAGGTAAATATATAAATGCAATGAACCCTTTCAATGTAATGTAATTCCTGGTAGGCCAAGGACTTATGAACCAACACGCTCACTCCTCGAGATTATGCAGAGTGAGTGGAGTGGTATGCCCTGTCCACCCAGGAATATTGCAGGAGGCCCACCGTATCTTCAGTGAGGTGAGTCTCCTGCAAACCCCCAATGGCAGGGTGAAACTTTTTCAAACACGAGTTCATAATAGTGCGTTTCAGCGGGTCATGAATACCTCTGACATTCCAAGTCACAATTTGGGTTGTAGCCATTTTGAGTGCAGCTTGACAGTACAGTCTCGGTGTGTAGGCCACCCAGTCTCTCTTCCAGGCAGCAGGGCAAGCCCGTCTGTCGAAAGTGTACTCAGTTCCTGTGAGTGCTGTTTGGTCCAATACCGACTGGATGGCATAGTCCGTTGCAGGCAGCTAGTGAGCATTCATTTTTGAGCATAGCGCAATTGCGCAAAAACAATAAGTGGGAAAAGTAATCCACCAGGGCATTGTAAGGTGGTCATCGCGTATTCTCGTGGGGCATGGGAAAACCGCCTCCTCACCCCTGCAATTCCATAACAGTAAAACAAACTTGTGCCAACCGGGCACCAACTATCTGGCCCCTGCAAACCGGGACCTATTGGCGGAGCGTAGGGGCTTGCAAGCACAGCTCCGGCACCATAGCCAAGAACTCACCAGGTGCTTCGTGCTGTGTCAGAGCCCGTTCAGAACGCTGATAGGAACAAAATGTAAAGTGTCCCACTTAAGTAAATAACGGAGTGGATTGCTTACTGACCGTATCAAAATTATTTTCCTGAGGTCAAGCTTCTCTGTCGTTGTCACGGCGTCTCCGAAAGTCCTATTCGTTGTGATCCAGCCATGATGCCGCATCTGGGGCGGATTCAAAGAAGAGGGACTGGCCCCTAGCGGTGATTCGCAGTTTAGCTGGAAATAGCATTGCATATGGCACTTGGATCCTTTGTAGGCGCTTCTTTATGTCCACGAATTTAGCCCTTTTCTTTTGCACCTCAGCAGAGAAGTCAGGGTAGAATGAAACTTTTGTTCCCTCGCCAGCCTGGACCTTGGCGGGGAATCCGGGGGGAGTGGGCGGGGAGGTGTGCGAAGCTCCTGTTCCACAGCAAACAGTGAGGTAAATGCTTCTCTGCCAAAGATATCTTGCAGCCATTGCTCCGTGAATGCGGTAGGGTCTTTGCCCTCAACTTTTTTGGGGAGTCCCACAATGCGGACATTGTTCCGCCTTAGGCGGTTCTCGATGTCATCTGTTTTGGCGGAGGCTTGCGCTGCTTGCTGTAAAGCTGATCTAGCGTCCTTGGCGAGTGGGGGCAACCGATCCTCCACCTCACTGACTCGCCCCTCCACAGCCATGGTCCTCTCCCTGATTTTCTGGAGGTCCTGTCTCATCAGGGATACCGTTTCAGTGAGACCCCCAAACTGCTCTTTCAGACCATCTACTGAAGCAGTGCATCTCTGTACCGCACACAGTATTTCACCATCTTGATCCAGCGATGTTCACGAGACCCGAGGCTCTCCTGGGTCACTCCCTCTTGATTGGCTGAGATGCAGCAGAAGGAGCTATTGGCTCCTGCTGTTGTCAATCATGGCCAGAGAAACAGGAGCAGGGGGGTGGGGCTGAGCCACACTCTTTGTGTCTTATGAACGCAGAGAGCCAGCTTGAGAGTGAGCACACATGAGTGCTCCCAAAGCAAGCAACTTGCTATGGGGTCACTCGGCAAAGGGGGAGGGGCCCAGAGCACCAGCAAAGGACCCAAGAAGAAGAGGATTGGGGGTGCTCTGTGGAAAACCATTCCACAGAGCAGGTAAGTATGACATTAGACTATACAATGTGCTTTGTCTACCAAAATAGAAAAAGGTCAGTGACAGAAGTTTTTCACCTTAATAAATAGGATGCATTAAGGCAGGGGTCTCAAACTGGCGGCCCTCCAGATGCTGCAAAACTACAAGTCCCATGGGGCATTGCGAGGCTGAATGTTACAAGCATGGCTCCCAAAGGCAGAGGCATGATGGGATTTGTAGTTTCGCAACAGCTGGAGGGCCGCCAGTTTGAGACCCCTGCATTAAGGTGAATAAACACAAGGGTTTACAACCCCTTTAACCACTTCAATATTGGGCCATAGTCATATGACATCCGCAGATGGAATCCCCCATCCTTGGTGGGCTTCATATAACGTCCTTGGCTTCTTTACGCAGCGCTGAAATCGGGCATCCCATCCCAGATCTGTGTAAAGAGGTAATAAAAAATGTCTCTTTACCACGTGACTCAGCTGGTCACAGAATGTCAACAAACCGTGGTAACAAGATGTTACCGGGTTCTCCTCCTCACACACCGATCGTGTATGAGAAGGAGATTGGGGTTAACATCTCGTTACCGCTTACAGTATACACCAACCACACTGATTTCCCCCCTAATAAAGAGGACCTGTCACCACCCATCAAAGTACCTGTCACCACCCATCAAAGTACCTGTCACAGTTCATCTGAGTACCTGAGTACTTGTCCCAGTCCATCTGAGTACCCATCTGAGTACCCGAGTACCTGTCCCAGCCCATCTCAGTACCTGAGTACTTGTCACAGTTCATCTGAGTACCCGAGTACCTGTCACAGTTCATCTGAGTACCCAAGTACCTGAGTACCTATCCCAGCCCATCTGACTACATGAGTAACTGTCACAGTTCATCTGAGTACCCAAGTACCTGAGTACCTGTCAGTCACAGTCCATTTGAGTACCTGAGTACCTGCCACAGTTCATCTGAGTACCCGTGTACCTGAGTACCTGTCACAGTTCATCTGAGTAGCTGAGTACCTGCCACAGTTCATCTGAGTACCCGAGTACCTGAGTACCTGTCACGGTTCATCTGAGTACCCGAGTACCTGTCACCATTAATCTGAGTACCTGAGCACCTGTCACAGTCAATCTGTGTACCTGTCACAGCGCATCTGAGTTCCTGAACACCTCTCACAGTCCATCTGAGTACCCAAGTACCTGAGTACCTGTCACAGTCCATCCAAGTACCTGAGTACCTGTCACAGTTCACCTGAGTACTCGAGTACCTGTCACAATCCATCTGTGTACATGTCACAGTTCACCTGAGTCCCAGAGTACCTGTCAAAGTCCATCTGAGCACCTGAGTACCTGAGTACCTGTCACAGTCCATCTGAGTACCTGTCACAGTTCATCTGAGTACCAAAGTATCTGTCACAGTTCATCTGAGTACACAAGTACCTAAGCACCTGTCTCAGCCAATCTGAATATCTGTCACATTTCATCTAGTTCATCTGAGTACCTGTCACAGCCCATCTGAGTACCTGAGTACCTATCACAGCCCATCTTAGTACCCATCATTGCCCATCTGAGTACCTGTCACCACCCATCAGAGTACCCGAGTACCAGTCACCAGGTACTCGGGTACTCTGATGGGCTATCTGTAGCCCATCAGAGTACCAGAGTACATATCTGTAGCTCATCAGAGTACCCGAGTACCTGTAACCAGGCCCTCCGAGTACCCGAGTAGCTGTCACCAGCCCATCAGAGTAACCAAGTACCTGTCTCCAGCCCATCAGAGTACCCAAGTACCTATCTGCAGCCCATGCCTCATAGAATATACGTTGTGGTGTTTGCTTTCCAAAATGGTGTCCTTTTGTGGCTAATTCCACTGTCCTGGTGATCAAGGACCTTCAAAATTGTGATAGGTAGGATTGAAATGAGATGTGTAATTTATGCTCCTAGAATGCCTGAAGGTACTACTTCAATGTTAGGCCTCTGTATGTGGCCAGGCTGTGTAAAAGTCTCACACATGTGGTATCACCATACTCAGGAAGAGTAGCAGAATGTGTTTTGGAGTGTAATTTTTAATATATACATGCTATGAATTAGAAAAATCTTATAAATTGACAACTTTGTGCAACGTTTTCTGAAGATTTTTGTAAAAAATTAACCGTTCAAAAGGCTCATAATGTTTCATAGAATATATGTTGTGGTGTTTGTTTTCCAAAATGGGGTCATTTTGTGGGTAATTCAATTGTCCTGGTGCACCAGGGCCTTCACAAATGTAATAGGTCATTAGGAAATGAGATGTGTAATTTATGCTCCTAGAATGCCTGACAGTGCTCCCTGCATGTTGGGCCTCTGTACTCAGGAGGAGTAGCAGAAAGTGTTTTGGGGTATCATTTTTGCTATATACATGCTTTGAGTTAGAAATATCTTATAAATGACCACTTTGTGTAAAAAAAAAAAATATGTTTTAAATTTTCTTTCCACATTTTCCGAAGACTTGTGGAAAAAAAATGAACCATTCAAAAGACTCATTATGCCTCATAGAATAGACGTTGGGGTATTTGATTTCCAAAATTGGGTAATTTTGTGGATAATTCCACTGTCCTGGTGCTCCAGGGTCTTCACAAATGGAATAGGTCGTTAGGAAATTAGAGGTGCAATTTATGCTCCTAGAACCCCTGATGGTGCTCCCTGCATGTTGGACCTCTCTGTGTGACCAGGCTGTGTAGAAGTCAGACACATGTGGGGAGGAGTAGCAAAATGTATTTTGGGGTGTAATTGGAAGAGTGCATATGCTGTGGGTGAGAAATAACTTGTTATTATGACAATTTTGTGAAAAATACATTAATTTCCCCAAGAATTATGGGAAAAAAATACAACTTCAAAAAACTCACCATGCTTCTTACTAAATACCTTGGAATGTCTACTTTTCAAAAAGGGATAATTTGGAGGGTATTTGTACTTTCCTGACATTTCAGAGCCTCCGTCAGTGCATCAGGTGTGATCAGATGTGATCAATTTTCAGTGATTTGCTGAGGGGTCTCAAACTGGCGGCCCTCCAGCTGCTGCGATACTACAAGTCCCATCATGCCTTTGCCTTTGGGAGTCATGCTTGTAACTGTCAGCCTTGTGTTGTGAATTCATGAAGAAATGCATTTAATATTCACTGACAGAGACAAGAGATTTCAGTAGGACTCAACAAGTGGATGAACTATCATTTTGATATTATTGAACTGTTACCCTTTTGGAGACCTTTAAAACAAAATATATGATCTCACACTTTTTGTTTTTCCAAATGTGCAGGGGAATAGTTATCTGTAACTTTTACAAACCCTGTGTTGAAACAAGAGACTGGAACAATGGTAGCTTTTGTCACCAAACAAAAAGATGTGTACTTATTTTGTTGGTTAGATTGAGAAAACCAAATTTGCATAGGGAATAATCACATGGAAATAGCCCTTAACTAGAAAACCCCATTGTGCTCAAGTGAAGACTATTTGGACAATATACAACCATGAAGACAAAATTCAATAGCTGACACCTTGTCCAACAAAACCTATTGTGTGAATTGTAGGGATTTGACGGGCACAGCTAAGACATCTAAACATTTATTGGACTGCTCAAAGTCTATCTCAAAACATGGTGTTAGAGGGATATGTAAGTCAGATATATTTTAAAAGTACCTATGATCTTTTATAAGTCATTCAAATTATATGTGATATTTGTAGGTCACAAAAGAGATATCATTTTAGTATCTAATGATCTACTTTGTCTTAAAGTGGAAGTAAACCCACTTTTTTAACTTTTACCTACAGGAAAGCCTATAATAAGGCTTACCTGTAGGTAAAAAAAATATCTCCTAAACCTGTACGGTTTAGGAGATATTCCCCTCGGTATGCGCCGCTGACTGCAGCGGCGCATGCGCACAAGGGGGTTCTCTCCGCGAAAATCCGGCAGCGCTCGTCCGGCCGGATTTAAATCTCCCGCGCGCATGCGCGGGAGTGACGATATCGCGGCTCCGGCCACTCACAGCGCCGGAGCCGCGATACCCGGAAGAGACGCCGAGGGAGCATGTCGGCTTCCTCGGCGTGGATCGGGCGAGATGTCGGGGCCTCGTTCTAAGGTAAGTATTTCATAATGAGCTAGTATGCGGTGCATACTAGCTCATTATGCCTTTTGCTTTGCAGGTTTTAAAAAAAAAAAAAAAAATGCGGGTTTACTACCGCTTTAAAGAAATTATATATGAAAGTGTGATTATAAGTAGAAGTGTTTTAGCAACAAATTAGTATTATGAAAAACATAATCGTTATTATAACTAGACATGTGCAAAAGGAAAAAATTTGTTTAGTTTTGTTTCGTTTTAATTAGTTAATTAATTAATTTTGTTTAGTTATATTCGTTAAATTCGTTAAATTAGTTTTCAGATTTCGTTTCGTTTTCTACCGAATTCGAAAAATCGGTCACATTCTAAAATATTTCAACCAAATTTGAAAATATTTCTACCGGATTCAAAATGATTTCAACATGATTTGAAATTATTTCAACCGCATTCAAAACTATTTCAACCGGATTCGAAAATATTTTGCGACCCGAATTTAGGGCCATGTATCTCGGGGTCAATTGGTGCTAGAAACCCCAAATTTGGAGATGTTGTAGTGCTAGTTATATTGTGTTTGCATACCAAATTTGATGTTTCTCGCTATAAGTGACCCCAAGATATATGGCCCCAAATTCGGGTCACAAAATGTAATTCTCTGCTGCAGAAAAGTGCTTGACATTTTGTGACCCAAATTTGGGGCCACGTATCTCGTGGTCATTTGGTGCTAGAAACCCCAAATTTGGAGATGTTGTAGCGTTAGGTCTACTGTGTTTGCATTCCTAATTTGGGGTTTCTAGATATAAGTGGCCCCGAGATACGTGGCCGCATAATGTCATTTTTCAAATTTGATTTGAATTCGGTTGAATTCGTTAGCATTGTAATTCAGTAATTCGGATGCATCCGAATGTCCAAATAATGAAAATTCGTCCGAATTTCGATTTGTAACTAAACTAAATGCACATGTCTAATTATAACTGTCTAAGGCCGCGTACACACGGGCGGACTGTTCGCCAAACCTTGTTCGGCAAACAGTTTCATCAAACAGTCCGCTCAAAATTTGCATGAGCGGACTTGCCCACACACGAGCGGACTGTTTGACGAACAAGGTTGGGCAAACAGTTCGCTCAACTTTTGAAATGAACGGACTCGCCCACGTAAGGCGGAGGCAAATCCGCCCATTTCGAGCGCGTGTACAGGTAGGCGGGGCCCGCGAAGGAGACGTCGCGGGCTCCGCCGCCTGGAATGGGCTTAAAGGGGAACCCCAACGCCGAAAAAAATCGGCGTGGGGGTTCCCCCCAAGTCCACACCAGACCCTTGTCCGAGCACGCTACCCGGCCGGCCAGGAAAGGGGGGCGAGCGAGCGCGCCCCCCCTCCTGAGCCGTACCAGGCCGCGTGCCCTCAACATGGGGGGTGCCTTGGGGAAGGGGGGGCCGCGCGGCCCCCCCACCCCAAAGCACCTTGTCCCCATGTTGATGAGGACAAGGGCCTCTTCCCGACAACCCTGGCCGTTGGTTGTCGGGGTCTGCGGGCGGGGGGCTTATTGGAATCCGGGAGCGCCCTTTAAGAAGGGGGCCCCCGGATACCGGCCCCCCACCCTATGTGAATGAGTATGGGGTACAATGTACCCCTACCCATTCACCTGTGAACTAAAGTACAATAAAAAACACAACACAGAGAAAAAATATTTTATTGCACAGCTCCGGGGGTCTTCCGTCTTCGGGGGTCTTCTCGCCGGACTCCTCCGCTATGTGTGTGTAGCTCTTTTGCTAGCGGAGGAGTCCGGCTTTCTTCCTCCCCGCCGCCGGCCTCTTCTCCCGACTTCGGGGGTCTTGTCCCCCTCTTCGGTTCTTCTGCCGGGCCACCGCGCCTGGTCCGGTGGCCCGGTCTTCTGTCGCCGTCTTCCGTTCTTCTGTCGCCGCCTTCGGTTCTTCTGCCGGGCCACCGCGCCTTCTTGTAGCTCTTTTACAGGCGGTGGCCCGGTCTTCTGTCGCCGCCGCCGCCTTCCGTTCTTGTTCTTCTTCTTGTTCTTCTTCTTCTCCTGGAGATGTTGACTCGACGATCTCTCCGGCCGGAATGCCAGAGCCGCGCTGTGCGGTCACTTATATAGT
Organism: Lithobates pipiens; assembly: GCF_037356315.1. Taxonomy (NCBI): domain Eukaryota; kingdom Metazoa; phylum Chordata; class Amphibia; order Anura; family Ranidae; genus Lithobates; species Lithobates pipiens. Next base: position 611,590,537 of record NW_027507903.1, read on the forward strand.
GACAATGGGGCGGTGTCACATGGTATATGTCACATGGGTTGGTCACATGGTGACCCCGCCCCCTTACGATGTCATAGTCCCCATGTGACATCAACCCATGTGACCAACCCATGTGACATATACCATGTGACACCGCCCCATTGTCACTATATAAGTGGCAGCGGAGCGTGTCCCTGGCATTCCGGCCGGAGAGCTCGTCGAGTCAACATCTCCAGGAGAAGAAGAAGAACAAGAAGAAGAACAAGAACGGAAGGCGGCGGCGGCGACAGAAGACCGGGCCACCGCCTGTAAAAGAGCTACAAGAAGGCGCGGTGGCCCGGCAGAAGAACCGAAGGCGGCGACAGAAGAACGGAAGACGGCGACAGAAGACCGGGCCACCGGACCAGGCGCGGTGGCCCGGCAGAAGAACCGAAGAGGGGGACAAGACCCCCGAAGTCGGGAGAAGAGGCCGGCGGCGGGGAGGAAGAAAGCCGGACTCCTCCGCTAGCAAAAGAGCTACACACACATAGCGGAGGAGTCCGGCGAGAAGACCCCCGAAGACGGAAGACCCCCGGAGCTGTGCAATAAAATATTTTTTCTCTGTGTTGTGTTTTTTATTGTACTTTAGTTCACAGGTGAATGGGTAGGGGTACATTGTACCCCATACTCATTCACATAGGGTGGGGGGCCGGTATCCGGGGGCCCCCTTCTTAAAGGGCGCTCCCGGATTCCGATAAGCCCCCCGCCCGCAGACCCCGACAACCAACGGCCAGGGTTGTCGGGAAGAGGCCCTTGTCCTCATCAACATGGGGACAAGGTGCTTTGGGGTGGGGGGGCCGCGCGGCCCCCCCTTCCCCAAGGCACCCCCCATGTTGAGGGCACGCGGCCTGGTACGGCTCAGGAGGGGGGGAGCGCTCGCTCGCCCCCCTTTCCTGGCCGGCCGGGTAGCGTGCTCGGACAAGGGTCTGGTGTGGACTTGGGGGGAACCCCCACGCCGATTTTTTTCGGCGTTGGGGTTCCCCTTTAAGCCCATTCCAGGCGGCGGAGCCCGCGACGTCTCCTTCGCGGGCCCCGCCTACCTGTACACGCGCTCGAAATGGGCGGACTTTCCGAGCGGGAACAGTCCGCGCATTTCGAAAGTACAGCGGACAAGCCCACACACGGGCGGACTGTTCGCTCAAACACAGTTTCAGCGGACAGTTTTTCGGAATTTCCGAAAGACTTTGTCCGTCCAACTGTCCGCTGAAACTGTCCGCTGAAAGCCCACACACGAGCGGACTGTCCGCCCAAACACTGTTCAGCGGACAAGGTTGGGCGAACAGTCCGCCCGTGTGTACGCGGCCTAAGAATGTCTAGATAAACATATATTAATTGGATATATCAGAATTATCCAGTTATCCAGATAAATAATTTCATGGGATATTGATTGATATATATCTAACCTGTGTCCTTTCTAAATGGACTAAAGATTTAATAGATATACATGGATATACACATATATAACCATTTTATACATTGGGGATTATTCAAAATTATGTTAAGCGTATTTTATATTATATTTTATATTATATCGATTACTATGATCCCTGAACACTCAAGATATATTCGTTAGAACATATATATATATAAAAACAAATGCATATTTAATAAAAATATTAACTAAAAGAGATAAAACACCAAACACAATTGAGACACCAGGTGGTTGAAGGTGCTATTACCTTAAAATAATTAGACTCCTGGGAAAGGTCGCCTGCCAATGAGGAGGGAACACATACCCTTTTGAGGCAGAACTTAGTATAATTTTATGATCTTTTTGTTTAAGAGGATATTTAAGAAACAAGAAAGATGCCATGGGGAGAGAAGTCAGGGGACGCACCCTGGGGGAACACTGGGAGACTCCCAGACAAACTGACACTCATGCACCATGCATGAATACATATTTTTACATTCACGAAGATCCCTGCTCCTTGGAACTCGGAGGTCACACAAAGTAATTCCTCCGTAAGAGAATCCATGTTGAAAGCCACGGCAGCCATCTTAAAAATCCTGGTAACCAGCAATCCACACTAGTAGCCAATTGGAATGGGTAAATATACCATATTCATAATATCTTCTATGTTCTCTTAAATATTGATGTTTTGAATATTCTACTATTGAAAATCGTTCTCCCGAATCAATAACCGCCTTTTAGATTTTTTTTTATAAATCATTAATAATTAATAATTATTTAATCATTATAAATTTCTTTTTTTGCATAGTTGCCAATTTTATTGACAAACAAACATCTTATTTCACATTGTTAACCACTTACTTACCTGCAGTATAGTAACGATTGGACGTGTGAAATACAGACGTTCTGATAATTGTCAATTATCAAAAGGTTATTGATTCTACCGAGAAGTGATAATTAAGTTCAAAGTACTATACTCCCATTTTGTTGGTGTTTCCATTAATTGTCAAGGTGTTTATGTGATGCAATAGATATTTTAATTTCATGTAAATATTTGTCTTTTGTCAACCAATAAATGTAACTATTTTGTACGATCATTTGTCTTCGTGAATAAGTTTCATATGTATAGACTGTGTCATATAGATTGATTTTGTATTTTAAAAATATCTTGGTTAAAAATTACTTAATAAATACTGCGCGGGAAACTGTCCTTAAAAAGCACAATACTTGCAATGCCTCATGGGACTTGTAGTTTCGCAGCAGCTGGAGGGCCACCAGTTTGAGACCCCTGTTGTAGACCCTATAACTTTCATAGAGACTAAATAATATCCACTAATTTGGGTTATTTTTACCAAAGCGATGAAGCAGTATAATTTTTGGACCACACAAAAATTACTTATTTGCAAAATTTTATCATAGAATCTAAAAAAAGTTATTTTTTTTTAAATGTTCATACTTTGTTCACTTATGTCACAAAAAATAAATAACCCAGTGGTGATGAAATACCACCAAAAGAAAGCTCTATTTGTATGAAAAAAAAATGATAAATGTTTTGTTTGGGTACAGTGTTGCATGACTGAGTAATTGGCATTCAAATTGCGAGAGCGCTGAAAGCTAAAAATTGTTCTGGGCAGGAAGGGTGTACAAATGCCCTTTATTAAAGTGGTTAAGCACAGGGAAGCCCTCTCACCAGAGTCCGATGTAGAAGGAACCTCCCCTCGTCAGAAGTACCCAGCAATGGGTCTCAAAGTGGAACTCTGTAAAGGTATTGATAACACAAATCCACCTCAAGTAATGATTTTGCAATGTCAGAATTCTTTAAAGGATCTAAAAAGCATATAACACTTTGGATCATTGCTCAGTCTGAGGCTCTCACCGCTCGAAGGGGGACTGCTCGTGGTGATCCCGGTTTGAGCAACACGCTCACTGACCGAAACTGTAGCCGAGTGGTCACGCCCTTACGGAACTGTCCAGAAATTCTTAGAATCAGCCATGACACCGCCTTAGATACATGTAAAAGTTAAGAAATATATGTTTTTTTTATTATTTTTTTTTAGGTATGCCGTGTGAATGGGGACACATAGCAGTGTTTTCTCAAATTTGACTACAAAAGTGGAAATATTTTTTAAAGACAACATGTTAACAGATAAATATATGTGCTGTAGCTAACCTCTCTTTTTGAAAAAAGAGTTCCACGTGGGAGTCACAGCAGTAAGGGGCTGCATATTATGTGCACAAAGTGTGTGAGAAAATAACAAAGGCCTGAAGTGGAAGGCTAGAGCAGTATAGTTGCATGTGTAGCGCACTACTCCCTTGGGAGCTGCAAAGTTGTTCATTACCTTTATGTCAATAGCCCCAGTTCTTCCTTCCCATGCAACTTTCACAAACACCAGACAGTCTTTATATTCTGTAAAGCTTTTATTCTTGAACTTGTGTTGGTGGAACAAGTAGATAGAAAATATGAGATACCTCTATTGATTCTGGTTCCTGTCTCTGATCCTGCGTACTCTCCTTTTGTGAACTGACCAGCATCACTCTGAATAATACTGTGGGTGTAGATTCCAAAGTCCCAGGCCACACTGCCTAATTCCTTGACTCTTGCAATCAGCCCATGTCAGTTCTGGAAAGTGTCTCTCACTATGTCCTTGGACACATAGCAAGTTTATGGATAAGCACCACTGGGTTGCACTCTCTTTGCTCACTCCCAATCGACAGTTCATGCCTGCTCCTGCTATCCAGCACTGGGGTCTCTGAACCCCCAGGCCTTAAAGCCTGCTCCTGCTGCACTCTCTACATCTTGAATTCTCTCAGTGCCCCGGAAGCATGTGACCCCCAGCTTATATGCAAGTCCTGGCCCTGCAAATACAATTTAATGATTGGTCCAGAACTCTCCAGATAAGCTGCCTGCCACTCAGGTCCCAAATCCTGCCTCCCTTCTAGAACATTTCCACTGGAAGGATGAGGAGACTTCCTTGAGCCAGAGTGTAGATGGCCACACCTCCATCTATTCTAACATTCCCACCTCCCAAATAAACAACCAGGCCTAGAAAATGTGCAAGGCCCTGTCTAAATTTACCTATCACTATTTACAGAAACAGACTAAGCACCCACCTAAATGGGGTGGGTGCTACATATGTATAAGCCAAAAGGCTGAAGGTCTATTTCTTTGCACAAGTACAATGCTGAAAACCCCTGTGATGGAAACCTGTCATTTAGATTTTTTGAATTTTGAACAAGCCCTAAATGGAAATATTTTGTCTGGTCTGTACTTGCTAATGAGGGCTACATTTGAGCTGTACCGCTCCAATAGACAAGTAGACAGTCCAAAAAATATAGTCCAAAAAAAGCAACTAAAATAGCAGGCACTCGAGTAAAGCCCCGTACACACGACCAGACTTTTCAACATCCAAAGTCTGACGGAATGATTCCGGCAGACTATTCGATCGTGTGTGGGCTGCAATGGACTTTTGATTCGCAAAAGTCTGACAGACTTTAGAAATGGAACATGCTTCAAATTTTTCCGCCAGAACTCTGCCGGACCCAGAAATCCGCTCGTGTGTGTGCTAGTCTGATGGACTAAAACCGACGCTAGGGCAGCTATTGGCTACTGGCTATGAACTTCCTTATTCGAGTCCAGTCGTACGTCATCACGTTCGAATCCGTCGGAGTTTGGTGTGATTGTGTGTGGCCAAGTCCGCTCATTCGGAAAGTCCGTCAGAACTCTGTCAGAACTCCGGCAGAACTCCTTCGAAAGTCTGTCGGACATAAGTCTGGTCGTGTGTACGCGGCATAACAGGGCATGTATTGATAAATCCAAAGAAACAACAAAGAGGCTGCTCAAACCTCATATGAACTTGGGATGGAGATCACTCAGAACAGCTGCATTGCCAGTAAACTGCACTGCCATGCTCCATATACTGGTCCTAGAGAGTGGGATAGTGCATAATAATGTGGTCCCAACGCAGGATATTATCCAAGAGAGTTCTGGCAGCCGCTGGAGTCCCACAATGGAGATGGGCAGGAACTAGAAGTGATATGGCCGTCCGACCAGATAAATTATCACAACCTAGAGGTAGAACCAAAATGGAGGAGGATACAGCTTCGGGATATGGAGCACAGCAGCTATTCTAAGTGAGTCCTTCTTACAATGGTTGGCTATTTATTTTGTCACCTATGTGTACCAATTTGACATTCTTGATTGGGATTAATAAACTTGTGGATTTTAATTATTCTTTCTGAATTGCCTGATTATCTTCTATTCCAGTGGTCTCCAATCTGCAGCCAGGGGGCTAGACGTGGCCCTTTTGCTTGCTTTTATCTGGTCCTTGGAACACTTTTTCTTTCACTGACAACCAGTGAAGGGGCACAGTTCCTCCACATGACACCAACAATGGGGCCCGATGACACCAATGGTGGGGCACAATTCATCTAGTTGAAACCAAAGATGAGGCATTGTTTACTTCAAATGAAGCATGTTATACTCCTGATGGCCACAGTATGGCCCCCTTAAAGTCTGAAGAACCGTAAACTGGCCCTTTGTTTAGAAGGTTTGGAGACCCTTGTTCTATGCAAAAGCTACTACTTTATAAGGACTGTGGAACATTACACAATGCGGACACTCATTTTTGTTTTTATATGTTTAGATAGATATCTAGATATTGATAGATAGCAAGATATTGCACCTAAAATGCACTTTTTGATGTTGGTATAATGCAATGATAAATGCCTTGCCATCACCGCACTACCTTATTGAGAGAGCTGCTATTAACAATAACATTACCCAAAATGTGATTCCTCTTCTTGATTACAGTGTGTAGGGTAGACCAAGTGCACTCTTGCAAAAAGAGTAGGGGAGCATGTACATAATATCAAAAAAGGAAAATAAGTTCACAGGGTACCCTGCCATTAAAAAACAAAACAAAAAAAAAAAAAAACATAGGAAGGATTCAAAAAAGCTGAATTGGGCCATTCTGCAGGTACAGGTAAATTGGAGGAGTGGGTATACCAGGCATTTCTTGGATCATACAGAAAGGGAGTGAATATTCAGGTTGAGGACATTACACCCATAAGACCTGAATGTGGCCAGGCTGTGTAAAAGTCTCACACATGTGGTATCACCATACTCAGGAAGAGTAGCAGAATGTGTTTTGGAGTGTAATTTTTGATATATACATGCTATGAATTAGAAAAATCTTATAAATTGACAACTTTGTGCAACGTTTTCTGAAGATTTTTGTAAAAAATTAACCGTTCAAAAGGCTCATAATGTTTCATAGAATATATGTTGTGGTGTTTGTTTTCCAAAATGGGGTCATTTTGTGGGTAATTCAATTGTCCTGGTGCACCAGGGCCTTCACAAATGTAATAGGTCATTAGGAAATGAGATGTGTAATTTATGCTCCTAGAATGCCTGACAGTGCTCCCTGCATGTTGGGCCTCTGTACTCAGGAGGAGTAGCAGAAAGTGTTTTGGGGTATCATTTTTGCTATATACATGCTTTGAGTTAGAAATATCTTATAAATGACCACTTTGTGTAAAAAAAAAAAATATGTTTTAAATTTTCTTTCCACATTTTCCGAAGACTTGTGGAAAAAAATGAACCATTCAAAAGACTCATTATGCCTCATAGAATAGACGTTGGGGTATTTGATTTCCAAAATTGGGTAATTTTGTGGATAATTCCACTGTCCTGGTGCTCCAGGGTCTTCACAAATGGAATAGGTCGTTAGGAAATTAGAGGTGCAATTTATGCTCCTAGAACCCCTGATGGTGCTCCCTGCATGTTGGACCTCTCTGTGTGACCAGGCTGTGTAGAAGTCAGACACATGTGGGGAGGAGTAGCAAAATGTATTTTGGGGTGTAATTGGAAGAGTGCATATGCTGTGGGTGAGAAATAACTTGTTATTATGACAATTTTGTGAAAAATACATTAATTTCCCCAAGAATTATGGGAAAAAAATACAACTTCAAAAAACTCACCATGCTTCTTACTAAATACCTTGGAATGTCTACTTTTCAAAAAGGAATAATTTGGAGGGTATTTGTACTTTCCTGACATTTCAGAGCCTCCGTCAGTGCATCAGGTGTGATCAGATGTGATCAATTTTCAGTGATTTGCTGAGGGGTCTCAAACTGGCGGCCCTCCAGCTGCTGCGATACTACAAGTCCCATCATGCCTTTGCCTTTGGGAGTCATGCTTGTAACTGTCAGCCTTGTGTTGTGAATTCATGAAGAAATGCATTTAATATTCACTGACAGAGACAAGAGATTTCAGTAGGACTCAACAAGTGGATGAACTATAATTTTGATATTATTGAACTGTTACCCTTTTGGAGACCTTTAAAACAAAATATATGATCTCACACTTTTTGTTTTTCCAAACGTGCAGGGGAATAGTTATCTGTAACTTTTACAAACCCTGTGTTGAAACAAGAGACTGGAACAATGGTAGCTTTTGTCACCAAACAAAAAGATGTGTACTTATTTTGTTGGTTAGATTGAGAAAACCAAATTTGCATAGGGAATAATCACATGGAAATAGCCCTTAACTAGAAAACCCCATTGTGCTCAAGTGAAGACTATTTGGACAATATACAACCATGAAGACAAAATTCAATAGCTGACACCTTGTCCAACAAAACCTATTGTGTGAATTGTAGGGATTTGACGGGCACAGCTAAGACATCTAAACATTTATTGGACTGCTCAAAGTCTATCTCAAAACATGGTGTTAGAGGGATATGTAAGTCAGATATATTTTAAAAGTACCTATGATCTTTTATAAGTCATTCAAATTATATGTGATATTTGTAGGTCACAAAAGAGATATCATTTTAGTATCTAATGATCTACTTTGTCTTAAAGAAATTATATATGAAAGTGTGATTATAAGTAGAAGTGTTTTAGCAACAAATTAGTATTATGAAAAACATAATCGTTATTATAACTAGACATGTGCAAAAGGAAAAAATTTGTTTAGTTTTGTTTCGTTTTAATTAGTTAATTAATTAATTTTGTTTAGTTATATTCGTTAAATTCGTTAAATTAGTTTTCGGATTTCGTTTCGTTTTCTACCGAATTCGAAAAATCGGTCACATTCTAAAATATTTCAACCAAATTTGAAAATATTTCTACCGGATTCAAAATGATTTCAACATGATTTGAAATTATTTCAACCGCATTCAAAACTATTTCAACCATATTCGAAAATATTTTGCGACCCGAATTTAGGGCCATGTATCTCGGGGTCAATTGGTGCTAGAAACCCCAAATTTGGAGATGTTGTAGTGCTAGTTATATTGTGTTTGCATACCAAATTTGATGTTTCTCGCTATAAGTGACCCCAAGATATATGGCCCCAAATTCGAGTCACAAAATGTAATTCTCTGCTGCAGAAAAGTGCTTGACATTTTGTGACCCAAATTTGGGGCCACGTATCTCGTGGTCATTTGGTGCTAGAAACCCCAAATTTGGAGATGTTGTAGCGTTAGGTCTACTGTGTTTGCATTCCTAATTTGGGGTTTCTAGATATAAGTGGCCCCGAGATACGTGGCCGCATAATGTCATTTTTCAAATTTGATTTGAATTCGGTTGAATTCGTTAGCATTGTAATTCAGTAATTCGGATGCATCCGAATGTCCAAATAATGAAAATTCGTCCGAATTTCGATTTGTAACTAAACTAAATGCACATGTCTAATTATAACTGTCTAAGAATGTCTAGATAAACATATATTAATTGGATATATCAGAATTATCCAGTTATCCAGATAAATAATTTCATGGGATATTGATTGATATATATCTAACCTGTGTCCTTTCTAAATGGACTAAAGATTTAATAGATATACATGGATATACACATATATAACCATTTTATACATTGGGGATTATTCAAAATTATGTTAAGCGTATTTTATATTATATTTTATATTATATCGATTACTATGATCCCTGAACACTCAAGATATATTCGTTAGAACATATATATATAAAAACAAATGCATATTTAATAAAAATATTAACTAAAAGAGATAAAACACCAAACACAATTGAGACACCAGGTGGTTGAAGGTGCTATTACCTTAAAATAATTAGACTCCTGGGAAAGGTCGCCTGCCAATGAGGAGGGAACACATACCCTTTTGAGGCAGAACTTAGTATAATTTTATGATCTTTTTGTTTAAGAGGATATTTAAGAAACAAGAAAGATGCCATGGGGAGAGAAGTCAGGGGACGCACCCTGGGGGGACACTGGGAGACTCCCAGACAAACTGACACTCATGCACCATGCATGAATACATATTTTTACATTCACGAAGATCCCTGCTCCTTGGAACTCGGAGGTCACACAGAGTAATTCCTCCGTAAGAGAATCCATGTTGAAAGCCACGGCAGCCATCTTAAAAATCCTGGTAACCAGCAATCCACACTAGTAGCCAATTGGAATGGGTAAATATACCATATTCATAATATCTTCTATGTTCTCTTAAATATTGATGTTTTGAATATTCTACTATTGAAAATCGTTCTCCCGAATCAATAACCGCCTTTTAGATTTTTTTTCTCTAAATTCAATTTTTATAAATCATTAATAATTAATAATTATTTAATCATTATAAATTTCTTTTTTTGCATAGTTGCCAATTTTATTGACAAACAAACATCTTATTTCACATTGTTAACCACTTACTTACCTGCAGTATAGTAACGATTGGACGTGTGAAATACAGACGTTCTGATAATTGTCAATTATCAAAAGGTTATTGATTCTACCGAGAAGTGATAATTAAGTTCAAAGTACTATACTCCCATTTTGTTGGTGTTTCCATTAATTGTCAAGGTGTTTATGTGATGCAATAGATATTTTAATTTCATGTAAATATTTGTCTTTTGTCAACCAATAAATGTAACTATTTTGTACGATCATTTGTCTTCGTGAATAAGTTTCACATGTATAGACTGTGTCATATAGATTGATTTTGTATTTTAAAAATATCTTGGTTAAAAATTACTTAATAAATACTGCGCGGGAAACTGTCCTTAAAAAGCACAATACTTGCAATGCCTCATGGGACTTGTAGTTTCGCAGCAGCTGGAGGGCCACCAGTTTGAGACCCCTGTTGTAGACCCTATAACTTTCATAGAGACTAAATAATATCCACTAATTTGGGTTATTTTTACCAAAGCGATGAAGCAGTATAATTTTTGGACCACACAAAAATTACTTATTTGCAAAATTTTATCATAGAATCTAAAAAAAGTTATTTTTTTTTAAATGTTCATACTTTGTTCACTTATGTCACAAAAAATAAATAACCCAGTGGTGATGAAATACCACCAAAAGAAAGCTCTATTTGTATGAAAAAAAAATGATAAATGTTTTGTTTGGGTACAGTGTTGCATGACTGAGTAATTGGCATTCAAATTGCGAGAGCGCTGAAAGCTAAAAATTGTTCTGGGCAGGAAGGGTGTACAAATGCCCTTTATTAAAGTGGTTAAGCACAGGGAAGCCCTCTCACCAGAGTCCGATGTAGAAGGAACCTCCCCTCGTCAGAAGTACCCAGCAATGGGTCTCAAAGTGGAACTCTGTAAAGGTATTGATAACACAAATCCACCTCAAGTAATGATTTTGCAATGTCAGAATTCTTTAAAGGATCTAAAAAGCATATAACACTTTGGATCATTGCTCAGTCTGAGGCTCTCACCGCTCGAAGGGGGACTGCTCGTGGTGATCCCGGTTTGAGCAACACGCTCACTGACCGAAACTGTAGCCGAGTGGTCACGCCCTTACGGAACTGTCCAGAAATTCTTAGAATCAGCCATGACACCGCCTTAGATACATGTAAAAGTTAAGAAATATATGTTTTTTTTATTATTTTTTTTTAGGTATGCCGTGTGAATGGGGACACATAGCAGTGTTTTCTCAAATTTGACTACAAAAGTGGAAATATTTTTTAAAGACAACATGTTAACAGATAAATATATGTGCTGTAGCTAACCTCTCTTTTTGAAAAAAGAGTTCCACGTGGGAGTCACAGCAGTAAGGGGCTGCATATTATGTGCACAAAGTGTGTGAGAAAATAACAAAGGCCTGAAGTGGAAGGCTAGAGCAGTATAGTTGCATGTGTAGCGCACTACTCCCTTGGGAGCTGCAAAGTTGTTCATTACCTTTATGTCAATAGCCCCAGTTCTTCCTTCCCATGCAACTTTCACAAACACCAGACAGTCTTTATATTCTGTAAAGCTTTTATTCTTGAACTTGTGTTGGTGGAACAAGTAGATAGAAAATATGAGATATCTCTATTGATTCTGGTTCCTGTCTCTGATCCTGCGTACTCTCCTTTTGTGAACTGACCAGCATCACTCTGAATAATACTGTGGGTGTAGATTCCAAAGTCCCAGGCCACACCGCCTAATTCCTTGACTCTTGCAATCAGCCCATGTCAGTTCTGGAAAGTGTCTCTCACTATGTCCTTGGACACATAGCAAGTTTATGGATAAGCACCACTGGGTTGCACTCTCTTTGCTCACTCCCAATCGACAGTTCATGCCTGCTCCTGCTATCCAGCACTGGGGTCTCTGAACCCCCAGGCCTTAAAGCCTGCTCCTGCTGCACTCTCTACATCTTGAATTCTCTCAGTGCCCCGGAAGCATGTGACCCCCAGCTTATATGCAAGTCCTGGCCCTGCAAATACAATTTAATGATTGGTCCAGAACTCTCCAGATAAGCTGCCTGCCACTCAGGTCCCAAATCCTGCCTCCCTTCTAGAACATTTCCACTGGAAGGATGAGGAGACTTCCTTGAGCCAGAGTGTAGATGGCCACACCTCCATCTATTCTAACATTCCCACCTCCCAAATAAACAACCAGGCCTAGAAAATGTGCAAGGCCCTGTCTAAATTTACCTATCACTATTTACAGAAACAGACTAAGCACCCACCTAAATGGGGTGGGTGCTACATATGTATAAGCCAAAAGGCTGAAGGTCTATTTCTTTGCACAAGTACAATGCTGAAAACCCCTGTGATGGAAACCTGTCATTTAGATTTTTTGAATTTTGAACAAGCCCTAAATGGAAATATTTTGTCTGGTCTGTACTTGCTAATGAGGGCTACATTTGAGCTGTACCGCTCCAATAGACAAGTAGACAGTCCAAAAAATATAGTCCAAAAAAAGCAACTAAAATAGCAGGCACTCGAGTAAAGCCCCGTACACACGACCAGACTTTTCAACATCCAAAGTCTGACGGAATGATTCCGGCAGACTATTCGATCGTGTGTGGGCTGCAACGGACTTTTGATTCGCAAAAGTCTGACAGACTTTAGAAATGGAACATGCTTCAAATTTTTCCGCCAGAACTCTGCCGGACCCAGAAATCCGCTCGTGTGTGTGGTAGTCTGATGGACTAAAACCGACGCTAGGGCAGCTATTGGCTACTGGCTATGAACTTCCTTATTCGAGTCCAGTCGTACGTCATCACGTTCGAATCCGTCGGAGTTTGGTGTGATTGTGTGTGGCCAAGTCCGCTCATTCGGAAAGTCCGTCAGAACTCTGTCAGAACTCCGGCAGAACTCCTTCGAAAGTCTGTCGGACATAAGTCTGGTCGTGTGTACGCGGCATAACAGGGCATGTATTGATAAATCCAAAGAAACAACAAAGAGGCTGCTCAAACCTCATATGAACTTGGGATGGAGATCACTCAGAACAGCTGCATTGCCAGTAAACTGCACTGCCATGCTCCATATCCTGGTCCTAGAGAGTGGGATAGTGCATAATAATGTGGTCCCAACGCAGGATATTATCCAAGAGAGTTCTGGCAGCCGCTGGAGTCCCACAATGGAGATGGGCAGGAACTAGAAGTGATATGGCCGTCCGACCAGATAAATTATCACAACCTAGAGGTAGAACCAAAATGGAGGAGGATACAGCTTCGGGATATGGAGCACAGCAGCTGTTGAGCAGCAGTGAGTCCTTCTTACAATGGTTGGCTATTTATTTTGTCACCTATGTGTACCAATTTGACATTCTTGATTGGGATTAATAAACTTGTGGATTTTAATTATTCCTTCTTTTTTTTTTATAAATTCTTTATTTTTTCATCTTTTCTTTCCATAGATTTCACATTACATTTCGTTATACATCTACAACTTCTTTAACAGCTATAACAGTCTTATAATATTTCAATCCATACCTCAATTCCACGTCATCCTCCCCCTTCCCTCACCCTTCCCTCCCAGAAAAATAAATAAATAAATATAAAAAAAAAAAAAAATGTTTGAATTTTCACTATAATCCCCCCCCTCACTCCCCCCCCCCCCCCACCACCACCCGCCTGCTCTATCATATTTCGAAATGTTTTACATCATACTTTCTCTATAATTTAGATATGGAGCCCAGATCTTCTGATATTTCTCATCTTGATCTCTCATTGTCATTGTTAAATTTTCCATTTGTTGGATTTCTGCAATTCTCTGAAACCACTGTGCTCTAGCTGGAGGGTTGCTTTTTTTCCACAGAACCGGGATACATGCCCTTGCTGCTATCAATAAATGTCTCAGCAAAGAATTTTTGAATCTTTCTATTGCCATTGGGATGTCCAGCAGCAGAAAAGTTGCCGGTTTATCTCCCAGGTCAATTCCTGTAATCCTTACAATAGTATCGGCTACCATCTCCCAGAACACTCTAATTTTTGGACATTCCCAAAATATATGTAATAATGTTCCTTCTGCTCCATGACATCTCCAACATGTCTCTGATATCTGGGGGTAAATTTGATGTAACACTTTTGGTGTTCTATACCACCTAGTAAGGATCTTGTATCCCCCTTCTTGATATCTGCTTGCCATCGAGGCCTTTTGATTAAACAACAGCATCTTATCCTTTTGTTCTGGGGAAAACGTAGTCCCTAAATCTCTTTCCCAAGCCTGTAAAAAGGGCAAATCTTGTGAAGTCTCCTGTTCTATTAACATACTATAAAAATAAGACATCAGATGTCTCAGTTCCTCTCCTTTCAAACAGATCTCTTCAAACTCAGTCAATGCCCTTATTTCTACGTATACCTTTGATTTAGATCTAATAAAGGCTTCTAATTGCCTCATTCTGAAAGGGTCTAGTCCTAATGTCATTCCTTTTTCAATATCTTTTTTAGTCATTAACCGATTGCCTACCGAGAAATGACAAATTCTACTCATACCTCTATCTTGTATTGTTTTAAACTTTGGATCTGTCATTCCCGGTAGAAATGCTGGGGTACCAAGGATAGGAAGGAGCGGACTGGGAATTCTTGAAATAGATGTTTTCCTGAATACTCTTTTAGTTATTCGTAATGTCTCCCCTAGTATTGGATGTTTTCTCAATCCCATTGGTATTTCTGTATCTGGAATCCACACTAATCCTTCCAATGGGATATCTGTCGCTGCTTGTTCTGTCTGTATCCACGGTTTTTAGTTTTTAAGCCTACACCATTCCACTACTCTAGTTAAGTGTGAAGCCTCCTGGTATTTTATTGGATCTGGAAGTCCTATCCCTCCTTTTCCTTTGGGGAGTACTAAAATATCTCGACGTACTCTTGCTGGTTTCCCAGCCCAGATGAACTTCATAAATCTTGATCTAAGATCCTTAAACAAACTTGAAGGGATCTTAATTGGTATAGTTTGAATTATATATAACAGTCTGGGCATCACATTCATCTTAATAATATTGGTTCTCCCGAACCATGTAAAAATCTCTTTGTCCCATTTTTGAAGATCACTTTTGATCTGTCTTACCAGTGGGATATAGTTAAGTTCGAACAGTTCATTTAGATTTTTTGACATTTTTGTTCCTAAGTAACTTATATATGAATTCGTCCATCTAAAATCAAATTGCGTGGACACTGCTTGCAACTGAGGCGAATCCATCTCTACTCCCATTGCCTCCGATTTTCCATAGTTTATTCTAAAGTTGGATATTTTCCCATATTCTCGTAGCTCCATTAGTAAAGATGGGAGAGATTATTCCTTCTGAATTGCCTGATTATCTTCTATTCCAGTGGTCTCCAATCTGCAGCCAGGGGGCTAGACGTGGCCCTTTTGCTTGCTTTTATCTGGTCCTTGGAACACTTTTTCTTTCACTGACAACCAGTGAAGGGGCACAGTTCCTCCACATGACACCAACAATGGGGCCCGATGACACCAATGGTGGGGCACAATTCATCTAGTTGAAACCAAAGATGAGGCATTGTTTACTTCAAATGAAGCATGTTATACTCCTGATGGCCACAGTATGGCCCCCTTAAAGTCTGAAGAACCGTAAACTGGCCCTTTGTTTAGAAGGTTTGGAGACCCTTGTTCTATGCAAAAGCTACTACTTTATAAGGACTGTGGAACATTACACAATGCGGACACTCATTTTTGTTTTTATATGTTTAGATAGATATCTAGATAGATAGATAGCAAGATATTGCACCTAAAATGCACTTTTTGATGTTGGTATAATGCAATGATAAATGCCTTGCCATCACCGCACTACCTTATTGAGAGAGCTGCTATTAACAATAACATTACCCAAAATGTGATTCCTCTTCTTGATTACAGTGTGTAGGGTAGACCAAGTGCACTCTTGCAAAAAGAGTAGGGGAGCATGTACATAATATCAAAAAAGGAAAATAAGTTCACAGGGTACCCTGCCATTAAAAAACAAAACAAAAAAAAAAAAAAACATAGGAAGGATTCAAAAAAGCTGAATTGGGCCATTCTGCAGGTACAGGTAAATTGGAGGAGTGGGTATACCAGGCATTTCTTGGATCATACAGAAAGGGAGTGAATATTCAGGTTGAGGACATTACACCCATAAGACCTGAATGTGGATTTTAAGATTACCTGCTACGTCTGATTAGAGTAGAAGTTATTGTAAGAGCCGGTTCACACAGGGGCGACTCGTCAGGCGATTTAGCCGCCTGACAAGTCGCGTCCCGATCTGTGCAATGGAACCGTTCTAATCAGAGCGACTCAAGTAGCTCTGACTTAGAAAAAGGTTTCTGTACGACTTTTGGGGCGACTTGCATTGACTTCTATACAGAAGTCATTTTTTGCAAGCCGCCGCTAAAGTCGGATCCCGGTCGCCTGAGACAGTCGCGCTGCAAGTCGTACTGCCTCAGTGTGAACCGGGTCTAAGGATCTAGCATGCTAAAAGAACTGGACATAGGTAATCAAAAATAATATTTAGGCATTTTTAATCTTTTAAGGCTTAGGTATTAGCGTTACCTAGCCCTCTAGAAACATATCCTATATACTATAATTATTATTTCTCTGCTAGAATTGGAGACATGGGGAAAAAAGGGTTGTTGAATTAGGTATGTTCCCTGGGTTCCTTTGGGGCTATGCACATTAGGAGAAGCAGCTGTACCTGTGCAGCCACTGAATCTCAATTGACAGCTGTTAATGCCTACATGGGGATGCCCAGAACACCTGCACATTCCCATGCAGGTAAAAACATCCCTCATGCAGGACACGGGTGCATACACCCAATGTGTATGAGGTCTTTCTATAAATGATTAAAAATTCTAAAAATGTATCCTGAAATATAAATAATTTTGCGCTTTCCATTTTACTGTTAAAATCCCACCTATATATGTTTAATAAATCACCATGCAAGAGAGTGGTCTGGATTTTAGGAACAGTATGGCCTGAGATTTTAAACTATTTGAGGTCTCACTGAAGAAGCGAGAGAGAGCACTGATTGCAGTGATATCATGAAGCTCCATAAAGAAATAGTTTGATGAGTTTGGTGTGGTGGAACTTCAGTAGCCTGCACAGAGCCCTGACCTCAACCCAACTAAACACCTTCAGGATGAATTGGAACTTGTGAACCAGGTCTTCTTGTCCAACATCATTATTACATGAGCTCATAAATGCTCTTTTGTCTAAATAAGAAACATTTCCACAAAACACTTCAACATCTTGTAAAAAGTCTTTCCAGAAGAGTGGAGGCTGTTATGATTACATAGTGGAGGCCAAGACTGTAATAGCCATGGTCTTGGAGTGGGACATCCAACAAGCATAGGGGCAATGGTTATATGGCCAAAAGTTTCTCGCTAGATAAATGAGATATACTTTCTTGTGCTTAAAGATCAATCTGTTGTTGTCATCAGTTTTTTTTCACATAGATGGCAGCCGGTATTGAAAGTAAAAGAATTAGGAAGGCTTTGAGCCCAACATAAGCTCCAAGTATTGCATCCCCTGTAAGACACAATGTATTCCCTGTAAGATAGAAACAAAAATGAATGTCAGGCAGCATAAAGATATTCATAAGCTTAAATATTGTAACATAACTCACCATCACTACTTTATTAAATTTTAAATTGATTCCTCCTCACTATGCCTGGTTGCCCATAGCCAATTTCTTTGATGCTCCATTAGTGGCAGACCCTCCGATGTCATCACATACAACGCAGGACCAGCAGTCCTAAATTGTATGTGAGGACATGGTGGGCTGACCACATTGGAGGGAAGAGGAAAGCTCCAAATATCAGGGGCGCAAGGGAGAAATTATGTTTAATTGCCTTTTAATGTTACCCTAGACAAAAAAAAAATGATTTAACCCTAGCATTGCAAGAGCAGTGCCCCCACGGCAAGGATAACTTCAGATTGTTTTTCTAGAGTTCTGTTCAAACACATCAAACATTATTTACCCATTTTATCAGCACACACAGCTATGGACTGGAATCATTTTTATGTTTTTTAGCCATGGGTCTATTTAGTCAATAACTCTGTTGCTGCTTATCATATTTTTAGAATGTGGGGGTGTAAGTTCTTGATTTTCAACTTCCTTTACAGACCAAACTATCCAGCAAAACTGGCAGCTAGAGGGTTCAGACAAACCATTTAACACTTATGCCGCGTACACACGGTCGGAGAATCCGTCGAAATGCGTCTTATCGGACCGTGTCGTCAGATAATCCGACTGTGTGTGGTATGCATCGGATTGATTCTGTCCGAATCTCCGTCGGACCCAATTTTCCAACATGTTGGAAATATTTCCTGGCCAACTGGGCCGGTCGGACATATTCCGATCATGTGTAGAGAATTTTGATCGGACCAAGTGCCACGCATGCTCAGATCAAATTCCTACATCAAAGCTATTGGCTACTAGCCTGAATGTAGTCCCATCGTAACGAAATTACGTCATCACGTTCTGAAAGATCGGATTTTTTGCCAACTTTGTCCGACCGTGTGTATGCAACAGTTTCGGACACAATCCGTCAGACTAAATCTGACGGACAAAATCCGACGGATTTGGTTGTGGAAATCTCCAACCGTGTGTACAGGGGCTTACAGGAATACTTTCAATGATCACCTTTTATCCCTTGTACTGGGGACATTTACTTTTTGGGCTATCTGGAACCTATTTTCCACCATACAGTTCCCTGGGGACCTTTGACATCATATAACCTGCTTTATTTGTTAGACTCCATAAGCTTTGTAAATCTATTATACTTTGAGAACTTTGTTATGAGCATGGGTGTAATTTTGTATATTTTTGCATATTTGTATATCCATTATACCTCTGTTTTAGAATTTTCCTGATCTGTGGTCCAAGGGCAAACCCCTGAAGAAGATAATTTAGGTTGAAACACGTCAGTGCCTTTTGGAAGTGTACAATCAGAAAATATTGCCATATGGTGTACTCTCTTTTTATCCACTGTTTACTGAAAATATGATGCCTATAAGGGATATTTTTATGATTTCAAAATAAAAATA
Source organism: Lithobates pipiens (assembly GCF_037356315.1). Lineage (NCBI taxonomy): Eukaryota > Metazoa > Chordata > Amphibia > Anura > Ranidae > Lithobates > Lithobates pipiens. The sequence continues at coordinate 611,609,706 of NW_027507903.1, forward strand.
CAATTTTACTTTATTTAATGTGTTGCTTTCCTTTGCTCTTACAAGGCCCTGGTCCTTTCTATTCCCCATTTTCCTTGTGGATTCCTCTTCTAGGAAATGAATCATCTTTTTATACCTTGCTGTATATATTGCAATATGTTTCCTTTTTATATGTAGTGAATTTTTTATAATAATGAAAAATGTTAATGCAAAAAGAACCGGCTGATAACCCAAAGTCAAAGACTACTGCAAATTAATCCTATGAATACATTCATTACATTATTAAGTTGAATTTAACTCCACATTTCCAAAAGACTTTGTTGGGCCGTGTACATACAACATATACGAATGGTTTCCCAAGTTTAACCCCAATACAAAAAGAATCTTATTAGAATATTCAGACTATGCTCACAAGAAAAAAAATGAATGGATTCAAATGAATTTCAATCATTCGTTATGTCGTTACGTTTTTTTGGATGCTTGAAACATTAACAAAGTGCCCAAACTATCGCATTTTGTCAACTGTATGAAACAAATGAATATGAATGAATTTGTGTTTTCATTTCAATTTATTTTGGATTCATTACTATTGTGATTTGGATACGTCCAAATCCCCAAATCATGTAAATTTCTTCTGAATTTCAAAGAACAAATTGCATATGTCTACGGCTCACTGCACTCAGAAGTAGCCGGGTGACAGTTCAGGATTACCAGCAAGTCAGGCTGCAACTGAGAGACATAAAACACCTCCGCTCTGAAACAATGTCTAGGATAAGTTTCGTCCTTATAGAGTTATTTACATTTTCCCCTCCTCACATGTTGGTTTCTAGAAGCGGCAAATGGCTGCTAGAACTAAGCCCCGAATCACAGAGGGCGGTCATAAGTTACACCATACCCTGGTGCTCCAACAGACCAACCGAGAAGTGAGGGAAGGTATATATACATAGTGATATAGTTTATAGTTAAGGGCCTGGTAGACCATATTAAAGGAAAAACAAGACAAAAGTCCATCCAGGAATCCCACGCAGGGGTTTAACTTCATTAAGCACTCATAAATGAAAACATACCAAGCCACCTGGCTCTCTCATCAGCAGTTCATCTGCTTGCTCTCAACAGAGTTTATGCTTTCCAGCCCCCTGGACCCACTGATTTCCTTAGTCTTCCCGACTCTCAAAGCTGGCCAGCCTTTCCCAGTCCCTGGGCAAAGAATCCCCTTAAATGGGCTACAGTCTCCCACAGGGCAGACCACTCTCCAGACACTGGTCTGTCTTCACACAGCCACAGCAAGCTGCTCACACTTCACCTTCCTCCACCCTCTGCTCTCACCAGCCCCTCGTTATATAGGCTGTGTGCACCTGGACACACACCCTGTTGACTATCCACAAGACCCAGACACAGGGTTGGAGATCCCATCCCACCCAAGACTCTGAAGGATCTCCAAACTACAGAGCCCCATAGGGAACTAGCAAAACCTGGAGAAAACCTGGAGAAAACTGCCAGATATGTTTCAAATATACGCTCTGTAGCTCTACACTCAGCCAATATGCAGACTCTGTGTCCACTTTAACCCTATTTTCATAGGGTCAGAGCCTCGCTCTTCCACATATCCCCCCTCTTGTTTCAATCCGGAGAAACACCTGCACCCACCATAGCAGTTGGGACACCTCTGTGCTGGTCATCAGCCACATAGGCCCAACCCTTTTTTCGGATGCGCTTCCAGGCATGCCCTACCCTGGATCACAACGTGTTCCTACAGTTCTGTATCCTCAGCCTACTCCCTCTGTCCTTGGGGTTCCTGAGCTCACATTTCTTTTCTGGTGGCCCACTGCCTTTCCTGCTACTTCCTTTCAACTCAGTTTCCAGATTCTGTAGGGAACCTGCTCCAGACACTACACCAGATGAGGAACCACCTTTTCCCTCACTGGTACCTGCTTTCCCCATCACAATAGGTCTCTTGGGTTTACCAACTCCTTTGCCATTACCCTTGACCACCAACTGCCCAGAGCTCAACATCTGTGTATCACGTTCATTTTCTAAGAAATTATTCATGGTCATATGAAGGTCATTATTTACACTATTTAACATTCAGTAATGCGCCACCATTTCTCCAATTACCAATGCCGTCAGTTCTTTCTTGCTCGGGGTTTGTTAGGGCCAGGCCCACGGAGGGACAACACACAGGTGAGCAGATATCCCCTATGGGACCTTCACAAGGCTTCACTTCACCTGTTGTCCAAATCTCTGTGGGCAGTTGTCCTAACAATTGAACAACGCATGACCCATTTCAAGCAGTACCAATTTTTGCCAGCTCACACTTTTCCATGTCACAATTTATTTTCCTCTCTATACTATATTTGAGAGCGTCTCCGGGTACCCAAATTTGTACCTCTCTGCAGGTGACAAACAGAATCTCTGCTTTTGCCGTGCCCATATATGGCCCTTCCTTCTTAGGAGGTCTAGCGGGTAAGGCAGTACCCACGCCATTTACTATACCCTGCTCAGACGCACCTTGGACCGCACTAGCAGAAATGTCTATCACCGCATCAGGTAGAGAGACCTCTGATGTCTCCAGCAGCCCCCTAGAGCGCCTTCTGTACTGAACCGTATCCGGAAGCACCATCACAGGGAACTGTGAGATCACTTGCCAGACTACTAATAAGCACCGTACCACCTAGTTCCACTGGTGATTAATGTTACCCAGAACAGCTTGCATTACCTGGCTCCACCCTTTGGTAACATGCAGCACTACCACATCTGACTGTAATGGAGGCACCCAGGTATACAAGGAATGTGTTTTCATCAGTTCAAGCAGTTCCACTAGCGTATCTGTAATTTCTACACATGTCACATCAATATGCAAAACATGTTTGGGGACTTTTCCCTTATCAGAGACATGGAGGGGCTCATTCACTGCAGCTTGAGGCCGAGACATTTAAAGGGGCCTCCACCTCACTGGAGGTATCAATCACAGCCCGTTGCTCTTCTGGACCACTGTCAGACACATGTCTCCCACTCATCCCCTCTAACTCACCAATAAGCCTCTGCAAGTCAACATTTATTACCTTGTCACCTTGACACTTGAAATTTAGCGGCTGGGTTGTGAACACCACATCTGCCATGCATGTGCCCTAATCCAGCCCTTCCGACTGTAGGGAAAAAAAACCTTGCAGGGACCAACGCACCCTTAACCATCGGTTACTCTGCAATCTCCCTGTCTGGCATAGTAGTTGTTGTATTTACACCCCTGTCGCCCAACTGTCCCAATCCATTGCGGTTCCATTATGAGGGCTCAACAGTACCTCACCATCTGCTCTAGGAGGCACGTGGGATTCTGCTGCTTTTACTCTTTGCTAATGCTTCATCAAAAAAGGCAGGCTGCAATACACCATCACCACCTTGCTCTGGGGGCGCTAACACACTCAGCTGTTTACATCCAGCTTTGGCCAGCTGACTTAACCCCTTACCAACTGGGTTACACATATGGTAAATAGGGATGAGCTTCGAGTTCGACTCAAACTCATGTTCGACTCGAACATTGCCTGTTCGCCTGTTCGGTGAACAGTGAACAATTTGGGGTGTTCTCGGCAAATTCGAAAAACCGCAGAACACCCTGTACAAGTCTATGGGAGAAATCTAAAGTGCTAATTTTAAAGACTAATATGCAAGTTTTTGTCCTAAAAACTGAAGTTTTTTCGGGAGCAGTGACATAGACATAGACTTTAATAGGGTTCTAAAGTTCACACGAAGTTTAGGTCTGTTCGCAGGTTCTGGTGCGAACCGAACCGGGGGGGTGTTCAGCTCATCCTTAAAGCGGAGGTCCACCCTAAAATGGACCTCCGCTCATCGGAATCCCCCCCCCTCCGGTGCCACAATCGGCACCTTTCAGGGGGGAGGGGGGTGCAGTTACCTGGATAATCCAGGTAACTGCACCCACTTTCAGGCTAGCTCTCTGCGGAAAGGGGCGTACGTTACGCCCCTTTCCGCAAGCGCCCGCCCCCTTCAGCAAGTGCCCCGCTGCCTGCTGGGAAACACACAGCTCCCAGAGGCAGCGGGGACCGTCCGGATTGCGCCGCGCGGCTCGCGCATGCGCAGTAGGGAACCGGGAAATGAAGCCGAAAGGCTCCATTTCCTGATTCCCATACCCAAGATGGCGGCGGCACGAGCGAGCGATCGGCTTCGGGTGCCGACATCGCGGGGGCGCTGGACAGGTAAGTGTCACTATTTAAAAGTCAGCAGCTGCAGTATTTGTAGCTGCTGGCTTTTAAAAAAAAAAAAAAAAAACGCGGAGTCCCGGTGGACTCCCGCTTTAATGGTAAATGGACTGGTCACACAAACTCTCACTGCATGGTGTAGACCCAGTCTGTTCCACCAGAGCAAATTCAGTGCTGTCCTGTAAAATCTCTGGCTCAAACGCATGGAGAACCCCTAAGACTTCCATGGACAACCCTGTGGCTGTGTGTCTGGTTGCCAAGGGAGACATCCCTCTTTCCTCATTACTTTTGAACACATCACAATAAGAACATGTATCATCAGCAATACCTTTACCTTCAGCATTCATAGACATAGCAGTGTTATAAGCTTTAAGAGGCTGGTTTTGGTCAGAACACTTCCTCTCCCATGGCATTATTTTGCCTACTAGGGCAACTCCACAGTTGTCCTTGGAAACCACATGCCTCACCACTGCGGGCTCCTGGGAGGTTTCCCTGGGCATCTCTGCAGCACCTGTCACTAGGGAACTTGCACTCAAACTGTATTGGTCACCCCTAGGTTACCACTTCCAGCACATTACACCAGGAACATTCTTTTTTGAGTTCTTAACCTTGCTGCAGGTTGAGCTTCAACCTGTGTCTCCCCACTACTCAGGGTAGCACACTGCAGAAAGTCCATTTTTACACCTTCTGCCAATCTCCCAGCCAGATATACTCCCACTTCACTGGGATCAATCCCACAAACTGCAACAGTCTTACCATAATCTGTAGCAGGTAACTCTGGCTTCATTTGAGTACGTTGTCTATCCTTTATCGCACTTTTACATTGTTATACAAGCTTTGTAGCAAAGTGTTATTTTTTCCGTGTTGTCACATGAAAAGATAGGGGTGTACTCACTTTGGTGAGATACTGTATGTAACGAAACGTCCCTACACTCCACTTGAGTGCTTTTGTCATATACCACTTCCTCCCAGTCTGAATATAGATATCAGATATTCCAACCGCTTGCCGCAGTGCTGTATGGGCCGTGAGCGCCACTCGAATTTGGCGAGAACGGCCCATAATGTTCTGGTTTCGCCGAACGGGTGAACAGCCGGTGTTTGAGTTGAACATGGGTTCGACTCGAACACTCAGCTTATCCCTAGTGAGGAGTGCGGAGTGTACGGCGGTGGGTAGTATGTGCAGGATGGTCTCTTTATTTGTATTTATTTATTTTTTTTTACAATTAATTTTTTTTTCCCCAAAATGCTTTTTGGGGGCTTTTTGTAGGGCAATTGACAGTATCAGAATTTTTTCATTTTTTACATTTTTTTTTTTTTTTGGCCCAGCTCAAAACATTCCGATGGGGAACGAAGTTATAAAAGTTGTACGTCACAGCAAAAGCCTGTGAGGAGGTATTTGACAACCTCAGCGCTAACCAGGCCACGCCATCAAAGCAAATATTTAAAAAAATGGCAGTACTAAAAGATCAATGGGGGCAAACAGAAAGATGAACAATACAAATAAAGATGTATATCTAAATAGGAAGAAAAACAAGACAAAAGGCAGCTCAAAAAACAAAACTAAGGAAAAGGAGCATTCTATCCAATAGAGATAGTTCAGTTGACCCCCTTGTGTTCTCCACATGTTACAGTTCACAGTTTCAGGAGATAAAATGCATAATTTCTAGGTACCTCTCTGTCTTACATAGTGATTCTAGCTATAGAATGTTGATGAGAATAGGGGTCAGGTATATCGCAAGGAAAGCACACACTATTGGTAATATGGTCTGCCCTAGGATGTATGTTTCAAATCCATCTACCAACACATGGTTACATGGTTATGGTGTAATCATTGGAGCATGTGGTGATTGCATGATGATCACCCAAGTGTCTGCAACATGACCACTTGGCAGCTCCACACCTGAACATTCCAGTGGAATGTAACTTACTGTACATACCACTGGAATGTTCAGGTGTGGAGCAGGCAGGTGCTCATGTTGCAGACACTTGGGTGATCCTCATGCAATTATCTCATGCTCCAATGATTACTTCACCACCATAAGGCTCAGTTCATATGGTCATGACTTGGGATCGGATTTGTGAGACCCCAACTCACATGACATGTGAAATCCCATTTTATTCAATGAGAGCTGTCTTAATTAGCACTACTGAAGTCGCTCTGACTTTAAAAAAGGTTCCTGTACTACTTCAAGGCGACGTCTATCTGACGTGTGTCCAAAGACTTTGATAGAAGTCACCTCCAAGTCAGATCCTCATCTTAATTGATGCGATTTGGATCCAGCATTACAAGAAGATTACACATGTGATCCCTAAAATTGCTTCAAAGTTGCTTCAAACTCTCATCAAGTCGCACTCAAGTCGCCTGATAAAGTTGCACTGTAAGTCAAATGACTTTCAGGTTGCGGCAGTCTGAACCGAGCCTTACACAACTTATCAACTGCCAGATGAAATTTGCTGTATGTACACTATAGTGACATGCATTACATGCAACCTTCAATATGGAGGCAGGGACACCAGATGTCTTTGTGTCAGAATGAGAGCTAATTTTTCCAATATAAGTACCAATAAGTAGGGATGAGCCGAACACTCCCCGATTCGGTTCGCAGCAGAACATGTGAACATGAACAGGCAAAAGATTTGTTCGAACATGCGAATACCGTTAAAGTCTATGGGACATGAACATGAATAATCATAAGTGCTTATTTTAAAGACTTATATGCAAGTTATTGTCATAAAAAGTGTTTTTTGGACCTGGGTCCTGCCCCAGGGGACATGTATCAGTGTAAAAAAAAGTTTTAAAAACAGACGTTTTTTGGAAGCAGTGATTTTAATAATGCTTAAAGTGAAACAATAAAAGTGAAATATTCCTTTTACCTAAAGGGGCTGGTATGGAATTTGGGGGGACCCCCACACAATTTTTTTTTTTACATTTTGGTTTGGGGTTTCCCTTAATATTCATACCAGACCCAAAGGGCCTGGTAGTTGACTGTGAGGGAATCCCATGTTATTTTTTTCAATGACTTTTATCTGTATTGCCAAGACCAACAATTCATTATAGCCAGGAGTAGCCCTTTAACCCCAGTTCATTTGTTGTTTTTTTAATAACGTGTTTAATAAAATTCAACCTTTTTTTAGTTTTTTCATAACCCTTTATTACATGCTCGAGGGAGATTTTCTTAGTTTTAATTTTTTGAGCTATTTTTTGTCTTGTTTTTCTTCCATGTGGATATACATGTTTATTTTTCATCTTGCCATTCGACACCACTGGTCTTTTAGTACTGGTGTTTTTTGAATATTATTCTTCTTACATACACTCTTTTTGCTCTGTTATACCAGTACTAGACAAACGTTCAGCTGACACATTTTGTCTATCCCTAAGATCAGCCCGTGGTCCGAGAGCCCAGAGGAGGAAGGGGGCCAACCAGCACTGCCTGCTTGGACTTTTTTTGTCTTGGACAATCAATCTTTTTTGAGCCCGGCCGGGCCCCAGTGTGCACTAGCGAAGATTAAAGGGAGGGGGGCCTAGTCCGGGTAGAAGAAGCAGGGCTGCCTGATGTGACAACTTTCATAGAATCGCTGGGCGCCCACAGAAATTCACACAAAGTCCCACCTCCAGGATCGGCCCCTTTGATAGACACACTGGACCAATGGTGGGACCAGTGTGCAGGACTTTGTGTGACTGCGAGCACCGGAAACACAGAGCGATTAACACGCCGAGGCTTGGAGGAACGGCGTCTGTCCCCTTGCTGGAGAAGGGATCTCATGGCTCCAGGAGCACACATGCAGGCTGTAAACTGTCTCTTCAGCTGGGAAGCCACAGGTGCTGGCTATTACCACTAGCAACAGACAAAAAACAAGCTCGGGACTGCCGCACTCTTCAGAAGACCACTTTCTCTTATTGGAAAATCACATGACAGCTCAACGAACAAGGAAAAATTGCTGACATTTCGCACTAGCTGTAGTGCTTATTCATAGTGAATAAGCACTATAGCTAGTGCAAAACGTCAGCAATTTTTCCGTGTTCGTTGAGCTGTCATGTGATTTTCCAATAAAAGAAAGTGGTCTTCTGAAGAGTGCGGCAGTCCAGAGCTTGTTTTTCGTCTGTCTGTCCCCTTGCTATTTGCTGTACATGTTGGTGCTAACTTAATAACACCTCACAATGTAAGTGTGCACTTTATTATTATAGGCATTTGTTAATAAAAACATATTGTGATTTGCTTTGCTTTTACCAAGCTTTACTGTCATACAAACATAAGGATACACCAAGGGAAGTGAAAGATCATCTCTTTGAGGTATACTACCTTCCAAAGGATCTGAGCATACAATACTTGTTATACTTAGTTATCTGGTGAGTTTGTATTTCTCCTACACGAGTGATGGTGGCGCACCATAACTAAAATTACCTGTCACTACACAGACTATTTTTGGCGTTTGGATTTTTCTTTGAGGTCATTTACTGATTTTGGTGGTTATTTAATATGCACTAAATAAATGTATATGGTGTTATTTTCACTTTTTTTTTTTGAGTTACATGTAGCGCCAAACTTTTTATATAACTTTAAACTGTTTGGAAGGTGATACACTCACTCGAGAAAGGGGCAGCCCTACTCACATTCTACTGCACTTTTACATATATTGCTTGGAGCCATTACTTATTCATTTGAATTATACGATTAAAAACAAAGCTATCCTAGCGGCAATCCCTGCTCTGTGTGATGATCCGGCTGGCTCCTCTTCTGCACAGGTGAGGCTGCAATGATGGGCACAGGTGGGGCTGTGCTCATAAGCACAGATGAGGCTGAGTTGATGGGCACTGGTGAGGCTGTGCTTTTGAGCACATATTAGGCTTCGCTGATGGGTAAAGGTGAGGCTGCACTGATGGGCACAGGGGAGGCTGCACTGATGGCCACTGGTGAGGCTGCATTGATGGCCATTGGTGAGGCTGCATTGATGGCCACTGGTGAGGCTGCGCTGATGGGCACTGGTGAGGCTGCGCTGATGGACATTGGTGAGGCTGCGTTGCTGAGCACTAGTGAGGCTGCACTGATGGACATCGATCAGGCTTCACTGATAGGCATTGGTGAGGTTGCATTTATGGGCACTAATGAGGCTACGCTGATGGGCACTGGTGAGGCTGAATTGATGGGCACTGGTGGGGCTGAACTGATGGGCACCAGTAAGGCTGCATTGATGAGCACTGATCAGGCTGCATTGATGGGCACTGGTGATGCTGCATTGATGGGCACTGATCAGGCTGTGCTGATGGGCACTGGTGAGGCTGCATTGATGGGCACTGATGGTCACCATCTTTATAAAATTTCTGACTCTCAGATGGACACAGAGAGGACCCACACAAGCATACAACATCATTACATGTTGCACCATGTGCCCCCACACAGTGGACCTGCTGCAAACCTTCTAGTTCTACCATCCTGGATAGGGCAAAGGCCGCCACCTCCCTCTGAGTCCCTCCCTTGCCTCAGCATACAGTGCCCAGAACAGTAGAAGAGGAGAGGACACACCAGCCAGCCACAGCAAGCCCAGGGTGCCAGTCAGCCAGCCACCCATGCCAGTGACCCACCAAAAGCAGGGCCAGGGTACCAGCCACCCACCCATAGTGACCCACCCACAGCAGGGCCAAGGTTCCAGCCAGCCACCCATGGTGACCCACCCCCAGCAGGGCCAGGGTGCCAGACAGCCAGCCACCCACTGTGAACCACCCACAGCAGGGCTAGGATGCCAGCCAGCCACCCACAGGGACCCACCCAGAGCAGGGCCAGGGTGCCAGCCAGCCACACATGGTGACCCACCCCCAGCAGGGCCAAGGTGCCAGCCAGCCACCCATGGTGACCCACCCCCAGCAGGGCCAGGGTGCCAGCTAGCTAGCCACCCATGGTGACCCACCCACAGCAGGGCCAGGGTGCCAGCCACCCACGATGACCCACCCACACCAGGGAGCCAGCCAGCCACAGCAGGGTGCCAGCCACCCACAGGGCCAGGTACGGAGGACGCAGGCTCTAGCTACAGCTACAGTACCCATAGTTAAGGTAATAAGAGTGCTACACAGTGCCAATTTTATTTCTACTTTGTGAGAGGTTGGGACAGAGTTAATGAAGGTGTTAATTTTACACTCTGTTAGAAAGTGCCCCCCCTCCAGGTCCCATTATACTCCTTTGTAGTCTCTGATGGGACCTGGAGAGGACTATTTCTAACAGACTCTATAATGGACAGTGAAAGGGCCTCTGTTAGAGAGACCCCCCTCCAGGCCACATTAGATTCCTTTGTAGTCTCTAATGGACACTGTTAGAGAGAGACCCCACCTTCAGGTCCCATAAGACTCTGTTGAAAACTCTGATGGGGCCTGGGTGGGAAACTTTGTAACAGACTGTCTAATGGACACTATTAGAGAGAGACCCCCCTCCAGGTCCCATTAAAAAATAAGGCAGGTATTGTACATTGCGCAAAATGTAGGGGCGGGTCAGGGGTGGGGCCAGGGTGAGTCATGGACAGGGCCTGACAGAGGGCCCTTGCCTTATTCTGGTCCAGGGGCCCTAAGTGTTGGCAGTCTGCCCCTACCCATGATTAAGCGCAGAGGGCGAAGTGAAAAACGTTGGGGGGTGCAATCTGGTTGAAGCCCGGGCTGAGGCTGTCATACACTTCCTCACAGGATTTTGCTGTGATGTACAACTTTTAGGATTTCCTTTCCCTACAACATGTGACTGTGGTAGAATGAACTCTAAATACATCCTGTTTTGAATAATACTTTTAGACATTTTTGATGGTCAGTACGTACCTTTAACTATTAATCGTATTAATCGTGTCCCAGGACCTTCTTCTAAGATTGTATCTATGCGGTTTGGACTTTCTCGTCCCCCAAAGCATTGTCTAAAGATCACTCTGCAGTAGAAGGTGGTGTTATCTGGCCCATGGAAGTCTTGCAGGTGAAGGTTGGACCCATCCACCAATCTGGTCTTGCCCTTGTAATCCGGGTGTATGTAGTCCAGGTTTGGATGGTAGACGTAGCTCTCTCTAGCATCCCCAAAAATCCAATAGACTTCTGTTCGTAAGATATCATTGTTCTGTTGTAGAGTAAAGCTGCAGTTTATTGTAACAGGTTGATGGAATTCCACTTCCTCTGGCTGAATGATGTTTAAGGTGCTTGTTTTACCTTAAAAATAAACAAAGAAGTAATTAGAAAAGACCTCTGTGAAGCGCGTTGGCACGGACCAGATTGATTTTGATTGGTCACAATTGTCACATCATCAGAATCCATCTCTAGTCCATCAAGTAAGTGCTAACAAAGAAGAGCAGGGATTTCAAGTCACCAGACTACTAGAGCAGCTACCGGGGTGCTGACTGCTAGGCAACCCCGGAGGCAAGTAAAGCGGGGACCGGGGAAGGAGGGGAGCATGCCTAATGTTAGTTCACCTTTACATTTTTTTCAGTAAAGGTGAACTAACCCTCTAAAACAAACTCAGGTGAGTTTTGTCTTGATTTTTTTTTTGAGCTGGCAATCTAATTTCATTCTAAACTGATCTGGACAGCTGTACAGCCACCCCTCACTTTTAGGGCTCTTTTACATGAGCTTTAACCTCTGAAGAGCAATCCACTTTGGATTGTTTTTCAGCTGGCATTTGACAAGCAGTGAGGAGGTGTTACGCCACCTCCTCATTGCCTGTTTTAACCTCTAAAAAGTATTGCATGTTATTGCAGGGCTGCCCCATTCAGTTGAATAGATCATAATCAGTGGGCAGTATTGCCAGCTGAATGTGATGGGGAGATCATTTTTGCTGTGCTTTGCTTTTGTTTTGCATCATGACCAAATAGAAAATACTAATTTATTGCCTGGATCAACCATCAATTATCGATTAAAGTAAGAAAAAAAGTGTATAGTTTATCAATCTTTCATCTAGATGGTGTAACCAAAAAGATACATCATAACCACAACATGTGTAGCACCCTCTACTTAGGTAGGTGCTAGATATAGTTGTTTTGTTGTCGGTGCAGGTAAATTTAATCAGGAATAGCAGTAGGCTAGGCCTGTTTGTTTTTATCTGTGGGCTGGCAGTGGCCTAGAGTAGGCTGGTGACTAACAGGCAGCAGTCACTTCTTGGTTGCTCCCTCTGGCCTCCAGAAGTTTCTGGAAGCAGAGGAGGGGAAGAGAGGTGGAGCTGTCTGGGGTGTGTTAAGAAGCCCTGATCAATCCCCCGCCGATAAGGGAGGGGGCATAGTTATACTTGATAAGATCAAATATGAGGAGGAAATGGAGAATATTCTAAGTGAGCCAGATACATATTGCAAATTACCTAACAACCCTACTAATGTTTACAAAAAACAATTAAAAACCCTCATCGATAAGGGTTTTGAACAAAAAATTTTGAACAAAAAAGAAAAAGCCTTCTTGGTCCCGATATCCCCTAGAATACCTACCATCTACTATCTGCCTAAAATCCATAAGAGCTTGACGGCCCCCCCAGGCAGACCAATCGTGAGTGGCATTAATTCTGTCACAGCACGTATAGGCAGATACATAGATTTCTACCTTCAACCATTGGTTAGAAAGATGCCCTCATACATACAAGACACAGGGGATACCATTAGAAAACTGGAAGGCATGCAAATCCAAGGACAATACATCATAGCTACCGCGGATGTAGTATCCTTATACACCTGCATCCCACAGGATAAAGGAATCGAAGCGGTACGTTTCTTTTTAGATCAAGAACATACGTTAGTTCCCTGCCAACGTGACTACATTATAGAATTATTAGAATTTGCTACCAGCCACAGCTATTTTTGGTTTAACGGTCAGTATTACTCCCAACGAAGGGGCGTGGCCATGGGGGCCAAATTTGCGCCCAGCCTGGCCAATCTTTTCATGGCCAAATGGGAGGAGGATGTCGTCTATGCTCAACGGAGCCCATCATTGATGTTGTGGGTCCGGTACATAGACGACATCCTCCTCCTATGGGGGGGCACCCCCGAGGCACTTTGTGAATTTTTTAGCGGTCTGAACAACAATGACAGGGGAATTTCTTTAACCTATCAGACTAGTATGGAAAAAATACAATTTCTAGATTTAGAAATTGGAATTACAACACGGGGCTTTAGTTTTAAAACCCATTTTAAGTCTACCGACCGCAATAGCTATATTGCCATGGATAGCTGCCATCATAAAAGCTGGCTCACCTCCGTCCCTCGTAGTCAATTTATTAGACTACGTCGTAACTGTACTGATGATTTTACCTTCCTAGATCAGGCAAATTGCTTAAAACAACAGTTCTTGGATAAGGGGTACCATGCACCCACTCTGGAAAAACAACTACAGGAGGTCGCACATATAAATAGGGACACTCTTTTACAGGTTAAAACCACTCGGAATGACAATGATAAATTTAAGTGGTCTTTCATAACCACTTTTAACATGCAATATAGGCAAGTAAAAAAGATCTTTAATAAACATTGGGAGGTTTTAAAAAAGGATCCTGTGCTTGGCCCCAATCTTCCTGAAAGAGCAAATGTTTTATTTAGAGGGGCTCCAACTCTACAAGGCAAAATTGCCCCTAACATCATTAATCCTCCTATCCAGCCTACCTTTTTCCACAATTTGACAGGCTATTTTCCGTGCAGAAAATGTAGCGTGTGTCAACATAATGCATTGACACAACGTAAAATCTCAGAATTTACATCTACAGTAACTGGGAGAAGATATCCAATTAAATGTTTCTGCACCTGTAAAACCAAATATGTGGTTTATTTAATAACCTGCCCTTGTGGGAAGCAGTATGTCGGTCGTACCACCAGAACTTTTTCCACAAGGGTCGGTGAACATATCTCTTTGATCAGAAGTAAATTGTCCAAGCACACGGTGCCGAAACACTACAGGGAGTGTCATAATAATGATTTACGTGGCACACATTTCATTGCGATAGATAGATATACCCCACCTTGGAGAGGGGGGCCTCTGACTCGTGGGGTTTCTAGACTTGAGACTTTCTGGATCTATGAGCTTCAGTCCCACTCCCCATTCGGGATGAATGTGGAGTGGGACATTAACGCTTTCATAGACGATTCATAGGATCTTGTAGCATTATTGGTAATTTGCTATCCGGCATCACATATGTAAATCTGTGGGTATATTTATAAGTATTTTATTTTATATTTTATATTTTTTATTTCATTTACTCATTTTATGACCAGATTCATTTTATCTTATTCATATTTTTTTATTTTTTTGTCTTATGGTAAAACAGTTACTTAGATCAAACAATCACTATTGTATGGTATATTATGTACAATGCGATATATTTTATGTGTTGATTTTGTATTATTAAGTTTCATTTCATTAATGGCCACTAGGTGTCATCACGCCACCTTTTTAAGAGTACCAGAGAAGAAATAATTCTCTCTCGAGACTCAGGCTTTGTTTTCATTCCCTTTATGTACCGGAAGTGATGTTTATTCACTTCCGGTTCCGGTGTTCGCTGATGCACACTTCCGGTTCCGGTTCACAATTGGGGAAATAGTTGGTGACATCCCTCTACGTCCATTCGAATGGCAAAAAATTTATATAGAGGATTGGTCTCCTCCTTTTCTTGTTATTCAACACCGCAGTGTATAAAGGGGTTTTTCCTTTTTTCTTCATACACTGATGTAAATGGGCGGAACGCACATAATGTGAGGCGTGGAACGCACGCCAGGCCGAGGCGTGGAACGCACGCTAGGCCACCATTTTCATCTACACCGGAAGTGGGGCTATTTATCACTTCCTATTTCCAATTCCAACTTTAATTTTAAACAGATTGGACATATAGGTGGAATGCATAATAATCGAGGCGTGGAACGCACGCCCGTCCGCCATCTTGGAAATACCGGAAGTGGGCATAATTGCGACATATGGGGGAATGACTTCATTTTATGGTGTGAGTACCTATATAAGGCAGTATGGCAGTAGCGGTAGCCCACCCCAGATGATGACCCGTGGGTCGAAACGCGTCGGGAGGACTTCGCTACTGCCACCTTTTCTCTCTGACATGCTGTATTGCCCATCTTGGAAATGTGAGTTTTAGCAATATTTTCTTATTAAAGAGTTTTTTTAAAAAAAAAAAACGTTATTATGCCATGTTGGCTTTGTTTCTTCATCTTCCATGCCTGAGTTGTTGTTGGATTTGCACATGAAGAACTGTGACTACATCTAGTCGTTTGTTGGGATCGTAAATGCCATGATTGATACGTCCATTATACTGGCTGAGATCACAAGCTTTGATTGACCCCTGAGGCGTATGTCTACTAGGGTCATATAGATCTGGTAAGCTCGTGCCCTATAAGGTGGTGGGATCGTCACAGGGTGAAATATTACTTCCCTCGATCACAATATCACAGAATTCTTGTTGTCATCATAACACATCCGGATTGACATCTTGCACGCTTATTTGGACTATATATTCATATATGGACTTCATCACTGTGATTATCTATCTGTAGTTACCGGTTGTTTCACCACTGGGACAATTATTCACACAGCTTCTATACAATAATTTTTGTTTTTCTTGTTTACACACATATTTGGAAGTCACTTCATATGTACTTTCAAGTTTTGTTGCCACGTAGCACCACCCCCGTTTCTTTGGGGTATTTTTATATATTTTGATACACATGAGCACATACCATTTTGTATCACCTTAAGGTATATATATATATATAAGTAGAGCGCTTACACTACACTTTTGACATGTCTTTTAGCTGAAAGGGTCCCTAATTTTAGCGTGTCAGCAGCTGGTCGCTTATATCTTCTTATTATTTTTCATTTTTTATTTTTCCTTTTTCACTTTTTTATTTCCATTTGCGCAATATTGTTGTTGTATATCTCTTTATCTGTGGGCTGGCAGTGGCCTAGAGTAGGCTGGTGACTCACAGGCAGCAGTCACTTCTTGGTTGCTCCCTCTGGCCTCCAGAAGTTTCTGGAAGCAGAGGAGGGGAAGAGAGGTGGAGCTGTCTGGGGTGTGTTAAGAAGCCCTGATCAATCCCCAACCTGGATTGGCAGGGGGCAGGCATCCTTAAATACCTGGGGTCAGCCAGTTGTTTGGGTGGAAGAACTGAGGAGGAGTTGTTTGGGTGGAAGAACTGAGAGAAGGAGTGTTAGGCTGTCGGGGCCTTAGAAGGGGCCTCCCAGTTTGCGGGGGGGGGGGGGGGTGACCTTGGGCCAGGGGCTTGCAGCTGTGATGGAACCCCACACAACTTAAGGGGTGTCTTGAACAGGAGCAGGAGAGGACACTGCCATGCAAGTCTTCAGGAGTGATCCACCAGGTGTCTGTGAGCGACAGACACAGTCGATAGAGCTGGGAGAGGCATGCCAGGAGTGGATGTAGTGCCAGCAGGAGAGACTGAGATGTAACTGGTATTTAAGTGGGGAGGCTGCAGTTAGGAGGGCTGTCAGAGTCTGCATAGGACTGACTGGGATCAGTAGTCCACCTTATTGCAGCTAGTACTAAAAGACTTTCCTTTCAGCAAATGGCAGTTTCTAAGGTCTGACTGTGAGAGTTGGGCCTACCATGTCCTAGCTGTGCCAGGACCCAAGTATTGGAGAGAGAGAGAGAGAGAGAGGGAGGGGGGGAGAGAGAGAGAGAGAGAGAGACTGCAAATATGTGTTGTGCTGGTGGGAGCTGGAGCTCTAGAAAATGTAAATAGAGTTTCCAATTGATCATCATATTGATTTCTGCTATTGATTATGGGCATTCCATAATTCCCTTTACCCCATCCAAGTTCTAATCCTTCAATAAAAATACGAAAACAAAGCTGATTGACTGTTCATTGTCTGGACACCGGTGGCAAGAAAGCGCCCTGAGGCGATTCAGTTCGTATAGGTAGCGCTATACAAGTCATTCATTCATTCATGGAGAGTGACTGCAAGTGAATGCCAGGCTGGGTAGGACGACAGGTGGAAATACTAAATTCTGCAGTCCCTACGGGGGTACCGATACACATGCATATACCCCCATCCACTTCCTTTGCAGTCTAAGGAGGAGCAGTTGGGGGCTGTAAAAATGTAGCACAACTGTGTTTTTATTGCCCCCCCCAACCATAGGTGTAAACATAGCACTACAGCCAGGGCCAGAGGGAGGGGGCAGAAGGGACATGTCAAGGACACAAATGCCCTCTGAAAACTTTCAGCCCCCCTTCCTCCCTCAGATCCCCCCTAAATCTCTTTATTTCAAGCTGGAAAAAAAACGCTTATCGGATAACCATTGTGGTCATCAGGATTGGTGGGCAGGCACATGCCCAAAATCCAGTTGCCAGCCACTAGTACATCTCTTTAAACACTGTATACAGACATCTTAGACTTGAATCATCAAGAGGATTTTTCATTTGTCAAACCAAGCGTCTACATTGAGCACTTTGCCATACCTAAGAATTCTTTGCTTCTCTGGGCTCCAACTGCCGGTGAAGAAAATTGCAAGGCCTTGTATTCAGAATGCTGTTTCTTGATTGCTCTTAACGGGGACACGTTAGTGGTACCCATATTACTTAATCTCTTATTAGGATAAAAGGTAGTATAGGCCAACCCGGGGTATAGTAGTAGTAGTAGTAGTAGTAGTAGTAGTAGTAGTAGTAGTAGTAGTAGTAGTAGTAGTAGCTAATGACCCTTTAAAGAATCTGTTGGTCCGGCGGGCCAGACAATCCGTCCATGTGTGGGCTCCGGCTGACTTTTTATTCCCCAAAAGTCTGGCGGACTTAGAAAGTATTTTTGACTAAAAAATTGTCCGCCGGACTAATCCGGCCATCTGTGTGCTAGTCCGCCGGACTTTTGAAATGAACGGACTTTCCCACACAGGGAGGAAAGTCTGTTCATTTTGAACGTGGCTCCAGGTAACCGGGACTAGCGAAGGAAGTCAATGTTGCCGCCTACAACGGCGAGATTGACACGTCGCTGGCCCCGTCACCTGTTATGGACTTAAAGGAGAGGCCCTAAGCCATGGGAGTCCCCCCCGAGTCCATATCAGACCCTTATCCGAGCACGCAGCCTGGCCGGTCAGGAAAGGGGGTGGGGACGAGCGAGCACCCCCCCCTCCTGAGCTGTACCAGGCCACGTGCCCTCAACATGGGGGGTGCTTTGGGGAAGGGGGGCCGCGTGGCCCATCCACCAGGGTTAAGAGGGGGTTAATTGAAGAAGGCAGGTACTTCCCCTTCAGACCTGCTTATGGTCAGGTGTGCTGAAAGTGTCAGTGTGGAGCTGTTGAGTAGGAGAGAGAGAGACACAGCAGCGCGCTGTGTGGAAACGTCCATTGCTGGATGGTGTACCTGCTGGGTGAGCTTAAACCACAAAAAAAGACTTTAGCTCTGTTTGGAGCCAGGAACTGTTAACTCTAAGCCTGTGGGCTGATGAACTGTGAGCTGTATCTGTGTGCACATCCGTGTCATAAGACAAGTCTGTCTGGTCTTATGTTTTTTTTCTGTTTTTCTGAATAAAAGCCACTTTTATTTTACTGGACTGCCTCTGTGCCAGCTCCTCACCCCTCTGATCCCCTACAATTGGTGGAGAATGCGGGCAGTTTGAGGGTTCCAGTCTAATCCCATGTTCTGGGTTAAAGCTGCACAGACAGTGAAATCTTCTGAACAAGCCATGGAGGAGCTGGTTAAGCAGCTGGTACTGGCTAATACGCAAGTGCAGGCCCACCATCAGGAGGCCCAGGCTCGGCAGGAGCAGATCCTGATGCAGACAGTCGCTGTACAACAGGAAACAAATCGCTTACTGAGTGAACAGATAGGGATTACAAAAGATGGTGACCCAGCAAGCTGAAATTATGAAAGGTGACCCCGCTGTAAAGAGTGACCCCCGGAAGGCAGTGCAGCAGACCCTGCAAAAGATGACGGCCTTAGACAACGTGGAAGCATACTGTACCTAGCTATGTTTGAGTGGGTTGCAACAAGGGAGGGTCTGCCTGATAAAGACTGGGCAGATGTACTGGCTCCTCTCCTGACCGCAGACCCTCAACAAGCATACTGTGACATGGTCCCTGAATCAGCATGCAATTATAAGCTCCTGGAAGCAGAAATCCTAGCAAGGCTGGGAGTGACTGTTGCTTTAAGGGCGAGCTGAGTCCATGGCTGGTGGTTTGACAAGGCTAAGCCTGCCCGTGCACAGCTCTACCACCTGATGCACTTGTTCCAAGATTGGCTGAAACCTAAGGAAAGGACACCCTCTCAGATTGTGGAAAGAGTCGCACTCGATCATTTCCTGCATGGACTACCCAGGGAGCTCCATCGATGGGTGGCTCAGTCCGAGCCTCAGTCACTGGATGAGATGGCTACAGCTGTTGAGCACTACAGTTGTGCAGAAAAGTTCCAGGAGAGTCCCTCTGTCACAAAAAAGCTGGCCCGTTTCAAAGAAGTGCGTTCCAGCACCAGTGTGCCTCCCGGTGATCACATAGTGGCTGCTCGGAGGGATAATACAACTGCCAAGAGCACCCCAGGACCTAAGCTTCCAGGGAACCGTCAGGGGGAACCCTGTGAGGTTCGCCATTGGTCCTGCCATCAACTGGGTCATCTGGCGGCCTAGTGCCCAAGTCGGGAAGAATGGAGTGCGACATGGGTCGTCGTCGCTCCATGTATATCCATGCATTATGTGCTGCAACCAACCTAAATCCGCATGAGTCTGTGGTGCGGGTCAATGGACAGGAGCTGGTAGCACTCCTTGACTCTGGGAGTGACGTTACCCTGCTCCGATAGGACGGATTGCCAAGAAAGCTGGTACCAAGGGAACAGGTTGGGGTCATCTGTGTGCATGGTGATGTTAAAACTATCCGGTGACCTGTGTGACCCTGTGTACACCAGCAGGAATGGCTAAACTAAAAGTGGTGGTGGTCCTGGGACTACCTCATGATTTACTAATCGGGCGAGACTGCCTCATGTTTTGGGACTTGTATGGGCGAAAGCTCAAAGGTTCGGAGGTCTCCCCCAAAAAGCAAGAAACCACAGAGGTGGTGAATAATACTGTGTTGCAGGAGGTTGTTACTAAGGATCAGTACCAGGTTGCTGAACCTGCAGAAAGTGAGCCCGGTCCCCTGGAGGTGTTTGCGGGATTGGAAGCGGAAAGTACCTCCTCTGAGCCAGACATGTCAGATCTCGGGGGTTCCCGTAAATATTTCCTTAGTGCTCAGATGAGGGACCCCACTTTGATCCCTGCCAGGGAACAGGCCACGGTCTTAAACAGTGAACCACAGCACCCTGGGGTGGACGTGAAGTTCCCCCATTTTGCTGTGAATCATGACTTGTTGTACCGAGTAACTAAAGTCAATCAAGAAGTATTGGAACAACTAGTGGTAGCCAAACCATTTAGGTCTAAGGTGTTGCAATTGGCTCATAGTCATGTACTTGTGGGTCACCTTGGAGCGGCTAAAACTCAGGAACCGGTTTTACAGCGTTTTTTTGGCCTGGTGTATATCGAGAAATTAAGGACTACTGTGAGTCCTGCCCTACCTGTCAAAGAACCGCTCCAATACCCCATTTTCGCAGTCCGCTGGTACCGCTTCCAATTATCAAGGTTCCTTTTGATTGCATAGCCATGCACTTAGTGGGCCCCTTACCTAAGTCAGCTAGGGGTCACCAATACATTTTAGTTGTCCTTGACTATGCCACCAGGTATCCGGAAGAGGTCCCTTTAAGAAATTGCTCATCCAAGGTCATCACACAGGAGTTGTTTCAGATGTTCATGAGAACAGGGCTCCCAATCCGAGATCTTGACAGACCAAGGTACCCCGTTGATGTCAAAAGTAATGAAGTACCTATGTAAATCACGACATACATTTAATGGTAATATACATCGTAAACAGCTTTGTATTGTTACGTTTACTGTGTATTCTGTTATATGCTAAAACTTAATAAAAATTATAAAAAAAAAAAAAAAAAAAGTGATGAAGGAACTCTGTAACCTGTTTAAGATTAAACACTTGCGGACTTCAGTGTATCACCCACAAACTCATGGGTTAGTGGAGCGGTTCAACAAAACCTTAAAGGGAATGCTAAAGAAAGCAGTTGAGGAGGATGGTCGGGATTGGGATTGCTTGTTGCCTCCCTTGTTGTTTGCCATAAGAGAGGTATCCCAGGCCTCCACGGCGTTCTCCCCCTTTGAGCTGGTTTATGGGAGACACCCCCATGGACTACTGGATATAATAAAAGAGACATGGGAACAAGAAGCTTCCCCGTATCGGAGTGTGGTAGAACACGTGTCTCAAATGCAGGACCGAATAACAAAAGTTACGCCCATAGTACTGGAACATTTGCAGGCTGCGCAAAACGCCCAGAGTCGTGTATACAACCGATCTGCCAAAATTAGAGAGTTTAAATCTGGGGATCGGGTGCTGGTCTTAGTGCCTTCCATCGAGAGTAAATTTCTCGCCAAGTGGCAAGGACCCTTTGAGATAGTTGTGAGGGTGGGCAAGGTCAACTATAAAGTCAATCATCCCACCAAACGTAAACCCTACCAGATTTACCATGTCAACTTGATCAAACCATGGAAAGATAGACAGGTTTTGACAGTCAGTCTGAAAGTCCCAGAAGACCCTGATGCTCAGATTAAGAAGGTAGGGATTGCAGAGGCTCTCTCCCCTTCTCAAAAAACAGGAGTCCTGGGGGTTTTTGCAGAGGAATCGAGAAATTTTTTCAAACCTACCAGGCCTAACCTTGGTAATTGAACATAATGTCAGTACAGACCATGGCGTTTGAGTAAACCTCAAACCCTACCGCATACCTGAAGCTCACCGGAATATTGTTTCAGCCGAGCTTAAGAGCATGTTAGAGCTTGGAGTCATTGAGGAGTCTTCAAGTAGCTGGTCTAGCCCTATAGTCCTTGTACCCAAGCCGCATGGAACCTGGCGGTTCTGCAATCACTTTCGTAAGTTAAATGAAGTCTCCAAGCCAGACGCGTATCCCATGCCCCGGGTCGATGAATTAATCGAGAGATTAGGGCCGGCCCAGTACATCACCACTCTTGACTTGACCAAGGGATACTGGCAGATCCCCGCTTTCCCCAGAGGCTAAAGAAAAAAACTGCATCTGAAACACCCGAGGGCTTATGGCAGTATGCCCGAATGCCATTCAGGTTACATGGGGCCCCAGCCACTTTCCAGAGGGACATGGACTTCGCCCTGAGACCTCATAAGGAATTCTCAGGAGCCTAGCTAGATAACATTGTCATCTTTAGTAAGGACTGGGAGAGTCACTTACCGAAGGTCCAGTTTGTCTTGGATGCCCTCCAAAGGGCGGGGTTCACAGTGAACCCAGAAAAGAGCACGGTTGGGTTGAAGGAGGCCCGCTACCTGGGGTATGTTGTAGACAGGCGTGTGATTAATCCCAAACTAAACAAGGTGGAGGCTATTCAGTGCTCTGCCGGTTGAAACAAGCTTTGTGCCAAGAACCGGTGTTGGTAGCTCCCGGAGTTTCTGGTACAAACAGATGCCTCAAAATTGGGTCTGGGTGCAGTACTGTCCCAGATGATTGGGGGCAATGAGCACCCTGTTGTGTACTTGAGCCGGAAGCTCACCCCAGATGAGAGGAATTATTCCATTGTGGAAAGGGAGTGACTCGCAACAAACTGGGCTTTGGAGACACTCCGCTACTACTTGTTGGGCTGACCCTTCAAGTTAGTTTCAGATCATGCTCCCCTTAACTGGATGGCCCAAAATAAAGATAAAAACTCCAGAATCATCCGGTGGTTCCTTGCTCTACAGGACTTCAGGTTTGTACTGGTACATAGACCGGGAAAGGTATATCAGAATGCGGATGCCCTTTCCTGGCTCTACTGCCACTGGATTCGTGGTGTCCAGACCCCTGGCCTGGAACAGAGGGGGGGGATATATAGAGGGTCAGCCTGGGGCAGGGTTAAGAGGGGGTTAATTGAAGAAGGCAAGTACTTCCCCTTCAGGCCTGCTTATGGTCAGGTGTGCTGAAAGTGTGGAGCTGTTGAGTAGGAGAGAGAGAGAGACACAGCAGCACGCTGTGTGGAAACGTCCATTGCTGGATGGTGTACCTGCTGGGGGAGCTTAAACCACAAAAAAAAGACTTTAGCTCTGTTTGGAGCAATAAACTGTTACCTCTAAGCCTGTGGGCTGATGAACTGTGAGCTGTACCTGTGTGCACATCCGTGTGATAAGACAAGTCTGTCTGGTCTTATGTTTTTTTTCTGTTTTGCTGAATAAAAGCCACTTTTATTTTACTGGACTGCCTCTGAGCCAGCGCCTCACCCCTCTGATCCCCTACTATATATATATATATATATATGGGGGGGGGGGGGGTAGCACTACACAATCAAGAACAATCTGTGCTTGATTAGCTGCAGTGGAAAGCAGGGAAGACATTGAGGGTCTAATAGATCTCTGGTGTCTCTATGAAAAGTACCTGTCACCTGCCCATGCTATCACATCACACAAGGGGCTTGTTAGCTCCTTTATGATAGCAATAAAATGGAAAACTAAAAATTTAAATTAAAAACAAACAAAAAAAAAACAATAAAAATAATAAAAATAAATTGAAATCACCCCTATTTATTAAAAATAAATTGAAAGCATACTCACAAATGCAATGTATGTAAACTGTGATAGCGCCACACATTTGAAGTATCACACTGTGAATGTCAGAGTGAGAGCAATAATTCTGGGGACATAAATTATGGCAAGCTCTTAATTGATAACCTGTAGGCTTTTGATGCTTTCTCCATCACCACCATAAGAATTATGAAGGTGTCAGTAAGCAGTTTTACACACCCTCCCAGCAGCTGCAGCCTCCAGGAGTGTGTGTACCCTCCACAAGCCAACTGTTTTCTTTCTAAAGACCCCTGTAGTGCCCCCCCCCCCCCCAGGCATGACCCCCATGCCATGCTTCTGGGGCTATGTTGTTCCACCTGCATGCCAAGGACCTGCATGGCAGATGCCAACGGGTGAACAGGAGGGAGACCAGTGAACATCCATACACTGATCTCTCCTAGCTAGAATGAATCTGGAAGTGACGTATAAAACAGCAGTGAGCAACCAGTGGTCTGTGGACCACTGATTGTCCATAAAAAGATTTTGGTGGTCTCCAGGGGTTCTGCCGCAAATCAAATAGAAAAATTGGTGTATATCACGCTGACATATATCAAATAGCAGCCTGCACAACAATAAGACAAATGTAATTCAGAGATACGTGAAAGGTAAAATTTTGTGCAGCGCTCAAAAAATGAAAATTCACGCATATATAAACTAATATACACAGTGCAATAACCACAAAAATGTAAAATAATGAAAAAGAGAGTGGAATTCACACCAAAACTAAAGACCATGTGTCATCATATAAAGGTTTTTTAAAACATAAACATAGCAGTCCTTGAGTAGACAGTAAAAAGAAATGTAGCGGCGGCTCCTGAAGAGCACGCGCTATGCGTTTTTCTAAAGTTAAAGTTGCCTAAACTGTAGTTTGGTTTGGGTACAATTATCTAAATTGGGCCTTGGCATCAGTCTGACTGGGCTGTAAGATGTTCAGCCTGGCCACAGGGGGCACTGTCTCCTCTGGCAGGCATGGAACTATGGTCTGGTCAGTTGCTTAAGTTACTCTCTCTTGGAGCCCGTCCAGTGGGAGTGGCGCTCTCGCTGTGCTTTCTGGGAGAGGGTATTTAAGATGCGGACGTCACGTGGTTCGGGGTTCCGGTCCAGAATAATGTGCTGACTTCATGGTCCTGGTCCTCCTGACCAGCCCCCAGGAAGGCTATGGCCTGGGGTGCGGATACACCCACCTTCAATGTCTCGGGGCTGGCTAGCCCGAGGCAAGGAAACTAAAGGAAGGATTCTGAGGTGGTTGGGTGCCGTCTCCAGTTTGGGAGAGACTCAGTGTACTTCAAGCATTCCAGGGGAGGACTCTTTAGAAGAACACCATGTACAGGTTGGTTTTCTTAGCAAGAGCCTGGAAGGGCTGAAGTAACTGAGAGAATCCGATCGTATGGATATTGCCAATGCAGGCTGAGAGATCCAGGTATCCCACAAGTGTTCTCAAGCTTAGTTTTCCTACGGGTTCTACAACAACGTCTGTGGCAGAGACATTATCTTGTACGTTTCTACAACGTCTGTGGCAGGGACTTGTTCCTGAGTAAGCACCAAGTTGGCTGCTAGGCCTTGTGAGAGGGGGACTGTCCAACCTGAGTGATCATCCAGCTGCGAATGGCTATTCTCTGGATGCAGTCAAAGTAAGCAAGTTCTTCAACATTTTTTTTTACTTTGACACTAAGCCCCTGTACACACGGTCGGACATTCTGCCAACCAAATCCGTCGGATTTTGTCCGTCGGATCTTGTCCGAAACTGTTGCATACACACGGTCGGACTAAGTTGTCGAAAAAATCCGATCATTCAGAATGTGATGACGTAATTTCGTTACATGGGACTACGTTCAGGCTAGTAGCCAATAGCTTTGATGTAGGAATTTGATCTGAGCATGCGTGGCACTTGGTCCGATCAAAATTCTCTACACATGATCGGAGTATGTCCGATCGAACCAGTTGGTCGGAAAATATTTCCAACAAGTTCCAATGGAATCAGTCCGATGCATACCACACACAGTCGGCTTATCCGACATCACGGTCCGATAGGACACATTCCGATGGATTCTCCGACCGTGTGTACAAGGGCTAAGAGTACCCAAACTTCCTTTCCAACCCTCTGATCCCAAGTTGAAAGACTGTTCAATTGTCTGAGTTTTGCAAATAAAATCCATTCAAGTGGATCTATTGTCAGTCTCAAATTACTGGGCCATCCACCACGGGACATCCCCTAGATGTGCAACAAGGAGAACGGAAGGTAACGGTAAGCCCAAAAATAACCAGCAGCTCCTTCGGGGGTTAGTGCTACACAAATAAAGGTTTGTAGGTAATGCAATGACATCAGCAGGGCTCATATTTTCTTTTTTGGTCATGCTATTTTGAACATTTGAGAGGATTTGATCTGACAAGTTGGTTGCTTCTGAGGACTGACGGTGACATCTCTTGACCAATCGGATTGTCTTACAACTTGATCTGGAGCCCAGACGTAGAGGTCTCATATTTTGGTGGTTGCACCATAAGCCTTGTTGACACACTGAGCATATGCCCATTTGAGTCCTCTCACTCCGGTAAGCCTCCTCACTAACTGGTGGTGGTTCTCTTGTCTGTGTCTTTACCTCAACATTGATGTCACCTGGAATTCCACTTCTAGTTACCCACTTTGTTTTCACTGTCTACTCAAGGACTGTTATGTTTATGTTTTAAAAAATGTTATATGATGACACATGGACTTTAGTTTGGGTGTGAATTCCACATCTCTTTTTTTCAGTAAATTTAAATTTTTGTGGTCATTGCACTGTGTATATTAGCTTATATATACACGAGTTCTGCCGCAAATCAACATTGTGGAAGATGTATACCAACCAATGTTATTTCCAGTGTTCTCAATTTGCGTGTACAGTCATTGCCATCAGCACACACTGATACTCGATGCCTCCTCTGTAGTTCCGGCTCCTGTGAACTCAGAGAGAGGCATTGGGAGTAGTGCAGAGAGTGGGAGGTGCAGAAGGAGGAGACTTCCAAGGGCAGAACTGATCACAGAATGTGGGAGGGAAAACTGAGCTTGAGCACAAGGCTGGATAAGGAGGTGAGATCCAATGATGAGTCTGTGTAAGGCGGGAGTGTGATGCAGAGTGAGGGGGGGGAGGGGCAGAGAGCCGGAGCATTGTGTGTATAAGGCATGAGTGTGATCCAGGAGAGGGGGGCAGAGAGCCGGAGCATTGTGTGTATAAGGCATGAGTGTGATCCAGGAGAAGGGGGGCAAAGAGCCGGAGCATTGTGTGTGTATAAGGCAGCAGTGTGATCCAGGGGGAGGGGGGCAGAGAGCTGGAGCATTGTGTGTATAAGGCAGAAGTATGATCCAGGGGGAGGAGGGGAGAGAGACAGAATATTGCGTGTATAAGGCAGCCGTATGATCCAGGGGGAGGAGGGCAGAGAGCCAGAGCATTTTGTGTATAAGGCAGCAGTGTAATCCAGGGGGAGGAGGGCAGAGAGCCAGAGCATTGTGTGTGTATAAGGCAGCAGTGTGATCCAGGGGGAGGGGAGCAGAGAGCCGGAGCATTGTGTGTATTAGGCAGCCGTGTGATCCAGGGGGAGGAGGGCAGAGGGCCACAGCACTGTGTGTATTAGGCAGCAGTGTGATCCAGGGGGAGGAGGGTAGAGAGCCAGAGCATTGTGTGTATTAGGCAGCAGTGTGATCTAGGGGGAGGAGGGCAGAGGGCCAGAGCACTGTGTGTATAAGGCAGCAGTGTGATCCAGGGGGAGGAGGGCAGAGGGCCAGAGCACTGTGTGTATTAGGCAGCAGTGTGATCCAGGGGGAGGAGGGCAGATGGCCACAGCACTGTGTGTATTAGGCAGCCGTGTGATCCAGGGGGAGGAGGGCAGAGAGCCAGAGCACTGTGTGTATTAGGCAGCAGTGTGATCTAGGGGGAGGGGACAGATCGCTGAAGCCTTTTGCCTTGGGTGGCATTTTTCGGGGGAGCTCCGCTGCCCCCAGGCTCCCTTTTCCTGCCACTTCTTCCTGCTGCAGTGATTCCCTCCCTTTGCAAACCCAATACCCTGCAGCTTTCGGCTTCCCTCCACTGCCCTCCCGCCAACTTTGGGAGCTGGAGTGCAGCCTCAGAGGGATCCATTTGGCCAAATAATCTAAAAGACCCCTGATGTCTCATTAAAGAGAGCCTGTCTTAAATATATTATATCACATGGGGTCTGTTAAATGAAGTTGAAAAACAACAGACTTACTGGCCAAATCACTTAGTGAAATTAAAGAAAGGAAAGCCTCAAAAAAGAAAACAAATGCAGCCAATGTATTTAAGAATTGGTACGCTGCAATCTACCATAATAATTTTTGGGGGTTTTAATACCACTTTAATTTTCACTTTGACCTGTTAAAGATTATATAAGGTTGTAAAGATTGGATTAGGACAGCTACTGTATACAGATTTTAGAGATTTTCCTCTGAACACTGCTAATTGTTGAATTAAAAAAAAATCACCCACCTATAATAAGAAGTTGCGGTCCAAGATAGTAATATGTGTTTTTCTCTTCATTATTAGTAGATATGTGCACTTGCCAGCAATAAAAGGCATTATCCTCACTGGTAACTTGATTGATTTGGAAAGATAAAGAATTATTCTTATAGGTGCATTCTCCGATATTTGTGCCGTGGTCACATCCAGTAGCTCTGTCTGCGGTCCTCCGTACATGACAGGTGACGTCACTTGCAGATGTTAGGTTGTTACTTGTGAAGTGACCCAGAAGTGTCACATTATCTCCAGGAGCAGCAAAGATCACCGGTGTTGTCTCCAGACCGGGGTCATTCCTATCTGATATAGAATAAAATATTATTATAGACAAATGTGCCAAACAAAAACCTCAATGCCTGTTTAATTGTTTTTAAAGCTGAACTCAAGGAAAAAAGCCTAATATACAGATGAATGTAATGTATGGGAGCTGGTTTACCTGCCAAAGGATCTGTATTTCTGCCCATCCAGTCCTGAGATTTGCACCCCTCGACAAATAGCACAGCCCTGCCTGAAAGACCTAAAGACCTGGTTCTGTTTTTTCTCTCCTGCAGTTATGTAACGCTAGGGTCCATACAACATGTATGTGTCTAGAACCATCCAGCACCCAGATTGGGGGCTTCTGTCAGTATACAGCTTTCTCCAGTCTGGACCCAGGAACCAGCTATTATAGCTGAATATTGCACCCAATATATTAGACTACACTAGCTTAGGTGCGAACTGGAACTCTTTATTGTAAATTCACAGAATATATACCATGCAAGATCAGATAAGAGTTTATACAAACTGTGAACAGGAATATAATTAACCACTTCAATACTGGGCACTTCCCCCCCTTCCTGCCCAGGACAATTTTCAGCTTTCAGCGCTGTCGCACTTGGAATGACAATTGCACGGTCATAGCCCCCGTACACACAGTCGAACATTCTGCCAACCAAATCCGTCGGATTTTGTCCGTCGGATTGTGTCCGAAACTGTTGCATACACATGGTCGGACAAAGTTGTCGAAAAATCCGATCTTTCAGAACGTGATGACCTAATTTCGTTACGATGGGACTACGTTCAGGCTAGTAGCCAATAGCTTTGATGTAGGAATTTGATCTGAGCATGCGTGGCACTTTGTCCGATCGGAATTCTCTACACATGATCGGAGTATGTCCTATCGGACCAGTTGGTAGGAAAATATTTCCAACAAGTTGGAAAATTTGATCCGACGGATATTCCGACGGAAACAGTCCGATGCATACCACACACATTCGGATTATCCGACAACACGGTCCGACAGGACACATTCTGACGGATTCTCCGACCGTGTGTACGGGGGCTTACACTGTACAAAAACAAAATTTTTATCATTTTGTTCCCACAAATAGAGCTTTTTTTGGTGGTATTTGATCACCACTGGGGTTTTTTTTTGCTAAACAAATAAAAAATGACCGAAAAAGGAGGCGCTGGCTGGCATTACTGCTGAGCACTGATTGGCACCTCTAATGTCATACCTGGTGGTCCTGGGAGGCACCCCTGGTGGCCCTGGATGGGCATCCATGGTGGGCATCCCTGGTGGTCCTGGGTGGCATCCCTGGTGGTCCTGGGTGGGCATCCTTGGCTGGGAGGGGCTGCACTGATAATCCAATAAACGGCTCTTCCTATTAACATGTGGTAAAGAGTCTCCATCAGAGGCTCTTTACCCAGATAGGAGATACGATGTGCCAGACTGACACACCCCACTAATGATCGCTGGCATGCACGCCCCCGGGTTATCCTGTTTCACGTCATATGGTGTCCAGTCAGGATAACTGAACCACTTGGCAGGCAGGAAGTGGTTAACATAGCTAAGGAACAGCTAACATAAACTTAATGCTAATACACATCTAGCACCTAATAGCCGACAGTGATCTAAATGATCTATATGAATTAATTAACAACTAGTCACCTACAGTGCAACCGGAAAGTATTGACAGCGCTTCTTTTTCCACATTTTGTTATGTTACAGCCTTATTCCAAAATGGATTAAATACCGTAATTACTAGAGTATAAGGTAATTGTTTTCCTCAAAATTCTACAAACAATACCCCAAAATGACAACGTGAAAGAATTTTGTTTGAAATCTTTTTTATTTAAAAAAAAATAGAAAACGAAAAAAAAAATCCCATGTGCATAAGTATTCACAGCCTTTGCTCAATAATTTGTTGAAGCACCTTTGGTACCAATCACAGCCTCAAGTCTTTTTGAGTATGATGCTACAAGCTTGACACACCTATTTTTGGACAGTTTCTCCCATTGTTCTTTTCAGAACCTCTTAAGCTCCATCAGGTTGAATGGGGAGCATCTGTGCACAGCAATTTTCAGATCTCTCCGGAGATATTCAATTGGGTTCAAGTCTGGGCTTTGGAAGAATTTTGTCACCCAAAGGAGAAGTGAGACTGGTGCGAACCATAGCCAAAATATGATCAGTAGGAATCACAGGAACTGGAATCAACTCCATCTTGGAAGTGGAGGAAAATTGTCGTAACAAAGCGTCAGCCCTCACATTCTTAGTATCGGGTAAGAAAAAGACAATGTAATTGAAATTAGACAAGAAAAGAGCCCATCGCGCCCTTCTGGGAGAAAGACGTTTAGCCTCAGACAAGAATGTGAGATTCTTATGGTCAGTAAGAATGAGAACCGGCACAGTGGTACCTCAAAACAGATGTCTCCCGTCTTTCAGGGCTAAAATGATCGCTAACAGCTCTGTCACCAATCTCGTATTTGCACTCCGCAGGTCATAATTTCTTGGAAAAGTAGCCACAATGGTGCATAGCGCTCTCAGAGGTAGGGCATTGAGATAGAAGGGTGCCAACTTCAGTCTCAGAAGCATCAACCTCAAAGATAAAAGGTAACGTAGGATAGGGATGTACCAACACAGGAGCAGCCTTGAGACTCTCAAAGACATTAATGGACCCTGGAGACTAATTTCTGAGTTACCGTCCTTTCTGATCATATCAGTCAGGGGCTTGACCAGAGACAAGAAGTCCTGAATAAACTTCCAATAGTAGTTGGCAAAGCCAAGAAAAAACTGCAAAGGACGTAAACCCACAGGTCCGGGCCACTGTAGGACTGCTGAAAGTATCTCTGGGTCCATCAAAAAAACATCAGTGGAAATGACATAACCCAGAAATTTAACCTGTTCACAATGGAATTTTTGCATGTCTCCAATTTACAATAGAGATTGTTCTCTTAGTTTCTGAAGCACACAACATACATCTGTGTGGTGGCTCTTCAGGGACTTGGAAAATATGAGGATATCGTCGAGATAAACCACCACACATAACTGCAACAAATCTTGAAGGACATCGTTAATAAATTCCTGGAAAACTGCTGGGACGTTAGTAAGGCCAAAAGGCATTACGAGGTACTCATAATGGCCTGTTCTGGTATTAAATGCAGTTTTCCACTCGTCGCCCTCCTTAATCCTCATGAGATTGTATACCCCTCTCAAATCAAGCTTTGTGAAAACTGTTGCTCCCTTGAGGTGGTCAAATAACTCCGTAATCAACTGAATTGGATAGGCATTCTTAATCGTGAAATGATTGAGACCCCTATAATCAATACAAGGTCTCAGTTCACCACTCTTCTTCTTCACAAAGAAGAGACCAGCACCAGCAGGAGACGAGGATTTGCAGATGAAACCTCGAGAAAGTGCATCTGTAACATACTCCTTCATGGCCTTATCCTCCAAGACTGACAAAGGGTAAACCCAGCCATGAGGGGATATGGCACCAGGTTGAAGGTCAATTGCGCAATCATATGACCGATGTGGAGACAAACTACTGACTTGACCTTTGTCAAAAACATCGCTAAAATCACGGTACTTCTCCGGCAGGGAGGAGAGTGAAGAAGTGCATAGGATCTTGGCTACCTTCTGGTAGCATGACTTAATGCATTGTGGCGACCAGGCAAGAATCTCAGCATGGAGCCAATCAAAAGAGGGGTTGTGCCTCTGTAACCAAGGATAACCAATAACCAGTGGAAATTTAGGTGAGGAAATAACTTGGAATTGGATTATCTTATGGTGAAGAGCCCCTCCGACAATGGAACAGTCTCATGAGTCACATGGGCAGACTGTAGAGCTCTCCCATCAAGAGCCTCAATGGCAAGTGGAGTGTCACACAGCTGCAGTGGAATCGAATGATTTGATACAAAGGCACCATCAATTAACAGGCCTGCAGCCCCAGAGTCGATTAGAGCCTGTATCTCGATGGATGACTCAGCTGAAGAAAGGGTAACCGAAAGCAGGGGCTTATCCTTCTGTATAACTGGGGATGAAACAACGCCACCTAAGGTCTGTTCATGACAGGTCCTGTTCAGGCATTCCCTGGACGGGTAGGACAAGACTTCAAAAAGTGACCTGCCTGGCCACAATCTCTCCCTCCTCCTAAGGGTTCTCTCATCTGCAGAGAGAAGCGTGAAGCTCAAGTGCATGGGTTCACTTTAACTGACCGACTCGGTACCAGGAGTCATGGGAGGCAAGGGGGGCAAGGGAGGGACTGCAAAGCTTGGAGACAAATGTACAGGAGGCTTCCTCATGCGCTCCTTAAAAAGGAATTCTTTCTCTGAGTCTGGAGTTAATAAGGATGGCAAACGTGATTAACTTCTCCAGCTCAATATATCTCGGGCTGCTATCTTATCCTTGATGGTATCCGAGAGACCATGAGAAAAAGCAGCCACGTGGGCCTCATTGTTCCAAGCAACCTCTGCTGCCAGTGTATGGAATTAAATGGCGTAATCAGCAACAGTCTGATAGACATGAGGCAATTGGCAGCAGAAGCAGAGTGCGTGGGAACGTCAAATACCATTTTTAAAGAAGCCACAAACTTAGGGTAACTCAAGACAACAGGCTTTTGCATCTCCCATAGAGGGTTTGCCCAGGCCAAGGTTCTCTTAGAAAGCAAAGATATCACGAAACCTACTTTGCTTCTGTCCATGGGAAACACCTGGGGCAGCATCTCAAAGTATATCTCAACCTGTTTGAGAAACCCTCTGCATTGGACTGGATCACCCCCAAATCACTGGGGAAGCGGAGCGGAACCAGACATACCTCTTATAGAGGTAATACTCGAGACGGGTGCCTGCACAGAGTCTGGAGCAGCAGCAGGGACAGCATGCAACACAGGTTGTACCGGAGTAGCCACAGTGGGAGATTCCAGGTGAGCCGTGTGACTCAGGAGCATTTTTAACGCCATGGCAAACTGATTTATGCAGCAATTGTGCTCATCCAATCTGGAAAAAATATTACCGACAAGTGAATTGACTGCATCTTCTGAATTCATGGCCTTCGCCTACTGTCAGAAACCATGAATCAGATTGAGACAGAAGTACAGTTAAAATAGACTTGTTTAGTTATAAAAGTAAAGAGAACAAACATAGTCAAAACACAGTGAAAGTTCAGTAACTAGAACGGGTAGTCAGACAAACCAGAAAGTCAGGGAGCCAGGGATCAGCGTAGTGGAAAACCAATGAAATTTTTAACAGGAACGCAGGAGATAATCTCTGTGATGTTGACCAAGGAAAAAGCAGAGATCATCTGGGCTGATGGCTTAAAGTAGTTGTAAACCCGATACAACCACTTTTACCTACAGGTAAGCCTAGATTAAGGCTTACTTGTAGGTGTTCGAAATATCTCCCAAACCTCCACAGTTTAGGAGATATTTAGAAATTAGACAAGCACTGATGTCTATAGCGCATGGGCCATAGACAAACAGCGAGTGTGTCGTTTCTAAATGAGTTTGTGCCGTGACTGGCGGCTTCCGTGCGCATGTGCATGATTGACGTCATTACGGCTCCGGCCAATTAAAGCACCAGAGCCACGATACCCGGAAGGAAGATGGATGCTTCATGAAAAAAGGGACAGCGGTGACATCACAGGCTTCTTTTTCAATGCATAGTAGCCCATTATGCTTTACCTTTGCAGGGAAACA
Source organism: Lithobates pipiens (assembly GCF_037356315.1). Lineage (NCBI taxonomy): Eukaryota > Metazoa > Chordata > Amphibia > Anura > Ranidae > Lithobates > Lithobates pipiens. Next base: position 611,643,932 of record NW_027507903.1, read on the forward strand.
AAGAGGAAGTAAAACCCATCAGGGTTTGCTTCCTCTTTAAGTAGGCAGGATTGATGAGCAGGATATCATCAACAGGTGAGACACTGTGGAGAAATAGGAGGTGGCAATTAGCTAACAGCTGAGTGGCCAGCTCAGAGAAGGAAGGGCCAAGCCCAGTCCTGACAGTGTGCTGTGCTGCCCCGGCTGCTAGACCAGAGCCTGAGGCCTATCCCAGGGACTGCTGTCTGTGGGACCTATCCAGAAGCACAAGAGCAGCGTAGGGTAGGGACTGTGGCTTGCAGTCCAACTAGAAGTGGTGGTTCTGCCTTCCAGGGAATCTGTCGTGGTCCGAGGTAGAGGGGAAACTGGTGCTACTAAAGGAGCATCCACCTTTTTACCAGGGGCCAATGTAAGTAGCTGAAGCAAGTACCAGAGAAGTATTCTCTGCAGCCGGGGATGGTGAAGAATTGGGAAACTTCAGCAGGTGCCAAGCCAGGGACCCAGCCAGTGGAGGTGATATAGGAGCAATATAGTTTGTCAAACCAGGGACCGAGCAGGCCAGAGGGGTGATGATTGAGGAGTATCTGTGAGTGCAAAGCTAGGGACCCAGCAGGGACACGGGGTTGAAGATCAGGGGATGCAGTGGATCAGCAAGTCTAGTGAGAGAGACTGGTAGCACAGTTGAGTGAAGATCTACAGGAGGAAATAGTAGAGGAAGTAAAGGAGTTCATTACAACTTGTGTTAAAAACTGTTACAAGCCTGTTGCCATAGGAGACAGCGATCCTACTCGTGCAGATGTGGTCTCTAGCTGGATGGCTTTCCCTGCATGGCTGCATACCTATAGAGATCTCGGAGTCTGCCAATTAACATTGCAACTGTAGCAAGGCCTCCTGCAGTCTAATGAGGACCTCTAGGGCCAAAAATAGCTGACATCCTGCTGTATGTGGTGGGTTGTGAGGCATAGTGGAAGTTATTGGGCGCCAGACACTTCTTGAATGCAAAAGAGATGTTTATTTCTCTTACACATTTTTATGGGGGAAAGAGGGTTAGGGCCAGGACACCCTTGAGTAGTTGCAAGTTCCATTAGCAGACTCGAGACAGGAGGACAGCCGTGCAGGGAAAGGCCTTCAGCAAGAAGCAACATCTGCACGTGCAGGAATGCTGTGTCCTATGGCAACAGTCTTTAACAGTTCCTAACACAAAATGTAACAGTTCTTTCACCTTCACTACAACTTCTCCTTGTAGTCTCTCACTAGACCCTCTGATTCACTGCCACTGAATCCCTGGAACACCTCCAATCTTCATGGTGGTATCTTCCTCATGCGCCTCTCTGCTGGGTTCCTAGCTTGGCACTCCAGATACTTCTCAAGCTTCACCCCCGCTGGCCTGCTCGGTCCCTGGCTTGACATACAAGGCTGCTCTGCAAGCGGCACCTCTGCTGGCTGGGTCCCCGATTTGATTACCATCTGAAGTTTCCCAATTCTCCACCATGCCTATTCCGGTACTTGTTTCCCTGGTAATAAGGTGGATGGTCCCTTTGTGTTTGTTCATTCATTCATTCATTCATATAGGTGCTCCCAGCAGGCCAAGGGATTCAAGAAAACCCCTGCCCATAGGCTGAGATACCCCTTATACCCATAACCTGACCTTGAGCTACCCTTCTAATATCAAGTACCACCAAGTATCCTGCGACCTAGTGGTAGAAGAGAAAAGTGCAACAAGGCCAAGCTTAGGAAGAATCATTAGATCTCTAATAATTGACCAGGTTACTACTCCTGGCGAGTAAATTTATGAGGAGCTCCATGCCTAAACTCCAGGGTGCTACATCCTCCCCCTGCCCAAAAAACTAAGTCTCAGAGTTTGCAGAAAAAATAATTTGAGCTCCCAAGCCTGAGAGTGAATTCCTGGCAAAACTGGGATAGGTGGGGAAAGGGAAAGATTAACAAAGTAACAATATAAAAATATAAAACGTATGTGTGGCATACCACTTGAAATAAACATGTTATCAGACACATAAAAATGGTAAGTCATGTATGACACTCAAGTATCAAAATAGTTATGTATAATTGTAAAGACAAGCAGAGCAATAATATTGCTTCCTAACTATCTATACAATATATACAGTAATAACAAAATATACAGAGGGTTAGTGTTGTCATCAGGTTAGTTCCCTGTCTCTCCTTAGCCAAGGAAGATGCACCGATACAGCAACACCTGAAAGAGAAAGATCAAAACAAGCTGTTCACAACCATGGACATTTCTCATTTGGCATTTTGCAAATTTTTATCAGCCTGCATTACCATAGTAAAAACAAAACAAAAATAAGAAACTTATCAATTGTCATTCATATATATTGAGAAATTTGGATTTTGTAAAGTCTGACCTTGGCTTACCTTTCACTGTAAGCCTTGTACCACCAGGGCTTCCCCATTTCTGGCTGTCCCTATTGGGAAAACCCAGTTCTAAGCGGCAGCAATAGTGTGTAGCGTCCTCCTTCTTTACATTGTTTATGGTTATTGAGGCATTTTTGTGTCTTAGATCGAATGTCACATTTAGCCTTCCCCGATACTTGGGGGAGAAGGATCCTGTACTGGTGTTATAAATGATCCTATTATCCCCTCCACAGAAATTTCGATCAGCTGCCCTCAAAATGAAAGTTGTGGATACAGTGCTGCTCTTTGGTTCTGGAAATGAAAATTGGCACGGGATGGTGACCGACTTCCCTTCTATCGATTCAGTTCTTGGAGGCTGATCAACACATAGCTGTCCAGAGGTTTCATGAAATCTGTCTGAGAACAAAACACATGTAACTTATTTAAAGCTGAATTCAAGGCAAACAGTAAATGATGAAATACGTACTGTATAAGAGAAAAGTTTAACGCCAACTGCATAAATTACATTTAAGTGGACCTTTACCCCCCCCCCCCATACTTAAAGTGGTTGTAAACCCTTACAACACACTTTGACCTACAGGTAAGCCTAGATTATATGCCGCGCGTGGCAGCTCCCGTGCGCATGCGCGGGAGTGACATCATAGCGGCTTCGCCGAATGACAGCGGCGGAGCTGCGAGACCCACCAAGAAGATGGATGCGCCAGACTACAGAGGACAGCGGTGACATTGCTGGCTCCTGTGTCAGTTACCTTTGCAGGGAATGAAAGAGGAAGTAAAATCAGGGTTTACTTCCTCTTTAAAATCTCTTGTATAGGCAGCTCTATATAAACTGTCCAACACATTTACAAGCCATTTTGTAAACAAAAATATTTTTTAAGTTATTTACATGTCCTTGAATTGCACTTTCTGTTTAACCACTTCACTAAAGGGCACTTTCCCCCCTTCCTGCCCAGGCCAATTTTCAGCTAAGCAAATAAAAAAAGACTGAAAATTTAGAAAAAAATAATTTTCTTCGTTTCTGTTATACAATTTTGTAAATAAGTAAGTTTTCTCCTTCACTGAGGGGCACTGATTAGGTGGCACTTATGGGCACTGATGAGGTAGCACCAATGAGGTCGCACTGAAGAGGTGGCACTGATGGGCACTGATAGGTGGCACTGATGGGGATTCATAGGCCGCACAGATGGGCACTAATAGGCTGCACTGATGGGTACGTATGGGTGGTACTGATGGGCACCTAAAGGCGGCACTGATGGGCACGGATGGGCACTGATAGTTGGCATTGATGGGCATCGCTGATATGGAGGAACTGTCAGGCATCGCTGGTAGGCAGTGATTGGCATCATATATATAGGCAGTGATTGGCATCATATGTGGGCACTGATTGGCATCCCTGGTGGCCAAGAGTTGCATACCTTGTGGTCATCAGTGGTGAACATCCCCGTTGGTCTTGGTGACATCCCTGGTGGTCCTGGTGGGCATTCTTGGGGGAGCTACACTTATAATCAATCAGCGCAGACCCCCCTGTGAGGAGAGCCGCCGATTGGCTCTCCTCTGCTCGCGTCTGTCAGACCCGATTCATGGCTTTTCCTGTTTACATCGTGATCAGCTGTGATTTGACACAGCTGATCACATGGTAAAGAGCCTCCATCAGAAGCTCCGTCAGAAGCTCTTTACCGAGATTAATGTTGCAGTGTGTCAGACTGATACACAGCATCACCGAGCGGGCGCATGCTGGCCTGTTATCCTGATCACGTCATATGACGTCATATGACGGTCAGGATAACACAAGAACTTTGCGCACCTCATATTGATATACAGCGGGCGGGAAGTGGTTAAGAATGCCCTGTAGAAGTTTTACAGCTACAGGGCGGCTCTCCTGCACAGAATCACATATGCACTATATTACTAAAAGTATTGGGACGCCCGTCTTTACACGCACATGAACTTTAATGGCATCCCAGTCTTAGTCCGTAGGGTTCAATATTGAGTTGGCCCACCCTTTGCAGCTATAACAGCTTCAACTCTTCTGGGAAGGCCGTCCACAAGGTTTAGGAGTGTGTCTATGGGAATGTTTGACCATTCTTCCAGAAGAGCATTTGTGAGGTCAGGCACTGATGTTGGTTGATAAATAATAAAGAGAAAATAAGCAGTGCTCCAAATAATGCAACAATATATAACATTAAAAAAAAAGTGTCCATGTGCAAAATAGAACTCAATCTTAATAATGTAACAATAAAAAAAATCATAAAGAGTCCATAAGTGCAAAAAAATCCAATGAAGGGATGATCCGTGCAGAATGAAAGTGTTCGTCACCAGCAACACCCTCACACTCATGCCGCGTACACACAATAGGTTTTTCCGTCAGAATAAACTCTAAAGGTTTTTTTCGACCGCGTTCCAACGGAGTACCTCTGAAATGGACTTGCCTACACACGATCACACCAAAGTCCGATCATTTAGAATGCGGTGACGTAAAAGGCATACGATGGGACTAGAAAAAGGAAGTTCAATATCCAGTAGCCAATAGCTTACCTTGCGTCGTTTTTGGTCAGTCGGAACAGCACACAGACAAACGGTTTTCCTGATAGAAATTGATTCTGTCGGAAAGATTTAAAACATGTTCTATTTCTAGGTCCATCAGAATTTTCGAAAAAAAAAAAAAGTCAGCTGAAGCCCACACATGATCGGAATATCCGATGAAATCATTCCGTCTGACTTTTTCTCCCGGAAAGTCCGACCGTGTGTACACGGCATAAGACTTCTTACCAGATGTCCAGGACCACAAATTATAATGGTCAAACAAGTAGCAGCAAGTTTATCCATCACATGGTTCACAAATCACATAGAGGAGACTCACATAAAAAAAAAGGAAAGCTCCCATAGTGAAGCCCATCATGATGTGAAAAAGTTTATGGACCGTGCTTTGTGTATTGGTGTGCAGTCATGTTGGAACAGGAAGGGGCCATCCCCAAACTGCTCCCACAAAGTTGGGAGCATAAAATTGTCCAAAATATCTTGGTATGCTGATGCCTTAAGAGTTCCCTTCACTGGAACTAAGGGGCCAAACCCAACCCCTGAAAAGCAACCCCACACTGTAATCCCCCTCCATCAAATGATTTGGACCAGTGCACAAGGCAAGGTCCATAAAGACATGGATGAGTGAGTTTGGGGTGGAGGAACTTGACTGACCTGCACAGAATCCTGACCTCAACCCGATAGAACACCTTTGGGATGAATTAGAGTGGAGACTGCGAATAAGTGCCTGACCTCACAAATGCGCTTCTGGAAGAATAGTCAAACATTCCCATAGACACACTCCTAAACCTTGTGGACAGCCTTTCCAGAAGAGTTGAAGCTGTTATAGCTGCAAAGGGTGCGCCAACTCAATATTGAACCCTACGGACTAAGATTGTGATGCCATTAAAGTTTATGTGCCTGTAAAGACAGATGTCCCAATATTTTTTGTAATATAGAGTATATATATATATATATATATATATATATATATATATATATATATATATATATATATATATATATATATATATAAACACTCACTTACACACAGTATATACGTAATTCTGCAATTCAAAGCCCCTGCAGCTGTGCCCAGTCACTGCTGAGGGGGCTGACACGTTCCCTCTGTGTCTCTTCCGGGTTCGTGGGCTCCGCCGCTGTTAATGGCCGGAGACGCCATGACGTCACTCCTGCGAATGCGCTCAGGAAGCCCTCCGTTCCGGCAAGGAGCTCTAAAGTTCTGGCACGATACGCCGGACCTTCAGAGCACATGCATCTCTGACGTCAGTGTGAAGATCTCCTAAACCATGCAGGTTTAGGAAATATTCATTTTACCTACAGGTAAGCCTTAATATAGGCTTACCTGTAGGTAAAAATCACCAAGCTGGCAATACAACTGCTAATAAAAATCTTTCCAACCGCTTTAACCCTTTGATCTCCCTAGATGATTAACCCCTTCCCTGCCAGTGTCATTAGTACAGTGATAGTGTATATTTTTAGCAGTGATCACTGCATTAGTGTCACTGCTTCCCAAAAAGTGTCAGGTGTCAGATTGACCGCCGCAATATAGCAGTCCTGCTATAAATCGCTGATCGCCGACATTACTAATTAAATATTTTTTAAAAATCCATAAATCCCATATTTTGCTGCTGCTATAAGGTTCAGGTAAACCAATCAATATACGCTTATTAACAAAAATATATAGCAGAATACATATTGGTCTAAATTTATAAAGAAATTAGATTGTTTTACATTTTTTTTTTCATTGGATATATTTTATAACAAAAAGTTAAAAATATTGTTTCCTGACAGACTCCATGGCAGCCTACGTATGGGTTAATCCTGCCTCTCATACCTCATACGACCCCACTCCCATAAATCTTTGCTTCTGAACAGAGACTGTGTTCCTTTTTTGTCCTCCTCCTAGGACCAAGGTGTTTGCTTACTTTACGAAGAGTTCCGGTCCAGTCCTGTTTGCACGAAGATCCTGAGGGTGATTGTGATTCCAGCAGTCCCAGCTATTAGCCGGGTGGAAACGGGCGATATATGCGATGCCATGAAGAGCTTACTAACCTGCCATTGGCAGGCAAGCGGCAATTTGGCCATACGTCCTTTGCTATTAGCAGGAGGCCTCTATTTTGATGTCCCGTTCGTGCAGTGGGTGGGGTACCCCCAGTCAGGATGGATCGGGATCGTGCCGTGGCGGTATCGTATTGATTTTAATCATTATCATTATGGCAGCCTGTTTATGTGTGTTGTTTGTCATCTCCTTCTTTCCATTTCCTGGTATGTATGGCGGCTGGAGCGCATTTGCGTTCCAATCCACTGCCTCTTCCGTTCGTTCTGCGCAGGCGCGTGCCTCGTTCGGATCGAGGCTTGGTCCGAACGTGCGCAGTTTTTCGGAAGACGGCGGTGATCGTGCATGCGCACGAACTCCGCTGACCGACGCCAGGGGGGCATGGTGACGTCACCATCGGCGCCAACTTTTAAATAGCTGTCAGATACAGCTATGGTTGGGATCGCTCTGCGAGAGTGTGCTGTGTGTCTTGCTTGGAGGTATGTTCTGTTTGCCAGGAAGCTCTATTATTTGATTCCTGTCAGGTGCTTATGGTGTTTTCAAATCTCTTCAGCATACAGACTTTCTCATTATGGACGTATCATCGCCCCCCAGTGGCCAACCCTTACGCTGCAGGTAGGAATATTATTTCCTTCTGCTGGGTTGTTTTCGGTAATTACTTTTGGTTTTCTTGCTGTAGTTTTTTCTTTCTATTTAGCCCTTCTAGGTCTGAACGTCATTTATCGGCACGCAAAGATACTGACCAGTCTAGGTTACATCATCGTCAGTCTACGTCAAGTTCTAGACGCTCTAGATCACCCTCCAGACACCATAGATCAAGATCTGGATCTGGTCGTCATTCAACCCACCGTTCCAGCCGCTTAGAGAAAGCCTGCTGGGGTTGTAAATCTCACGTTCCAGAGGGTAAATCTCTCTGTGAGTCTTGTTATTCCAGAGCTATGAAGGAAAGGGGAGCCGGAGACCAGCAAGTGGATGCATTGGTCAGGAAGGTGGTTCAAGAATCTCTGAACAAGGCCGAGTCTGATCGGATGTTTAATCCTCCTTCCGTTACAGCTCCTGTCGATGTAGATGCAGACCCCGTAATTCCGGGTCCCTCCAGACACAGTGTCTCTCCAAGTGAATCTTCAGACAGTGAGATTGATGATTCAACTGCAGGTTTTGATTTTTCTCTTGTCCCGCAGTTAGTCAGAGCAGTCAAGGACACTCTAAAATGGGAAGAGCCAGTTGAAGCACCCTCTAAACAGAGGAAGTACTTTAAACACCTTAAGAAGGACCGCCCGAATTTCCCCTTCTTGGGTGAGCTCGGTGAGATTATTTCAGACGAATGGGGAAAAGTGGAGAGGAAGAACTCCTTAATTTCCAAGATTGCCAAAATGTACCCGTTTAAAAGCGAGGAAGTTAAATATCTGGATTCAGCCCCTCTTATTGATGCGGCTCTAATGCGTCTAGTCAGACATGTTACACTCCCTCTTGAAGATTCCGTTTCGTTCAAGGATGGTTTAGAGAGGAAGATTGACACCGACCTGAAGCGCATTTATATCACCGCAGGCATGGCTTGTAAGCCAGCTCTGGCTCTTGCAGCATTATCTAAAGCCATGGAGTCTTGGACGGATGATGTTGGTGCGGCTTTGGGAAGCGTTTCGGAAGAACTTATCCGGAATTCACCAGTACATGAACTGAAGTTAGCATCAGTCTTTTGGGGGAAGCATCCCTTGATATTATCCGCCTAGTGGCACGTGTCATGCTCTCCTCCGTTACTGCGAAGCGCGCTCTGTGGCTTCGTCCGTGGGTTGCAGATCCTGCCCCTAAACAGGCATGGTGTAAGATTCCCTGTGAGGGACCCTCCCTCTTCGGGAACAAACTTGATTCTGCCATTTCCAGTGCTACTGGGGGTAAATCAGGGATCCTTCCCCAGGATCGTCGCCTCTTGGGTCAGAGGAAAGTTCAGCCCAGACAAGAACAAGAGCCTGCTAGAGATGCTTGCCGTTACAGGCCTGGTCGGGAATTTAGGAAGAATTGGAGAAGGGCTCAGTCTTCAAGCCAAAAATCCTCTAAGTCAACTACATCAAGGTACAATCCTACCACTTGTGGAAGAAAAAAAAAAAAAAAGGTACTCCTGTCTTACACAGATTCCCTGTTGGCTCAAGGCGCTGCCATTCCGGTCCCAACCAGAGAGAGATTTCAAGGGGTCTACTCCCCCCTCTTTATGGTCCTCAAAAGAATGGCTCCTGGAGACCAGTTATCGACCTAACGCATCTGAATTCCTTCATCAAGAAGGAAAAATTCAAGATGGAGACATTACTAACAATACGTCAGTCAATACAACCAGGCGACTGGTTGATTTCCATAGACTTGAAGGATGCTTATTTCCATGTTCTGATCGCAAAAGAGTTTCAGAGGTACCTTCGGTTTGTAGTGGGCGAATTACATCTTCAATTTGTATGTCTCCCGTTCGGGCTTACAACATCGCCTCGAGTGTTTTCGAAGCTCTTACTGGCTGTGGTAGCACTAATCAGGATCAAAGGTATTCGATTACACCATTACCTAGACGATCTACTATTGCTTTCCCAAGACAGAGAACAGCTACTGTTACATCGAACTCAAGTCATCTCGACACTCACGGAATTCGGTTGACTGTTGAACCGGGGAAAAAAGTCATGTGGACCCAACTCAGTCTTTGATTTTTCTCGGAGCCCAGTTCAACACGGTCGAATGTACCATCTCCCTTCCGGTGGAGAAAATTCCGGTGATCCGAGACAGGATTCAGCCTGCATTGCATTCTCTTCTTCTCAGGGCCTCACAGTGCCTCAAGATAATTGGCACTATGGTATCCACAGCCCCATGATAAAGTGGGCACAATGGAGGATGTGTCCCTTTCAGAAGGGTTTTCTTCTACAATGGGACCAGGGGTCTCGAGACCATCTGGTCAGGATAACCCCCTCCATGCGGGAGAGTCTCTTCTGGTGGCTCCAACGAAAGAACCTCCTCAATTGCCATTCCATAGCTTCCGTCTCTTGGATCACAGTAACGACGGACGCCAGCAACATGGGCTGGGGCGCCCTGTGTCTGTCAGAAATAGCCAAGGGCGTGTGGGAATTTCCAGCCCAAGAGGTAGTATCCAATGTTCTAGAGCTTTGTGCTGCTCTCCGTGCTCTTCAAGCCTTTTCTCACCTGATTTCAGGGACCTCGGTTCTCCTAAGGATGGACAACACGACAGCAGTGTATTATATCAAGAGACAAGGAGGCACCCGCAGTCTCTCTCTGCCGAGGGAAGTGAGCCCGATCATGTCTTGGGCTCAGATGAACTTGTCAAATCTGATGGCGGTTTATCTCCCCGGAATTCAGAATGTCCAGGCGGACTTCCTATTAAGGTTCTCCCTGGACAACGAGTGGTCTTTCCATCCCGAGATATTCACATGGATTCTGTCTCTGGGGATCCTGCCAGAAGTGGACCTGTTTGCCTCCCCGTGCAATTTCAATCCGGAGAAATATTATACGAGGTGTCGTTGTCCTCAGGCCTTCGGTATGGATGCACTGACGGATCAGTGGAGGTTTCGCACGGCTTATGCCTTTCCCCTAGTCCCGGTCATCCTGCGATTCCTTTCAAGGCTCAGGTGGGAGAAAGTTATGGTGGTGACGGTTGCTCCATTTTGGCCCAACAGGCCGTGGTTTCCGCTCCTAATGCAGCTGAGTTTTCGGGATCCAGTTCCTCTCCCTTCCAGGGCAGATCTCCTGCTACAGGGAACATCTCTTCACCCATGCCCGGCCCATCTTCATCTGATGGTTTGGTTCTTGAAAGGGGAAGGTTGGAAGCATTAGGGTGTCCAAGTACTGCCATCGCTACTCTACTGAATGCTAGAAGGCCAGGTACTAATAAAGTCTATCAAAGAATTTGGGTGAAGTTTGCTGACTATACTTCTTCCGTTGGCAGTTCCTGTAGTGATCCGAAGATTCAAGACATTTTGGGTTTCCTACAGACGGGACTAGACCTGTCACTATCAGTGAGTTCCTTACGAGTTCAAATTTCGGCAATTTCAGCATTTACTGGCGTTTCCTGGGCCAAACACCGTCTTGTCAGACAGTTTTTCAGGGGAGCAATAAGACTCAGACCCCAGAAAAAAAACAAGATTCTCCAAATAGGATCTTCCTTTTGTCCGGGATTCCTTTTCAGAGGAAAGACCTGAGCATATGGTTCAATCATCTATCAAGGCTCTTTCTCTCAAAGCCGCCTTTCTGGTGGCTATAACATCGGCCAAGAGGGTCTCCGAGATCAGCTCTCTGGGTTGCAAAGAACCTTTTCTGACGTTTTTCCCGGATCGTGTGGTCTTGGTTCCCATGTTAGGGTCAAATCCTAAGGTCACATCTGTATTTCATGAGAACCAGGAGATTGTTCTTCCTACTTTTCGGACTTCCGGAGATTCTAACATTCATCCTTTAGATGTTGGAGAAGTTCTAAAACAGTACTTGGAATCCACAGCTCCTTTTCGGACTTCTGACCATCTCTTTGTTTACTTCCATGGAAAGAATAAGGGATCACGTGCTTCTTCAAGAACCATTGCAGCTTGGATTGTTCAGGCTATTCAAGGGGCTTATAAAGCTAAGGGTTTGGCTCCTCCAGAGGCGGTGACAGCTCATTCTACCAGGAGTGTTTCAACATCATGGGCGGCTGCTCGTCATGTTTCTCCAGAAGTAATCTGTAAAGCGGCCTCATGGTCATCAATTAATACCTTTTATGACACATTATTGTGTTGAGCCGGCTTCTTTATCGTCGGTTAATTTTGGTTTGCATGTCTTATCTGTTGACGGTGCCAATTAAACCTTTTTCTGTTAACCAGCAATTTCCCACCCGGTGTGTATGGCTAGTTATTTCCCATACGTAGGCTGTCATGGAGTCTGTCAGGAAAAAGGAAAATTTATATCAAATACTTACCGTAATTTTCCTTTCCTGATGGACTCAATGGCAGCAGGAGTTCCCTCCCATTTGCTGGAGTAGGCTAAGTTACGGAACACAGTCTCTGTTCAGAAGCAAAGATTTATGGGAGTGGGGTCCTATGAGGTATGAGAGGCAGGATTAACCCATACGTAGGCTGCCATGGAGTCCATCAGGAAAGAAAAATTACGGTAAGTATTTGATATAAATTTTCCTTTTTTTTTTTTTTACAAAATGATCTATATTTTTTTTGTTTATAGCGCAAAAAATTAAAAAACGCAAAAGGTGATCAAATACTACCAAAAGAAAGCTCTATTTGTTGACATAAAAGGACATAAATGTTATTTGGGTACAGCATCGCATGACCGCACAATTTTCAGTTAAAGTAATGCAGTGCCGTATCGCAAAAAAATAGCCTGGTCGGGAAGAGGGGGTAAATCTTCCGGCGGTAAAGTGGTTAAATGAGGCACAGGTGATGGACCCAAATGCACCTTGTAAAAGATACATCACCATTTTCCAGGAAGATCTTGTCTGTACACTGAGATTTCATGACATCCGTCCCATTCAGAATTGATTCAGCAGTGGATTTGTTCATGAATCCCCTGCTAAATGGAACAGAGCTGCTCCATGTGAAGGAGCTTTATTTTCTTTAACCGCTTCAATACCGGACACTTTTACCCCCTTCCCGCTCAATAATCTTTCTTCATAAATTTAGGCCAATATATATTCTGCTACATTTCTTTGGTAAAAATAACCAAAATCAGTGTATATTATTTAGTCTGTAGGAAAGTTAGCGTCTACAAACTATGGTATATATTTGAAAATTGATCAATCCTGGTGTACTGATGGCCTATTTCCTTTCTTGAGGACCGAAAATATCACGACAGTACATATATTCCCCAAATGACCTTTTTTTTTTTTTTTTAAAGTAGACAGTCCAAGGTATTTAGTAGGAGGCATGGACAATTTAGTCTTTTTTTGTCACAATTTTTTAGGGCTGTTACTGATTTAAATTTTCGTGTTCGAGTAATCGATTTTCTTTAAAATCAATGAATCGACTAATTTCGATTAATTATAAGGCACATACAGATCCTACTACTTTTAGCTGATCTCCTTGCATTGCAACTCTGCATTAGTCAGTGGTAAATGTGGTATACACTATATACAATCACCCAACACTAGTGCGTTTCCACAATCCATGACTTAACTTCACAGTTCACACAAATATGTTTTAAATTCAAACTGATTTAAGTCATTTTTTTTCCCACAGTAGCATGACAATCCCTCCACCTCCGGTTTAATCACTCTCACCTTATGGCATGGACCCCTGTGCAAACAGATGGTCATGCAAGCGGGTATCAAAAGGGTTAACATGGACCATAAACTTCTCTCACATCTCTTAAGATCTCAGCAAGGATGCCGGGTCATGGGTAGAAAGAAAAGATCTAAGTGATCACCGCTTACGTTTAAGATTAAATTTTTGTGTTCAGACACAAACTACTCATCTAAAGCCGACAATTGTGTTAGTTCCGTAGGACAGCAGAGGGTGACGTCATGCGTAGCTCCTCCCCGTACGTGTTCAATCAGAACTTCAACGTCACCGGACTCCTCCCCTCTTCCCTTTCGTTAGCAAACATAGGCACTTGGGAAAGTGGGGAGGAGTCTGGTGACGTCGATGTCCATGACGTCACCAGATCTCCGACGGAACTCCCTGAAGACCCGGAAGTCGGCAGAGTACCTGTCAAAAGAATTTTGATCAATCAAAAAAATTTATGAGTAATCAAGGAATTCATCTTTAATTTCCACAGCCCTACATTTTTTTCTTGAAAAATTAAGAATTTATATAAAATTTAAGAAATTTTTTTTTTTTTTTTTTTACATTCTGTTACCGGTGGAAGTGATCAGGGATACTGACTGGTGATAGCATGTAAAAATAACTAACTAAATAAATATGTACAATGTTTATTTTTATTTTTTACAATTTATTTCCTTTTTAATCATTTTTTTTTCTTACATACTATGACAAAAGCAGTGCAGTGTTATGACACTGTGTAACTCTGGGGGGGGGGTCAGAATTTTTTTTTTACACCACGACTAACAGCAATGGTCATTATTATAAGCAATCATTTTTATAAATGCATTAGTCATATACAGCACTGTATATGTGGAAAGAATAAACAAATAAGTCCACAGAAAAAAAGTATAAACAGTTCCTTTGGGTCCTGTGTTAAATAGAAAATATCCTCCTGTGGTTCTAATTGACAGACGTGAAGAGTAAGAATATTCTGCCAGTGGTTAGTATCAGAGTCTTACCAGAAATATTTGCATAAGGAGAGGGCTTGAGACTTTATATAAAGCATGAGACCCAACTGGCAACATGAACAAGGAGTGTCTGGTGAGTACATAGTCGGAGATAACTTTATAACATTGTGTCATATCATATACATAATATCATGATCAAGCTTTTCTTTGTTTCTGTCTGTACATTTTGTAAATAAGTAATTTTTCTCCTTCACTGATGTGTGCTGATGAGCACTGATAGGTGGCACTGATGAGCTATGATGGGCGCCTCCGTGGGCGCAAGAATGGTGACAATGGGGCGACGTCATATGAAGTTGCCCCAGAATGAGAGGGGATCCTGCCCACTGTCATTTACTATATGGCGGGGGCAGGAGTTAGTTAAAGAAGAACTACGGTCAGTAACAATAAAAATTAAATGTCAACAGCAACAAATACTGTAGCTGCCGACTTTTAATATTCAGACACTTACCAGCCCAGGGATCTATTCCTGTCATCACCTGGGCTGATTCTTAAATAATCTTTGGATCCCCGTTATACAATGCACTTTCTGATTGGTCCCACAGTCACATGTCCCAGGAAGTTACGGGTAGACATGTGCATTAGTTTTCGTCCGAATGCATTATCGTCAGATTTTCAGGTATTTTCGTTATCTCTTTAACAAACGATAACGAACATGCAGAATCCGAAAACTGAAAGATTAGACAGAAACAAATGCTTTATTTTCACTTTTGTTGCAACAATTCGATATAGATAGGAGATTCGACATGACCCTGACAATAGCTATCTGTGTCCATCGAACCTGTGGCCGAATGTGCCTAACCTTAGCTCTATTAGTTCAAGATTATTCTACATAGAGAGAAAAGATTCGACCTAGAGAGAAAAGATTCAACATTATAGAGACAATAGCAAAAAAGGTCGAATGTGCCTAACCTAACTCTATTAGTCCAAGATTATTGGGCATAGAGAGAAAAGATTTGACATGAAGACAGATTCAACCTTAATTATTTTGGATTTTCGGACAAATGCATTTTTTAACAAAGCAAAATAAATAAAAATGAATTTCGTGAGTAACTAAATAAACTTATTTTTCGGCCGAAAACTAAATTCTGAAACAAAATATTTCAATGTGCACATGTCTAGTTAAGGGTGGGGAGGGAGGGCAAAACTCCAGTTCCCCTAAGTGAGGAGAGCAGAAGTAGGAGTAGGTATCTGTCAAGCATGGGTAGCTACTCTCAGAAAGATATAATCCAAAAGTGGTAAGTAGGAGGAGGATCATCAGAACTTCCCCTTTCAGGGGAAGTTCTGCTTTAACCATGTTCCTTTGGGCCACGTCCAATATCTGGAACAATTTAGCCACATTTCACCATGGTATGCTCTGTGCCGTGCATGTTTTCTTCTTTGCAGGCTGTATTTCTTTCTCAACTTCTGATATTGGGAGGTATTATATAATAAAAATAAAAAAATATATCCCTACAGATTTCATATATATATATATATATATACACACTAAGGATGAGCTTTGTGTTCGAGTCAAACGTATGTTCGACTCGAACATCGGCTGTTCGCACGTTCGGCGAATACCAAACGTTATGGGCCATTTGTGCCAAATTCGTGTGGTGCTCATGGCCCACAATGCACTGTGCCATCACAGTGCATTGCTGGCTCATGATTGGCCAAGCATGCACCGTGACCCCGCATGCTTGGCCAATCACAGCTCCAGCAGCGAGGAGAGCCATGATTGGCCACAGGCAGTTTAGTACACGCCCCACACTATATAAGGCCGCCAGTGCGGCGGCCTTGTGTAGTGTTCCGGCGTCTGCAGGAGTTAGTGGGTGTGGTGTGCCTTCAGCGCAGTATATACATGTATCTACCCTTTATTGCTGTTCTCTAATTGAGCCATCTGCAGGAGTTAGTTAGTGTTGTGTGCCTCTTGCGCAGTATACACCTGTAGCTACCTATATTGCTGTTCTCTAATTGAGCCATCTGCATGAGTTAGTTGGTGTTGTGTGCCTCCAGGGCAGTATACACCTGTAGCTACCTATATTGCTGTTCTCTAATTGAGCCATCTGCATGAGTTAGTGGGTGTTGTGTTCTTCCAGCGCAGTATACACCTGTATCTACCTATATTGCTGTTCTCTAATTGAGCCATCTGCAGGAGTTAGTGGGTGTTGTGTGCTTCCAGCGCAGTATACACCTGTATCTACCTATATTGCTGTTCTCTAATTGAGCCATCTGCAGGAGTTAGTTGGTGTTGTGTGCCTCCAGCACAGTATACACCTGTAGCTACCTATATTGCTGTTCTCTAATTGAGCCATCTGCAGGAGTTAGTTGGTGTTGTGTGACTCCAGCGCAGTATACACCTGTAGCTACCTATATTACTGTTCTCTAATTGAGACATCTGCAGGAGTTAGTGTGCATTGTGTGCTTCCAGCGCAGTGTACACCTGTATCTACCTATATTGCTGTTCTCTAATTGAGCCATCTGCAGGAGTTAGTGGGTGTTGTGTGCCTCCAGCACAGCACAATACACACCTGTATCTACCCTTTATTGCTGGTGTTCTATAATAAAGGCATCTGCAGGAGTTAGTGGGTGTTGTGTGCCTCCAGCACAGCACAATATACTCCTGTATCTACCCTTTATTGCTGGTGTTCTCTAATACAGCCAACTGCAGGAGTTAGTTGGTGTTGTGTGCCTCCAGTGCAGTATACACCTGTACCTACCCTTTATTGCTGTTCTCTAATAGAGCCATCTGCAGTAGTTAGTGGGTGTTGTGTGCCTCCAGCACAGCACAGTATACACCTGTATCTACTCTTTAATTGCTGGTGTTCTCTAATACAGCCATCTGCAGGAGTTAGTTGGTGTTGTGTACCTCCAGCGTAGTATACACCTGTATCTATCCTTTATTGCTGTTATCTAATAGAGCCATCTGTAGTAGTTAGTGGGTGTTGTGTGCCTCTAGCACAGCACAGTATACACCTGTATCTACCCTTTAATTGCTGGTGTTCTATAATAAAGGCATCTGCAGGAGTTAGTGGGTGTTGTGTGCCTCCAGCACAGCACAATATACACCTGTATCTACCCTTTATTGCTTATGTTCTCTAATACAGCCACCTTCAGGAGTTAGTTTGCAGCAGGGCTCATTCCTGCAATCCAACTAGAGTATATGGTAGAGGTTGCAGTGTATAGGCCCAATTTTTCAGCCCCTGTTTAACAGGGGCATGTAATACAAATTTTTATGCAATGCTTTGCAGCAGGGCTCATTCCTGTACTCCAACTAGAGTATCTGGGAGTGGTTGCAGTGTCGTGGCACCAGCAAGCAATGCCTAAGGCCCAATTTTTCAGCCCCTGTTTAACAGGGGCATGTAATTACAATTCTTGATATAATATTTCACAGCAGAGCCCGTTCCTGTGCCCACCGAGAGTAAATGTGAGGACTTATAGTGTTGAAGCACCAGCACCACAACCACCAAAGGCCCAATTTTTCTACCACTGTTCAACAATGGCATGTAATTACAATTCTTGATATAATCGTTCACAGCAGGGCGCTCCAGCAAGAGTCACTTCGAGCAACACCAACACCTTATTTTCAAACACCCAACTTACGTCTCCTACTTGCAAACGGAAGGAGACAACAGGAAGTGAGAGAAAAAAAGACGGACGGCAAAACAAATTATACAGTGGTGATAACCCTTCCCTATGTTTTCCTAAAAGCTTAAAAATAGATTTTTTGACTGGAGCTACACTTTAAAAATGTACCAGTTCAAAATTACAAACAGATTCTACTTAACACAACAAACCTACACAGTCCTTGTCTTGTTTGCACCGCCTGTATACTGCTGTTCTGAGTATTTAGGGCCTGGGGGCCCCACGCCTTTCCTTTTTTTAATATGGGTACGGGGTTCCCCTTAATATGCGTACAAGACCCAAATGGGGCTGGTAATGGGCAGGGGGGCTACCTATGCCATTTTTCTCAATGATTTTCATCCATATTGCCGAAACCAGATATTACATTAAAACCGCAAGCAGTTTTAAATGACTTTTTTTCGTTAAATGTCATTTTGTGCAGGGACTGTTCTAAACACAGGAAACACATGCCACTTCACAGGCATACTATAGACACCCCCCCCCCCCCCCAGGCACAATATTTAAAGGAATATTTCACTTATTTTTTTCACTTTTATCGTCATTAAAATCAGTGCTCCCGAAAGAATGGCAATTTTTAAAAACATTTTAGGCATTGACCCATGTCCCCTGGGGCAGGAGCCAGGTCCCCAAACCCCTTTTAGGACAATATCTTGCATATTGGCCATTAAAATTAGCACTTTTTATTTCGAACGTTCAAGTCCCATAGACTTCAATGGGGTTCTAAAGTTCGCACAAATTTTCGGTCCGTTCGAAAGTTCTGGTGCAAACCAAACCGGGGGGGGGGGGGGGGGGGGTTCGGCTCATCCCTAATATACACTAGATACCCCATAGACACAGCATGAGCAGGACCAGTACAGTGTATATAATAATACTACAGACTGTATACAGTCCCTTGAAAAAGTATTCACATCCCTTGAAATTTTCCACATTTTGTCGTGATGTTACAACCAAAAACGTAAATATATTTTATTGGGATTTTATGTGATTGACCAACCCAAAGTGAAATGATAAATGGTTTTCAATTTGTTTTACAAATAAATATCTGAAAAGTGTGGCGTGCATTTGAATTCAGCCCCCTTTACTCTGATACCCCTAAATCTAAAATCTAGTGGAACCAATTGCCTTCAGAAGTCACCTAATTACTAAATAGAGTCCACCTGTGTGTAATTTAATCTCAGTATGAATACAACTGTTCTGTGAAGCCCTTGGAGGATTGTTAGAGAAGCTTAGTGAACAAACAGCATCATGGAGGCCAAGGAACACACCAGACAGGTCAGGGATAAATCTGTGGAGAAGTTTAAAGCACAGGCTTTAAACATCTCACAGAGCACTGTTCACTCCATCATCCGAAAATGGAAAGAGTATGGCACAACTGCAAACCTACCAAGACATGGCCGTCCACCTAAACTGACAGAACAGGCAAGGTGGGCATTAATTAGAGAAGCAGCCAAGAGGCACATGGTAACTCTGGAGGAGCTGCAGAGATCCACAGCTCAGGTGGGAGAATCTGTCCACAGGACAACTATTATGCCCCGTACACACGATCAGAAATTCCGTCAGAAAAAACATAAAATACACAGTTTTCCCCATAAGGGTGGAACTTTAAAGGCATGGATTAGTCCCGCCTTTATGGGGAAAACTGTGTACAAATTTGGGATGTTGGCTGGTAAATAGCAGTTTAGTATGTTAAAGCTCCACTTTTTTATATCTGTCAGAAAAAACTTGGATATTTTTTCCAACGGAATTCCGCTCAAGCTTGGCTTGCATACACATGGTCACACAAAAGTTCTCTGAACTTTCGACCGTCAAGAACACGATGATGTACAACACTACGACAAGCCGAGAAAATGAAGTTCAATGCTTCCGAGCATGCGTCGAATTGTTTCCGAGTATGCGTGATTTTTGCATACAAACGCATTTTCAGCTAGGAGCTTTTTCTAACCTAAAAATAGAGAACCTGCTCTCAATCTTTTGCTGGCTGGAATTCTGCCAGCAAAAGTCTGATAGAGCATACACATGGTTGGAATTTCTGACTAAAAGCTCATATCCGACATTTGCAGGCAGAATATACTTGCAGCTGTAATTCCAGTGAAAGGTGGTTCTACAAAGTGTTGACTCCGGGGGGCTGAATACAAATGCACCCCACACTTTTCCACATCACAATTATGTGCCACTTTGTGTTGGTCTATCACATAAAATCACAATAAAATACATTTAAGTTTTTGGTTTTAATATGACAAAATGTGAGCAGGACCAGTACACTATATATAATAATACTACAGACTGTATATATACTACATACCCCTTAGACACAACATGCGCAGGACCAGTACACTGTATGTAATAATACGACAGACTCTATATATACTACGTACCCCATAGACACAGCATGAGCAGGACCAGCACAGGGGAAATCATGATTCGTAGCTAAAGACAAGCTTTGCAGATTAAACGATATACTCTATAAAGAGGAACTTACTTCATACATTTTAGATGTCTTCAGCATGCACAGGAAGACTTGATACCAGAAAACTTCCCCTTTTATTGTTAATTCCTCTGTAAATTTGAAGCAGATTACACAAAATAATGTCAAATAGTAAGGAAATTGCAAATTGTATCTTTATGCTTTTCTAAAGTGTATATATTGTGACCGTCTCAAATCCCACCACCAGTGACATACTGTATCATCCATGTGTGCAGGGTATTCACTGCACACGGGTCCCCAAGGGGGGGCACTGTAACCCACCCTGCACACATGGGTGGTCCCCTGGTTCACAGCTGAGGATAATCAGTGCAGCGGGAGGGACAGTTGCGAACACCGATCTAAGTGATCTCTCTGCATGACTTTTCAGCTAACAGATGCTTTTCCTCCACTCCCTCCCATGGCTGTCAGCTGAAAAGCTATGCAGGGAGAATACTCAGATCAGTGCTTTAAGCTGTCCCGCTGCCGCAGTGATCATCCCTGGCTGTTTCCTGTGTCCTCTTCCTACAGCCCCCCTCCATGTCCTCCCCCTCTACCCTGTGTGCACCTCTGGCCGTACCTGTGGTCCCCCTCGGTGCCCTCCTCCTCTGCCCCCTCTGGTCCCCCGTGGCCAGCTTGCCTCCTCTCCTCCTCAGCTGGCTGCTGTCTGGGGATGTGTCAGGATGAATGAGGAGGAAGGGATCAGTAAATATGTCATTTACTGGCCCCTTCCTTTTCTGAATTGGTCACAGAGAGCTACCGATTAAGGATGAGCCCCATGTTCGAGGCGAACGTAAGTGAACAATATGTGGTGTTCGCAGGAAATTCGAAAGCCACCGGAACACCGTTAAGGTCTATGGGAGACTAACATAAAAAATGTAAGTGCTAATTTTAAAGGCTTATATGCAAGTTATTGTCATAAAAAGCGTTTGGGGACCCGAGTCCTGCCCCAGGGGACATGTATCACTGCAAAAATTATTTTTAAAAAACAGATTTTTTTTGCGAGCAGTGATTTTTTTTTTTTAATGCTTAAAGTAAAACAATAAAAATGAAATATTCTTATATCCACTTCAGCACCGGACCATTTTGCTGGCCAAAGACCAGACCACTTTTTGCGATTTGGCACTACGTCGATTTAACTGACAATTGCACGGTCATGCGACGTGGCTCCCAAACAAAATGAACGTCCTTTTTTTCCCACAAATAGAGCTTTCTTTTGGTGGTATTTGATCACCCCTGCGTTTTTTATTTTTTGCGCTATAAACAAAAATAGAGCGACAATTTTGAAAAAAACGCATTATTTTTTACTTTTTGTTATAATAAATATCCCCCAAAAATGTATATAAAAAAAAAAAATTTCCCTCAGTTTAGGCCGATACGTATTCTTCTACATATTTTTGGTAAAAAAAAATCGCAATAAGCGATTGATTGGTTTGCACAAAAGTTATAGCTTTTAAAAAATAGGGGATAGTTTTATGGCATTTTTATTAATAATTTTTTTTTAACTAGTAATGGCGGCGATCAGAGATTTTTATTGTGACTGCGAAATTATGGCAGACACATCGGACATTTTTGACACATTTTTGGGACTATTGTCATTTATACAGCAATCACTGCTATATAAATGACACTGGCAGTGAAGGGGTTAACCAGTGGGAGGCAGTGTAGGAGTTAAGTGTTCCTAGGGGTGTGTTACTAACTGTTGGGGGCTGGGCTTTAATTTAGTGGACACTGATCTCTGCTCCAATCACATGTTGCTAGGCAGAACGGAGAGATGCTATTTACAACGGCATTTCCTCGTTCAGCCACCCCGTGAGGCGATGGCGCGGGTATGCCCGGTATGACCGGACTCACGGGGTCCCGACCAGCACGCGAGCACACTGCCGGCGGCTTGGCAGGGTGGCAAATTTAAAGGGACATACAGGTCACACCCATTTTGCCGACGTACATCAGCGCGCGCTGGTCAGGAACCGGTTATATATCATGCCTGGGGGTATGCCTATAAAGTGGCACATTTTTTCCCGTGTTTAGAACAGTACCACAGCAAAATGACATTTCTAAAGGAAAAATTGTCATTTAAAAATGATCGCTACATTAATGAATTCTCGGGGCTCGGCAATAGGGATAAAATTCATTGAAAAAAAGACAGCATGGGGTCCCCCCAGTCCATTACCAGGCCCTTTGGGTCTGGTATGAACATTAACCACTTAACAACCGGGCCATAGCCAAATGACGGCTACAAGGCGGTCTGATAACTCTGAGAGGGTGTACTATGACCTCCTCCCAGAATCGCGCTCCCACGCTCCCCCTGGACCTGGCACATCACGGATCACTGTAAATGGCCACTGACTGTGGGCGTTTACCACGTGATTGCCCGTCAAATGGCAGAGTGATCACATGTAAACAAACCAGCATGATATCCGGTGTCTCTTTCCCCACTCTGTCCAGTGTGAGGGGAGAGTGAGGGGAGAGGGGAGAGATCGGATGCAGCAGCGATGTGGGCTGGATGTGTAGTGCCCACAGCACTGCTCGGTGAAAAATCCAGCACTCATCCATGCTTCCATCCTTCTGTATAAGCCATCCACACTCAGCAATCCCGCCATCCACGCTCTGCCATCCCGCCATCTACGCTCAGCCATCCCACCATCCACACTCAGCAATCCTGTGTGAAGTGGTAATGGGGTACATTGTATCCCTATCATGTCACAAAAAAGTGTCAAAAATGGTAAAAAAGAAAAGAGACAGCTTGGGACCAGTCCTTTATTAAAAAATAAAAATTTCCCACGATGTCCATTCATCTTCTATCACGATGCTCGACGTACCGAAAAATCCGGTGACTCCGCCCCTTCTGATGCCATGGGGGCTTCCCTGTGACATCAGAGGGGGCTGGGTCACCGGATTTTTCGGTACGTCGAGCATCGTGATAGAAGATGAATGGACATCGTGGGAAATGCAGTCGGCTTTATAAGAACTGTCACAGAGAAGAAGCGTCATTAGACAGGAGCCTCCCATGGAGACGGATCGGTTGCGTTTTTTTCTTTTTTTGGTCCGTCGGGCGGTATGATAGAAGATGAATGGACATTTTGGGACATTTTTATTATTTAGTTTTTTTAATAAAGGACTTGTCCCAAGATGTCTCTTGTCTTTTTTACCATTTTTGACACTTTTTTGTGAAATGGTAGGGGTACAATGTACCCCATTACCATTTCCCACAGAGGGGGAGGCCGGGATCTGGGGGTCCCCTTGTTAAAGGGGGCTTCCAGTTTCTGATAAGCCCCGCGCCCGCATACCCCCACAACCACCGGGCAAGGGTTGTGGGGATGAGCCCCTTGTCCCCATCAACAGGAGGACAAGGTGCTTTGGGGTCAGACGCCAAAGCACCCTACCCATGTTGAGGGCATGTGGACTGGTACTGTTCAGGATGGGGGGTGCTCTCTCGTCCCCCCTCTTTTCCTGCGGCCTGCCAGGTTGCTTGCTCAGATAAGGGTCTGTTATGGATTTTGAGGGACCCCTATGCCATTTTTATTTTAATTTTGGGGCAGGGTTCCCCTTAATTTCCATATCTGACCTGAAGGCCCTGGTATGGATTTTAGGGGCACCCCAATGCAATTTATTTTTTTAAATGTTGGTTCGGGGTTCTCCTTAATATTCAAACCAGACCCAAAGGGCCTGATAATGAACTAGGGGGAAGGGCATGCTGTTTTTATCATGTGAGTTTTATCTATATTGCCGAGACCCGACAATTCATTACAGCCGCGATCAGTTTTAAATGACGATTTTTCCTTTAGAAATGTCATTTTGCTGCAGTGCTGTTCTAAACATGGGAAAAATGCGGCACTTTACAGGCATACTATAGACACCCCCAGTCACTATATTTAAAGGAAAATTTAATTTTTATTGTTTCACTTTAAGCATTAAAAAAAAAATCACTGCTTCCAAAAAAACAGCTGTTTAAAAAAAAAAAAATTACATTGATACATGTCCCCGGGGCAGGATCCGGGTCCCCAAACACTTTTTTATGACAATAACTTGCATATAACCTTTTAAAACGAACACTTTTGATTTTTCACGCTCATGTCCCATAGATTTAACGGTGTTCGTGTGTTCTGCCAAATTTTTTGCCTGTTCGCAAGTTCTGGTGCGAACCGAACTGGGAGGTGTTCAGCTCATCCCTACTACAGAACACTCCTGTGTCCTCTGATAACTGAGCAGAGTAAACTAGTGCAGCTTCGTGCCGACCACCATACACTCCACACTGTACATTCCTTATTTAACATTACTGCATTCTGCAATATGTAAGTCATCTCAGACTCTATAAAACCACACCCCCTTTAAGCCACACCCAATATGTAGCACAATTTAAGCCATGCCCACACTACGCACGCCACATTTGATTTTTTGCAATGCCTAGGGCCCACTTTTTATCTTGCAAACAGGCCCACTCATTTCATGATACGCCCCTGCCCACCACTGAAAACAGAATGTAAGAATGCAGTCTAAAATGCCATCACTGCTACCAGAATGTTCTGTTCGCACTCTCGGCATCACTCTCGGCAGATTTTCCAGCTCATGGCATAACAAACTTAATGCCAGCAGACTGGGGGGAAATACAGCAGCGGGGCTGTGTTTTTGAAGCACCAAATCACCCTGGTGTGTTAGAACAGTGCTTTTCTATTCTATTTTATTCTCTTTGGAAATTGGAAACCTATTTGAATTTGAAAACTTTTCGAATTCAAATTTAATTTGAAAACTATTTGAGTTGTTGCCCTTGTCCCGGATGGGGAAGCTTGCTATCTTCTTTGCAAAGTATTCTCCCAATGTTGAAGGCATTTTGACAAATGGAGGGTGGGGTGGCACATGCTTGCCCCCTTTCCAGATGACTAGCAAGGCTAATTGTCTGGATAAGGGTCCTTTATGTATTTTAAGGGTTGAAAAAATATATATAGAGTGGACCTTATCAACACATCCTATCTACCAAAAGAAATGCAGAGGCCTGTGGGGGAAAATAAGGGGGCCCCATATATCCCCCTTTGGTAAATGAGTATGGGGAACATAGTGATCCCTTGTTACTCATTCACAAAAAAGTCAAAAGTGAATAAAACATATACACGAACATCACATAAAACAGGCAACACAGTTACAGTATTTCACAAAAGTGAGTACATTTTTGTAAATATTTTATTATATCTTTTCATTTATATCTTTTCATTTCAAAAGTGAGTCACATTTTTGTAAATATTTTATTATATCTTTTAATGTGACAACACAGCAGAAGTTAGAGAGCACTCCTCCACCTTGCGTTTTAGGGTGCCCCACAGATACTCAATAGGGTTTGGGTCTGGAGACATGTTTGGCCAGTCCATCATCATTACCCTCAGCTTCTTTAGCAAGGCAGTGGTCGTCTCTGAGTTGTTTTTTGGTCGTTATCATGTTGGAATACTGCCATGCAGCCCAGTCTTCGAAGGGAGGGGAACATGTTTGCTTCAGTATATTATAGTACATTTTGGTGTTCATGGTTCCCTCAATGAACTGTCGCTCCCCAGTGTCGACAGAAATCATGCAGCCTCAGACATTGACACGCCTACCACCATGCTTGACATTGTAGCAAAGTGTAATTTCTTCAGTGTTGTCACATGAAAAGATACAATAAAATATTTACAAAAATGTGAGGGGTGTACTCACTTTTGTGAGATACTGTATGTATGTATTTATTTTATTTACTAGCGTGGGCATCACTAAATGGCGGACCGTGGGCCAAATCCGGACCGCGTCACATTACCATTCGGACTGTCACGGTACCGCCATTTAGCAGCCTTTTCTTCCCCCTGCCGTCACTCTATAATCCTCACAGTGCGGACAATGTAAGGTGGGACAGTTCTGGATGGAGGGCAGAGCTGACTGAGGTTAACAAGCAGATGATTGGCTGCTAGGATGAAGGGCAGTCTTAGTAACCATTCAACATCTTGCAACAACCGCCCTCCAAAATGTACAGATGTACAAAGTTAGCCCCTCGATACCTGTACAATAGCAAATATAGCATGTAGAAAGAAAAAATGCATGAATGTAAATAAAAATGAAACGAGAATGAAATTACGTTTGCGACCTCAGCCTACAGAGCTGGCATCTGAGCATGGACACAGGAAACAAAATAAAAGTAAAGTCATTAGTGAATGACAACACCAGAAAAAAACAAAAAAACTTTAGTTGAATTCCTGAGATATAGCCATATACCCAGGTGGCCCTGAAAACCATCAGAGGCCAGGTAGGGACACATGAAGACCACCTCCAGGGGAAATCCAAAGAGAGAGGGAGGGGATCCGTCTACTGTCCTTATGAACATGGCAGTAGCTGTATTTGTCAGGCAGGATGTATCCTGATAGATCAAAAATAAAATCAGCAAAAAGTAAAAAGAAATAAAACAAGGTCAACTATCAATACAATGTTGTGACAATGATCTAAGCAGTAGAGTCCCATGGGTTGGGAAAAAATTACCCCGGGTAAAACGTGGGGTAACTTATAAACCTTTAGTTCAGAGTACTAATCTGAGTTTCTCTTGGACTATGAAGAAATCAAACACAAATTTGAGCCCGAGAGTCCCTGAAAGGGCATCAACGAGGTTAGTTGGAGAAACAAGAGCATTGAGGTGTGGATAGCTGTTTCTTTGCTGACTCCTCATCGGGGTTTAGACACGACTAGGAGTGGTGGGGAATGAACGAGCTGGTGCCTGAGGAGGTAGTAGGTCCTCTTCCGGTATAGGGGGAGACCCAGGCTTTTTATGAAGGCTTCCCCTTCTTGGAGCTCCCGAAGACTGTGTTGGACACCATCTTTGGAGACAATAAGGAGAAAGGAAAAACCCCAATAATAAGGCACTTGATGACGTTGCAGGTGGGAAGTGATTGGGCGCAGATTCCTCCATTTGGTAAGGTTGATAGGAGAGAGGTCACTAAAAATTTGTAGTTTTGCCCCTTTACACACAAGCTGAGATTTGGTTTGTGTGGCTAGGGTCAGTACCACCTTGCTCTCATAATAGTGAAATCTCACAATAACGTCTCCGGGCCTAGCTCCAGCCAGAGTTTTTGGGCCCAGAGAGCGATGGGCCCTGTCAAGGTGCCAGTCCTCATCCACCCCAGTGGGGACCATGTTCTTAAAGAGACCCAGGAGGAAAGGGCGTAATGCGGAGTCCCCCACTGTTTTAGGGATACCTCTAAAATGCAATTTTTGCCTTCTATCCCTATTTTCTAAGTCCTCTTGCTGCAATTGTAGCTGGGACACTGAATGCCTCTGATTGTGATTTTCCTCCTCAATAGCCTGCACATAGTTAACCATTTCATTGAATTTGTATTCAAGGGCATCAATACATTCCCCAATTTGATTTATTTCCCCTCTTAATTCTGCTGACAACTTGCTCTCTGTAGAAACAGTATGGGCGATCTGCTGGAGAAGAAGCTGCAGCTTTGCATCGAGCTTTGTATCCAGGATGGCTGGTGTAAGTATCTCTTGTGGAGGAGAAGGGGAGAGGGCCGGGCTCTGGGTGGTAGCTGGCAGGTGGTTTTCAGCCTAATCCGTCCCTAGGAGCAGATCCATTGCGGCAAAAGGGTTCTGCGGGCGAAATCGAGGCTGCGGATTGCGGCCTAGTAATGAACTGTTCCTTGTGCGTCCCGGTGTGTGGCCCAAACAGCGGGTTATAATGCTTTTGCTGCTGGCCAATTTTTCCCATGGGGTGCCCACCAGGTGTAGTGATCTATTAGGCTTACCCCCAGAGCTGAAAGAAGCGAGTGTAGCTACTCCGAGGTCTCAGAGGCTTGACGGATCCCAGAGCACACTCAGCAGATGTCCTTCATGTTAGAAGCCGCGCATGCGCCCCTCATTAATTGAGATTTTGAAAAAGGGTTAGGAACTTTCTTCCGCATTTCTAGCACATAGAGCAGCCCGTTGAAACGAATAGGCTGCCCTACATCTTTATCCACCCTGTCAGTACACCTTTGCATCCTAAAACCCCTGCTAACCTCTGCACACCAAACCTTCACCATCCTCTCCACTCCAACCCTTCCCTCGTTTAACTCTACCTGCCTCCTCTGCTTATACTTGCACCCACCTTTCTTACCTCTATACATCGCCTCCTTTCTTACCTGTGCACCCCAAAGGTGAAGGTAATTCCTTCTCTGCCTACCTCTGCACACCCCACACTACCCTCCCCCCACCAATTTGTTTACCTTTGCAGAACAGGCTGATAATAGGCTTAATTATCATAGTTGCGGGCAGGACTTTTAAGCATGCCCCTTTACCTCCCCAGTGGGCAGCATTCAGTATAGGTTATGGTGGATATGACCTCAGGAGACATGATATACATATGAATTCCACCTTTATTTACATATCATCGCTTCCAGCCACAGCTATTTACATGGAATGTATGTAATGGAATTGAATGCCGCCACTATTTACATATCAATGCAGGCTATTTACATGTAAGCATGGTCTGCAGGTGAGTACACAATAGGGCAGAGCTGGGCAGCATTAGAAGCAGCATATTACACTGAGATACCAGGACACAGCACGGGACTAAAACTTCAAGGGACAAGGGAATTTACTGTGTGGAGGTTCCAGGTAAAAGGTGATAGCAGGTATGGTTAGTGATTAAAATATTGATCAAAAGAAAGGAGACTGTAAAGGAAATTTGTAAGTTCTGTATATAATTGTATTCTATTTTGTATTTATTGCACACTGGCCTCACTGTGCACATGGCACAAATTGTCAGGGCTGGCTTAGCCCTTCCTTCTCTGGGCTGGCCGCTCAGCTGTCAGCTAATTGCCAGCTCTCTTCTCTCTCCACAGTTACCAGCTGTTCCTGATGATGCTCATCTGACCTGCCTACTTAAAGCCTTCCAGCTCACTTCACCTCTGCCTTCACCTTGGTCACATCACTAGAAACCATCTCCTGCGATTTGTTTAAAGACTGTCTTGCTGGCATCCCTTCTGGCTCCTTATCCTGCTTGCTGTTGCTCTACTTGGATCCCCGACTTCTGGCCTGGCTGACTACCCGATCTGGTTGCTGGACTCTGGCTATGCCTGACTACGCTTTTTCTATTTACCTTTTTATTTTTATTAATAAACAAGTGTGATTTAATTGTACTTCTGTCTCAGTCTGATTCATGGTTTCTGACACTAATAATGTTTTCATTACATGTTTGCATTCTTTTGAGTCCTAATTAGAATTAGCCTGCCTATGTTACGCCCCTTGTTACCATAAAAGTACAATTGTAAAATGAATGTGATACCTACATAATCATGTGTATAAAAACCTTCAATTGCATCATAATAAAGCAGAACAGTTATTTGAAAAGATGCAGAGTGTATCTTTTGTGTCTGTTCCCTACTGCAGTAGTTATTAATAATTTGGAACCGCTAATCAGTATGAGGATAGGAGTTGCCTATCTATAAATTTCCATGTCAATGGTCCCAAAAATGTGTCAAAAGTGTCCAACCTTTTGCCACAATGTCATAGTCCCGCTGAAAATCACAGATCATTACTAGTAAAAAATAAATAAATGATTAAAATGGCATAAAAATGCCATAAATCTTTTCCCTATTTTGTAGAAGCTATAACTTTTGCACAAACCAATCAATATACGCACTTTTTTTTTACTAAAAAATATGTAGAAGAATACATATAGACCTAAACTGATGAAGAAATTTATTTTTCAATTTTTTGGGGGGATATTTATTATAGCAAAAAGTATAAAATATATATATTTTTTGTTTATAGCACAAAAAATAAAAACTGCAGAGGTGATTGCATAATACCAAAAGAAAGCTCTATTTGTAGGAAAGAAGAACGTCAGTTTTGTTTGGGTGCAGCGTTGCACGGCCACACAATTGACAGTTAAAGCCAAGCAGTGACGTATCGCAAAAAGGGGACATTTTTCCGGTCCATAATTCAATACCCCTGTACTAATGTCAAATAATATTTCTGTAATGTGATAGTATGTTTAACTTAACCTGAGCAACTATGACATCTACTGGCAACACTCACATACTGCAATTTAATATTCCAAAAATCTATCAGAGCCTATTGTAAGAAAGAGATATT
Source organism: Lithobates pipiens (assembly GCF_037356315.1). NCBI lineage: Eukaryota > Metazoa > Chordata > Amphibia > Anura > Ranidae > Lithobates > Lithobates pipiens. Next base: position 611,674,325 of record NW_027507903.1, read on the forward strand.
AAAAAAAAAATTATAGCTTGTTTAAAAAAGTATTAAAGAGTACCCAGATCCCCCCCCCCCTTCCCCTTTGTGAATGAGTATGGGGTACATAATGCCTCTACCCATTCACCAAAAAGTGTAAAAAATGTATAAAAATACAAAGACAGTTTTTGACAATTTCTTTATTAAGAGTAAATAAATGAAAAAACAATGTCCCCCACTATAAAGCCATCGTCAATCATGCTGTCCGCCACACCCGAAAAAGAAGAAAAAAAAAACGATCCCACCATCCATGTTTAAGAGTTGTTATATAGGTAAGGGCGGGCCACCTGACGATGTCCCCTGGTGGCACCTCCCCCTTTGTGACATCACCGATGCACCGGTTCGTGCCACCAGGTGACATCACAAGGTGACCCTGCCCTTACCTATATAAGAATTGTCACACGGCAGAGCCACAGTAGGCGATCGGCCTTCATGGACTGCGGGAGAATTTTTCTTTTTTTTTGGGTGCAGCGAGTGATGTGATTGGTGATGAATTTATATGGGGAGGACACTGTTTTTTTATTTTTCAGAAAAGGAATTGTCAAAAACTGTCTCTGTGTTTTTATTACTTTTTGACACTTTTTTGGTGAATGGGCAGGTATGTAGTATGTACCCCATACTCATTCACATGGGGGAGGACCGGGATCTGGGTATCTCCTTGTTCCAAAAAGCTCCCTGCTCGCAAACCCCCACAACCATCAGCCAGGGTTGTGAGGAAGACACTCTTGTCCCCATCAACATGGAGACAAGGTACTTTGGGGTAGGGGGGGCAGAACTCCCCTGCCCCAAAACAGTTAATTAGTGTTCGGCATTCTATTTTTTCAATGCATTGTGGGAGTTTGGAATGCACCGTGGGATTTTTGGAGTGTCCTCTGTGTATTTTTATTAAAAAAACGCCCATAAACGCTAACGCTCATAAACGCTAGTACAAAACACAGGTTTTTCAACTAGCATTTTCTGTCAGCAATCTGCCATCCAGAAAAAGCTTTTTTTTTTTTTTTTCAAATATTTTTATTGAGTTTATACAATCAGACATTCAATCATGAAACAAAAAAAAATTAAGAAAAATTATATAAACATTGCAAAATGATCTTGATAAAAGAAAAAAAAATCCAATATATAGATTATATTTAATGTCTAAGAACCGTATGCTATCACCATAATGTGACCATAAGAGTCACCATAAAGGGGGAAAACATTGGGATAGGGGGATAGGAAGGAAAAAATAAAAAAAAGGGGAAAGAAAATCCCCTAACTCTTGATGAAGAAATATATAATCTGTAATTTCAAGAAAGACTACCATCAAAGTCATCTAGCCTGTCACTCATTAGTTAAGTTACAAGCAAAAATTGTAAGCACAGGAGGAAAATATTTTTACTACCTTTGGGTAAATATTAAATATTTTCTGAAGTGAATCAAGAATTTATAATATACACTTATATTGAGTTTGTAATAACGGAAGCCAGCTTCCTGAATGTCCCAGAATAATAAGGTCTAATGTCAATCTGAAGTGCATATAATGGTTACCTGATCAGATCTTTAAAAGTGTCAGTTGACGAGAAACATATCCAGCTTGACCATGTTTTAGTGTATTTGGAAGGAGTATCTTTGGATTGGTGAATGAGATTCTCCATTTCTGCGATTTTTTGGATTCGAAGAAACCAATCTTTTATGGTAGGTGGGTCAGGAGAGCGCCATTTACATGGTATGCACATGCTTGCTGCTGAAATTAAGTACATGGGCAGAGATCTTATATAATTGCTGGAATGCTTAGTGGAGTGATGTAGCATAAATTGAGCAGGTGTGTATTCCAGTTTGAATGTAGTAATACGATAGATAAATTTATGTACATCATTCCAGAAAGGTTGTATTTTGTGACAAGACCACCAAATATGAAGGAGAGAACCAGGTTCTGTACCACATCTCCAGCATAATGGGGAAACTGTTGGGAATATACGATTTAATTTTACTGGTGTATTATACCATCTCGATATAATTTTATAAGCATTTTCCTGTGCCGATACATTCAGAGAGCCCTTGTGTGCGATTTTATGAATCGTTTCCCAATCTTTGCTTGTGATATTTTGGGATAAATCTCTACACCATTGGGCAGCTCTACCATCTATCGTGGACTCCAAGTCGGAGAAAAGTAACGTATATGAAAAAGAGATTAGATGTTTTTGTGGTTCTTTTTTAAGACACATCTTTTCGAAAGGTGTAAGAACTCGGGCCCAATCGGGACGTTTAGATGCTATATCTAGGAATTGTTTAACTTGTAAATATGTCTCCTGAGGAAAAGACTGAGGATGTATAGAAGCTTGTAATTTGGAATAGGTGATAATTTTATCTCCTTCAAAGAAAAGCATGGATCTGACCGTTGACTGTGGCCAGATATCGTTTAAAAATGTTGAACACATTCCAGGTAAAAATGTTGGATTCATTTTTATTGGTGTCATAAGCCCCATATTTGATGAGAGACGGTATTTGGAACATGTTTGTTTGAAAGCGGTAAGTGACGGACCAATTAAAGGATGGAGTTTATATACTTTAGGAATATGCTTAACTGGTAACCATGGAGTTTGAGCAATTGGAATGGAATCTAAAGAATTTTCCAACTGGACCCATTCTTTATTGGGAGAGTGTAAATTCCAGTCAATGATTCTCGTCAACTGACATGCTTGTTGATATTTTTTAATATCAGGTAAACCTATACCTCCTTTTAATTTCGGACAAGTGAGTTTCATAAAGTTTATTCGTGGGCGTATAGACCCCCAAATAAATTTTGTACATGCTGTGTGAAATGATGTGAAAATGTGTTGGGGATTTGAATCGGAGCCGTTTGAAAGAGATATAGCAATCTAGGTAAAATATTCATTTTGACTATGGCCGCTCTACCAAACCAGGAGAATAAATTATTTGACCATTTTTTGAAGTCAGAAATTATGGAGTGAAGTATGGGTATATAATTTGCCATATATAAATCTGAGATTTTGGAGGTTAAGTTGATACCCAGATATGTAATAGAGTGTGTATTCCATTTAAACGAGACATTTTTTTGGCAGTGTTTGCATTGTGTTGATGTAAGAGAAATATTCAGAGCAGTAGACTTTGCAAAGTTGATTTGGAGGTTGGATAGTTGTTGGAAATGTGTAAGTGATTTAAGGAGATATGGTAGTGTTATACGAGGTGCAGAAAGGAATAAAAGGATGTCATCGGCGAAAGCTGCTAATTTGTATGAACGACCTTTTATATTTATTCCTTTAATGTCCGGGTTTTCCCTAATACATCTCAACATAGGTTCTAATGTAAGAATATAAATCAAGGGGGATAGAGGGCAACCTTGCCTCGTTCCATTTGAAATAGAGAAGGCGCTCGATAGGTGGCCATTTATCCTTACCGCTGCAGTGGGATTAGAATAAAGCATGTGTATAAAGTTAAGCATTCGCTGCGGGAGATCGATTGCTTGTAAAGCTTGCGTCATATAATCCCAGGCCACTCTATCGAATGCCTTCTCCGCGTCCAATGATAAGAGGAATCCCTTCTCCTTAGAAGTGGATAAATAGTGTTGAATGTTAAGAGCCTTAAGGGTATTATCCCTGGCCTCCCTACCAGGTACAAAACCCACCTGATCTAGGTGTATTAGTTGGGGAATTAATGGGAGAAGTCTATAAGCTAGAATTTTTGCATACCATTTGAGGTCTACATTCAATAGAGATATGGGTCTGTAGCTAGAAGTGAGCAGAGTATCTTTCCCAGGTTTCGGGATAACCGTTATATGGGCAGATGTTAAGTCTCTGGGAGGAGTGATGGGTGTGTCATAAGTATTAAAAGTTTTGAGAAAGATAGGTGTGAGAAGGTCACTAAAGGCTCTATAATAACCAACATTCAATCCATCTGGACCTGGGCTTTTTCCAGGTTTCATCATGGATAGTGCATATTTTGCTTCTTCCATATCTAGTGGTCTATCTAATTCTTGGTTTTGGGTAGCTGTGATGGGAGTGGGTCCAAATTTTGAAAGAAAATCCGCAATCATTTGTGATCTCGGCATAGCTTTCGAAGGCGAATTCGGGGTAGAAAGATTGTACAGTTGAGAATAGTAATTTTTGAACTGATCAGCTATATCATTAGTATTAAGTAATTTACGACCTTGGGTATCTGAAAAGGCATGAACTGTCGTTTTGGCTTTTTTTGATTGTAAAGCCCTTGCCAGAGTTTTGCTAGCTTTATTACCAAATTCGTAGTATGTTTTTTGTGTCAATATAAATTTTCACTTAGTTTGTTTATCTAGTAAGGTAAGAAGTTGCTTTCTAGTCTCAATTAATGAATTCATTACTGTTACAGCTTGCAAATGTTTATGGGCTTTCTCTAGTTGATGAATCCGGCTAGTTAACTCTTGGAAATGTTTTAATTTTTCTTTTTTCCGTTTAGCCGCTGCTGCAATGAATATACCCCTTATGACACATTTATGTGCCTCCCATATTATAGGGGGTGAGGTATCTTCTACCTCATTTTCCTTGAAGTATTGTTGCAATCTAAGTTTTACATGTTTGATAGTATCGGTGTCAGTCAAAAGCGATTGATCAAGTCTCCAAATGGGAGAGCGCGGATAGATTTCAGGGAAGGATAATTCAATAATTATTGGATGGTGATCTGAAAGATACATGGGACCAATAGATGCCTTTTGAAGGAAAGTTAGATCATTCTGAGATAGGAAAAAGTAATCTATCCTGGAATATTTATCATGTGGTTTAGAATAAAACGTATAATCTTTACAATCAGGGTATAAGGATCTCCAGGTATCATGTAATAATAGGGATTGAATTTCACTTTTAATGCTTTTCAGAGCAGAATATGTGAGGGACGAAGTCCCATTTGAGGTATCCAAAAGGGGGTGTAGGGGAACATTAAAATCACCACCCAGAATTAGGGTTCCCTCTTGGAAGGAAGTGAGATCTCGAATGAGAGTCTTAAAGAAGGGTACTTGCTTATTATTTGGTGCATAAATATTTGCTATCGTTATTTTTCGCCCATTGCATGTTCCTTTCAGAAAAATAAATCTACCATTTTCATCAATCAGTTTATCTATTATTTGTAGAGGACAATTTTTGGCCAATAAGATCGATACACCTTTGGTTTTAGATTCAGGTGTCGTGGAATGATAAACCTCTGGATAATTTAGGTTTTCAAGTTTAGGTACCGATCCTGTACGGAAGTGAGTTTCTTGTAATAGAATGATATTCGCTTTGTCATGTTTCATAGTGTAGAGTAATTGGCTCCTTTTTTCTGGTAAATTTAAACCTTTTGCATTTAAAGAAATTAATTGAAGGCAAGTGGGGGTAGACGAAGAATAGGTAGGTATCATTTCTGCTTCGTTTGTAATAAAGTGTAGCAGAGAAAAATCAGACACAGTTTAGAAAATTGTAGTATTGAACGAGAAAAATTCTACTGAAGGTGATATGTTAATTATGACAATGAATGAGTATATAGATCTGAGTCGATCTTGAGTTTGAGTGACAGAAATCTATTATTATACAACTATTGTTACAAGTTATATTGAGATTAGATTAGAGTATAGGGGATTGTATGGAAATCCGGCTATAGGTGAGATCTCGCTCACCTATTTACAAGAGGGATATCTATTTGCCGGGGAAAGGTAGTGGATATTCACAGTTGGAATTGAAATAATAAAGTATGTAAAACTAATCCACTTTGTGGGGTACGTGATTACCTTTCGAGATTAATGAATCAGGGGGTACCATCAAACCATGAGCCTCAACATGGCAAATTATATTGTGTATTGGGGGTATATAATCCGTATTAGGGGATATATATCTAAATTAATCATGAGAAGAGAGAGGTGTAAGACCATAACCATTATATATCTGTCTACCATTATATAATAAAGATGCATATTGGTTAACCATGAAGAAATGACTGTCTATGACAATAGATAAAAATGAATATCTACGTAAGTTGTCAATAAATGAGAGTCTAAGAAGAAAAAAATAAAAGAAAAAAGAAAAGAAAAATATTATCAGCTAAAATAAGACTATGTAAATCATATAGATTAATTAGGAGTCTCTATAGGTTTCGAGTTTACCTATATATAAGAGAGCAAAAATACCCTAAAATAATATCTACTGTATTCATTTCCGATTGTATTCATCGGAGTATGTTCAAAGAAAATCTGTTCAATAACTAATAAAGAGTTAATTAATTAAACAATGGTTAATACAACTATATATGTTATATATTATTAAGAGAAAATCACTTAAAGGCGACATGCCTAACAATACACCTGAAAAATAAAAAATAAAAAATAAAATAAATAAATAAATATCAGGGCATCATAAACAAGTAAGGTAATATATTCTCAACTACTCAGGTGTGTGGTATAGCATTGGGTGTAAGGTCTTGAGAACAAAAGTATCTTATGGGGGACTTTGTTGCTAGAAACCTTCTACAGTTTGCTGAAGTATCTTGTCACCAGAAGGCCGTGTTTAATAAAATTTATATGTAATGTGTATTGTGAAAGTCAAAAATCTTCAATAATAAGTTCCCATATTCTGTTGAAGACCTGTAATCCATAGGATTTTTTCATCTGCAAGATCCTGTATTTGCACATTACAGTAAATCGGCTGTTCTAGCAGATACTCATAGTTGATTTTCCTAATGGCAATTTAGATAGTTAGTCATTTTGAGGAGGATGTAAAAGCAAAAAAAATACTTGGGGAATATGAAGAGTAGTTGAGGTTTGTGAAATATTATTCGGATATATATACTGGGATAGCTAGATATAAGAGAAGATAACTTATATGGTTTTTCCTTTAAATCAAACAATACTACGGGTATTTAAATATATCAATTGAGTTCCGGGTAAACCTCTATTTGTCATTTCAGAATATTAGGTAAAAATATAACAACGAAATCTGATGATCTATAGTAGTTATCCATTATAGTTTCACTGGCGATCTCTGCGTGCTCTCCGTGGCAGAGGGGCAGATGTTGGACTATAGGAATTATGTTGTTGAGTCGGATTTGTTCCCATTCGAACTATGGATGGTGATCTTTGGCGTCTAAAGTGCGTCGGTTGGGTCTCCATATGATCTTCCATATATGGTTGTCCCTGTATGTATTGTCTATTAAATTCAGCATACCAGTTAGGAACTTCAGTATATGGGATATCAAGGATTCTACAAAATGAATCTAAATCTTCTGGTACCCGTAGCAATGCAGTGTGTCCATGGTTAGTTGCTGAAAGTGCAAATGGAAACTTCCAACGATAAGGTATATTTCTGGCTTGTAATATCCCTAATAAAGGGCGCAGGTCTCTTCTGTTCTTAAGTGTAATTGCCGATAAATCTTGATATATTGAAATTGGCTTTCCTTCAAAATCTACTTTACCTTTAAGTCTGGCTTGCTTAAGAATGGACTCCTTTATTTGGTAATCATTGACATAGCAAATGATATCTCTGGGTAGTTCAGAATCCCTTCCTTTAGGTTTAAGTGCCCTATGAATTCTGTCCATTGTGATAAGTTCAGTTTCAGGCCTGTCTAGTAATTTGTTAAATAAAGAGGACACTGTAACAGTAAGCTGTGCATTTTCTACACTCTCTGGAATTCCTCTCACCCGAAGATTATGTCTTCTGCCACGGTTATCTAAATCTTCAACGTGTCTTTGAGTCTCCCTCAGCTGAGCAGTATGAGTATCAACCGTGCGGGATATCCGAACGATCGAGTCGTGCTGTCTGTGGGATTGCTGTTCTATCTTCAGCACTCTGTTCGTAATTGCCTGTAATTCTTGTCTGAGATCCGTTATGGCCACGGTAAGTGTATCCTTAATGTCCGTTGCAACCGCTCGGAGATCCTGTATAGTTGGTTGTTGTGTCGCTGACTGACTAGTTGCCATATTGACTTCAGTGGGCGCGAGAACGATGTCGTGAGGAGAATGTGAGGAGGCCGCGGTGGAAGCGGTCGTATTAGGCCTGAGAGACCTCGATAATTCCGGTAATTGACGAATATTTTGACCTCTGCTACCCCTCGGTGATCTGGAACGTGATGCCGAAGTATTCCGGGAGGCAGTCCCCATAATCGAAGATACTTTGCGTTTGGTTAAAACCCCCTATAAGGTAAAATGAGGCGACGGTCTGACGGAGTGAAAGATTTAGGCGGCCATCTCCTCTCAAGGCAAGCCACGCCCCTTCAGAAAAAGCTTTTTTGAGCTTCAGTGTGCATGGAGTCTTAGACTTGAAGGTAAAAAAAAAAAAAAGGAAAGAAAAAAATTGCATTTTTTGCATTGATACATTTTTTTCGTTCTTTTTTTTTTACTCAATAGCCGGGTGCCAGCAATTGAAACCACGAGCCAATTTAAATGTGATTTGCCTTGTTGTTTTTGCTTTAGAAATTTCATTTTTGCTGCAGCATGTTCTATACATGCTACAGATGCACCACTTTACAGGCAGACTGAGGGGACCCCCCCCCTCCGGGCACTATATTGAAAATTGAAAGACATTTTTTGTTTTTATTGTTGCATTTTTAGGTTTAGGTGGACGGCCATGTTTTGGTAGGTTTGCAGTTGTTCCATACTCTTTCCATTTTCAGTGCTCACTGAGATGTTCAAAGCTTGAGATATTTTTTAAAAACCTAACCCTACTTTAAACTTCTCCACAACTTTATTCCTGACCAGTCTGATGTCTTCCTTGGCCTTCATGATGCTGAGGGTTTCACAAAACAGTTGTATTTATGCAGAGATCAAATTACACCCAGGTGGACTCTATTTACTAATTAGGTGACGTCTGAAGGCGCTTGGATCCACTAGATTTTAGTTAGGAGTAAAGGGGGCTGAATACAAATGCACGCCACACTTTTCAGATATTTATTTGTAAAATATTTGGAAAACCATTTATCATTTTCCTTCCACTTCACAATTATGTGCCACTTTGCGTTGGTCTATCACATAAAATCCCAATAAAATACATGTAAGTGGGATTACCTCTGCCTTCAGCCAATCAGGTTTCTGGTATTACATCCACACCTCCTGATTGGCTGAGAGGCGGTTCTGTGTTAGCAAACCAAATATTCATTTGCTTTGCTAACATACCTGGGTGCACTGCAAGCCACTGCCACTGTCTGAGCCCGATCACAATCCAGCATTGTGCACACGAGCCTCAGCTCTCTGGGAACTCCCCTTTCTCAATGGCTGAGACAGCAAGTGAGCCAATGAGGAGAGAGAGGGGTTGGGCCCAAGCCACACCCCTGTGTGCCTGCGAGCCTTCTTGGGTGGGCCCATTGCAAGCTGCTTTCTCTGGGGGCACTCTGCAGGAGGAAGAAGTGCCAGCAGGTGAACCGAGAAGAGGAGAATCTGGTCTGCTGTTTGCAAAACCACTGCGCAGGGCAGGTAAGTATAACAAACATTTTTTGTAAGTATAAAAAAAATGTGCCTTTAATATTACTTTAAGGCATGAAAAATATGAAACTTACAAGCAGGTTCAACAGGTAATACAACTATGTTGCACTGCAGTGTTAATACTACAGAGAGACTGCATCATACATGTCCTTTCCTATTTTTCCCCATTGACATTGTGTCATGAAATGGTCCACCCGTTGGTGGCGCTGTTGATCTCTTGGATTGCAGTACCAGTGTCCACCAGCGGGTGTCTTCTAACACCCAGGGCCTGTAATAAGAGGACATACCTCCTGGTGGCACTATTGGATCCCTGGACTGTAGTACCAGCGCTCACCAACGGGTGTACTCCGGCAGTGTGGAGCAGACAGCACCTGCAGCGATCAGCTGTTACGTGAGGGTAATCAGTAGTCTTATAAATACCCAGCAAGCCCTAACATGCTTGTCTCAGTATCACACTCTCTCCATGTAACCTGAGCCTTTGGACCTGAGCCTTTGGACCTGAGCCTTTGGACCTGAGCCTTTGGACCTGAGCCTTTGGACCTGAGCCTTTGGACCGGAACCTGAACCAGGACTTTGTATTTACCTGACCTTTTCCTCCCTGATTCTTAGCCCATCCTGGACCTGTCCCTCTTGTCTCCTGTTACCTTGATCCCTGCTCTGCATCCCATCCATCCATCCTTACACTTCTACTGATTCCCCGGTGTTTGACCTCGGCCTGGCTTTCGTTGACGTCACTGGTAGTTCCCATTAATTGTGTGTGTGTGTGTGTGTGTATATATATATATATATATATATATATATATTACTTGTTGTGGTTGGTAGTGCACTGTTTGTTTTCATTTTCCTTTTTATTTATAATAAACACGTTGTTATTTCATTCACATGCGTTTGGGTTCCCTCTGTGCAGTCCACACAGTCTGGTCTAATCATTCCCTGACAGTATACTGAGACCATCCCTGACCAGACGTGGCTGCATTGAGGAACCATCCTGACCTGTTAGTCTGCCAATATGGATTTCAATGAAATAATGTATTATTCTCTGCTGGCAAAAGAGGATGGTGAATATTGCCGCCAGCTTCTAAAAAGGTGGTCTAGTGACTGGCTGATGGAGACCATCCGATCAGCTCATTCCCTGGTGGATCAGGGCTACATGTCATTTGGGGATGTTCAGCCTTTAATCCAATTATGTGCAGAGCTAGCCCTGACATGTAATTCCAAAGTAAGTGGTGATTTTTCTCCCTCCTTCAATTTGAGCCAAGTTATATCTTTGGTATGGTTGTTAGAGGATGATCCAGCCTATTTCATGGAATGTTATTCCTCTTGTCCACAACAGGTGTTGTCTGATTGCATCCATTCAGTGCAATCTCTGGTTAGTCAGGCTGTGTGTGAATCAGTGTTTGTTCAACCTGTGCTACAGGCATGGTCAGGTCTCCTGCATTTAGCTAAGCCACAACCTTCCAGCCCTGTCATTAACCACCTGCCTTCCCAAGTATCTATCTCCCCATTGCCTATGGCAACCTCAGTTACAGCCCAGTCTACTCCACCTCCTACCAAATACTACTATCCTGTCACCAAGTGTAGCACCTATCCTGCCTTCAACCCACCTGCCTCTTCTCCTCCACCTGTAACAGTCCCACAAACCCCTCCTCCTGCCACTGTTCCTTGGTCTTCCTTTTGCCCAGACACTTTGTTTTCTCACAGCCCTGCACCTACATACAAAGCTGCAGCGGCTAAGTCAAAAAAGAAACGAAAATTCTTTCCGACCCGCACAATCCTGCCAGTAACCCAACCCGCCTCCGCACCAACCAACCCGGTCCAGCCTGCATGCATGCCAGTTGTATCCGGTGGCCCACCTAAGCCTGACGTTCCAGCTTGCCAGCCCGATGTTCCAGCTTGCCAGTCGGATGTTCCAGCCTGTTCCAGCTTGCCAGCTTGATGTCCCGACTTGCCAGCTTGATGTTCCAGCTTGCCAGCCTGTTGTCCCAGCTTGCCAGCCTGATGTTCCAGCTTGCCAGCCTGATGTTCCAGCTTGCCAGCCTGATGTTCCAGCTTGTCAGCCTGATGTTCCAGCTTGTCAGCCAGATGTTCCAGCTTGTCAGCCAGATGTTCCAGCTTGTCAGCCAGATGTTCCAGCTTGCCAGCCTGTTGTTCCAGCTTGCCAGCCTGTTGTTCCAGCTTGCCAGCCTGTTGTTCCAGCTTGCCAGCCTGTTGTTCCAGCTTGCCAGCTTGGAGTTCCAGTTTCCCAGCTTGGAGTTCCAGTTTCCCAGCTTGGAGTTCCAGTTTCCCAGCTTGGAGTTCCAGTTTCCCAGCCGGCTGTTTCAGTTTCCCAGCCGGCTGTTTCAGTTTCCCAGCCGGCTGTTTCAGTTTCCCAGCCGGCTGTTTCAGTTTCCCAGCCGGCTGTTTCAGTGTCGCAGCCGGCTGTTTCAGTGTCGCAGCCGGCTGTTTCAGTGTCGCAGCCGGCTGTTTCAGTGTCGCAGCCGGCTGTTTCAGTGTCGCAGCCGGCTGTTTCAGTGTCGCAGCCGGATGTCTCTGCTACCCAGTCTGCGGAGTCGGGGCCCGCTACCCAGTCTGCGGAGTCGGGGCCCGCTACCCAGTCTGCGGAGTCGGGGCCCGCTACCCAGTCTGCGGAGTCGGGGCCCGCTACCCAGTCTGCGGAGTCGGGGCCCGCTACCCAGTCTGCGGAGTCGGGGCCCGCTACCCAGTCTGCGGAGTCAGTGTCCATTAATTGGCCTGTTAAGCTTGTGCCCGTTATTTGGCTTGCCGGACCAGTGCCTGGTGTCCAGCTCGCTGAGCCGGGGCCCGTCACCCAGCCTGCTGGGCCGGGGCCCATTACTCAGCTTGCTGAGCCAGTGCCTGTAATCCAGCTTGCCCTTGCAGTACTTACTGTTCGGCCTAAGGACCCAGAGATTGCTGCCCAGCTCAAAGACCCAGAGCCTTTGCCCGCTGTCTGCCCTGATGTGCCCTGTACCCAGCTTGACGTGCCCTCATCCATGGTGTGGTTTGAGGCCATTAACTGTGGACAATTACACCTAGCTGGAGCGTCCGGAGGCCGCTCCTTTGAGGGGGGGGTACTGTCATGAAATGGTCCACCCGTTGGTGGCGCTGTTGATCTCTTGGATTGCAGTACCAGTGTCCACCAGCGGGTGTCTTCTAACACCCAGGGCCTGTAATAAGAGGACATACCTCCTGGTGGCACTATTGGATCCCTGGACTGTAGTACCAGCGCTCACCAATGGGTGTACTCCGGCAGTGTGGAGCAGACAGCACCTGCAGCGATCAGCTGTTACGTGAGGGTAATCAGTAGTCTTATAAATACCCAGCAAGCCCTAACATGCTTGTCTCAGTATCACACTCTCTCCATGTAACCTGAACCTTTGGACCTGAACCTGAACCAGGACTTTGTATTTACCTGACCTGTTCCTCCCTGATTCTTAGCCCATCCTGGACCTGTCCCTCTTGTCTCCTGTTACCTTGATCCCTGCTCTGCATCCCATCCATCTGTCCTTACACTTCTACTGATTCCCCGGTGTTTGACCTCGGCCTGGCTTTCGTTGACGTCACTGGTAGTTCCCATTAATTGTGTGTGTGTGTATATATATGTATGTATGTGTGTGTGTGTGTGTGTGTGTGTGTGTGTGTGTGTGTGTGTGTGTATATATATATATATATATATATATATATATATATATATATATATATATATTACTTGTTGTGGTTGGTAGTGCACTGTTTGTTTTCATTTTCCTTTTTATTTATAATAAACACGTTGTTATTTCATTCACATGCGTTTGGGTTCCCTCTCTGCAGTCCACACAGTCTGGTCTAATCATTCCCTGACACATTGGTTATGGCACATTAGTATAGAATCAGTTGATGCCCATATGTATAAAGCGTTCGTTTATAGAGTTAAGCAAGAAAAGTCCTCAAATGGGAACTCCAGTGTGAATTCTTGCCGATCTCAAAACACTCTGTGCAACACCTCTATGAGGCCGCGTACACACGCGCGGACTGTTCGCCCAACTTTGTCCGTCCAACAGTTTCGGCAAACAGTCCGCTCAAACTTAGCATGGACGGACATGGCCACACACGACGGACGAACAGTTTGCTGAAACCGTGCGCGATGACGTGAACGGCACGTACGACGGGACGAAAAATACGACGTCCTATACACTGCATTATAGCTTTCGGCGTGAAAATCCTTTCTGAGCATGCGCGCAACTTTGTTTGACGAACAAGCCTACACATGAGCGGACTGTTCGCTGAAACAAGGTTTCAGCGGACAGTTTTACGGAATTTCCGAAAAACCTTGTCCGTCCAACTGTCCGCTGAAACTGTCCGCTGAAAGCCCACACACGAGCGGACTGTCCGCCCAAACACTGTTCAGCGGACAAAGTTGGGCGAACAGTCTGCGCGTGTGTACGCGACCTCAGACTTAAGGATTTATGGGAGGTAAAAATAAATATAGCAGAGGACATGATCTGAGTGTAATAAGTAAGGTACATTTATTAATAAAAACAGCAAATTGGGAACTCGCATATAGTCAGCAAAGCTTCGCTTGAAATCAAAGTCAGACTTGAGTGGTGTAGATCTCGACATAGTTGTGAACCAGATTGCAGCCCAGGACAAACTGCTTAGGGCTGCCAACTGGGTATACCTATAGAGCTAAGAAAACACCAGGGGGCGCCAGACTAAGTGTAGCATGACTGCTGTATGCCTTCATTTTCTTTAAATTGTACTCTTTATTGAAAGTATAAAGATAACAGAAGTACACTTATAAAAGGGTGCAACTGAACATTAGGGATTGCAAACAATACAAATCTTAAATAAAGGGGAAAAATTGTAAGGAAAAGGAAAGAAAAAGAAAAAGAGAGAGAGAGAAAGGGAGATTTAGCACAGTCATCGTACCATCGAAACAATAGAGATTTACATCACATATCACAGTTCACTGTAAATACATATGTCAAAAGAGGTAGGGAGTAAGAACATTGCTATCTTGTAGGAGGGTGTTCAGTTGATAGGTATACCAATTTAAGCATTTAACATGTCGTTAGAGGGCACAGAGTAAGAACCAGGATTAAGTTCGGAATGATCTCATAGGTCCCAAGTCTTAGCCCTTGTACACACGGTCGGAGATTCTGACGGAATGTGTCCGATCGGAGCGTTTTATCGGATATTCCAACTGTGTGTGGTCTGCATCGGACTGTTTCCGTCGGAATATCCGTCGGACCAAATTTTCCAACTTGCCGGAAATATTTTTCGACAAAATGCTCCGATCGGACATATTCCGATCATGTGTAGAGAATTCCGATCGGGCAAAGTGCCACGCATGCTCAGATCAAATTCCTACATCAAAGCTATTGGCTACTAGCCTGAACGTAGTCCCATCGTAACGAAATTACGTCATCACATTCTGAAAGATCGGATTTTCCGACAATTTTGTCCGACCGTGTGTATGCAACAGTTTCGGACAAGATCCGTCGGACAAAATCCGACGGATTTGGTTGTCGGAATCTCCGACCGTGGGTACAAAGGCCAGAGAACTGTGGTAGGGTATCATGGACTATTGCAGTGAGCCGTTCCTTTCGGCAAATTTGTTCCAGGTTCTGTAAAACTTGAGAGAGAACGGGTGGAGTAGGGGAGAGCCATCGTACAGGGATGGCTCTTTTAGCTGCTAATAGAATTAAGGTAGCGAGTTTCTGGACATGATTGGAGAGTCCAGGGATCGGCAGGCCCAGTAAAAAACGCATAGGGTCTAATGGGAGGGAGATTTCAAACAGATCTTGGATAAAGGTCTGAATCATCAACCAAAATGGGCGGACCAAGGGGCAGTCCCAAAAAAATGTGAACGTGGGATCCTATGTCTCCCTGGCATCTCCAACACACCCTAGGGGTCTTGGGGTCATATTTGTGTATAATTTCAGGTGTTTTATACCAGAAAAATAGTATCTTATAGGCTGTCTCTTTCTGTTCTACACATTGCGACGACTTGGGGGTGGCCTCCCAGATTTTCTGCCACTGCGGAAGTAGTATGGGGTGTTTTAGCACCTGGGACCATTTGATGAGTCAGTAATAGGCGTGGAGTCGTGAAGTAGTCTATAAATGTCAGAAATTAAATGGGCCTGGTATGGACCTTGAGCGCATAGAAGTTCAAATGGGGTTGGTTTGTCAAGACTCAGAGTGGGGGATTTTGAGGCAAAATAGTGCCTGATTTGCAAATAGGAGTGGAAAAGCTGTTTGGGGATCTGGTGCTGTTTTTGCAACTCTGCAAATGATAGAAGTGTTCTGGTAAGGGGGTGTACTATGTTGCGGAGTTGGAATATGCCTGCTTGGGTCCATGGGAGCATTCTATCGTATGCTAAGCTGTAGGGAATATCTGGGTTGAACAATATGTTTATCAATGGAGGGTATGCCTTAATTTTCAATGTTTATCACCCATGGAATACAGGCGGTCCCCTACTTACAAACATCCGACTTACAAATGACTCCTACTTACAAACAGAGGGAGACAACAGGAAGTGAGAGAAAATCTACCCTCAGGAAAGGAAATTCACTCCTGGGAAAATAAAATTCTAAATCCATATGTCATTGGGACAGAAATTGAGGTGAAATGTTCTGTACAGGGGCACAGACAGCAAAACAAATGTTACAGGGATGATAACCCTTCCCTATGCTATCCAAAAAGCTTAAAAATTGTTTTTTTTGGGCTGAAACTACACTTAAAAAAATGTACCTGTTCTGACTTACAAACAGATTCAACTTAAGAACAAACCTACAGTCCCTATCTTGTTTGTAACCCAGTGACTGCCTGTAAAAGCTTTTGTTTTTTATATACCCAAGGCGGGATTTGTATTAATTTGCTATGGCACAGTGCTTTTTTCCCACTTTTGGTTCACTTCATGTCTCATTGGTCTATGAGTTTGGGATAGCAGCGGCCCTAGCTCGGGTAGTTCTCATCCACTTGGGCAGTTGTCTATGGGCTTGGACATTTGCATGTTTAAGTGTAACATATAAAGACATGATAAACAAACATACAGTTGGCAATTCAAAGATATGTGGACAAAACAGTGCATATCAAAAAGTCTGCAGCTCAGTAGTATCCACATCATGTGTGTCCTGTCCTAAAATTCCCAGTTAGGCAGTGACTTTGTTGGTAAAATCCAGGTGTTGGTGAAATCAGGAAGTAGCTAGTGAGGTCAGTGGAGTGCACAGCAGACTGGAAGTGATGTCACTTCCTGAAACTTCACTGGGGGGTTGTCAAAATGTTTCAAGGCCGCCCAACCTCTATCTCGCGCTAAAATATCCCAATTCTAATAGCCATGTCTGTTAATAGTGGAACTGAAATGTCATTATAAAATGAACAGAGGTTTGGCAGTCCCTAGCATATAAGACCACAAAATAATAAAATGGTAGGAACCGTAAACTTGGCCAAGTGGGATGTCTTGCTTGATTGCACAGTGACTTAATGGACAATAACCAGAGATGGTTATAGGGACAGAGTGGGTAGTGTACATAGCTCTGCATGCATTTTTCCTAGCAAGTTGAGCCAAAGCATTATACCGTAGGCAAAATACAGATTCTCTTTAAAATTCTGTCATACAGTGCCTTGAAAAAGTATTCATACCCCTTGACATTTTCCACAGTTTGGCATGTTACAACCAAAAAACGTAAATGTATTTTATTGGGATTTTATGTGATAGACCAACACAAAGTGGCACATAATTGTGAAGTGGAAGGAAAATGATAAATGGTTTTCCAAATATTTTACAAATAAATATCTGAAAAGTGTGGCGTGCATTTGTATTCAGCCCCCTTTACTCTGGTACCCCTAACTAAAATCTAGTGGATCCAAGCACCTTCAGAAATCACCTAATTAGTAAATAGAGTCCACCTGTGTGTAATTTAATCTCAGTAAAAATACAGCTGTTTTGTGAAGCCCTCAGAGGTTTGTTAGAGAGCCTTAGTGAACAAACAGCATCATGAAAGCTAAAGAACACACCAGACAGGTCAGGGATAAAGTTGTGGAGAAGTTTAACCACTTGAGACCCGCGCTATAGCCGAATGATGGCTACAGCGCGGATCTCCTTTGCCGGGACTACGTCTATTGACGTCGTCCCGTGCACGAGCGGTCTGCGCGCCCTGTGATCAGCGAGTCTATGAGACTCGCCTGATCACCGATCCATGCAAGGGGTCGATTCTGACCCCTTATCACGTGATCAGCTGTCAGCCAATGACAGCTGATCATGTGATATAACGGAGCCGGTAATCGGCTATTATTCCTCCTCGCGCTGACAGCCGACGGCCGGCGGCCGTGATCGGGACATCAGTCCCGATCACGGCCAGCCCTGCCAGTGCCCACCTACCCCCTGCCAGTGCCCACCTGCCCCCTCATAACTAAATAAAATTAAAAAATAAGTGCCCCCTATCAGTGCCACCCAGCAGTGCCCACAGTGCCACCCAGCAGTGCCACCCAGCAGTGCCCACAGTGCCACCCAGCAGTGCCCACAATCTGCCTCAACAAAGGTGCTGCACCCCAGTGCCACATATACGTGCCCATCAGTGTCATCTACCAGTGCCACCTATCAGTGCCACCTATCAGAGCCACCTATCGGTGCCACCTATCAGTGCCCATCAGTCCCATCTATCAGTGGTACCTATCAGTGCCCATCCGTGCCACCCATCCGTGCCACCCATCTGTGCCACCCATCCGTGCCATCTTATCTGTGCCCTTCTTTGCCCATCAGTGCCACCTTATCTGTGCCCATCTTTGCCCATCAGTGCCACCTTATCTGTGCCCATCGGTGCCGCCTTATCTGTGCCTATTAGTGCCACCTTAACTATGCCTATCAGTGCCCACCAGTGCAGCCTATCAGTGCCGCCTCATCAGCGCACTTCAATGAAGGAGAAAAATGACCTGTTTGCAAAATTTTATAACAAACTATTAAACATGATTTTTTTATTTTTGCATCTTTTTTTGTTTGTTTAGCAAAAAATAAAACTCCGAGCTGTAACTAAATACCACCAAAAGAAAGCTCTATTTGTGGGAAAAAAAATGATAAAAATTTCATTTGGGTACAGTGTTGTATGCCCGCGCAATTGTCATTCAAAGTGCATCAGTGCTGAAAGCTGAAAATTGGTCTGGGACTGAGGGGGGTTTAAGTGCCCAGTAAGCAAGTGGTTAAAGCAGGGTGAGGTTATAAAATAATATCCCAAGCTTTGAACATCTCACAGAGCACTGTTCAAGCCATCATCTGAAAATGGAAAGAGCATGGCACAACTGCAAACCTACCAAGACATGGCCGTCCACCTAAGCTGATAGGCCGGGCAAGGAGAGCATTAATCAGAGAAGCAGCCAAGAGGCCCATGGTAACTCTGGGGGAGCTGCAGAGATCCACAGCTCAGGTGGGAGAATCTGTCCACAGGACAACTATTAGTCGTGTTCTCCACAAATCTGGCCTTCATGGAAGAGAGGCAAGAAGGAAGTCATAAGAAGTCCCATTTGTAGTTTGCGAGAAACCATGTGGGAAACACAGCAAACATGTTGAAGAAAGTGCTCTGGTCAGGTGAGAACAAAACTGAATTTTTTGGCCTAAAAGCAAAACGCTATGTGTGGGGGAAAACTTACACTGCACATCACCCTGAACCCACCATCCCCACCGTGAAACATGGTGGTGGAAGCATCATGTTATGGGGATGCTTTCCTTCAGCAGGGACAGGGAAGCTGGTCAGAGCTAATGGAATGATGGATGTAGCCAAATACAGGGCAATCTTAGAAGAAAACCTGTTAGAGTCTGCAAAAGACTTGAGACTGGAGCAGAGATTCAGCAGGACAACGACCCTAAACATACAGCCAGAGCTACAATGGAATGGTTTAGATCAAAGCATATTCATGTGTTAGAATGGCCCAGTCAAAGCCCTGATCTAAATTCAATTGAGACTCTGAAGTAAGACTTGAAAATTGCTGTTCACAGACACTCTCCATCCAATCTGACAGAGCTTGAGATATTTTGCAAAGAAGAATGGACACATATTTCTTTCCCTAGATTTGCAAAGCTGGTAGAGACATCCCCAAAAAGACTTACAGCTGTAATTGCAGAGAAAGGGGGTTCTACAAAGTATTGACACAGGGGGGCTGAATAGAAATGCACGCCACACTTTTCACTTATTGATTTGCAAAATATTTGGAAAACCATTTATCATTTTCCTTCTACTTCACAATTATGTGCCACTTTGTGTTGGTCTATCACATGAAATCCCAATAAAATACATTTACATTTTTGGTTGTAACATGAGAAAATGTGGAAAATGTCAAGGGGTATGAATACTTTTTCAAGACACTGTATGTGTATGGCTGCTCGAGCTAAATGGAGCTCCAGGCAATACTGCATGCTCACCCTGTATGTGTTTATTGGTAAAATGGAGTAGAAGCGAGGGGATTTCCTCTCTAAAAATCCTTTAAAAAAGTCCCCGTAGTTTAGGAACATCACAAATCTCCAGTCCAGTTCTTAATTTTTTTCAGTTCTTTTCACATCTGCATAGACAACCTCTGTATCGGGATCCAGTGGTGCCTCCATCTTTTTCGGTGTAGGACACGATGAGTGGTTCACTGCAGCATATACCAAATGTTCATCCTGTTGGGGTATTTAAGTAAAACGTATAGGTTAAAAGATTAGAAGCTCATCATGTAGTCTGGAAATGAACTTATCAATGAAGTACACTCTACTCAGGCGACAGATGAAGTTTTCATTTTTGATATCACTTTCTAAGGCCCCTTTCGCACAACCATTCCGATCAGGTCTACCTGTTTTTCGGGCAGACCTGATCAGACTGTCCATTCCTCTCTATGGGCCTAGGTGTGTAAATGCACCTCCGATCTGGTCAGCTAAAAACAAACAGAATGGGATCTGTTCTCCCCTGTGTAGGAGGATCAGATCGGGGGTAGGTGGGTGTAAATGGACACCCGGAGTCTATTCACTCCCGGCCACCAATAGAGCAGAGCAGGCTCTGTCCATGTCCCCTCTGGAGAAAGTGAGTGGACGCGGACATGTCATCCGTGTGCTCTGCTATGATCAGCAAGAGATCTGTGAGCAAGTCCCCTGCTGATCAGCATGCAGTCCACCCCGTGTAAAAGGGGCCCTAGTGACAATAGTTACCAGGAAGAATTGAAAGGGTGAATCTCTGACTGGAGACCAAGACATCGGGAAAAAAATTGGAGGGTTCTAATTCTTCCACATTCTATAAAAAAAAAAGTTTTGATGTAATGTGAACTCTGAGCCCTTGTACACACGGTCGGAGATTCCGACAGAATGTGTCCGATCGGACTGTTTTGTCTGATATTCCGACTGTGTGTGGTCTCCATCGGACTGTTTACTCCGACGGACCAAGTTTTCCAACTTGTTGGTAAAATTTTCCAACAAAATGCTCCGATCGGACATTCTCCGATCATGTGTAGAGAATTCCGATCGGACAAAGTGCCACGCATGATCAGATCAAATTCCTACACCAAAGCTATTGACTACTAGCCTGAACGTAGTCCCGTCGTAACGAAATAACGTCATCACGTTCTGAACGATCGGATTTTCTGATAACTTTGTCCGACCGTGTGTATACAACAGTTTCGGATAAAATCCGACTGACAAAATCCGGCGGATTTGGTTGTCGTAATGTCCGACCGTGTGTACAAGGGCTGAGAATTGGCGGCCCGTCCATTAGGGGCGCTCGGGCGCTGCCCCCTCTCTCCAGGTCATCCCCTATATGCGATGGATAGATTTATACATAGCATTAGACATGTGCGATTCGGTTCGTAATGAATGGATTTTCATACAAATTTGTTAGTATTCGTGCATTCGGATCAATTCGAACATCCGAATAGCTGAAAGTTACGAAATTACGAATAAGCAAAATAACGAACACACGAAAATACGAACTTACGAATGGACAAACTTACGAAACTCCGAAAAAGTAAAAGAACGAAAAAATGACATCTATAACCAATGATTTACATTTCGTATTTTCAATCCTTTGTCTGTTCGTAATTCCGTATGTTCGTATTTTCATTTGGGTGTTCGTAATTTCGTTTCTTCTTCTGTTCATAATTTTGTTTGATCGTGTTCTTGAATTGTTCTTTTGAATGGACAGTGTAAGCCCTTGTACACACGGTCGGACATTCCGACAACAAAATCCGTCGGATTTTGTCCGAAACTTGTGTCGCATACACACGGTTGGACAAAGTTGTTGGAAAATCCTATCGTTCCTAATGTGATGACGTTATTTCGTTACGACGGGAATATGTTCAGGCTAGTAGCCAATAGCTTTGGTCTCGTAATTTGATCTGAGCATGCGTGGCACTTGGTCCGATCGGAATTCTCTACAAACGATCGGGCAAAGTCCGATCGGATTCTGTTGTCGGAAAATTTTATAGCCCAGCACTAAAACTTTGTCGGTCGGATATTCCGACGGAAACAGTCCGATGAAGCCCACACACGGTCGGATTATCCAACAACATGGTCTGATCGGACATTTTCCGTCGGAATGTCCGACCGTGTGTACAAGGGCTTAGTGTATCTTAATATGTATGTTCGAAATTTCATGTTCTCGAATCGTTCTTTCGAATGGGCAGTGTAAGTGTATCTTAATATGTATGTTTGGAATTTCGTATGTTTGGAATTTCATGTTCTCAAATCTTTCAAATGGGCAGTGTATTAACCTCTTGCCGACCGGCTCACATTGATATACGTCAGCAGAAGGGCACGTACAGGCAGATTAACATACCTGTATATTGCCCTTTAAGAATCTGTTTGTGGGCACGCAGTGACCTCCCTGAGTGTGATTGTGGGTCCCCGGACTCGATCGCTGTGGGGATACCCATGAGCGGCTCATGGAGAGGAAGAATGGGGAAATGCTAATGTAAACAAGCATTTCCCTGTCCTGCCAAGTGACACTGATCACAGCTCCCTGTAATCGGGAGTGGTATTCAGTGTCATATCACATATAGCCCCCCCCCACAGTTAGAACACATCCCTAGGACACATTTAACCCCTACAGCGCCACCTAGTGGTTAACCCCTTCACTGCCAGTCACATTTACATAGGAATCAATGCATTTTTAATTGCACCGATCGCTGTATAAATGTGAATGGTCCCAAAATCACGGCAAAAGTGTCCAACGTGTCCAACATAATGTTGCATTCGTGATAAAAATCGCTGATCATTGCCATTACTAGTAAAAAAAAAATTAATAAAAATGCCATAAAACCAACCCCTATTTTGTAGACGCTATAACTTTTGTGCAAACCAATCAATAAGCGCTTATTGAGATTTTTTTTTAACAAAAATATGTAGAATACATATTGGCCTAAACTGAGGAAAAATGTTGTTTTATATATTTTTGGGGGATATTTATTATAGCAAAAAGTAAAAGATAATGCGTTTTTTTCAAAATTGGCGCTATTTTCTTGTTTATAGCGCAAAAAATAAAAACCGCAGAGGTGATCAAATACCACCAAAAGAAAGCTCTATTTGTGGGGAAAAAAGGACGCAGTGGGGAATCGCAAAAAACGCTCTGTTTTTTTTGCCAGCCAAATGGTCTAGGGCTGAAGTTGTTAATGAGTGATGTATCTTATATAATATCTTCAGCCAATCAGCTTATCTCTTTTGTGTCTGAGTTACATTGCATTCCTGAATCTATTTAGATTCAATTGAGGAGGAGACTAAGTCAGGTCTCGTGACTAACAATTGCGCGGTTGTGCGACGTTGCACCCA
Organism: Lithobates pipiens; assembly: GCF_037356315.1. Taxonomy (NCBI): domain Eukaryota; kingdom Metazoa; phylum Chordata; class Amphibia; order Anura; family Ranidae; genus Lithobates; species Lithobates pipiens. Next base: position 611,697,509 of record NW_027507903.1, read on the forward strand.
AACAAAATTGACGTCCTTTTTTTCCCCATAAATAGAGCTTTCTTTTGGTGGTATTTGATCACCTCTGCGGTTTTTATTTTTTGCACTATAAACAGTGAGTGACAATTTTGAAAAAAAAACGCATTATTTTTTACTTTTTGCTATAATAAATATCCCCCAAAAATATATAAAAAAACGTTTTTTCCTCAGTTCAGGCCGATATGTAATGTATTCTTCTACATATTTTTGTTAAAAAAAAATCACAATAAGCGTATATTGATTGGTTTGCGCAAAAGTTATAGCGTCTACAAAATAGGGGATAGTTTTTTGGCTTTTTTATTATCATTTTTCATTTTTACTAGTAATCATGGCAATCTGCTATTTTTATCGGGACTGCGACATTATGGCGGACACGTTGGACCATTTTGACACATTTTTGGGACTATTGTCATTTATACAGCTATCAGTGCTATGAAATTGCATTGATTACTGTAAAAATGTCACTGGCAGTGAAGGGGTTAACTACTAGGGGGCAGTGAAGGGGTTAAGTGTGTCCTCGTGTGTGTTCTAGCTGAAAGGGGGAGGGGACTATGCAGGGGAGATGACAGATCACTATTTATACTCTGTAGGAACAGACGATCTGTCTGTTCTCCCCTCAGAGAACCGGAAGCTGTGTGTTTACACACACAGATCGCAGTTCTCGGTGTGCCCCAAGCGATCGCGGGAGCTCGGCGGTGATCGCGACCGCTGGGTACTTGCATCGGCTCCGTGGGAGAGAAACTAGACGGCGAGTAGCGCAGCCGAGCCATGTTGCCGCAGTACAACTACGAAAGCTGGTCGGAAAGTGGTTATACTCCAAAAAAAAATTGCTGTGCACCACTAAAGTGTTTGGGTTTGACTTGAAGAAAAAGTGGCATCTCTACGGGTGTTGGCGGACATCAGGTCCTCCGTACCCACCCGCACTCGTGCCTGCTACTAGGAAGTGTAGGATCATGTAGAGTTGCTTGAAAAAGTATTTGCGTTCTGGTGTGATCCGACCCTCACATTTGATTACTGCACAGATCTGGAAGAAATACACAAAGCACAGCAAGATTCAAGCAAGAATGATTCCAATCATGTATTTATACTACAACTACCTATTCTGGAGTTCAGCTTTAAAGAGGTTGTAAACCTCAGACATGAAATATCAACAAAGCATATCCCTCTACAGTGTGTGCTTGTTTCAATTGAGAGCACTAAGTGTCATTTCTTTCTGCTGCCTGGTTCCTCTGCTATCAGCACGAGTCACTCTCTAACAAGTTTTCCTGACACCAAGAGAAAAAAGGTGACAGAGGAAGGAGCTCCAGCTGATTGACAGTCTCAACTATGTTCCTGTGTGCTGTGTGGAGGGGGGGGGGGGGATGGTTGTCCCTTCCCTCCAATCACTTCTCAAAGATCTCCTCATTGAGATCTGCAGAGTGTAATTTCAGCTCTCTGCCCCCTTTTTTTGAACTCTAAGCCCAGTAACACATGGTCGGAGATTTTGCCAACCTAATCCGTCGGATTTAGTCCGACGGATTGTGTCTGAAACTGTTGCATACACACGGTCGGGCCAAGTTGGCGAAAAATCCAATCTTTCAGAACGTGATGACGTAATTTCGTTACGATGGGACTACATTCAGGCTAGTAGCCAATAGCTTTGATGTAGGAATTTGATCTGAGCATGCGTGGCACTTGGTCCGATCAAAATCCTCTACACATGATCGGATTAGGTCCGTCCGGCCCAGTTGGTCTGGAAATATTTCCAACATGTTGGAAAATTGGGTCGGACGGAGATTCGGACGGAATCAGTCTGATGCATACCACACACAGTCGGATTATCTGATGACACGGTCCGATAAGACTCATTCCGACAGATTCTCCGACCGTGTGTACAAGGGCTAAGACAAGCTTTATTTTAAGACAGCAGATAAACAGATACTACTTATGTGGGAGAATTTGTTTCATCTCTGTGTATCCCCTGAGGCCAGTCACTTCACTGGGTATATGTGAGGGTTTACAACCACTTTAACCACTTCCTTTAACACATATACTGCGGCAGGGAATCCTGGCTGCACAAAACAACGTACCTGTTGAATTGATGAAGATATTAGATTTAACATATTTTTATTGGGTATGTTTTATAGCAGAAAGTAAAAAATATAGTTTTTTTAGTTTTTTTCAAAATTGGCGGTCTTTCTTTGTTTATAGCGCAAAAAATAAAAACCACAGGAGGCGATCGAACACCACCAAAAGAAAGTTCTATTTGTGGGGGGAAAAAAAGGACGCCAATTTTATTCGTGTACAGTGTCGCACGACCACGCGCAATTGTCAATTAAAGTGACGCAAGAGCCGTATCGCAAAAAATGGCCTGGTCATGAATGAGTAAAACCTCCCAGGGGGCTGAAGAGGTTAAACGTTTCACTTACAGAGACGTTTTGCACTTTTTTGTGTTTAAAAAAAAATCAATCGCCAAAAATTATAGATTTTCTAAAAGCAGAGACCCTGGAAAAAACAATTGTGGTAGTTTACATTTTTTTTTTTTTTTTTTAATGTCACATTAAAGTTATTTAGGGCACACAAATGCAATAATGCTGCATACATACGACTGTTTTTCCTGTTGGAATAAACTCTGAAGGTTTTTCCTTCCAAGTTCCAACAGAATTCCGCTGAAACTGTCTTACGTACACACAATCACACCAACGTCCGATCGTCTAGAACACGGTGACGTACAAAACACGTAGGACGGGACTAGAAAAAGGAAGGCCAATAGCTTCCGTCTCGTACTTGCTTCAGAGCATGCATCATTTTTGGTCCTTCGGAACAGCATACAGGTGATGGGTTTTCCTGATAGAAATTGGCTTCTTTGGAAATATTTAACACATGTTCCATTTCTAGGTCCTTCAGAATAAAAAAAAAAAAAAAAAAAAGAGTCAGATGAGGTATACACACGATCGGAATATACGATGAAAAGATTCCGTCTGACTTTTTCTGTTGGACATTCCACTCATGTGTATGTGGCATAATTGTCCGGCCCATCATTAAGTCATGCATGTTCACTGCTGTCCTCTTCATGGTACAGCGGCGAGTGGCTGAGATCACAGGGCTGGATAGGGGCGGGAATCGCTGAAGTTAACTTTTTACATTAAACAGCAGGTGATTGGTTGTCGGGCGATCATAGCCACCAATCACCAGCCTGTTAATGTAAAAAGTTAACTTCAGCAGTTCCCGCCCCCATCCAGCATTGTGTTACCAGCCATTCACCGCTCTGCTCTACACCTTTGTAAGGTAGGCGAGTTCTACCTGCACAGTGCGTGATTGTGTGTCTGTGGGGTGGGATGCAGAGGACACTATGGGGGTCACTATGGGGGCAGAGGGCACTATGGGGGCCAATATGGGGGCAGAGGGCACTATGGGGACAGAGGGCACTATGGGGGCAAAGGGCACTATAGGGGCAGAGGGCACTATGGGGCAGAGGACACTGGACACTATGGGGACAGAGGGCACTATGGGGCAGAGGACATTATGGGGCCACTATGGGGGCCACTATGGGGGCCACTATGGGGGCAGAGGACATTATGGGGGCCACTATGGGGGCAGAGGGCACTAAGAGGGCATGGGGGTAGCAGGCACTATGGGGACCACTATGGGGCAGAGGACACTATGGGAGCCAATATGGAGGCAGAGAGCACTATGGGGGCCACTATGGGTCAGAGGACACTGGACACTATGGAGGCAGAGGGCACTATGGGGCAGAGGACAATATGGGTGCAGCGGACACTGGACACTATAGGGGCAGGGGGCACTATGGGGCAGAGGAAACTATGGGGGCAGCAGGCACAATGAGGGAAGAGGGCACTATGAGGGCAGAGGACAGAGGGTGCTATGAGAGCAGAGGGCACTATGAGGGCAGAGGACACTCTGGGGGCAGAGGGCACTAAGGGGGCAGAGAACAGAGGACATTTTGGGGGCAGAAGACACTACAGTGGAGTGGGGTGCAGGAGGCAGAGGACACTATGGGGGCAGAGGACACTACAGTGGGGGGTGCAGGGGACAGAGGACACTGCTTTGGGGGCACATGAAACTTTCTATAGGGGGAAGGGGGGAAGAGGACACTATGGAGTTATGTGAAGGGGGGCAGAGGACACTGCAATAGGGTAAGGGACCCTATTAGGGAACCCATCGCCGCTGGAGACAGGGACCCCTTCTCACTTGGAGACAGGGACCCCTTCTCCCATGGGGACAGGGATCCCATCACCCCTGGGGGAGACCTCCATTTCCCCTAGGGACAGGAACCCCATCTCCAGACCATGCTGGCTGACAGGGCTGGCATCAGCCACACTTGGGTGCCAGGATGGGGGAGGGGCAGTAAAATCCAAATTCTCAGCCACATGCTCCCTTAGGGTGAACTGACTTTGTATTAATGAAGCACCTTAAAGTGTGGCAAACCTGTACTGTTATTATTACTATGTTAGGATTATTATTATCATCATCATCATTTATTAGCAAGCGAATGCGGCCCTCCATGCATTCACATACATTTAATCCGGCCCTTAATAGAATAGGGTTGCTGACCCCTGCCCTAAATGTTCCCTGGAAGTTGAAAAATAATCTTACTGGCCAAATCACCAGGTGAAAATAAAGGAAAAAAAAGCCTAAAAAGAAAGAAGATTTGGGGGTAGAGGGCTGCAATATTTGAATGTAACAAACTGCAAATCAGATTAAATTTTTATTACGGTATATGTAATACGTGTGGTGAGAGCAGAAGTTTTTGTGTCTACTAATTTATTTTATTTTTTATTACAGGTACTTATATTACTTATATAACTTATATAACGTTATCAATTTACATCTATTAATAGAGAAACTGACATTTGATTGCCAAATTCACAGAGGTTTGCCAGTCCCTAGCATAGTAGTGTCTGCATCAGGTGTGTCCTGTCCCAAAATTCCCAGTTAGGCAGTGATTTTGTTGGTAATATCAAGATACTGGTGAAATCAGGAAGCAGGAAGTGGGTAGTAAAATAGTGATGTCACTTCCTGAAACATCATGGGGAGGGTTGACAACAAGCTACAACTTCCCGATTCTAATGCCCCGTACACACGAGCGGACTTTTCGACATCCAAACTCCGACGGACTGAGTCCGGCGGACTATCCGATCGTGTGTGGGCTGCAACGGACTTTATGCCCCGTACACACGAGAGGGATTAAGTCTGACAGACCTCCAAAGGAGTTCCGCCGGAGTTCCGACGAAGTTCTGGCGGACTTTTCGACCGAACGGACTTGACCACACACCATCACACCAAACTCCGACGGAGTCGAACGTGATGACGTACGACTGGATTTGACGTAGGAAGTTCCTAGACAGTAGCCAATAGCTGCCCTAGCGTCGGTTTTAGTCCGTCGGAGTAGCACACACACGAGCGGATTTTTCAAAGGGGACCGGGTCCGGCGGAGTTCCGTCGGGAAAATTTAAAGCATGCTTCATTTCTAAAGTCCGTCAGACTTTAGCTTCGCTAAAGTCCGTTGCAGCCCACACACGATCGGATAGTCCGCCGGACTCAGTCCGTCGGAGTTTGGATGTCGAAAAGTCCGCTCGTGTGCACGGGGCATTAGCGAAGCTAAAGTCTGACGGACTTTAGAAATGAAGCATGCTTTAAATTTTCCCGACGGAACTCCGCCGGACCCGGTCCCCTTTGAAAAATCCGCTCGTGTGTGTGCTACTCCGACAGACTAAAACCGACGCTAGGGCAGCTATTGGCTACTGTCTAGGAACTTCCTACGTCGAATCCAGTCGTACGTCATCACGTTCGACTCCGTCGGAGTTTGGTGTGATGGTGTGTGGTCAAGTCCGTTCGGTCGAAAAGTCTGCCAGAACTCCGTCGGAACTCCGGCGGAACTCCTTTGGAGGTCTGTCAGACTTAATCCCTCTCGTGTGTACGGGGCATTACAGTCCTGTCTGTTAATAGTGAACTGAAATGTCATTATCAAATTCACAGAGGTTTGCCAGTCTCTAGCATAGTAGGGTCCGCATCAGATGTGGTCCTAAAATTCCCAGTTAGACAGTGATTGTATTGGTAAAATCTAGATGCTGGTGAAATCAGGAAGCAGAAAGTAGCTGGTGAGATCAGCGGAGTGCACAGCAGACTGGAAGTGATGTCATTTCCTGAAACATGATGGGTGGGTTTTTAACATGTTTCAAGGCCCCCCAACCTCTTCTAGTTCTAACAGTCCTGTCTGTTAATAATGGAACTGCAATTTCATTATCAAATGAAATGATTATCTACAGTGGAGCCTTCTATGTGGGTAAAACCAAGCACCCTCTTTTTTGTAGAATAAGGGATCACATTTCTTTGATATCAAAACGGAAGATGGAAACTCTGATAAGCCATCATGTGGGGTTGTATCATAATTTCAACCTCAAGTCCATTGGCTTTTTTAGCCTGGAACATCTGCCCTCACATGGTCGAGGTGGGGACCTGGATAAAAAATGACTACAATTAGAAACTAAATGAATTTACTCATTGCAAGCGACCTGTTTTCCTGGGCTCAATGAGGGAATTCGTTATAAGCCATTTTTATAGTAGGCTTGTATAGTATGGTTGCCTCTTTGGAAGTACATTCCAGGTCCCTTTCCCCACCAGTTTGGGATCCCTACTGGTTTGGTTGGTTCTGATGGCTCTTGTTGGGTTTGGGATGGCCCCGGTGGCGATGACCTGAGTGTTTGCTGCCTTTACCCTCTCATTTGGAGAGGGCTTATGTTTATTATGCACTATGCAATATATGTAATCTGCACGTGGCTATAGCCTCCTTGTGGGGCGTGGCGTGCGGTGCTTGCTATATAGATTTGTGCGTCTAAAGTGTTTATTTTGCGATGCAAATGCGTGGCTCAATGCATGTCAATCATTTTTTTTTATATTTTTATAAAAAAAATTATTTTTTTTCCTTTCAACCGTGTGCCTAGTGGTCTCTTTTGGGCCATTGGATGCCCGTACGGACACCCGGGGGTTCATTTTGGGGAGGGGCACTGTTCCTTGTGTCTGGGGACAGTGAGCCTCCTTATGGGCCCATGTGGACATCCCTTATGGGATATAGCTCTCCGGAGCCTGTGTGCAGCCTTGTTACAGCTATTTCCCACCTTCTGGTCTATTTTCCTTGGTCTAGGAGGTGTCAGCAGGGAGATGGTGTTCTCCCTGTGGATTGGGCAGGCGCAAAGAGAGGAAAGTTCACTTCCGGTTCCGGCGGTGAAGTCTATACCTCGGGGACGTTCGTTTTTTGCGTCCGCATTACGTCATCATGTTGTGACATCACACGTCACGCTTTGGAGCCATGGAGAGGGGTATTTAAACCCGGCTTGCCATGTGACAAGCTGGGAGTGTTTGTGGAGCTCGGGGTACGTGCGCTTATACATCTTAAGGTAAAAATAAGTTTAGGTTTTGGCTTTCTCTTACTTTTATTAGATTTGTTGCCCACTTTAACGTCCTTATTTGGTCTTTTCGATTTAGATACCTATATTGGACCTTTGGCTTGGACTTGTTTGTTGCCGGTGCCTCAGGTTCGTTTCCCTTTGGGGGGTGTGTGGCCACCTAGGTGGGGCTGATTCTTCTTTGGGGAGGCTCTGGGACATACTGCACTAGCAATCCAGCGTTTTAGCAGGTGAGGGGTAATAGTTTTTGGGGTTCCTTGGGATGCCCTTTGTGCATTGAAGTAATATTTAGGACGCTGTGTGTGTCTTGTACTTTTCTTGGGGGGGTCTTTAATTTAATTGGTGTAGTTTTGGTATTTCATTATTATTTTTTATTTTTATCTATTTCTTTGTTTATAGACTTTGGTGTCTATTACCAATCTGCGGCCTTGTACCCAAGCTCCGTGATTTACATTTCTTATCACGTTCAAGCTTAGAGTGGGAGGTAGGTGTGGTTCCTGAGTTTTAACCTGGTCTTGGGTCTTTTTTTCTTGCTTCCCTCTCTTTTATTTGTTTACTTTAATATGGATTTTGAGCTGTTTGATGCTATTCCAGGTATGAATTTATATCTTCCAGAAACAAAAGTAGCAACTTAACCCCTCTCTACGGGCTATCTTGGCCTTTTTTTGGACCACTTTTGGCATTACAGGGGATGAGAGCGTTGATGTGAATTTACCCCTCAGTTGCTTATTTACCCTTTTTTGGAGGTAAGGGAAATATGTGTGATTTAGCTTTGTATGAAGGACCCGGTGGGGGGGGGGGGGACTTTTGTCTATTAGGCTTTTCCATGTATGGGGTTTTGAAGACATTTTTTGTATATTTTTTGTATATTGCTTAGATTATATCTCATTTACCTCATTGATTGTTGTCTTTTATTTTATATGTAACAGTTTAAAATGCAATATGGTTATCTGTATTTGGACTGAACACTCCGAGTCCCTTGTTCCTGAAGAAGGCACTCAGGCGAAACATGTCAAATGAATTGGGACAGAGAATTTAATGTCTTTTTATTGGTGGAATACTGTTTGTTTTCTTGGAGCAGGCTGTATGTATAGACTGCTAGGAATAGAAACAATGGCAGGTTCCATGGGTTTTAAAATGTATAAATAAATATATTTTTATAATTACATTGTGTTACAAATTTTTAATTGGTACCACAAAGTCCCCTACCTCCAAGCTTATTATATCTATGATTATCTACAGAGGTTTGGCAGTCCTCAGCATACAAGACCACAAAATAATAAGACCATATATTTGGGCAAGTAGAATGTCTTACTTGATTGGTGACTGAATAGCCAATTACATATATACAGTATTATACATTCACATCAGTCCCTGCCCTCAAGGAGCCTACAATCGAAGGTCCCTAACTCACATTCATACATACACCTACTAGGGAACATTTAGAGAGGATCCAATTAACATACCAGCATATCTGTGGCGTGTTGGAGCAAACCAGTGTACCTGGAGGAAACCCACGCAGGCAGAACATGCAAACTCCAGGCAGATAATGCTGTGGTTGAAGGGAGAACCCCAGTGCTGCTAGGCAGAAGTTCCAACCATTTAGCCCAGAGTTTCTCAACCAGGGTTCCATGGAACCCTTGGGTCCCTCTAGAGCAGGCGTCTCAAACTGGAGGCCCTCCAGCTGTTGAGAAACTACAAGTCCCATCATGCCTCTGCCTGAGGGAGTCATGCTTGTAACTGTCAGCCTTGCAAAGCCTCATGGGACTTGTAGTTTTCGCAACAGCTGGAGGGCCGCCAGTTTGAGACCCCTGCTCTAGAGGTTTCTAGGGGTTCCTTGAGCATTGAGCAATTTATGACTTTCATATAAGTTCCCTCTGACACCATTGATCTTTTTAGCTATCTGTAAGGTGCTAATTCATCCCAATGTCCACAAGTGTAAGGAACATTCTTCCGACTGACCATCACACTAAGGTATAATGAATCTTAGCTATAGTCATTTTTAGCAGGGGTTTCCTAAGATCAGAAAGTTATTTCAAGGTTTCCTCTGTCTTCAAAAGGTTGAGAAAATCTGACTTAGCCACTGTGCTGCCCCATCAACATCATAACTAGCTTTTAACTAGGCCTGGTAGGTGCAGCGGACAGAGAGGCAGTGTCATTTCAAAGTGTAGAGTAGGATTTGTATTTTGGCTTTTGTTTTCATTTGATTAAACATTGACTTACTTTTGTATCCTCTGTCTTCTCTGTAGTTTCAGCAAAATCCTCCCTGCTAAATAAAGGTAATTAGTAGTAGTTGGATATATAGATATGCATATATTTGTAGTGAATCATAAACGCGGAACTTCAGTTAAACGTTATAAATTTCAGATAAAATACTAGCAGCGTGGAAAATTTTCGGTTATGTTATTTATCCACTTAAAGTGGTTGTAAACCCTTACAAACCACTTTGACCTACAGGTAAGCCTAGATTAAGGGTTACCTGTAGGTCCAAGAAATATCTCCTAAACCTATACGGTTTAGGAGATATTTACCAGCCATATTTACATGGCACATATGGCACATATTTACATGGCCGTAGACAGCAGCGCACAAGTGCACTGGGTAAGCCACAGATCGCGGCGATATGCCACAAGTGTCGGCTCCCGTGTGCATTCGCGGGAGTGATGTCATCGCAGCTCCGGCACTGTGAGACCCACGGAGACCCACCAAGAAGATGGGCGCTCGGAACTACAGGGGACAGCAGTGACTTCGCTGGCTCCTGTGTCAGGTAAGTGACACATAATGGACTACTATGTGATGCATAGTACTCCATTATGCTTTACCTTTGCAGGGAATGAAAGAGGAAGTAAACCCATCAGGGTTTACTTCCTCTTTAAAATAGTAAAATCTTTTGAGTATGCAAAAAAGAAGGCAGGAAGGGCACACTTACCCTGTTGTATCTCTGCAGACATTTTAAATGAGTGGGCAGCTCAAGTCAGCGCCCTCTAATTTCCTGGTGATTCTACTGCCTCTCTGCCCTCTATAGTGGCAAATCATGGACGCTGGCACTGCACATGCTCATACCTCCCAACATTTTGAGATGGGAATGAGGGACACCTACTTGCAAATGTATGTAGGCATAGGACACGCCCCCTGACACACACGCTTAAAGGAGAATAACCCCAAAAAAGGTTAATTAAATCCACAAGGACTTTTTTCTTTACCACTCCTATTCCTTTATATTGGCTTTTGAATTTACAAATGCAGCAATTTAGAAATTGGATAAAAGGTTTAGCATTGGGAAACAATTTTGAAGGTGCATTTTAGATACAACTATATGGATCAGACTAAAATGAGGGACAAATGAGGGCCAAAGAAGGACATTGCTCCAAATTAGAGACAGTTCCTTTGAAATCAGGGAGAGTTGGGAGCTATGCATGCGCGAGGCTCGGTGGTTGTACTGCTCATGCTCGGTGCCAGCAGGCGTACTGCACATGCGCAAAACTAGCTATTGTAGAATGCTCAGAAGCCTGATGACTCCTTGGATTAGTGACGATTGTATCCTAGGAGTCAAGGGGACCGCAGCATCCTACATCATTCGCCTAGAAGGATGACGTACACAGAATCAGGAAGTACATAAAAAAAGGTATTTACTGGCACCAAAATTTAATTTTTTGGGCAAAGATAGTAAAGGAGGGGCAATTTATACTAAAGAAACTGTTAAAAATTACTAAAGTCTGCTTTAAATTTAATTGTAGTTATCAATTAAAAAAAATTACTGTATATATAGAGAGGTAGACATATAGGAAGACAGTGATGGATTGATTGATCGATAGATAGATAGATAGATAGATAGATAGATAGATAGATAGATAGATAGATAGATAGATAGATAGATACACTATATTATCAAAAGTATTGGGACACCTGCCTTTACACGCAAAACTTTAATGTCATCCCAGTCTTAATCCGTAGGGTTCAATTTTGAGTTAGCCCACCCTTTGCAGCTTCAACTCTTGCAAGGCTGTCCACAAGGTTTAGGAGTGTGTCTATGGGAAGAAAATCATTCTTCCAGAAGCGCATTTGTAAGGTCAGGCACTGATATTGGTCGAGAAGGCCTGGCTCGCAATCCCCGCTCTAATTCATCCCAAAGGTGTTCTATTGGGTAGAGGTCAGGACTCTGTGTAGGCCAGTCAAGTTCCCCCACCTCAAACTTGCTCATCCATGTCTTTATGGACCGTGCTTTGTGCACTGGTATGCAGTCATGTTGGAACAGGAAGGGGCCATCCCCAAACTGTTCCCACAAAGTTGGGAACATGAACTTGTCCAAAATGTCTTGGTATGCTGACGCCTTAAGAGTTCCCTTCACTGGTAGGGGCCAAGCCCAACCCCTGAAAAACAACCCCACACCATAATCCCCCCTCCACCAAATGATTTGGACCAGTGCACAAAGCAAAGTCCATAAAGACATGGATGAGTGAGTTTTTTACCTGCAAATCCATTTGCCAGGACATAAGTTATTATGGCCATTGGAATGCACTAATGCTAAAATGTTAGACGCATCTAGCACCTATGCGTGTTTAGACACGTTAAGCGCACCAAGCATTTTTTCTGCTTTTCAGCTCCTCTCCTGAACACACCTTTGGTGTTTGTTTGTTTTTTCAGCCTGTAATGCTCCTCTTCTAATACACTTGTGAACACCTATGTGTTCATAGGCACACAGGCTTACATAACAGTTCTTTTCAACGTCGGTAAAAGTTGCATTTTTTTAAGCTCTGTGTGTATGAGGCCTTATGTAAATGTTATGAATAGACAATTGGGCAGACAGAAGGTAGATATATAGATAGATAGGTAGATAGATAGAGAGATAGGTAGATAGAGAGATAGATAGATAGATAGATAGATAGATAGATAGATAGATAGATAGATAGATAGATAGATAGATAGATAGATAGATAGAGAGATAGAGAGATAGAGAGATAGAGAGATAGAGAGATAGAGAGATAGATAGATAGATAGATAGATAGAGCTATCTAGACCATACCTAGAACTTTCCTGTTCCTTGATACCTATACAAGGAAAAAAAAATACAAATGTTATTTTCTATTTAAAGTCTATGTATAGCAAGAACTTTTTTTAGGTTTTTGATTACAGAAAGGTTTAAACCCCCACCAGGTTGCTTTCCGCTGTCTGTGTTCAGTTGGAGACATTTATCATAAACAAGTCAGAAGAAATCTCCCAAGTTCTCATAGACAGTTGTCCCTGGAAGAGGTGTCCCCATCTCACCTCTTGCTCTGGAGACAATTCTGAAATTTTGGATTTGTCCCTTTAAATTTTTTTTTTTTTTTTTATCTCGGTAACAATGGTCATTAGTACCAATAGAGGGATGAATATAGAGACAAAATAGAAAGTTAGAGTAATTCCCCCCGATAAACAGCTGTCTCTTGAACAGGTGTGTCCATTGGAAGATTTTCCCCTCACCTCATGTTCTGGAGACAATTTAAAAATTTTGTATTTCCCTTAACTTTATTTTTGGCAATGGTCACCAGTACAAACTAAGAGTGTGAATATTCACAACCAAGAATAAAAACTTGACACAGGATCTAACCCTTCCTCCCCACTCTATCCAAAACTAAAAAAAAGAAAAGGTTTTGCTTTGAGAAACATGTAATGGTTTCCCATTACTCTCTTCTCCCAGTGTCCCCACCATATTGTCCTTACTCATGTTTTTTAGTTGCTTAGAACATAAAGATGTAAGCACCCACCAAAATTCCACTACAGCTATATTTAAGATTCATATATACCCTTAGAACATTGTGTTATGATATACACCCCCCAATCCCCGCCATTTTAAACAAAAAATCTACATTGTGTAGATTTTTGAAAGCAACAATATATTTACTTGGTTTTAAATTTTTAGAATATTTTCCTTCTGCCTAAATTTACACTAATTTCCCCCAATCAACTAATAAGCCAAAATTACATTTTACTAGAAACCCTCTGGTTTATATTATTTATGATCTGTTGTGTTCTCCATGTTTACAGATGTAGATTTACCTCTTGTTTTTATCCAGCAGATGACCAACACCATGAAGATGACCAGGAAGACAACCACCACACTCAGTACAGTCAGTAATATTGGAATGGAGTTACCTGGAATTTGAAAGATACAGGCAGTTAATTGAGATAAGGGGGGGGGGGGGTAATTGTATTTAGCATTTGTAAGTTTGTATCACTTAGCAAAACTAAAGCACAAATCCTGAAGGGAGAAATCCTCATATGGCCCTGAGCTAGACATGTGCACTGACAAAAATGTGTTTGTTTTTGTTTCATTCCTTTTTTTAGCTTTTTTAGAAAATTCGAAAATTTGGAAATTTGAAAATTCTGGCAATTCGGAAATCCGAAAATCAAGATTTTCAAATTTTCTAATTTTCTAATTCCGAATTTCCAAATTTAGAATTTTCTAATTTTCTAATTTCCAAATTTTCTAATTTCCAAATTCCAAATTGTAAAATTTTCGAAGTTCTGAATTTCCAAAATTTTCAAATTTTCAAATTTTGAATTCCAAATTTTTCAAATTTCCGAATTTCAAAATTTTTGAACTTCCGAATTTAGACTTTTCAAATTTCTGAATTTAGAATTTTCGAATTTCCGAATTTTCAAATTTACAAATTTCGAATTTCCAAAAACGTTTAAATTGCAAATTTCCGAATATTTTTGAATTCCGAATTTCCAAATTTTGGAAAATTCTGAATTTTCGAAATTGGAAAATTCAGAATAGTTTACAAAGGCAGATCCCCTGTTCTGCCTCTGTGCACAATGATCCCAGGTGGCACGCTTCCGCATCCCACCCACAATCTCACATGCACGGACCGACATATAGGTACGTCGGTTCGTTCAGGAGAGCCGACCTGCCACTGGTCGACAAGTGGTTAAATATTAAGAAAAAAAATAAGAAAAGCCTTTTTCTATTTTTTTTCTTTCAGCCATTTAGTAGATGTCCCCTACATTTTCATATGTGGTAGGGCAGTGTTCATTTTGATGTCAAATTTCTATTTAGTTTAAGTCATAGTCTTTTGACTAAAATGCTATTTTTTAGTCGTATTTTAGTCATCTCAATTGTTTTAGTTTTAGTCATATTTAGTCGACTAAAATAGTATTAATTTAGTAGACAAAAATATTTTAGTCTGCAAAATTCTGGTAAAAGCTTAAAGAGCTGAGGTGATTAATCTCATTTGAAATGATCAAATTATGACTCATTCTTGTCTTCATTTTATGTTTTATCTTTGTAATCAATGGTTCTGTGAGTATAATACAGATCATTTATATTTATAAAGTGAGAGTTTTATCCATGTAACATTCTTTGAATGGCCTGAAGTGTATTATGCACACAGGGCTATTGATTACACACAGAGAAGGTAAAATAAGGATATGAGATGAATAAATCTCAAGTAGTCATTTTAAATTATGTAGAGTCACTGAATTGCATTTGATGGCAAAACAAAGCCAACAAAGTTAAAATAAAAAAAAAAAAAAAAAAAAATAAAAAAAACAACAACATTATATTAAATCCTTTTCAGCATTTTTTGCATATTTTTATGGTTTTTGAGGATTTTCAGAAAAACAAAAACAAAACTCCCCCCAAGAAATAAACAAAAAGCTACTTGTAAAAACTGAATGGGACAGTAACCCAATACCTTTTTTTTCTATTGTCTAAAAAAGTTCAATTATCAATAAACTACAGCAAAAGCATGCCAAAAAATAACAAGAAAAACAAAAAGCAAGAATAAGAACTGTTGCTGCAATTCTAATAGGCTGCTTTTAATTTTTGATATTTACAGCAATCAGTGCATACCTTTAGTTCTTAAACGTGTTCCAGCGCCGTCCTCTAAGATTGTCCCTATCAGGTTCCCATTCCTCCAGCATTTTCTTATGATCACTCGGCAGTAGAAGGTGGTGTTATCTGGCCCATGGAAGTCTTCCAGGAGAAGATTGGAGCCACCCACCAGTCCGGTCTTGCCCTTGTAATCCGGGTGAATGTAGTCCGGGTTTGGGTGGTAGACATAGTCCTCTCTTGGGTCTCCGATCATCCAGTAGACTTCTGTCCTTAAAATACTGTTCTTATTTTGTACCGTGAAGCTGCAATTGATTGTTGTGGGACGATGGAATTCAACTTCCTGTGACTGAATGATGTTTATGGAATTTGTTTTAGCTATAAATGAAGAACAAAATTTAAGAGTAACATCCTTGCACTGTGTTCAGATCAGGCATATCTAAAGCTTTTTATTTTTTTCAGACTACTTGCCGACCGCCCACAGTGCATTTACGTCATGACTAAGGATGAGCCGAACACCTCCCGGTTTGGTTCGTAGCAGAACAAGCGAACAGGCCAAAAATTTTGACGGGCACACAAACACTGTTAAAGTCTATGGGACACGAACATGAAAAATCAAAAGTGCTAATTTTAAAGGCTTATATGCAATTTATTGCCATAAAAAGTATTTGGGGACCCGGGTCCTGCCCCAGGGGACATGCGTCAATGCAAACATTTTTTTTAAAAACGGCCGTTTTTCGAGAGCAGTGATTTCAATAATGCTTAAAGTGAAATAATAAACATGAAATATTCCTTTAAATATCGTGTCTGGGGGGGTGTCTATAGTATGCCTGTAAAGTGGCGCAGTTTTCCCGTGTTTAGAACAGTACCACAGCAAAATTACATTTCTAAAGGAATAAGTATAATTTAAAACTGATTGTGGCTGTAATGTATTGTCGGGTCCCAGCAATATAGATGAAACTTATTGAAAAAAAATGGCATTGGTCCCCCCCCCCCAGTTAATTACCAAGCACTTTGGGTCTGGTATGAATATTAAGGGGAACCCCGAACCAAAAAGTTAAAAAAAATTGCATGGGGGTCCCCCAAATGCATACCAGGCCCTTCAGGTCTGGTATGGATTTTAAGGGGAACCCTGCACCAAAATCTTTTTAAAAAATAGCATAGGGCCCCCCCAAAATCCATACAAGACAATTATTTGAGCATGCAACCTGGCAGGCTGCATGAAAAGAGGGGGGAGGAGAGAGAGGCCCCCTGAACCGTACCAGGCCACATGCCCTCAACATGGGGAGGGTGCTTTGGAGTAGCCTC
Organism: Lithobates pipiens; assembly: GCF_037356315.1. NCBI lineage: Eukaryota > Metazoa > Chordata > Amphibia > Anura > Ranidae > Lithobates > Lithobates pipiens. Next base: position 611,714,054 of record NW_027507903.1, read on the forward strand.
CCAAAGCACCTTGTTCCCATGTTGATGGGGACAAGGGCCTCATCCCCACAACCCTTACCCAGTGGTTGTAGGGGTCTGTGGGCGGGGGGCTTATCGGATGAAATTTTTACTGATCGGATCTCCATGAATTTTAATTCAATTCCCCTGCTCTAGGATCTCTGCTAAAAAAATACATATAATGTTTGAAGTAATTTTCTGGCAAAAAATACTAATTTACACTGGTAAATAAAAAGTTCTAGGCCTGATCTTCAAGTGGTTAAACTCCTGTCAGGTTTTTATCTCTGCCTGGGTCTACTATGGGAACACATACCTAATATTTACAGAATGAGAGCAAATCCCCTCTTAAAGTGATACTAAAAGAAATTTTTTTGTTTGATAAAAATAACAAACATGTTACACTTACCTCCTCTGTGTAGTGGTTTTGCACAGAGCAGCCTGGATGCTCCTCTTCTCGTGCCTCTCCCCTTTTTCCTGCTGAGTGGCCCCATAGAAATCAGCTTGACACAGAGCTGCAGACCGGCCCCACCCCCTCTCTATCCTCATTGGTCCACTGACTTTGATTGACAGCAGCGAGAACCAATGGCGTTCTGCTGCGGTCTCAGCCAATGAAGAGGGAGAGCTGGACAGCCAAGTCTCTTGTGGAACATCGCTAGATAGAGATGGGGCTCAGGTAAGTATGAGGGGGGAGCTGAGGGGGGCTGCTGCACACAGAAGTTTTTTTTTATCTGACTGTATAACCTTCTGACTTTACAACCACTTTAAGATGGCCATACAGATTTTCAAACAAATATTGGTATGAAAATTTGTACAAACATTCTCATCTATATATTTCATGACTTGACAGATGTCTTTGGATAGTACCTTTAAAAAAGTTTGTATTTAACATTTGATTTTGGAGTGAATGGACTTTCCTGGAAAAAAAACACAATCACTGTAAGAAATTATTTTATTCTTCAAGATAATGTTTCCATTCTGCTCCTTTGAATTTTGTCATTGCAATAAATAAAATAAAAACTTCCATTGAACTCTGCAAACCATTAGAAAATTGAATAAACATTCTTAAAAAGAAAAATTGCAAACAAAATTCTACTAGTATATGGCCAGCTTTAGACAGTTGACCCCACAATAAGTGTTCCCAATTGTAGATTTCCTATCGTCTCCTGCTCCGTTGACAGCTGTGCAGTTTTAGCATTACCAGTGACAGTGGTCATCAGGGCAAAGAGAGAGGATGAATCTCCCCAGCAGGGAAATAGGCAACAATTAACACCTGACAGGGCTATTAACACTAAGCTCTCTATGTTACCTCCATGATTTTCACCATTGCTTGCCCCAGCTGCTATAACCAAAACCTGGTTAGCTAGTCGGCCCCTTAGTGGTGGCGGAATGCTATCCGTGACACCCATGACAGATATGCATGTTGTTGTAATAAGTAAAACCAATAGGGGTAAGAAGGATCATTTTGGTAATATGAAGTCATTCTTAGACATACCGCATTTATCAGGTGAAAATCATGGGTGCATGTTATACGCCGATCCCCGCTGTCTGTGGGGGTATCAAGAGCACCGCCAACATTGACGTAGCCAAGCCAAGTGTACTGTGTACTCGGCTAGACTCTGCTCCACTCGCAGTGATGCTCAGTCCTGCCTCCTAGCCTTTACATCCTGCCATTGGCCCAGTATTGTATCCATCATAGGAGCCGGGTCAAGGGGTGGGACGGGGGCGTGACTGCGAGCAGAGCCGAGTAGCCAAGTACACAGTACACTCGGCATGGCCCAGTCTATGTCAGCGGCGAGAGGAGCCGAATATCTTGGCGACGGTAGTGGCAAATTCAAAACTCAAACATGCTGCAATTTTGGGCAAGGCTGCAGACGGACACTGGAGAAGGCTAAAGATGGACACTGCAAGGCTGCAGATGGACACTTGGCAAGGCTGCAGATAGACACTTGGCAAGGATGGACGCTGATAAGGCTGCATTGATTGGCATTTAAAATGTACGTTTTTTTCCTTAAACTTCCCTCCTAAAAGCTTTTTTCCTTAAAGGTCCCTTCTAAACTTGGGGTGCGTATTATACATCAATAAATACGATACTTAAAGCGGAGTTCCACCCAAAAGTGGAACTTATGCTCATCGGATCCCCCCCCTCTGGTGCCACAATTGGCACCTTTCAGGGGAGAGGGGGGTGCAGATACCAGTATAATACAGGTATCTGCAACCACATGCGGAAATAGACTCCCGCGGGAGTCACGCCCCTTCCCGCACTCCCCCCGCTGTCTCCTGGGAAACACGAAGGTCTCAGGACATAGCGCGGACCACTTACGACGCGCAGAGTGACTCGCGCATGTACAGTAAGGAACCGGAAAGTAAAACTACAACGCTTCACTTCATGACTCCCCCAATGAGAATGGCGGTGGCAGCAGCCAAGAACTGAGCGATTGCTTGGCTTCGGCTGCCAACATCGCTGGACCCTGGGACAGGTAAGTGTCCATTTATTAAAAGTAAGCAGCTGTAGTATTTGTAGCTGCTGACTTTTAATAATTTTCTTTTGTAGGTGGACTCCCTCTTTAAAGTGTTACTAAACCCACAACAGTAATAGCAGTCTGTATCTGCAGTAAAGCATGTTCATTATACTCACTGTGAAAACTAAGGGGTTAACCCTCTGCACATTGTGTAAAAAGGCTGTTTTTACCTGTCTTCTCTGATCCTACCCTTCTTTCACTATCCCCAATCCATCTGATGATAGAACAGAGTCTTGTGGGCATTCTGCACATTCTCAGTTTGGTGTGTATTGGTAAAGTTTTTTTTTTTTTTTGGAGGGTGCATGTGATCAGCACAGGGCCACTCAGCACTGTCTAGACAGAGGGTCAGGGCTCCTGAAGCCTCATAGGACAGATCAGAATGAAAACTCCTCCTACAAGATTTATCTAGAAACTGACAGAAGTCACAAGACTGCTATAAACTGCTGATGAGAAAAGGTATTTTTTTTTTTTTTCAAATTTATACTTTATTCAAAGGGCAGGGAAGTATGGAGCAAAACATGTAAATGGTACAATGAACCAATAGGTATACAAATAGATCAATGCAGTAACGGGTGAGCTATACAACATGCACATGTGGTACTTCAACCTACAGAGCAGAGAAACAGGAACATCCAACATCTCGGGCCCGTCTAAGCAATTCCCTCCATAGCTCCACAGTAAAGAGCCTGTCCCGTCATGGCATCTCCAGTTCCGTACCGTAAAGGCCAAAGGCCCTTACCAAGATTATTCCAGAAGCACTAGTCAGCACCATAAATCCCACCCCGATTTTCAAACTTATATATAGAGAGGATATTTTGAGCGTGGAGGACACTCTAATGTTCACTCCAAGCCCAAAATCTTAAACAAGAGCAGAGAGAAATGTTAGAAATAGAGACAAGAATTAGCTAGGAAATTAGACACAAGAAAATGGGGGGTAAAAGGTGTGAAAGCGAAAGAGGGGGGAGGGGTAGGGTGGGGGTGGAGTCCATGGGGGCAGGACAGCCCCCCTGTATCGAGCACCAAGTGCCGGGCTCCAAGTTCTCCGAGATGGTATGTACGTTCTGTCAGTGATTCATACCCGGGGAATATCCTCAACTACTCGGGGCATCCCCATCCAGAAGGGCCCTGCCCTCCCTTGAGAATATAAATATGTTCCATCCTGACCATGTCTTAATGAATTGTTCGTTCTGTCCCCTGTTCATCAGGATTAAATCTTCCATTCTCTTGATGACCTCTACCCTTCTCAGCCACATACCAATTGTCGGTGGATGCGTGTTTTTCCATCACAGTGGGATGCACGCTTTGGCGGCATCCAGTAGATGCCGAAGCAAGGAAGTCTGATATTTCTTGCGGGACATATTCGTGGCATGAAGGAGAAAAAAGGCAGGGCCATCCGGAACAGGACTGTCAGTAAACTTTGAAATCGTTTCCCCAACTGTCTTCCAGAACCGCTCCAAAAGAGGGCAGGACCAGAAGACGTGGAAAATCGTACCCTCTTCCCTCCGACATCTCCAACATCTGTCTGATGATGTCGGAAAAAACCGGTGCAGCTTCGCCGGGGTATTATACCATCTGGTTACAATTTTAAAGTTAGTCTCCTGTGTTCTTGAGCAGATGGAAGATTTGTGTGTGAAATATAAGATATTTTGTTTTTGGCGTGTCGAAAATCTGCACCGCATATCCCTCTCCCAGGCCCCCAGACAACTCGGACCACTGTCATCCGGTGCCACGATCAGTATGTGATATGTGGCAGATAGGGCATGGGGCATGGCACCTCCCTCCGAGCAATAAGCTTCATAGGAGGTCAAACTTCGGTTGAAACTGTCAGGGGGAGCCAGGGACCTCAAAAAATGATTCAGCTGAGTTGCTTTCCAAAAATCTAGTTTATAGGGGCCCTCCGGGTCCATTAGGTCAGTGGTAGTTGCCCATTTGCCCCCCTTAAAAAAGTGGGACGCCTGGTAGATCCCAGACGTCCTAAGGGAACGGAACGCTGGGTCCGTGACCCCGGGAGAAAACTCCGGGGTCCCTAGAAACGGGCGGAGTGGGGAAGTCTGCGATACAAGCCCAGCGCTCACAAAAAGAGACGCGCAGATGCGTGAGGTTATTCCTATAAGAGGATGGTTTTTCACCCTGTTTGGTAATCTACTGTGGCACCAAGGAGCCCTGTTCAGTGCCACCCCCGTTTGGGCTTGTTCCAACTGGATCCACAGTTTGGTATCATGATGTCTGTTCCAGTCTATCAGTCTGGTCAGATGGGCGGCCTGATAGTAGCTACGGAGATCTGGTATCGCTAATCCTCCCTGCTGTTTCGGTCAGGTCAGTTGTCGGTAGTTAAATCTCGGTCGTTTATGAGCCCAAATAAAGTCAGATAATAACGCCCTGGTCTGTAAAAAGTAGTGAGAGGGGATATTGACCGGCAACGCTTGCAGAAGATAGAGAAACTTAGGCAGGATGCATATCTTGACGATGTTGCATCTGCCCAGCCAAAAGTGCAGACCCTTGTTCCATTTAGCAAGCAGGGCACGAATTGTCGACAGTAATGGGGGGAAGTTTAAAACATATACTTGGGATATAGTTGGCGGAATATACGTTCCCAAATATTTCAGGGCCGTAGGGGTCCATTTGAATTTAAAATCCTGATGGAGCCTTGCTATAAGACCCTGGGGAAGACCTATGCCCATTGCCTCAGATTTATGAAAATTAATCTTCATATTGGAGATGTCACCATACTCCCTGAATTCCTGCATCAAATTGGGGAGAGAAATTGTTGGGTTGGTCAGGGAAAATAGCATATCATCTGCATATGCAGCAATTTTGTATTGCTTGTCTCCCACTGGAATCCCCATAATGTTGGAATTGGCTCGCACCTTACGTAGAAAAGGTTCCAGCGACAGGACGAAAAGGAGAGGGGACAACGGGCATCCCTAGCGAGTGCCATTGTGTATCTCAAAGGGTTCGGACAGAACCCCATTAACCTGGACCCGGGCTGTCGGGTTAGAGTAAATAGAGCCAATCCAATTCAGTAGCCTCTCGCCAAAACCCACATGACGCAAAACGCAAAGTCATGAATCTCCAGTTCACCCTGTCGAAGGCCTTCTCCGCGTCCGTCCCCAGAAAGACACAGTTGGTCCTGATGTCATTGGCTATATGTAAGAGGTTAGAACCCTGACCGTATTGTCTCGTGCTTCCCTGGTGGGCACGAAGCCCACCTGGTCCAGGTGGATCAGTGACGGGAGAAGGCCTTGTATTCTGGATGCCAGTAATATCGTAAATATCTTAAGGTCCGTGTTGAGTAGTGAGATTGGCCTATAACTACTACATTGTGAAGGGTCCTTTCCCTCCTTAGGGATTACCGTGATGTGGGCAAGCAGGGATTCCCTTGGAAATGTCTGTGTTGTCCCCAACGAGTTGAAGAATTTAAGCATAAAGTTCCCCAATGACGGTAGCAACATTTTATAGTATAGGGCCGTGAACCCATCTGGTCCCGGGGCCTTCCCTGTCTTCGCCGCCCCTACCGCCGCCTGCAACTCCTTCTGGGTAACAGGTTCATCTAGTGCCCTACTTACCTCCTCTGACAGCTTGGGCATATCGGAAGCGGACAGATAATCATCAATATGGGTGTGAGAGAGGGCGGGAGTCTGTAAGTTATACAGAGACCCATAAAATTCTTTAAATTCCCCCGCTATCTCCCACGGGAGGGTAGCTTTCCGGTTGTGGGGGGTCTTAATATGGGGGACGTAACTCGCAAGCGCTTGATCTTTTAACGTTTGAGCTAGGATTCTACCGCACTTATTGCCAGACTCGTATGAGATTCGTCGGCATTTTTGTAAGGCTGCCTTGGCTTGGGATTGCGTTAAGTCGGTAATTTTATTCCGAAGAAGCCTGATTTCCGTTTCGCCTGCTGTAGTCTGGATGTGCTTATGCCTAGCCTCAGCTAGATGCAGGTCACTAAATAATGCTTTCACCCGTGCCATGCGTATCTTCTTGATGCGCGCCCCATACTTGATCAGTACCCCACGGATAACCGCCTTATGTGCCTCCCACACTATTCCTGGGCTGCTGTCAGGGGTGTCATTAATAACAAAATAATGCTCTAATTCCCTGACCACATCCTGGAGCACCTCCTTGTCCTGCAGCAGGCTTTCATTCAACTTCCACGTCCGTGTCTTGGCGGTATCGCCGTCCGTTAGGGAATAGGAGATTAAAATGGGGGCATGGTCTGACCACGTTATTGGTTCAATAGAGGCGTCTCTAAGAGCATGCAAGTGGTCGTGAGGGATGAAAAAGTAATCAATTCTGGAATACTGTCTATGGGGCGTAGAATAGAATGTATAATCTCTCTCTGACGGGTGGAGTAACCTCCACGCATCGATCAACTGTGCTCTGTGTATGGAACGTGCAATGCGATGCCTGACACTTGGGGTAATGGAGGAGTGTCCGGAGGATGTATCCTCCGTAGGTATCAACGGTATATTGAGATCCCCTGCTACTATCAATTGGCCTGAAACAAACGTCTGTAGAGTAGTCAGCGTCTTGGAAATAAAATGGTCTTGGCTGGAATTAGGTGCGTATATGTTCGCAAACGTAACAGCTACTCCCCCAATTGTGCCCTTAAGAAACAGGAATCTACCTTCCTGATCCATTTTTACTTCTGAACATTTCCAGGGGACATGTCGAGCAATTAAAATAGAGACACCTCTGGACTTAGAAGTCCCATTGGTGGAGTGATACACAGTCGGATACAAATTGCTCCACAAGAAGGGCAGGCTCCCACTTCGGAAATGGGTCTCTTGGATCAAAGCCAGGTCTACTTTAAGCCGGCGTAGATCCTGCAGAAGCATACGCCTCTTTTCCGGGACATTTAAACCCCTCGCATTCAGGGAGAGGATCTTCACTGCTTCCATGGCCCCCGGGAGAGGGTCCAAGGGAGGGGACTGGGGTAGGGGCTGGGAAAAGGGTGGAGGGGGGGATTACAGGGAAAGTAAGGAAGGAAAGAAAAAAAGAGAAACAAAGGGATAGACTGAGAGAAGATGGAATGAGAAAAAGGTAATTAGCTGATTCTCAGATGGAGAACAGCGCGGTACTAAATTTACAGCACAATAGTGCTATTACGCCCACCAGCATAAAACCGGTAATCGGGCGCAGTCCTATGTGGGGTTGGGGAAAGCAATGACCAACGGGTAGGCAACCCGTCCTCCCCCTCCCCAGACTATGACTAGTAATGATAAATTGACTGTATCGACAGCTACAATAACAGAAATATACAACATGAAGACAATACAAGTTCCTAACAGATAACAGACAACAGATTACTTTACAACATTGTTTACTAACACTGGGCCAAATGCCGCTAAGAGAACCAAAGTGACCCCATCACCCTGAAAACACTCCCATACTTTAAAAAAATTTTTGGAGCAGGTAAACATCTCCCCATCCCCCCAGGGGGGAAAAATATAAAACAAGAAAAAAAAAAAAAATTAAAATAAAAATATTTTTGCCAACCCCCCCTTCAGAACTGAAACTCCGTCTAGATCAAACATGCCCCGACCTCTTAACTCCGGACTCAGCCCTGCAGAGAAAAGGTATTTAGCAGTTTATATTTACTAGAACTATTGCATTTCCATGTTGTGTGTACTATGGGAGACTAGATATAGTGAATGCAGGCGCTTGGGTTTAGTAACACTTTAAAGGGATTTAGTCAATTTTACTTTACAAATCATCTTTGTTCTACACTGTATACATGACAAAGTGTTCACAGAGCACTATGGATTATCTAAAGAGATAGCCAAGCAGCAGTAACATCCTTTCAGACACTCCAGGGGCTGGTTCACACCATAGAGATATGTCTAGACATGCGTGTTTTTTGGGCATTCCCACGTGTTGCATTTTGGACGGTCCATTCATTTTAATGGGCTGCCAAATATGTGGGAACATGCAAAAAGTACCGCAGGCACAATTTTTATAATTGTGCTACACCAACCCACTTGGTATTGCAGTACCATATGTTTTGGTGACTGCAAATGCACCCATGTTTGCTAGATGTGTGGGGAGTGCAATTAAGAATTAATAGCACCCACAAGAATCTACAGAACGCACTACAAGTAGCGTGCACAAGCCCTAAAACCTAAATCAGAGCTGTAGAGAAGGTGCAGAACAAGGAGTCACTTTTCTGATTCACTTGTGTGTAAATTACAGCTTGATCTATTGAGCAGCTGTTGCCCATCTATAGAGGGCACATGGGCATTGCCCCCCCCCCCATCCATGCATCTGGCCCCCTGATCTACATAGCAGAGCACCAGATTATAGATTCCAATGGGGGAAGTGTTTTTTTTGAAGCACATGATTAAAGCCAGAGGCTCTATAAGGCTTCAAAAAAGGGTGGACGCGGGCGCAGAGCATTGCACCCTGATCCCACTCAGTTGTGTGACACTAGTGAATGAATATTCGCTATTGCCACGCACTGATCCTCCTACCAGCCAATCAAGAAGCAGGTCTGAGACTCGTCCCCCGATTGGCTGAAAGGACAGGTGATCCTATTGGGCGCCTAGAAGGAGGGAGGAGCGGCACAGCGGAAGCGGCTGTGTTAAATACAGGCAGAAGACACATAAGAACGCTTACCACCCATAGAAGGCTGCTGGCAGCTGGAGCCTGCAACCTGCCCGCTGACTGCTGGACCCCGCAACCCGCCTGCAGGAACCCGACCACCACCCACCTGCAAGATAGGGGAGGTACTGCCAACTGACGAACCAACGGAGGAAGGTGGTTGTTTGTTGCCCACTCCCACCACAAAATACTCCAGCCCCCACTGCTATTGAGCACTGTAAACAACTACATTTTTGTAACATGAGGCATGGAGAAACTGGAAAGCAATGCTTATTATTTACCTACCTAAAAAAGGAAAATATATATTTTTTTAAAGTGAATATTTTAGCCCTGACCTTTGGATATAAAGAACACATATTTTTACATGTTAGTATTTTTTTTCTATCACTATGTGTCTCCTCCATTTAAAAAATAAGTAACAATAAATGCAAAAAATGTACTTATAATTTGAAGTTCTGGTCCAGGATGGTTAGATGATGTTTTTCCATTGCTTGTAGAAGTTTCTATTTCCCACCAATAGGATCCTTGGTGTTTACGATTCACTTTATTTATTTTGAAGGATAAAATAGAATCCTTGAACAAGCAGCTTTGTGTAGGTGTCCCCGGTCCTATATGACAGGCAGTAATGTTGGGTAAAGTATTTTCATTCCTAATTCTAATACGACTGAGAAGTGTCACATTTTCTCCAGGAGCAGCAAAGATAACCGGAATCGTCTCCACACCGGGTTCATATTCACCTGATGGATTCAACAAAATGATTCAATTATACGGCAATGTACAGAGCAAAAATAGCAACTTCTACTGCAATGTTTTTTTTTATAAGCCGCCACCAAGAGCTGTTGTTGACCGGGGGGAACGGAGGAGGACGGGGGGAACCAGAGGAGCACACAGGAGGACACAGAGAGGAGCAGGGGGAGGACACAGGGGACATTCGGGGATGATTGGTGCGGTGGCGGGGAAAGTTATAATCACCCTGTGTGACTTTCATTAAAGCAGCTAAAAGCCACAGAGGGGAGAGAAGGAGAATCGACTGTCAGCTGCTTTAATGAAAGCCACACAGGGAGGTCGGTGATTATAACTTTCCCCGCCACCGCACCGATCATCCTTAAGTGTCCAGGTATCAGACTAGGCATCGGAAGCATTTGCCAGTGCCACGAGTACTCCTGCAAATACTCAGTATTGGGACTGATACTAGTATCGGTATCGGGACAACCCTAGTTGATACCCAATAAAGCTTTGTTATATATTTTTTACAATTAGTCCTTGAATGACTTGGTATCGGGGATGTGATTGCTTTGTTCCGATTTGGCAAGTTGCCAATACTTTTTATTATTATTTTATTCTTTTCCATTTTACAAGACATCATTTATTAAAGAATAGTCCAGAAAAGGAGAGACATGGAGCAGAGCTTCAGAAGGATGAATGATCTATTGGGCTTTCAATTCCTTCAGTCTTCCGATGGCGGATTTCAATGTGACAGTCGAGGTGGTGTGGTCCAGATGCCTCCAGCTACAATTTTCATGCAAGAACTACAGATTCCTACAGCCTTCCTCTTTGTTTTGGTCTTGCCACAGAAGGAGCAGGTATACTTGGCGTGTTAGCTGATTTCTATTTTCTTCATCATCTTCCTTAGGGAAGCACCATAACGGGTCCCATATTTACCCACATTGCCAACCTTCTTGGTGTGTTTGGCCATCTTTCTCTAGGACCCGAGCGGAAAGGGGCGGCAATACTTTTTAACCTTTTATGTGCAATATATAGACTGTACAGTTTGGATAAATAAACAGTTTTTTTTTACCGCTATGCCTGGGGTTCGTAAAGAACAGTCTAGAAAAACAGACAAGGAGCAGAACTTCAGAAGGATGAATGATCTATTGGTCTTTCAATACCTTTAGTCTTCCGATGGTTGATTTCACGGTGACGGCCGAGGTGGGGTTGTAGGTTCAGGCACCTCCAGCTACAATTTCCATGTAAGAACTGCAGCGCCAGATTCCTACAGCCTTTCTCTTCATTTTGGTCTTGCCACAAAAGGAGCAGCTGTACTTAGTGTGTTGGCTGATTTTAATTTTCTTGACCATCTTCCTTAGCGAAGCACCATAACGAGTCCAAAATGTACCCGCAATGCCGACCTTCTTGGTGCGTTTGGCCATCTTCCTCTAAGGGCGGCAATACTTTTTAACTTTTTATGTTCAATATATTGGCTATACCATTTGGATAAATAGCAATTTTTACCGCTAGGCCTGACCTTTGGGTGACCTTGGAGATAACATGATGCGCTACTGAATGCCTTTGTTTGGTGGATTCCTCAAACACGTTCATATGAGTAGTGAGCTACCTATAGTGGATCTTCTCATAAGCCATCATTCAATGTGTGACCCTGGAGACCTTATTGTGTGTTTGCAGTGGAAATCGAAATGCACATCAGAGGGTTGGATATGAGCTTATAAGGAGGCAATTGGGAAGGATTTGTTAGATCGCTTAGATTGGACAACTCCATTGTTAAGCTGTTATGTTCTACTTAAAGTGGTTGTAAAGTCTCCACAATAAACTCCCATGACAGGTTGTCAGGTACTCACCAAAGCCGAAGTGCTGAGAGCAGCTTCCCTTGCAGCTGGGTGCACAGTACCCCTGAGGGTGGAACAGTGGGTACAGGGCACGGAGAGGCACGGGTTGCCAGCAGGTGACTAGTATGCAGCAGGTCTTCTGAAGGAAGAGATGCCCGTGCAGAAGATCTTGGAACTGGTAGAAGTAAACGCCTGCCAGGGGTTCTAACACCTGGAGTGAAGGCCGAGGGTCAAACACAGGTATCAGTCCATGAGACAGAGGATATTGCAGAGGCAGGCTGATGGTCAAACACAGGTATCAGTCCGTGAGACAAAGGATATTCCAGAGGCAGGCCGAGGGTCAAACACAGGTATCAGTCCGTGAGACAAAGGATATTCCAGAGGCAGGCCGAGGGTCAAACACAGGTAACAGTCCGTGAGCCAGCAAGGCTAAGTGCAGAAAGTCCGTTTAAACAAGCCAGGGGTCAGATCAGGAGAGAATCAGAGTGGTCTTCAAGCAAGCCGGGTCACAACAGGAAGTGGTCAACAGGAACAGGAAACAGGAACACAGGTGAGCTGAGGAGACAAACCAGCAAAGACACAGAGCACATTGATGCCTTTTATAGGACTGTCAGGCCAATCAGGTAAGGCCCATAGCCGTGTGCATAGGTTTGCACATGCGTGTACGACATTGTATCGTATCACGCATATGCATGCGTCGTTGTGCAGCTCTGGTTGAAGTCTGGTGATTCTCTGACACAGGTTCTCTTATGGGGAATAGTAATGGCACTGTGTTTTATTATCAACAATATCATCACTAAATCCATTTTCACAGCAGTGCTTCTGTGCAGGCACATGGTTTTCTCAGATTTTTCTCCCAAGCAGAGGGACTCCGGTGGGAGTGGCTCACATTCCTCTGCTGGTTTAGTTTCAGTTTCAGGAGAGGAGGGTAAAGGAGGGGTGAAGGGAGAAGAAGAGGGAGGGGCTTTACACAGACCATGGAAATGACAGGAAGGGAGGGGGAGAGGGGGAGATAGAGATGCTGGAGGGAGAGCAGGATGATGGAAGGTCAGTTTACTGACAGGAACAGGCAGGATCAAACAGGCATTATACTGTATAGAAAAGGATTGACTGGCCAATCAATTGCAGAAAGGATCAATTCATCAATCGTAGAAAGGATTGGTTGATTGATTGCATGAAGAAAGGATTGATTGATCGCAGGAAGGATCAGTCTATCGATCACTGGCCACCAATGATCGGGAATGATCAGGAATCATTGGCTTCTTGCAAAAAGGATCAAAGGAACGGTTGCTTGAATTAAGTATCAAACGCTCACAGGAAGTATTGATTGGTTGATCGCAGGAAGCATCGGTCGGTTGCTCACAGGATCAAAGGATCAATTAAAGGAAGGAACGATTGATCACAGGAAAGATTGGTCGATCGGTCATAGGAATCATCAGCCAATCGCAAAAATTATCAAAGGAACAGTTGATCGAAGGAAGGATCAAGCGATCACAGCAAGCATCAAATAATCAATTAAAGGAAGGAACAATCAATCGCAGGAAGAATCAATTGCAGGAGGGTTGGCTAGTCAATCGCAGGAGGGAGCAGTTGCAGGAAAAATCTGTCAGTCAATCAACAACAGAAAGCATTTGTCCATTGATCGCAGTAAGAATTGTTTAATTGATCGCAGGAAGGATTAATCGATTGCAGGAAGGAAGGAAGGATCAATTGATTCAAGTAAGAAAGTATCGTTTGATCATTTACAGGAAGGACCAGTCAATCAAATTGTAGGAAGGATCAGTCAATCAATTCCATGAAACATTGTTGGATTGATCGCAGATTATTTTTTTCAATCGATCGCAGTAAGGATTGTTCGATCAATCACAGGGAGGATCGTTCAATCAACCACAAGGAGGATCTTTTGATTGATCGCAGGAAGGATCGTTCGATAGATCACAGGAAGGATCGTTTGGTCGATTGCATGAAGCACCAGTAGATCGGAAAAATCCTTTAAAGTGGTTGTAAACCCTTACAAACCACTTTGACCTACAGGTAAGCCTAGATTAAGGCTTACCTGTAGGTCCAAGAAATATCTCCTAAACCTACACGATTTAGGAGATATTTACTAAAAGACAGTCACCGCGGAGCGCAGGCACACTATCGCTGTTAGCATCATGCCCCTGCCAATGGCGATATGCCGTTAGTGGTGGCTCCTGTGCGCATGCGCAGTAGTGACATCATCGCTGCTCTGGTGCTGTGAGTGGCCAGAGCAGCAAAACCCGGATTCGGTGACCGAATTATGAGGCTTAAAAAGAGGGAAGTCTGGTGGATCAATAGATTGGACTCATTAAAGTGGTTGTAAACCCTTACAAACCACTTTGACCTACAGGTAAGCCTAGATTAAGGCTTACCTGTGGGTCCAAGAAATATCTCCTAAACCTATACGGTTTAGGAGATATTTGCCCGAAGACAGGCATGCGCCGTAGACAGCAGCGCGCAGGCGCACTGATTGCGGCATCATCAATGAAGAAGATGCCACGCAATGCCACGTGTGTCGGCTCCCGTGCGCATGCGCGGGAGTGACGTCATGGTGGCTTCGCCGAATGACAGCGGCGGAGCTGCGAGACCCCACCGCGAAGATGGATGCTCCGGACTACAGGGGACAGCGGTGACTTCGCTGGCTCCTGTGTCAGGAAAGTGACACATAATGGGCTACTATGTGATGCATAGTAGTCCATTATGCTTTACCTTTGCAGGGAGACAAAGAAGAAGTAAACCCATCAGGGTTTACTTCCTCTTTAAATCGTTGCTTATAGAGATTTTTACGTACCATAGTTTGGTGCCGCTCCACAGGCAGATACAATTTTAAAGTGTGTCATGTTTGGTATCTATGTACCCAGCATAATATCATCTTTTTTATTTTAACAAACGGACAGGAATCGGATCGCATGGTGTGAACACCCATGCGATCCGATTCTGCTGCGGACCAAAAAAAGGGTCCTGTGCGAGTTTGGAGAGGGTGCGATGCGAATTCAGCCATACTATCTGTATGGCTGAACTCGCATCGCACAGAGATCGGATGTGATTTGCACTGCAGTGCGGTGCGAATCACATCCGGGTCTCCTAGCCGCAGCAGTGTGAACCCAGCCTGATATAGTGTAGCTTTTCCAAAAAAGTTGTAACACCCACCATTTTATTCTCTAGGGCCTCTGCTAAAAATATATATATATATATATATATATATATATATATATATATGTATATATATATATATATATATATATATATCTTGCTACACCCCGCACTGCTCTACAGTAAGGATACACTGAAAAGGGGGTAGACATCTTGTTACACCCACTGCAGTTTTTCATTTTATACTTATTTTTTAATAATGTGACATCTAATGATGCTAAAAAATATTGCTTCCGTATAAAAGTCACATTTGCAGACAATGTTGAATTTTAAAAGCAGCTGCAAGCCTGTTGATCTCATAGGTTTGCTGATCTGACAGAAGTTTGCTGCTTTTAAAATTCAACATCTAACCAGTCAGATGGAGTTCTAAGTACTGTATTTTACTATATAAACTCACTTTACTGGTAAAAATATGTATAAAATGGAAAACTGCAGTGGGTGTAACAAGATGTCCACCCCCTTTTCAGTGCATCCTTACTGTAGAGCAGTGCGGGGTATAGCAAGATGGCGGTGACTAAAGGTCACTTCCGTTACACATTCTGGCGGGCGCTTAATCTGATGAATCATATGGGAAAGTTACGCATGCGCAGTGCGAAATTTCTCAGCAGAACGCCACTTCCCTAGCCAAATGTGATGGGTCGTCAAATGTAACAAAACAGAGGTATGTTACCTGACCACGCTATCAGAGATAAGCAGTCATGATAAATGTGGTCATTTTACAGAGGGGAAGACAGGAACAGGCAGGATCAATCAGGTATTGTAGAGCATAGAAAGGAACAACTGACATGGTAAAAGCACTTTGCTATATCTCGTGCCTTAAAAGGAGCGTTTTTTTATTTATTTTTTAGGGTTACAACTACTTTAATGCTTTATTTTTTTTATTTTTTGTAAGCTGATAAAAAGTTATTGAAACGGAAAAAAATTGTCCGACATTAAAAAGTTATTTTTTTACTTACCTTTTACCAAAACTTGAGTGCCACCTGGATTCTGCCATTGCTCTGTCTTGTCTGCAAATGTGACTTTTATACGGAAGCAATATTTTTTAGCATCAGTAGATGTCACATTATTTATAGTTATGGTTGCATTTCTGAGCTTGGGATCCAGATACACATTTAGTCTTCCCGTATAGTTGGAGGATATTTTGGGGGTTTTTGTGTCGTTATAAATTTCCTCATTTTCTCCTCCACAATAATCCATGCCAGGTGATGCTTTTACTACGATATTTACAGACTGGGTTTCGTTCTCTGGAAATGCAATCTGGCAGGGGATTGTTATTGCTCCTCCAACCACGGATTCCATTCTTCCAGGCTGATCAATGCAGTGTTGTGCTGAAGTTTCATGGGGCCGATCTATGAAAAGAACACATCGGGATTATCACTCAGGGGAGAAAAAAGAACGTCGAGAGCTCATATTTTTCAAAGGTGAACATTTTCTTTAACCTCTTGCTTACCGGGTACTTTCACCTCCTTCCTGCCCAGGCCAATTTTCAGCTTTCAGCGCTGTCACACTTTGAATGACAATTGCGCGGTCATGCAGCACTGTATCCATATGACATTTTTATCTTTTTTTTTTACACAAATAGAACATTCTTTTGGTGGCATAATTACCACTGGGGTTTTTATTTTTGGCAAAAAAAAAGAAAACATGAAATACATTTTTACAGAATTTTTTTTTTTTTAGTTTCTGTTATAAAATTATGTAAATAAGTAATTTTTCTGATGGGCGGCAGTGATGAGTCTGCACTGATGGGCACTGATATGCTGCAATGAAGAGGTGGCACTAATATGCCACACTTATGGGCACTGATGGGCGCTGAAAGGCAGCACTGACTGACATTACTGCTGGGCACAGATTAGCATCGCTGATGGGCACAAATTGGCATCAGTGAAGGGGAATGATGAGCAGCACTTATGGGCAGTGAAAGGCAGCACTGGCTGGCATCACTGAGGGGCACAGATTGGCATCACTGATGAGCAGCACTGAAAGGCAGCACTGACTGGCATCACTGACTGGCATCACTGCTGGGGACAGATTGGCATCACTGATGAGCAGCACTGATGGGCACTGAAAGGCATCACTGACTGGCATCACTGATAGGCACAGACTGGCATCCCTGCTGGGCACTGTTGGGGCTGCACTGGTGATTAGTGTCCTGATTAGCTGTACAGGTCTCCCCTGTAAGAAAATGCCACTGATCAGCTCTCCTCACACTCTGTTAGTGTGAGGAGAGGAATGCCGGTAACTGGCATTTCCTTGTTTACAAGTGATCAGTTGTGATTGGACACAGCTGATGACATGTGTAAAGAGTCTGGTCATTTGGCCTTTTACCAGGATCATGATATGCCATGTCCTGGGAACAAAGCGCAGCACTGATCGCTGTGCCAGGTGTCCCTGCGGGCTCACAAGTGCGGCATCAGAAGCCTCCTTACTTCAGGAGCCTCATCCCCCCTTACATCAGAAGCAGAGACCATAGGCATCCCCTGCTGACCCTAATCATCAATCAGTTACATATTTAGTAAGGTTGAATAAAGACACCAGTCCATCCTGAGTGAGTGTCTACAATTGTCCCTATCCCTGTACATTGCACACTCACATCGGTCCCTACCCTCAAGGAGCCCACAATCCAAGGTCCCCATTCATATACTAGGGCCAATTTTTGGACAGAAGCCAATTAACCTTCCTGCATGTCTTTGGAGTGTGGGAGGCAACCGGAGTACCCAGAGGGAACCCACGCAGGCACAGGGAGAACATGCAAACTCCAGGCAGGTAGTGTCGTGGTTGGGAATCGAACCAGTGACCCTTTTTACTGCTAACCACTACGACGCCCCAAACTGATGTACAGTTCTCATTGAGGATACACCAGTGACCCGAGCTACAGGCCAAATAAAATCTTGTAGCGGGCTGGATGTAACCTGCAGGTCCTAGTCTGGAGATACCCGGTCTATTCCAAAAAATATTTGGGTTTTTATTTTTTATTATATAAATTTAAAAAGACCGAACATTTAGAAAAAATAGTTTCTATTTTCTGTTATAAAACTGTAGCAGATGACATTTAGGACAAAGTGTCATTCATGTGTAAATTTCGTTTTTGCCTCAGAACGGTAATGGGGTTCTGAGGGGTAATTATGTAGGTTAACTTTGACATCAGTTTGGCTGGGCTGTGTTAGAAGTTCTACTTGGTCATGTGTACAGTGAGGTGCACCTGACAGGCCAGAACCAGGCCTGGTTGGACGTTTTGGGTATCAGCTTCCTTGGAGCCAATCAGTGGGTGTGCCAGGCCCTGCTGAGGAGTCTGGGGAGGGATACTTAAGATGTGGAGGTCACGTGTGACAGGTGGATCGTTCGTGAGGCCCTAGCGGTCTGTTCCTGTTGGCTGGACCGGGATAGCCCCACGAGGGGTCCCGGTCACGGGAGCGTTCGTCGCTACGCAACATGCTTCGGTTGACTAACCACAATAGACCCATCTGGTCTGGGGTAGGGATCCGTCTGTCCTGAGTCTCGGAACTGGCTGGTCTGAGGCGCAGTAACTGAGGGAGGATTCAAGGTGTCCGGTGTGCTCTCAGCTTGGAGGGGCACCGCAGCTCATGCAAGTGAAGGGGGGAGGACTCTTCGGAGGAGGGCCAACAAGCTGGCATCCTGAGAAGTGCCTGGTTACTGAGTTGGGAAGGACATTGGCAAATCCACGCTTTTTCTAGTACTATCAAGGAGACAGAGAACGTTCCAGGTACTGAGGAAAAAGTTGCCTGTTCACTTTCAGTTACAACTTGTTCAAGGTCAGAGATTTCACAAGTTCTGAGTCAAAGCGCTGATTGCCATAATGGCTAGACAATTGTTCAGCCTTGAAGTGCTCAGCTGCGAGTGGCTACTCTCTGGGTGGTACTAGAGACATTGTTATATCTGCAGTTCAAGGTGCCTGAGTTCTTCACCCTTGCCCTCTGTTCCCATACGAGACTGTGTTGTTGGATGTTACCCCTGCAAATAAAAAACCTTTCAAAAGGACTTTATTGGTGTCAGCGTCCAAAGTTGTTGGGTATCAACCCTGGGAACCCCTAGACGTGGAAGAACAAGCCAAGCGGAGGTAACCAGTAAGCTCAAAAAGTTAAGGCCGCCCTGCAAAGGGTTATGGCCGCCCTGCAAAGGGTTATGGCCGCTACAAAACATATCCAATAAATAATAAATACCCACCCCCTAGGCATTATATATATTACCCATGATTGAAGTTTTATATATAATGGTGACAGAGTGTGTGGGGAGGAGAGCCGATCAGTGGTATCTCCTTGCAGGGAACACCCGCACATGTAATTAGTTCACTGATCATCAGTGCCCTGATTACAGTATAGCTCCCCAGTGCCACCAATCAGTGCCCAATCAGTGCCCAATAGTGATACCAGTAACTGCTGCCTTTCAGTATCCATCAATGTCTGCTCATCAGTGATGCTCATCAGTTCCTCTCATCAGTGTCACCTATCAGTGCTGTCCATTAGTTCCCACCAGTGCTGCCCATGAGTGCCCCCTATCAGTGCTGCATAACAGTGTCACCTATCAGTGCGGCATATTAGTGCCTCCTCATCAGTGCCACCTAATCAGTGTCCATAAGTGCCACCTTATCAGCACCCATCAGTGGAGAAAAATTACTTATTTACAAAATATACTGACAGAAACTAAGAAAACCTTTTTTTTCCAAAGTATTCGGTCCTTTTTCTTAAAAAAAAAAAAAAAAACCCAGCAGTGTTTAACCACTTCAATACAGGGCACTTTCGCCCCCTTCCTTCCCAGCCCAATTTTCAGCTTTCATCGCTCTAGCGCTTTCAGTGACAATTGCGCGGTCATGCCAGGGCCAGATTAAGAACATCATGGGCCTGGTGCTGAGGATTTTGGTGGGGCCTTTTATGAACAATAAATAAATAAAAATGCTAACTATTTTTTGTTATAACAAATTAAATTAAAGAGAGAGAGGGAGGATAAGAGAGAGAGAGAAAGAAAAGGAGAGAGAGAGAGAAAGGGGATGAAAGAGGTGTGAGGGGTAAGGGAGGGAGGATGAGAGAGAAAGGGGGGATGAGAGAAAGAGGATGCACATGAGCATGTGTGGGAATGACATCAACGCAGCCTGACCAAGGCAAGTGACCGAAGGCACAGAACCCAGAAGGAAGACCGGGTGAAGATGGAAGTGCCCGGGCCCCGCCGGATTGATCACAGCACAGCACTGGAGGGCTCAGTCTGACAATTTAAGTGTACCCTAATGTGCTAATATGCTGGGCATACTTGTACATTATGGCATAACCTACCCCAGGGCCTCTAAAAAGTAGTAATGTTAGAAAAGTTTACTACTGCTTGAATATCACAGGAGCCTCTCATGGGGCCCCTAATTACCCTGTGGCCCTTGGGCAGTGCCTAAGTGCATAGTTGTCAATATTTGGAAAATAACTTCAGGGACACTTTTTTCTACAAGTGCTATATTTAAAGTAGCTGGCATCCCCTATGTTCCTCTATACATCACAATAGTAATTACAAAATTTAAATAAGTACTAATAATGGGGAAGAACAAATATGAGGACTGTGAGATTTCCTTTAGTTGAACTGACAAAAGTGCCCATTCTAGAGCTGGTAACATTGAGGATATTCAGTATAATTTTAAAGAACAGTTTTTGTGGGTAAGAGGCATAGGGGAGGAGTATGGATGGTATAAAAGTGGGAAGTATGTGCAGGTGAGGGAGAAGAATGTGGAGGATCTAACAGTGGGCACTATGTACAGGAGAGGAGTGTGGAGGGTATGGCAGAAGGCACTATGTACAGGAGAGGAGTGTGAGGGGTATGACAGTGGGCAGTATGCACAGCAGAGGAGTGTAGAGGGTATGACATTGGGCACTATGTATAGGAGAGGAGTGTGGAGGGTATGACAGTGAGTAGTATGTACAGGAGAGGAGTGTTGGAGGTATGACAGTGGGTGCTATGTATAGGAGAGGAGTGTGGAGGGTATGGCAATGAGTAGTATATACAGGAGAGGAGTGTGGAGGGTATGACAGTGGGCACTATGTATAGGAGAGAAGTGTTGGAGGTATGACAGTAGGCACTATGTATAGGAGAGGAGTGTGGAGGGTATGACAGTGGGCACTATGTATAGGAGAGGAGTGTGGAGGGTATGACAGTGGGCACTATGTACAGGAGAAAAGTGTATGACAGCGGGCACTATGTACAGAAGAGGAGTGTGTAGGATATGACAGCGGGCATTATGTATAGGAGAGAAGTGTTGGAGGTATGACAGTGGGCACTATGTTTAGGAGAGGAGTGTGGAGAGTATGACAGTGAGTAGTATGTACAGGAGAGGAGTGTGGAGAGTATGACAGTGGGCACTATGTATAGTAGAGAAGTGTGGAGAGTATGACAGTGAAACAGTTTCTTTCCAAAAAAAAGTTTGAAAAATTGCTGCGCAAATATCGTGTAACATAAAAAGTTGCAAAGACCACCATTTTATTCCATAGGGTGTCTGCTAAAACAATATATAATGTTTGAGGGTTCTGAGTCATTTTCTAGCATAAAAAAATTATGATTTTTACATGTAGGAGAGAAGTCTCAGAATGGGCCTGGGTGGCAAGGGGTTAATTATCATAAGTAATATACAAATAATTATTATAAGCTCTGTGAGTTCATCCTCTCAGTCTGCTGCAGAGTGTTCCAGCTTGTATTTATACTGCCGCTCTGTATGTACAGTGGTGGGAAAAAGTGTTTGCCCCCTTCCTCATTTCCTGTTCCTTTGCATGTTTGTCACACTTAAGTGTTTCGGAACATCAAACCAATTTAAACAATAGTCAAGGACAACATAAGTAAACACAAAATGCAATTTGTAAATGAAGGTGTTTATTATTAAAGGTGAAAAAAAATCCAAACCATCATGGCCCTGTGTGAAAAAGTGATTGCCCCCTAAACCTAATAACTGGTTGGGCCACCCTTAGCAGCAACAACTGCAACCAAGCGTTTGCGATAACGTGCAATGAGGCTTTTACAGCGTCCTGGAGGAATTTTGGCCCACTCATCTTTGCAGAATTGTCCTAATTCAGTTACATTAGAGGGTTTTCGAGCATGAACGGCCTTTTTAAGGTCATACCACAACATCTCAATAGGATTCAGGTCAGGACTTTTGCTAGGCCACTCCAAAGTCTTCATTTTGTTTTTCTTCAGCCATTCGGTGGTGGACTTGCTGGTGTGTTTAGGATCATTGTCCTGCTGCAGAACCCAAGTTCGTTTCAGCTTGAGTACACGAACAGATGGTCGGACATTCTCCTTCAGGATCTCTTGGTAGACAGCAGAATTCATAGTTCCTTTTATCACGGCAAGTCTTCCAGGTCCTGAAGCAGCAAAACAGCCCCAGACCATCACACTACCACCACCATATTTTACTGTTGGTATAATGTTCTTTTTATGAAATGCAGTGTTCCTTCTACGCCAGATATACTTGGACACACACCTTCCAAAGAGTTCCACTTTTGTCTCATCGGTCCACAGAATGTTGTCCCAAAAGTCTTGGGGATCATCAAGATGTGTTGTGGAGAAATTGAGACGAGCTTTGATGTTCTTTTTGCTCAGCAGTGGTTTTCTCCTTGGAACTCTGCCATGCAGGCCATTTTTGCGCAGTCTTTTCCTGATGGTGGAGGCATGAACGCTGACCTTAACTGAGGCAAGTGAGGCCTGCAGTTCCTTGGACGTTGTTGTGGGGTCTTTTGTGACCTCTTGGATGAGTCGTCGAAAAAGTGTTTGCCCCCTTCCTCATTTCCTGTTCCTTTGCATGTTTGTCACACTTAAGTGTTTCGAAACATCAAACCAATTTAAACAATAGTCAAGGACAACACAAGTAAACACAAAATGCAATTTGTAAATGAAGGTGTTTATTATTAAAGGTGAAAAAAAATCCAAACCATCATGGCCCTGTGTGAAAAAGTGATTGCCCCCCTTGTTAAAACATACTATAACTGTGGTTGTCCACACCTGAGTTCAATTTCTCTAGCCACACCCAGGCCTGATTATTGCCACACCTGTTCACAATCAAGGCATCACTTAAATAGGAGCTGCTTGACACAGTAAGGTCCACCAGAAGATCCTTAAAAGCTACACATCATGTCGAGACCCAAAGAAATTCAGGAACAATTGAGAAAGAAAGTAATTGAGATCTATCAGTCTGGAAAGGGTTATAAAGCCATTTCCAAAGCTTTGGGAATCCAGCGAACCACAGTGAGAGCCATTATCCACAAATGGCGAAGACATGGAACAGTGGTGAACCTTCCCAGGAGTGGCCGGCCGCCCAAAATTACCCCAAGAGCGCAGCGACGACTCATCCAAGAGGTCACAAAAGACCCCACAACAACGTCCAAGGAACTGCAGGCCTCACTTGCCTCAGTTAAGGTCAGCGTTCATGCCTCCACCATCAGGAAAAGACTGCGCAAAAATGGCCTGCATGGCACAGTTCCAAGGAGAAAACCACTGCTGAGCAAAAAGAACATCAAAGCTCGTCTCAATTTCTCCACAACACATCTTGATGATCCCCAAGACTTTTGGGACAACATTCTGTGGACCGATGAGACAAAAGTGGAACTCTTTGGAAGGTGTGTGTCCAAGTATATCTGGCGTAGAAGGAACACTGCATTTCATAAAAAGAACATTATACCAACAGTAAAATATGGTGGTGGTAGTGTGATGGTCTGGGGCTGTTTTGCTGCTTCAGGACCTGGAAGACTTGCCGTGATAAAAGGAACTATGAATTCTACTGTCTACCAAGAGATCCTGAAGGAGAATGTCCGACCATCTGTTCGTGTACTCAAGCTGAAACGAACTTGGGTTCTGCAGCAGGACAATGATCCTAAACACACCAGCAAGTCCACCACCGAATGGCTGAAGAAAAACAAAATGAAGACTTTGGAGTGGCCTAGCCAAAGTCCTGACCTGAATCCTATTGAGATGTTGTGGTATGACCTTAAAAAGGCCGTTCATGCTCGAAAACCCTCTAATGTAACTGAATTAGGACAATTCTGCAAAGATGAGTGGGCCAAAATTCCTCCAGGACGCTGTAAAAGCCTCATTGCACGTTATCGCAAACGCTTGGTTGCAGTTGTTGCTTCTAAGGGTGGCCCAACCAGTTATTAGGTTTAGGGGGCAATCACTTTTTTCACACAGGGCCATGATGGTTTGGATTTTTTTTCACCTTTAATAATAAACACCTTCATTTACAAATTGCATTTTGTGTTTACTTATGTTGTCCTTGACTATTGTTTAAATTGGTTTGATGTTCCGAAACACTTAAGTGTGACAAACATGCAAAGGAACAGGAAATGAGGAAGGGGGCAAACACTTTTTCCCACCACTGTATGTGGGGACTGTGTTTATACTGTGTGGTGCGATGTGTGGTTACACTAGACTGGTGATCAGTGAGTAAAAAGCTGTAAAAAACAGCTCATACTCACTGATCATCAGCCGGCTACAGCGATCAGCTCTCCTCTCCTCAGCGATGACTTCTGTGTGAGGAGAGGAGGAGCCGATTGCCTAGCAACTGGCTGTTTGTTTACATCACATGACGGCCGTGATTGGACACGGCCGTCATGTGATCAGGAGGGCCAATCACAGAGCCCTCCTGCCGATCTGAGATGCGCCGTGTCCGGGTGACACGAGCACATTGGGATCGCGCCGCTGCGCAGGCACGCGCGCGCGCGATCCCGCTCCTTCTGAAGGACGTTCCTGAACGTCCTATCAGAAGTGGACGGTTAAATACCACCAAAAGAAAGCTTTATTTGTGTGAACATAAGGATAAAAAAATAATTTGATTACAGTGTTGCATGTCCATGCAATTTTCATTCAAATTGTGACAGCGATGAAAGCTGAAAATTGGCCTGGGCAGGCAGGGGGGGAAAGTTCCCTGTAGGCAAGTGGTTAATAATGGACTTGTCAAAAACTGTTTGTTTTTATTACTTTTTGACACTATTTTGGTGAATGGGTAGGGGTACTCATTCACATGGGGGGGCAGGATCTGGCGCCCCAGATTCCAATAAGCCCCCCTCCCCGAAGACCCCCACAACCGTGGCCAGTGGTTGTGGGGATGAGGCCCTTGTCCCCATCAACATAGGGACAAGGTGCTTTGGGGTGGGGGGGGCAGCTTTGCCCAATCAGGATGCAAAATACACTGTGCAGCGCTTGGTGCATTGCAGGGCGTTCGGCGGGAAGAACACCCCCTGAACACCCTGCAAATTCAGATGTTGGATGAACGGTCCCAACAACCAATGTTCAGCCTCAACTCATGCTCAGGCCAAACAATTCACCCAACACTACTCTTCATCAAGCTGCATTGTTATGCTTAAAAATGTGCAGCCACTCATTTGTCTTTGACTTTGTATGAAGATGGAATCTTTGAAGTAAAAAATCATTGCAATATATGGCGGCACAATTATTAGATAAAATTCTGTCCCCTCTAGTGAAAAACACAAAATCATACATTAGATATACACAACATTTTCTATCAAAGATTAAACAAGTATCTACATGTCAGGGAAGAGAGATCCTTGTAACATGGGACGTGACTAGTCTCTACACGTCCATACCACATCAAGCTGGGATCAATGCAGCCATAGGGCTCATCAGAATTAGTGGTTTATATTCAGATGCGCAGATTACCCTGTTTGAGAGCCTATTGCATACTTTGTTACATAACAATTATTTTCTCTTCAAAGACCAATTTTTTATTAAGCAAACTGGGGTTGCAATGGGCTCTAATGTTACCCCGCCATATGCCTTCTCTTTTATGAACGAACTTGAATGTAAATATATCTTTGAAAACGAACTGTTTATGCAACATTGCGCCACCTGGGGGCGGTATATAGATGATGTATTTGTCATATGGCGGGGTAACATTGAATCCTTGATGCTTTTTGATGAGATGATTAATGGGTGTTTCCTTGGTATTCAGTTTAAGATCAATATTGGTGGGGATTCCATTCCCTTTTTGGACACTCGGATCTATATTGATCAAGGTCAAATTGAGTCTGATTGATATGTGAAGCCAACAGATAGAAATCAGTTTTTGATGTTTAACAGCTATCACCCACCACATGTTTTCAAATCCATTGTGAGAAGCCAATTATTCAGGGTTAAACGTATTGTCAGTAATGAGATAGCGAGGAGGCAAAGATTATAGGAGATGTGCCAAAAATGTCTGGAACGGGGTTATCCCAATGAGAATTCGATTTTGTGATAAATGAGAAAAGAAACACAAATAAACAGCACTGTAGGAATTCACAACCCAGGTTACCATTTAGTTTCCAGTTTAACAGAAAGCCCTTGTACACATGGTCGGACATTATGACGGAAAATGTCAGATCGGACTGTGTTGTCGGATAATCCGACTGTGTGTGGGCTCCATCGGACAAGTTTTCCGTCTGGGCTATAAAACTTTCCGACAACATGATCCAATCCGACTTTGTCCGATTGTGTGTAGAGAATTCCGATCGGACAAAGTGCCACGCATGCTCAGATCAAATTCCTACACCAAAGCTATTGGCTACTAGCCTGAACGTAGTCCTGTCATAATGAAATAACGTAATCATGTTACGTACGATGGGATTTTCCGCCAACTTTGTCCGACCGTGTGTATGCAACACAAGTTTCGGACAAAATCCGTTGGACAAAATCCAACGGATTTTGTTGTCGGAATGTCTGACCGTGTGTACAAGGGCTTACAGTGAGAAGATCTTTCGGATCATTAAAAAACACTGGCCGCTGTTAGCCCTTGTACACACGGTCGGAGATTCCGACTACCAAATCCGTCGGAGTAATTAATTCCGGAAGAGGTCCGGAAGTTATGCTGCATACACACGGTCGCACTAAGTTGTTGGAAAATCCAATTGTACATAACGTGGTGACGTTATTTCGTTACGACTGGACTACGTTCAAGCTAGTAGCCAATAGCTTTGGTGTAGGAATTTGATCTGATCATGCGTGGCACTTTGTCCGTCGGAGTAGGCTACACATGATCGGAGTATGTCCAATCGGAGCAGTTTGTCGGAAAATATTTCCGGCAAGTTGGAAAAGTTGGTCCGTCGGATATTCCGATGTAAACAGTCTGATGCAGACCACACACAGTTCGAATATCCGACAAAACGCTCCGATCGGAAACATTCTGCTGGAATCTCCGACCGTGTGTACAAGGACTTAAATAGATCTTCTCCCCAGGTGGAAATTTTTCAACAACTTCCCCTGAAGGCTTACCGACGCAATAAAACTTTGCGGGGCTGGCTAGTTAAATTGGAATATAGGGGTATGAAGGAATCACCTAAGATGACATTTCTTGGTAGCGAAAGAAAGGGTTGTTACCCTTGTTTAAATTGCATACAATGTAACTTATTGTGCAAAGGTGATTGTTTCATACATCCCGGACGTGGCGATAAAGTTACTATTAATGGCTTCTATACATGTCAATCATCTTATGTTATTTATGTTCTTCTGTGCCCATGCGGTTTGATATACGTTAGGGAGACAACCCAAAAAATTAAGGATATAATAGCACAACCTCGTAGCTCAATCAGACATAAACAAGCTGGTTTACCGGTATCTAAACACTTTACTGAGAAAGGACATAGTGACTCCGAACTATGGTTTATGGTCTTGGAAGAAATTACTAGGGATAGACGAGGAGGTGACCAAATTATGAGGCTTAAAAAGAGAGAAGTCTGGTGGATCAATAGATTGGACTCATTAAAGCGGAGGTCCACCCTAAAGTGGACCTTACGCTCATTGGAACCTTCCCCCCCTTCCGGCGCCACAATTGGCACCTCTCAGGGGGGAGGGGGGTGCAGGTACCTGTACAGTACAGGTATCTGCACCCACTTCCGGCGTAGATTCTGCAGAAGGTACGCCCCTTTCCGCAGAATCTACGCCCCTTTCTGCAGAATCTACGCCCCTTTCCGAAGGTTCCCCGCTGCCTGCTGGGAAACACACGGATCCCAGAGACAGCGGGGTGCATCCTTTTTGCGCAGCGCGACTTGCGCATGCGCAGTAGGGAACCAGGAAATGAAGTCGAAAGGCTCCACTTCCTGATTCCCATACCCAAGATGGCGGCAGCACCAGAGAGACGATCGAGAGATTGGCTTCGGGTGCCGACATCGCGGGCGCGCTGGGCGGGTAAGTGTCATTATTTTAAAAGTCAGCAGCTGCAGAATTTGTAGCTGCTGGGTTTAAAAAAAAAAAAACGGCGGACTCCCGGCAGACTCCCACTTTAAGCCCGAATGGTATGAATAAAGATTATGATTTATACTTATTTCTTTGATAGATGTGCTAGGATTAACATATGGATAATTATTTTTACACTGCAATTTTTCTTCTAGACTTTAGACAGACATAAAAACGAGATCGGAGGAATTCAGAAACATGACATACTGTGTTTTCTAATGAAGAACATCAATGTTTATTTTTCACTCTTTATATGGAAGATAGAGTGTGACTCTTAGATGTGGGCTGAATATGAAGGGGTTAAGATTTAACCATTAGGATTATAGTGACTAGGTGATTTGAGTTACACCTGAGCAGTATACCTGTTGAGGGTTGGTAGTTATAAGGTAGTGTGAATAGTAGGAGATTACACATGCTACAGATCAGGGCCGGTGCTAGACTATTTTGCACCCTAGGCGAGACCAGCTACTTGCACCCAAAAAATAAAACTTCTGTACCGCTAAATAAAAAATAATAAATATACCTCTATACGGTATACAATGGGTGCAAAACAGTCTAGCACCAGCCCTGTATATACCCCCCCTGTGATGTTTGTTGCCCCCTCATTGAACTGTACACAGAAAGCATAGTTGACAACATTTTAAATTCTTTTTTTTGTTAGAGAAATGGGCGACAGCAGAGGGCTGGGTCACAGTAGGAGACTGGGTGACAGCAGGGGACTGGGTGACAGCAGGGGACTGGGTGACAGCAGGGGACTGGGTGAAAGCAGAGGGCTGGGCAAAAGCAGAGGGCTGGGTGACGGCAGGGACTGGGAAAAAGCAGAGGGCTGGGTGATGGCAGGGGACTGGGAAAAAGCAGAGGGCTGGGTTCCGGCAGGGGACTGGGCAAAAGCAGAGGGCTAGGTGAGGGCAGGGGACTGAGCAAAAGCAGTGGGCTGGGTGCCGGCAGGGGACTGGGCAAAAGCAGTGGGCTGGGTGACGGCAGGGACTGGGTGACAGCAGAGGGCTGGGTGACAGCATGGGACTGGGAAACAGCAGGCAGAGGACTGGGTGACAACAGGCAGAGGACTGGACGACAACAGGGGACTGAGTGACAGCAGAGGGCTGGGCGACAGCAGGCAGGGGACTGGGTGACAGCAGAGCAGAGGACTGGGTGACAGCAGGCAGAGGACTGGGTGACAGCAGAGCAGAGGACTGGGTGACAGCAGGCAGAGGACTGGGCGACAATAGGGGCTGGGTGACTGCAGGCAGAGGACTGGGTGACAGCAGGCAGAGAACTGGGTGACAGCAGGCAGAGGATTGGGTGAACACAGGGCAGAGGACTGGGTGATGCAGATCAGAGGACTGGGTAAACGCACATCAGAGGACTGGGTGACAGCAGGCAGGGGACTGGGTGACAGCAGGGCAGAGGACTGGGTGACAGCAGGGCAGAGGACTGGGTGACAGCAGGGCAGAGGACTGGGTGACAGCAGGCAGAGGACTGGGCGACAACAGGGGGCTGGGTGACAGCAGGCAGAGGACTGGGTGACAGCAGAGCAGAGGACTGGGTGACAGCAGGCAGAGGACTGGGTGACAGCAGAGCAGAGGACTGGGTGACAGCAGGCAGAGGACTGGGTGACAGCAGAGCAGAGGACTGGGTGACAGCAGGCAGAGGACTGGGTGACAGCATGCAGAGGACTGGGTGACAGCAGGCAGAGGACTAGGAGACAACAAGGGGGCTGGGTGACAGCAGGCAGAGGACTGGGTGACAGCCGGCAGAGAACTGGGTGACAGCAGGACGAGGACCGGGTGAACGCACGGCAAAGGACTGGGCGATAATCTGCAGAGGGCTGGGTGACAACAGGCAGAGGACTGAATGAATGAATGAATGAATGAAATACTTATATAGCGCACAATGCGAACTGAATCGCCTCTAGGCGCTGTGGCGAGCTTTGATCATCTGCTAAAAGAGGAAGGTCTTGAGTTTTTTCCTAAAAGCCAGGTGATTTTCTTCCAGGCGGATGTTGATTGGTAGAGCATTCCATAGCTGAGGCCCTTGGACAGCGAATCTCCGATCCCCCTTGGATTTATACCGGGCTTTGGGCACGAGGAGGAGGTTTTTGTTGGCTGATCGAAGACTGCGGTTTGGTGTGTAATGATTTATTTACTCCATTAGGTATTGCGGAGCTTCTCTATGCACGCATTTGTGGGTGAGGCAAAGGGTCTTGAACGTGATCCGATTTTTTACGGTTAGCCAATGTAAGCTCCTCAGTGAAGGAGAAATGGATTCCCAGGTTTTTTTTCCTGTTATCAGCCTTGCCGCCGTGTTTTGGATCAGTTGTAATCGCGCAAGTTGATATTGTGGTAATCCTATGTAAAGCGAGTTTGCGTAGTCCAGTCGTGAATTAATGATTGTTCCAACTACCACTGCTTTGTCATTCTTTGGGATAAAAGGGATGAGTCTGCGAAGCATGCGCAGCAGATGGTGAGATCGACTGACTACTGCTCCTATTTGCGCATCCATTGACATTTGTGCGTCTAAAATAACCCCGAGACTCTTGGCTTTGGTCTTTGGGGAGATAGTCTGCCCAAAGACGGTTGGTGGAGACCAGGAGGTTTTGGTTGCGGGCTTATGATTTTGGTGTAAGATAAGAAGCTCTGTCTTTGATTGGTTCAGCTGGAGGGAGTTGGTGGTCATCCAGTCCTCTATTGATTTGAGGCAGTTTTCAAGTTGTTGTTGGTGATCTTTTTTTCCATTGATCCGGAAATAAAGTTGCGTGTCGTCAGCGTAAGAGTGGAAGCAGAGATCTGAGCATCTGATGATTTGAAGGAGTGGGCGAATGTAAATGTTGAAGAGAACGGGTGACAACGGAGAGCCTTGAGGGACTCCGCAGGTGACTGCCCGAGTTTCGGAGAGGAATTTTCCTAGTTTCACTGTCTGTGACCGATTTCCTAGGAAGGACGCGAACCAATGGAGATCTATGTCTTGGACTCCGGCTACTTCTGTGAGGCGGACGAGTAGAGTATTGTGATCTACTGTATCAAACGCTGCACTTAGGTCTAGCAGTACGAGGAGACACGGCTCTCCGTCATCTGCCGCTTCGAGGGCGTCATCCCAAATCTTGAGGAGAGCTGTTTCTGTTCCATGACCCGGGCGGAAGCCTGATTGCAGCGGGTCCAGGAGTTTGTGAGTATCCAGGTGAAGTTGTAGCTGATGTACTACAGCTTTCTCCATGATCTTAGAAATGGTGTTGAGGCTTGTAATTGGCCTACGGTTGTTTGGATCCTGAGGGTCCAGGTTTGGTTTCTTGAGTAGAGGTTTGACGATGCCTTGTTTGAGGATGCTGGGAACAATCCCTTCGTGGAATGATCGGTTTATGAGGTGGGTTATGGTTGGAGCCACGATGTCGGAGCATTCTTTCAGTAGTTTTGTGGGGATGATGTCAATAGGTGAGGTACTGTCACGCAGTTTATTAATGATGTTTTTTGCGGTGTCTACGGTAATTGGGGATAGTGAAAATTTTGGCGGTTGCGGTATGTTGGTGCGGACATCCTCTTTATGTATTTGCTGGCTGAGGTTGGATGTTTTCTTCTGACAAATTGTTTCCCTGATGGTTTTGACTTTATCGATGAAAAAATCCGACAGTTTGTCACAGTAATCCTGGGATTCGCTTTCTGGGGGTTCTAGGCACACCGGATTCATTGATTGATTAACCAGTTTAAACAGTTCCCGTGGTTGGTTTGCAGCCGTTGAGATTGTATATGAGAAGTGGTACTTTTTGGCTTTGAAGATTGCTTTCCGATAATTCTCTGTCAGACCTTTGTAGTTAAATAGGTTTTCCTCGGTAGGATTTCTTCTCCATGTTCTTTCCGCTCTTCTGCGTTCTTGCTTTAGTACGGAGAGGGAGCTATTAAACCATCCAGCATTTTTCTTCCTGATGAGAGCCCTGCGTTTTGGTGCTACCGAGTCTGCTGATTGCAGTAATGCCTTGTTCAGGGAGTTGAGTGTTTCCTCCGTAGAGTGGTTTAAGGTTATTGTAGATATTTTTTTGGACAGAGTGGTTTTGAAGGCTTCGGAGTACAGTTTTTTATGCGATCTGGTCCAGTGCGTTGTTACAGGTTTCCGTTTTGCGTTGGTGATGTTGGTAGTGATTTTGAATTTGATGGCGTGGTGATCCGTCCATGGCAGAGTTATGTTGTCGAGTATGTTGACGTCGATGTTCTGTTTGAAAATGAGGTCCAGGGTGTGTCCTGACCCATGTGTGGGAGTCTTTATCAGTTGCTGTAGACCCAGTTCTTCTAGTTGATTGATGCAGGCAGTCGCGATGGGGTCTTTAGGCTCGTTTGCCCAAAGGTTGAAATCTCCGAGTGCCAGGAAATTTTTGAATTTTAGGGTGTGCATTGCAAAGGATTCCGTGAGGGGTGAAAGAAGATTGGACTTTGGTCCCGGTGGTCTGTAGCACAGTAGTATATGAGTGGTGTCATGGGGTGTTGGTTGAAAATGTAGCGTCAGGGTTTCCATAAAAGATACTGGGTTCTGAGATGATGGTTTAGTGAGATCCAGGTGACCTTTAAAGATCACTGCTAGGCCTCCTCCTTTTTTCCCCATCCGGTGTTCGGTTAGGATCCTGTAGTTTTCCGGCACCAATTCGGTGAGGATGGTGTTGCAGTCAGAGGTTAACCAGCTTTCGGTGATGAAGAGGCAGTCTACATTGTTCTCGATGATGAAGTCGTGTACTTCCAGTCTTGACTGCAGACCTGGCGTTAATCAAGGCGCAATCTAATTGTAGTGGTCGAGTAGATGTCTTCCTGTGGTTGGGAGCTGCTTGTCGTCCGGTTTTTAATAGTTGTTCTCTTTGAAGTATTTTTTTGTATGGAAGATGGCAATGTGGTGTTGATGTTCCTTAGTCTGTGCAGAACTTCAGCTGAGTATTTGAAGTAGCACATGGTTTGTGGATGCTGTTGATGGTACTATGGGCCTAAGATTATGATCCTGATCAGGGTATTGATCCTGAGGTGGGGCTAGGTATCAGACTTGCTGCCGTGCTTGAGGCTATTAGTGCGCAAGTTGATCAGGGGATGCCTATATGGATGCGGAAGGAGTTGTATTCGGTTGCTGGCTGTTCCAGCTGCCTTTACTTAAGGTGGAGGTCTCCGCTTAGAAAAGAAGTCTGGCTGTGATCTGGAATAGTTGTCCTAGGATAGCGTAAAAAATGGAAAGGAGGCCGGAGGTAGGGGTATGCTAACCTATGGTTGTTCCAGAGGAAGGCAAAAAACCCCCTGACAGTAGCAGCCAAATGCACCAGTGGGGCAAAAATTCCTTCCTGATCCCCGTAGGCGGTCGGACAGAGTCCCTGGAACAATCACTGGGGGGGGGGGGGGGGTGGAGGTGCGAGCTTACCTGGCTGCGGTTGTCCCCTTAAAACATTCTGATCCGGTGAATCTGGCTTGCTGTCAGCCTGACATTTCTGGAAAGCTGTCTGGTTGCCCCTTGCAGTGGGATCTTTAAAATGGAGGGGAGGATGGAGGTTAGAGACTCCTGTCTTAACTCCTGTTTTCAACTCCTGGTTATTAACTCTCCACTTTAGTTCAAAAAAATCCACATGCAAGCCACAATCAGGGAGCAAGCTCAAGGGGGAGTTTGTATAACTACCTTTATACACCTGTGAACAATTAACCCCTCCCCTAATTTGGGAGGAAGAAAGAAGGGAGAAAAAAAATGCTGTTTAAAAAGTGTCAGCAAAAAAGGTCTTTTAAAAACTGCTAGCAAATGTATCAAATAAAGGAGGGGAGAAAATAAAACACCCCCAAAAACAACACTTGCAAGCAGAAGCAGTCAAGCAGAACTGGACTGGGTGACAGCAGGCAGAGGACTGGGTGACAGCAGAGCAGAGGACTGGGTGATAGCAGGCAGAGGACTAGGAGACAACAGGGGGCTGGGTGACAGCAGGCAGAGGACTGGGTGACAGCCGGCAGAGGACTGAGTGACAGCAGGACGAGGACCGGGTGAACGCACGGCAAAGGACTGGGTGATAATCTGCAGAGGGCTGGGTGACAACCGGCAGAGGACTGGGTGAGAACAGGACAGAGGACTGGGTGAAATTGGGTTGAAAACTGCTCTGCCCGATATCTCACAGTCAGGACACTGCTACAGGAAAGACCAGATAT
Source organism: Lithobates pipiens (assembly GCF_037356315.1). Lineage (NCBI taxonomy): Eukaryota > Metazoa > Chordata > Amphibia > Anura > Ranidae > Lithobates > Lithobates pipiens. The sequence goes on from NW_027507903.1 coordinate 611,748,257, forward strand.
CATCTTGATCTTTGTCACTTTTTTACTTCTGTGTAAAAGTCTAAAGATAGAAATAATAAAGTTGACAAAGACCAAGATGATATCTGGTCTTTCCTGTAGCAGTGTCCTGACTGTGAGATATCGGGCAGAGCAGTTTTCAACCCAATTTCTCCGGCTGCAGTAAAAACAAAACAGCATTTTTAGAGCCTTTTTTTACCTCCATGTGGCTCTGCCCAGATGGTCCTGCGATCATCTCTGAAGCCGGCCGCTCCGCCCCCTGTCCCCCTGTCCCCCAGTGACCCCTGGCCACACCCCCTCACGAGTCCCGAACAGTGACAATGAAGGAGGTGGGCCAGCTCCTCGGTATCAATCAGAGCCCTGAGCCACCGAACAGCACTGCAGCTGGGGGAGCCGGGGGGGGGGGGGATCTGTCAGTATAATGCATGTGATAGTTCCCTCCCCCCACCCCTGCACCATCCCCAGCAACAGACATTCCCTCTCCTCCTCCGGACCTCCAGTACACACTCCTGCAGACCCACCACACAGGGACAGCGGCTCCAAAGGTTACATCCAGCGGGGATGAGAAGGTGACAATCCATGGCTGTGCCCTAGGCAGCTGCCTAGTCCGCCTAGTGGTAGCGCCGGCCATGCCAGAGATAGCCTGATATACAGCGATTGTTCAGAACTGTACAGTGGCTACTGCAAATACTGCTATGTAATTATTCCTGAAAATTGGAGTAAATGAAGATTTTGCATCGTAAGCACGTGTCCCATCGTTTTTCTTGAATATATATACACACACACATAACACACAGTATCTCACACAACATGCTCGGGCACTGCCTCTACCAGAGCTGCCCGAACACACTGTAACAGGGACTCGGATGGTCTCGGCAGGCTCTGGACCAAGCCGAACATCACAGACATATTTTTTTACTGGCAACTTTTTCCCTTTACTGGGATTTACTGGCAGGAGAAAATTGCCTGTTTTTTACTGGCTCCCAGTAAAAATACTGATGGTTGGCAACACTGATGATGGGTATCAGACCCGCAACCCGATTGGCCAGTAGGAGGATCAGTGTGGCAACAGCGAATATTCATTCGCTATTGTAACACACCTGGGTGGGATTGAAGCGCACATTCTCTGCGACCCGAGCCCACTCAGTTTTGAAGCCCATTAGAGCCTCTGGCTCTAATCAGGTGCTTAAAAAAAACCTTGCTACTCTAATTCATGCGACCGTTAACCTGAAAGGGGCCGTACGCATGAATAGGGGGCATCCAAGGCGGCAATGGATAGATTTATGCTATGCATGAATCTATCAATTGCATATAGGGGAGTGCCGAGGAGAGAGGGGCTGGTGCATGGGTGCCCCTAATGGATGGGCCGCCCCTGCATCCAACCTTGAAGCAGAAGACCACCCCAGGTGCTACTCCTGTCAGCTAAGAATAGAAAACTGAGGCTACAATTCACACCGACTCACCAAAATTGGACAAGAAATATTGGAAAACCGTTGATGAGTCTCAGTTTCAGCTGTGGCATTCAGATGGTAGGGTCAGAATTTTGGCATAAACAACATAAAAGCATAGATCCATTCTCCCTTGTATCAACGGTTCAGGCTGGCGGTGGTGGTGTAATGGTGTGGGAGATATTTTCTTGGCAAACTTTGGGCCCCTTAGTGCCAATTGAGCATCATTTAAATGCCATTGCCTCTGGACCGTTTTTAAGGCAGGGCAAAAGGGGAAGCTGCCCTGGGCCCCATCATTGTTGTGGGACCCAAAGCAGCTGCCTCATACTTGCCAACTATTCCAGTTTAAGTTCCCTTATCCCTTTTTTAGTTTTAGTCCCGTGCTGTGTCCTGATATCTCAGTGTAAAGTTCTGTTGCTCTGCCCTTTTGCCATGCACAGGTGACCCTGTGTTTACATGTAAATAACCTGCATTGATATATAAACAGTGGCTGCATTAATATCTAAATAGTCATGGACTGCCGCATTAATAAGTAAATAGAGGCAGCATCCATATGTATATCATGTCCCCCTGAGGTCATATCTTCCATCACTTCTGCTGAATGCTGCCCACTGGGGAGGTTAACAGCATGCTTGAAAGTCCTGCCTATAACTATAGTCATTAAGCCTAATATCAATACAATACTATACATTCAACATATATTACTGATCTCAATTCACAGAAGTTTTGGCTCACCATCACCCACAATAGCACATTTACCCTGGTGAATCTACAGTGCCCCCTGCTTGTCCACGTGTCTCTACCTCAGCTCCCATGCCAGACCTGTTTAACGGGTCTCATCCGCTGTTCACATCTATGCAGCTGATGTGAGTACCTACCTATAGGGATGTCCATCCTGTCCCTTACACGTTATTCCTATTACTCAGTTACAATATTATACCATATGGTTAAGTTTCTTTATAGATCACCATTGCATCCACCCCTGAAGAGTTGGTATACCCCAACGAAACGCGTCGGGCTTACATAGATGCATGATGTTCATACAGATGATTTTATGTCTTTTATTTTGTTTTACTCTAGACTTTGTAACATCATTCAGCCCTTCCAGTGGCCCACGTTGTGCAGGACTTGTTTTTGCTTTGTTATGCTTATTACCATGGTGTTAATATTTATATGCAGTTTTCAGCATACCCTGCATGTATGCGATTCTGTAAATGCATTTTTGTGTTATTTAATATGTTATACATGATATAATAAAATGTTCTTTGTCAATACTGCTTCTTGGTATACATCTCTCACTCAAATCCCCCCTTTTTTTGTTGGAACCTATAAAAGCAACACTGTTCTATATCCTACAAGTTTACTTTATATAGTGATTGGCCTCATTTAAAGTCCCGCTGACCACTTTCCTTTCTCATTAAGCCTAATATCAGTCTGTTCTGCAAAGGTAAGCAAATTGGAGGTGGAACCCTTCTTCAAAAAAAAAAACATAGTGCCTCAGCATCCTAAATTCTGGTGCATGTGAATACGCACATCACAGCCGATGCATGAGGGTGTCATTAACAATTAATGGCATTGCTGTGTATCTGCTAAAGAGCAGTATGTTTCTGTGGTGTTAGGAAAGTGATTTTGCATGCTTTTCCAACACACAAATGTGAATGTAGGCTAAAAGTCTCAGTTACATCGGTGGTTGGTGGTCAGTGTAAAACTTCTCATTACATTGGGGCTTGGTGTACAATCCTTTCATTCACACTAGTGGCCAGTGTGAAGGTCCCCCTTACATTAATGGTCAGTGTAAATCCCTCTTTACATTGGTGCTTACTGTGAAAGCTCCTATTACATTAGTGGTCAGTGTAAATCCCCATTACATTGGTTGCCAATGTAGAAACTATTCTTTATATTGGTAATCGTTAAAAAAATCCAAACTTGCATTTGTGGTCAGTTTCGAATCCTCCCTTACATTGGTGGTCCATGTAAATGCCCCCTTTAAATTGGTGGTGAGTGTAAATCCCCCTTACAGTGGTGGCCAATGTAGGAACTCCTCTTTATATTGGTAATCGTTAAAAAAATCCAAACTTGCATTTGTGGTCGGTTTCGAATCCTCCCTTACATTGGTGGTTCATGTAAATGCCCACTTTAAATTGGTGCTGAGTGTAAATCCCCCTTACATTGGTGGCCAGTGTAGAAATCCCCCTTTTTTGGCTGTTGATGTAAAATTCCCCATTACGTTGGTTGTCAGTGTAAATTCTTCATAGCATTGGGGATCAGTGTACATTTTCCTTTACATTGGTGGTAAGTGCATAATTGCCCTTACACTGGTGGTCAGTGTAAATCCCCCTTTACATTTGGTGGTCAGTGTAAATCCCCCCCCCTAACATTGGTGGTCAGTGTAGAAGTGTTACATTACATTGATGGTCAGTACAAATATCCTCGACACTGGTTGTCAGTGCAAATTCCACTTTACATTGAGGTCATTGTATATTCCCACTTACACTGGTGGTTGATGTAAATGCTCTAATTAGATTGGTGTCAGTGTAGAAATCCCTCTTTTCTATTGGTGGATGACGTAAAATCCCCTGTTACATGGGGGTCAGTTTAAATCCCCCCTCACACTGATGGTCAGTGTAAATCCTCACTCACATTGGGGGTCATTGTAAATTCCCCATTACAGTGGTAGAATCCCCCACTATATACTTGGCAAAGATTTCCAGCTTTGCTGTACATGAATCCAGATTTCCCACAGTGTACTGCCTCCTAACTAATCCCATCCCCCCACCACTGTTATTGATCCCATCAACCCCCCAGCATTGCCACTGATCACACCCCACACCTCCCCCACGATTGCCATTGATCCTAGGAGTCCTTGGATTCCTAGAAGTTTTCTGTCTATTGATGGGTCCCCTTATCTCCCCAGTCCATGGTGTGCAGGCAGTGAGGAGATGATGTCCTGTAACCTTTAGCAACCAATCAGTAAGCAGTAGTGCTGTGCACTAACCTCTTGCAATCATTTATTGAGCAGTAAGGATAAGCAGTAACCTCTAGGAACCAATCAGTGAGCAGTAATAATGTGCAGTAACCTCTAGCAACCAATTAGTGAGTGGTATAGATGTCCAGTAACCTCTAGCAATCAATCAGTGAGCAGTATTGATGTACAGTAATCTCTAGCAACCAACAAGCAGAAGTCATGAACTGTAACCTCTAGAAAATAAATGGTGAGCCATAAAGTGTGCTGTAAACTCTAACAGCCAATCAGTGTGCGGTAATGATAAACTGTAACATCTGGCAACCAATCACAATCGCTGCCTGATCTGATTCAGTAAACTGATTTTGAGTATAGCAGCTATTTATTGTATGTCTCAAAGCATGTGGAGAGTGAAATTACATGGAAGAGGGGGTCCAAGAAAATTTTTGACCAGGGACCAGTCAATATTAAAGATGGCTCTGCACAGCCTACCTGAGTATTGTTGCTGACCATGTCCATCCCTTTATGACTATATGTACCCAACTTCTGATGGCTCCTTCCAGCAGGATAATGCACCATGTCACAAAGCTCAAATCATCTCACCACTGGTTTCTTGTACAATGAGGTCACTCATTGGCCTCTAATGGCCTCCACAGTAACCAGATCTCATCCGATAGAGCACATTTGGGATGTGGTGGAAGGGGATATTTGCATCATAGATGTGCAGCCAAGAAATCTGCAGCAACTGTGTGATGCTATCATGTCACTATGGAGCAAAATCTCAGAGGAATGTTTCCTACACTTTGTTGAATTTATGCCACGAAGAATGAAGGCAAAAGGGGGTCCAACCCAGTACTAGCAAGGTGTACCTAATAAAGTGGCACAGCGAGTATATATACCATATACCCCAAAACATAACATAATTGCTTCTATAGACTGTATATACACAAAATACCCAATAGACACAGCACAAGCAGGACCAGTACACTGTATATAACAATACTACAGACTGTATATACACTACATACCCCATACACACAGCATGATCAGGACCAGTACACAGGACATCATGGTTGCTGACTGATATGGACAAGGTTTGCTGATTATAAGACATTCAAAGAGGAACTTGCTATAATATCTCTTGTATACATGAGAAGACATTCGTGCATCTAGACTTCCTCTTTTTTCTCTCACAATCCTTACAAAAGAAATTAGAAGGAGACATTGTTGCAAACCAAGCTTTTCACATGAAGAGATAATATCAGAGCATAACCTTCTTTTAGATGATAACAAGTACTATGTACACATAGTATTTCACATCTAGTAATACAAGTGTTAAAAAACTGAAGAAACGCAAAACAGAACAGCTATATGACCATAAAAGAGAGAAGAGTCCTATGACAATGAGAGAAGAGTTCTACCCCGATGGACCTATATTCTAAACATATGAGGAACCCTCTATGAATTATATGTGTAGTGCACAGACCGGATTGGTCTGGCGTTTTGGACCCGGGTTCCATTCCCTGATAGGCACACAACATTTCCCAATCACTCAAGTCAGAGAACAGGCTTTGCATGTCTTTTTTTTTTGTGTGGTTTTTATTTTTGGGTAGAACTTGAATAGGTTGAGGGCGAGCCTAAGGATACTCCCATAACAAGAAACTTGGGCATGAGGGCACTAACTCTGCACTAAAGCTTCAGGGTGAAGGCACCTCCTTTGAAGTTGAAGAGATGAAACTAAATGTACCAAACAGGCATTCCTCAACAGGAATACAGATCTGAATGTACTAGTAGTAGCTGGTGAACTCCCAGGAAAGCTAAGGAAGGTCTTTAGATCCAGAATGCCGGTACTCAGTGTTTCCTGATCTGAGTGCAGCCATGTGCAGGGTCAGTCCACTCCTGTACTCCAACTGACTGTGTCCTGGATATTTAGGAGGCCTTCTGTAAATGCTCCAGGAGAATAAAACAGAGAAGCACTAGCTGGGACCCCACAAAAGGTGTTTGCAGCTCCAAACAGGCTACCCAGGGATGTCACAATCCTCAGGTTGGGTCTTACTCCCCCTAGGATCTCCAGCGCCCTTGGCGAGAATCTGTATCGGCGCCCCCCCCCCCCATTATACATTGTCACCCCCTGTATTTTTATATATGTTCAGGTATTTTTAACTAGCCTTGCAGGATACATTTAATTTTTGCATGTGTGCGCTGTAACTGTTTTGTATTATACACTGTCAGCCTACATTTTTAAGAGTAATCATTTGTATATAATTATCTCAAATCTGCCTCTTCCCCTACACCACACACACTGACCAGACCACCCCACCCCACACACTGACCAGACCCCCCCACACACACTGACCAGACCACCACACACACACTGACCAGACCACCCCACCACACACACTGACCAGACCACCCCACCCCACTGACCAGACCCCCCCACACACACTGACCAGACCACCCCACCCCACACACTGACCAGACCCCCCCACACACACTGACCAGACCACCCCACACACTGACCAGACCCCCCCACACACACTGACCAGACCACCCCACACACTGACCAGACCACCCCACACACTGACCAGACCCCCCCACACACACTGACCAGACCACCCCACACACTGACCAGACCACCCCACACACTGACCAGACCACCCCACACACACACACACACACTGACCAGACCACCCCACACACTGACCAGACCCCCCCCCCCCCACACACACTGACCAGACCCCCCCCACACACACTGACCAGACCCCCCCACACACACTGACCAGACCCCCCCCACACACACTGACCAGACCCCCCCCACACACACTGACCAGACCCCCCCCACACACACTGACCAGACCTCCCCCACACACACTGACCAGACCTCCCCCACACACACTGACCCGACCCCCCCCCACACACACTGACCAGACCCCCCCCCACACACACTGACCAGAACCCCCCCACACACACTGACCAGACCCCCCCCACACACTGACCAGACCACCCCACACACACACACACTGACCAGACCACCCCACACACACACACACACTGACCAGACCACCCCACACACACTGACCAGACCACCCCACACACACACACACACTGACCAGACCCCCCCCACACACACTGACCAGACCCCCCCACACACTGACCAGACCACCCCACACACACACACACACACACTGACCAGACCACCCCACACACTGACCAGACCACCCCACACACACTGACCAGACCCCCACACACACACTGACCAGACCGCCCCCACACACACTGACCAGACCCCCCCACACACACTGACCAGACCCCCCCACACACACTGACCAGACCCCCCCCCACACACTGACCAGACCCCCCCCCCCACACACTGACCAGACCCCCCCCCACACACACTGACCAGA